>NC_058406.1:76058837-76787726 GCF_002201575.2 Neomonachus schauinslandi | reverse complement strand
AAACAAATAAAAAAATCAATTTACAGAAGTATTCAGCGGTAATGTATGAAATGGGATATTTGGAATCTGTAGGCCTAAAAAGTATGGAAGGAAAGATTTGGGTTCAGTGATCAATAAAAGTTTTATGAAGAGCTGATTACTATTAACTATATCTCACTTCTGTTTCCAGGCATCATTGAAGACAGGAACTAGATTTATTCTTCTGCCAGAAACAACAACAAAAAAAGCAGACAAAATGCTTTTGAAATTTAAAAAAATTACCTTAAGAAACTAGAAAAAGAAGAGCAAATTAAACCCAGGATAAATAGAAAGGAAATAGTGAAGATAAAATAGAAATAAATAAAATAGAAAACAATAGAGAAAAATCAATGAAACCAAAAGCTGATTCTTTAAGACAATCAATAACATTGATAATCTCTAGCCAGATTGGTCAAGGGAAAAAAGAGAATATGCAAATTTCCAATATCAAATTACCAATATCAAGTGACATCATTAAAGATTCTATAGCTATTAAGAAGGTAATAAGGGAATATTATGAATAATGTTGTACCTATAAATTCAACAGCTTAGATGAAATGGACAAATTCCTTGAAGAACACAGACTACTAAAATTTACTGAAAAAGAAAAAAGTAACCTGAATAGCCCTATATTTTAAAGTATTAAATTTGTAGTTAAAAACCTTCCTACAAAGAAAACTCCAGGCCCAGATTGCTTCACTGGCAAATTATAACTAATATAGGAAAGGAGGGAAGAAATAATACAATTCTGCAAAAACTCTCTCAGAAAATTGAAAAGTAGGGAGTTTTCCCCAACTCATTTTGTAAGGCTTGTATTATCCTGATACCAAAACTAGACAAAGACATAGCAAGAAAAGAAAACTTTAGACCAATGTCCCTTGTGAACCCAGTGCAAAAATTCTAAAAATATTTTTACCAAGTCAAATCCAACAATATATAAATAGGATAATACATGATAGCCAAATTGGATTCATCCTAGGAATGCAAGGGTAGTTTAACATTTGAAAAATCAATCAATGTAATTTATCAAATTAATGAATGGAAAAAGAAAAGTTATAGGATCACCTCAATATATGGAGGAAAAACACTGAACAAAATCCAGCACCCATTGCCAATAAAAACTCTCAGCAAACTAAGATTAGAAGGGAACTTCCTCAACTTGATAATGGTATATATCAAAAACCTAGAGAGGCACCTGGTTGGTGCAGTTAGTTAAGTGTCCAGCTCTTAGTTTTTGTTCAGGTCGTGATCTCAGGGTCAGGAGATCGAGCCCTGCAGAGTCTGCTTGAGTCCTCTCTCCCTCTCCCTCTGCCCCTCTTGCTCGTTCTCTCTCTCTCAAATAAATAAATAAATCTTTAAAGCAAAACAAAACAAAACAAAAAACTATAGCTAACATCAAACTTAATGGTGAAAGAAGAATGCTTTCCACCTAAGATTAGAAACAAGCCAATGATTTTCATTCTCATGACTTCTATTCAACATTGTACTAGAGGTTCTAGCTAGAGCAATAGGTCAAAGAAGAGAAACAAAACACATCCAGATCAGAAAGGGTACAATTATCTTTATTCACAGATGAAATAATTATCTATGTATAAAATCTGATAGAATCTCCAAAAATCTACTAGAATAAATGAGTTTAGTAAGGTCTCAGCACACAATATTAACCTACAAAAATCTGTTGTATTCCTATGTTTCCAACAAACAATTGGAATTGAAATTTTAAAATGCCATTTGCAATAGTATCAAAAATATGAAATACTTTGGGTTTAATCTGACATAAGATGTGAAAATCCTGTACATTGAAAACTATAAAATGTTATTGAAAGAAATGAAAGAAACACTAAGTAAATTGAGAGCTGTATCTTGTACATAAGTCAGAAGACTAAATATTGTTAAGATATCACTTCTCCCCATTTTGTTCTCTAGATTCAATGCAATTTCAATGAAAATCCCACTCAGCTTTTTCATAGAAATTGACAAGCTGTCTCTAAAATTCGTGTGGAAATGCAAACATACTTTAATAGCCAAAATGACTTTGAAAAAAGAAAAAAAGAACAAAGTTGGAGGGTAAACACTACCTGATTTCAAGACTTACTATAAAGTGACACTATTCAAGGCTGTGTGATATTGGTGTAAAGATAGACAGATAGATCAATTCAATAGAGACTTTGAAAAAAAGACCCACATATTATGGACAACTGATTTTCAACAAATGTACAAAGCAAATTCAATAACCAAGGAGAGTCTTTTCAACAAATAGTGTTGGAACAAATGTATATCCAGATACAAAACAATAAACTTAAATCCATACCTCATACTATATGCAAAAATTAACTCAAAATGTAAAAATCTAAAAATATAACAGTTCTGGGGTGCCTGGGTGGCTCAGTCGTTAAGCGTCTGCCTTCGGCTCAGGTCATGATCCCAGGGTCCTGGGATCGAGCCCCGCATCGGGCTCCCTGCTCCGCGGGAGCCTGCTTCTCCTTCTCCCACTCCTCCTGCTTGTGTTCCCTCTCTTGCTGTGTCTCTCTCTGACAAATAAATAAATAAAATCTTGGAAAAAAATAAAAAATAAAAAATAAAATAAATAACTGTTCTGAAAAAACAGTGTAAAATGTTTATGATTTTACGTTAGGTAGAGATTTCTCAGATATAATACCAAGAGCACAATCCATAAAAGAAAATTGATAAGTTGGACTTTATCAAAATTAAAAACTTTTGCTCTTCAAAAGATATTATTTAGGAAATGAAAAGGCAAGCCACTGACTAGAAGAAACTTGATAAGAAGACAAACAATCCAATAAAAAGTGAGCAAAAGATTTGAATACCTTCACCAAAGAAGATATATGGATGGCAAATAAGCACATGAAAAGATAACCCATATTATTAGTCATCAGGGAAATGCAAATTAAAAACACAATGAGCTACCACTATGCAGCCACTATAATAAAAAAATAGACAATCGGAAGTATGGGCAATGATGTGGAGAAACTGAAACTTCATACTCTGCCGATGGAAATATAAGGCAATATTATAAGTTTGGAAGACTTTTAGAAAGTTAAATATACACTATTACATGATCCAGCCAAACTCTTAGGTATTTACTCAAAAGGAAGTTCAACATATGCTTATACAAATACTTGTACATGAGTGTTCATAGCAGATTTATTTGTAATAGTCTAAAATTGGAAGCAACCCAAATGTCTGTTAATGGGTGAGTGGATAAACAAATTGCGATATAACCATACAACGGTGTACTACTCAGAATAGAACACAATGAACTATTGGTACACACATCAGCATGAATGAACCTCAAAATAATTATGGTAAGTGAAAGAATTCAGGCCAAAATAAAAATAAATAATGAGTACGTACTGTATTATTAAAACTCTAGACGATGCCAAATGATCTATGGTGACAGAGAATACATTAGTGGTTACCTTGTTAGGGAGTATCTAGGGAGGGGTACACGGATACATGAAAACTTGTATAGGTGATGAATACATTCCCTATCTTGACTATGGTGGTTGCTTCACAGGTGTATATATACATCAAAACTTACTAAATTGTACTTTCAAATATATGCAGTTTACTGTATATCAATTACACCTTGACAAAGGTATTTAAAAATTGTAAAAGTGATAACTTAGCAAGGACTTGAAGGAAGTGAGGAAGTTAGTCCTGTGGATAGCTAATGTGAGGTTTTTAAAAATTATTAACCTGGGGCGCCTGGGTGGCTCAGTTGGTTGAACGACTGCCTTCGGCTCAGGTCATGATCCTGGAGTCCCGGGATCGAGTCCCCGCATCGGGCTCTCTGCTCAGCAAGGGGTCTGCTTCTCCCTCTGACCCTCTTCCCTCTCGTGCTCTCTGTCTCTCATTCTCTCTCTCTCAAATAAATAAAATCTTTTTAAAAAATTAAAAATAAATTAAAAAATAAAATAAAATAAAAATTATTAACCAAATTTTTGCAGTGGACATTTATTTTATTTTATTTTTCCCCAGCAACTTTCCCTTCTTCTGGTAAAATAGTGCCTTCTTCATTAGGATTAGTTTTGGCTGGAAGTGACCACAAATGCAAAATGTTAGGAGCTAAAACAAGTTAGAGTTTTGCTTTCTCTTTTCATAAATTTTGACAGTTCAGGACTGGTGTGGCTCCATGATCATCAGGGACCCACATTCCTTCTAATTTGTCACTACAGCTTCCATTTCATGACGCTGGCTATTCCGGGTCCAACCAAAGCACTTCTATTCCAAGTAGCAGGAAGGAAGAAAGGGGCATGCCCCTCTTATAGAGGACTTTTCCTAGAAGCTGCAATTACTCTTCTGCTTAGATTCCACTGGCTAGAACTTAGTCACACACAGGCAGGGAGAACTAAGAAATGCTCTCTTCATTCTGAGTTCCATGTGCCCAGAAAAAAGTCAGAGATAAAAGGAGAACAAGGATATTGAGAGACAGCTAATTAGTTTTTGCCATATCCACTTCTTTTTTAGAAATTCCTCCTCTTCTTCTCTTACAAAGCATGTGGTTCTAGTGAGGGCTAGCAGTCATTTTAAGATCTCATTGGTCACAGAGATGGATGGACACATGATCTCAGCTGGGCCAGTGAGTGTGACAAATATGGGAGATGGGAACTTGGGAGCACCTGGAACTTATGGGACCGTCCTCAGGAAAGCCAATAGGCAGAGGACAGTGAAGACTGCAAGAAGGGTTCTGAAGATGTTCAAATCCCTGCTGCAGCCACACTTGAGGCCCACTTGGCTACACTGCTCACCCCTCATTTACGTTACCTGAGACAATATACCTTCTACAGCCTGTTAACCAAAGAGAACCCTAATGAACAAGTTTTAGCCCTTGAGCAGCCTTCTAATTTTAGTGCCTGGATATTATGTATTGTACTATATTACACATTACATTACATTAATTTTAAACCTTAGGTATTATATTTTTCTACCATTTAACTTTCCCTTTGACCCCTTTCCTCATTTATGTTAGTATATTTTTATTATATTGTATTTATTTCTATAAAGGATTCCAAAGCTCCTCCCCCTTCTTTTGTTGAGTAAAGGGTAGTGAGGGATCCACTTTCCCTTTGGAGCATGTAATGTGCTAAAACTCTCATGATTCAAGCTAGGATTCCAAAGTCTTCTACAAGGTTTCTGGTTATACCATATTAATGCCAGTGTTCTCAACATTAACATCAGACCCTGTTGTCATAATTCTAGAGTGACCATGAGAGTCACAGACCCCTATGAAGTCAATATTGTCTAGATCAAACCATTGTGTTTTGGTTAGTGAAAAAAAAGTCATAAGCCTTATAATCTAGAAGTGAAAAAAGGCACTTACCATATAATCCCACAAATGTCATTACAGGTCATGAACAGGTTTTGGGAGCATGTGATGTGGGATCAGAACTTGTCTTGGGAGTCAGGGAAGACTTGTTTGAATTGATATCTGCAGGACAGTGAGGAGTTTGGGAAGAGGAGAAGGAGCGGCAGAAGCATTTTGGGAAGTGAGAACAGAATGTGCAAAAGCCATGGGGCAGGGTAGCACAGTGCAATGGAGAAACTGAAAGAAGAACCATGTGGCTAAATGCAAACATTTGTGGGACAGTGGTGTTAGCTGAGGCTACAGCAGTATGCAAGTGCAACCTACTAAACCACTGAACGGTTTTAAATGACTAACTGCGTGAGCTATGATAAATGATCTAAATTTTCTAAGCCTGTTTCCTTGGCTGTAGAAAACGGATCTTTAAGTGCATGGTGATGCTGAGCTACCTACCAAGCTACCGTTAAAAAGTTACAGGGGAGGGCGCCTGGGTGGCTCAGTTGGTTAAGCGACTGCCTTCGGCTCAGGTCATGATCCTGGAGTCCCTGGATCGAGTCCCGCATCGGGCTCCCTGCTCGGCAGGGAGTCTGCTTCTCCCTCTGACCCTCCCCCCTCTCATGTGCTTGCTCTCTCTCATTCTCTCTCTCTCAAATAAAAAAAAAAAAGTTACAGGGGATTTAAGCTAAACTTTCTCTAGGGGTCAGCATACTGGAAATTTCCATTTGCCCAAGAGACAAGCCATCTATTTTTAAGAAAGGCCCTTGGGGAGATTTTTTTGTTTTTTGTCTTTTAACCAAATTATGCACTATGAAAGAACAGTCTCACATGGAAATAGTCTTGTGATGTATGGCCAAGAGAGAACAGTGTATGCCCCACCCCCTTCAGGTACCAAAGCTTTTCCTTAACAGATTTGTTGATGTTCACAGAAAACTCCCAATATGCAAAACAATTTCAGATATGTTATTTTGTTTAATCCATACAAGAAGCCTATGACTTAAGTATCATTTTTCATCTTTCAGGGATGAGAAAACTAGTGACCAGAGAGATTAGGTAACTTACCCAAAAACATACAGCTAGAAAATTATAGAGCTGGAATTCAAACTCAGGTAGTCTGATCCAAACCCACAAAACTATCACTCACCACAGAGACCTCAACAAAACTGGATGTGGTGCAGAGTTGCCTGTCAGACCTTGTGGTGACAATGAGGAGGGAAAGGAAAAACTGGATCCACCAGTCCTCATTCCATGAACCTCATGTAAAAGAAATCTTATCTCCCGAGGAAATGCCCTCAACTTCTGCTATCAACCCCCATGAGATAAGTCATGTCCAGAAAGTCACTTATCCATCAAAGTAGTTTCCCTACCTCTTATCTGCAAGGTATATGTTCCAAGACCCCCAGTGGATACCAGGGATAGTACCAAACCCTATATATACTATCTTTTTTCCTATACACATCCACCTATGATAAAGTTTAATATATAAATTAGGCACAGTAAGATATTAATGATGACAATAATAAAATAAAACAATTGGGCGCCTGGGTGGCTCAGTTGGTTAAGCGACTGCCTTCGGCTCAGGTCATGATCCTGGAGTCCCTGGATCGAGTCCCGCATCGGGCTCCCTGCTCGGCAGGGAGTCTGCTTCTCCCTCTGACCCTCCCCCCTCTCATGTGCTTGCTCTCTCTCATTCTCTCTCTCTCAAATAAATAAATAAAATCTTAAAAAAAAATAAATAAATAAAATAAAACAATTGTAACAATATACTGTGATAAAAGTTATGTGGATGTGGTCTCTCTCTCAAAATAGCTTATTGTACTATATATCACCCTCCTTCTTAGGACATTGTGAGATGATTAAATGTCCATGTGATGAGATGAAGTGAGGTGAATGACAAAGGCGCTGTGATGTAGTGTTCGGCTACTTTGACTTTCTGAGAATACATCAGAAAAGGATTATCTACTTCTGGACTGTGGTTGACCATGGTAACTGAAACTGTAGGAAGTGAAACCACATATGAGGGGGGACTGGTCCCCCAGCTTAAAAGAAGGAAATGAAATAGATAAACCCTTCTGCCAATGAAGATAAAAGATTCTGTTTCTCCAGTTGGCCTTGACAGGGAGTGGGTTCTGCAAGACCTGTACTTTATAAAGAGGAGGGAAATGTCACCAGACTTCCATATCTGTAGAACTTGGCTAGCATTCTCTAAAGAGGGAGAATATAACATGGTCCCAGCTGTCAATGCTTCTGTTTTAATAAGAAAACTACCTTTGGAACAAAATCAGACCAACACTGGGATAGAGTAGGATGTCTCAGACACGAGTTCTAACTTGGTGTAGGATTATTAAGAAGCAAGCTCTACAATCCTGCTGAGTCAATGGACAGGATCTATTTTCAGTTCTCAACTTGTCCTGAGATGCTGTAAATCTCTTGCCAAGACTTGAATCAGTGTAGCATCTGTGAGAACCAATTAAGAATGCCACATCACCTAGGAAGAGAGCAACAGAGTGCTGTGAATTCTTATTTGGATAAAAGTGTCCGAAAGCAAAGAATATTAGCCAGCTATCTAGTCATGCAGTCAAATCTTGTGTTAACAAAAGGAAAAAAGGAGGACCTGCTCTGGTTGGCCCCATTCCATCTTCCCTGAGCAACTAGATTTCCTTTTCCCTACTTCTCCTGACAGTACCAAGCTGGATACCGTTTGGCTGGAGAATCAAGGTTTCCTTATTGACTTCTTTGTCTAGGTGCTTGGCTCTGTTATCCAGACCTCTTGCATAGGCTGTGCTCTTATCTCCTGATCACCCTTTTGCTCACGGAGTTCCTATCTGCCTGGCTTTTTGGCATTCCTGGTTTCTTAAAGCATTCTTTTGGGATTTCTGGTCAATTTGGTGTCCTTGCCTGATTTCTGGCACACTCTGAATTCCACCTGTCTTTGATTCTTGGATACTGATTTTTCCTGTCCTTTGGTTTCTGTGTACTTCTCAACTTCTGTTTTTCTATGCCTGCTTGCCCACTGCCTAGCAGATATCCACCACCTCCAGGTTCCCTTACCTGTTTGATTTTTTTTAACCTGTTTTTGCAAAGCACCACCATTGTTCACAACTCCAGAACTGACATTTTTCAAGCTTTAGGTGGAGCAAGCAAGAGGAAATACCCTTTTGGAAAAAGGAAATGCAGGATTGGAGTGGAGGGTTACTAGTCTCCTTTAGATCTGAATCTCAGGAAGGCAGTAATAGGGAACATAAAGTTAAAAAGATCTGGATTCAAAAGAAAGATATTTATTGTTGGTAATACAGGCAATAAAATAATAATCATCTAAGAAGAATTTAAAATGAGAACCCTGAGAGATCACAGATTCTTAATAATATTCTATTTTTCACGTCAAGAAAATTTTGTTCCTTTGAACTAAATGCTTTTAGCTTACTACCAAATTTTGAATATGTGAATTTAGATATTTTTAATGGGTAAATATCTTCACATTCATAAACACTTATAATAATGTATTTCTAGGGTACCAAATTTGAAACTAGTGTTTAATTTCAAATCTAATTGGATTGTGCTATTTTCATAAGGATATACAGGCTCCTTTTGAAAAGTTTAATTTTAGGGCACCTGGGTGGCTCAGTTTAAGTGACTGCCTTCAGTTCAGGTCATGATCCCAGGGCCCTGGGATCAAGACCCCCTTTGGGCTCCTTGCTCGGTGGGGAGTCTGCTTCTCCCTCTGATCCTCCCTCCTACTTGTGCATGTGCTCTCTCTCTCTCTCTCAATAAAATCTTTAAAAAAAGTTTAAATTTAGGTTGTAGGAATTTAAAAGAATTAATTCTTTTTTTTATTTTATTAAAAGAATTAATTCTTAAGGTACCCATGTAGCAAGTCATTCCATATCATCAATATATTTTTCTTATTAATAAAGGGGCAGGGGGGCCTGGGTGGCTCAGTTTGTTAGGTGTCTGCCTTTGGCTCAGGTCATGATCCCAGAGTCCCAGGATCAAGCCCTGCATGGGACTCCCTGCTCAGTGGGGAGTCGGCTTCTCCCTCTACCCCTCACCCTGCTCTTGTGCTCTCTCTCTCTCAAATAAATAAATAAATAAATAAAATCTTCTAAAAAAATAAAGTGGCAACTCACTCTTATCCCATCAAAAATTATAAATTAATTATGTGACTCTAGAATTTTACCATTGGAATTTTTCTTGGAATCAGAAAAACAAATCCATCATTTCTATATTTTCCAGAATAGTATAACCTTTATTTTATTTTATTTTATTTTAAAGATTTTATTTATTTATTTGACAGAGAGAGACAGAATGAGAGGGGGAACACAAGCAGGGGGAGTGGGAGAGGGAGAAGCAGGCTTCCCGCTGAGCAGGGAGCCCAATATGGGGCTCGATCCCAGGACCCCGGGATCATGACCTGAGCTGAAGGCAGATGCTTAACGACTGAGCCACCCAGGCGCCCCCCTTGTTTTATTTTAAAGTGAACCAAGCAAAGCAGCAGAAATATGTAGGGAGTCAGATATCCTGTGGTACAGTTCTGGCTGTGCAGCTTCATAGCATGGGCTTGGGCAAATTAGCAAACATCTCCTTACCCGAGAAAGGTTTTTAACTGATTCCAGCCCCACAGTCTACGACCTAGAGTCAAGTCATCCTTGTACTGGTTTCACCTTGATAATATCCTAGACTTTAATTCTCTTCATGTGTCCCTACTCTTACAATTAAACCTTTCCCTTGGTCTCTATTCCACAATTTATCTTCCAGTTGTCTGCCCAGCACAGCCGTCACCTCCAGGTTTGGAGCCCTGCCCTTTACACAGGTTGTGGTTATAGAACCTGACAATCGGTGGACGGACCTTCCAGTTACCACCTCCGGTCTGCTGGTCTGAATCCCAGAGAACTATCTCCCTCTGAGCTATTTGATTTTGTGTCAACTTGACTATGGGTTCGACTGCTGCCTTGGGCCACCCACTGACAAATGCCTTTATGAACTATGGCCTGATACCTTGAAATATTTTGAATACCTATTAATATGTCAGTAATCCCAAGTTCCAATCCTATCCCAGTGGATATGTTCAAGACTGGTTCTCTTCCCTTCTCTGTTATCAGTGGGCCATACCCAGCCTACTCCCAAGATGCCAGATATGTGATTCTATATAGTATGATCCTATAGCATCAAGAAATTGTTAAACTGTGTTTATTATAATTTGTTTAATAAGACAGGGACATAGGTGACATAGTTCAAAAAGATTTCTGTTAATGTAACAATGGTCAAAAAAATTTTTTTAAAGATTTTATTTATTTATCTGAGACAGAGAGCACATGAGAGGGGGGAGGGTCAGAGGGAGAAGCAGACCCCCCGCTGAGCAGGGAGCCCGATGTGGGACTCGATCCCGGGACTCCAGGATCATGACCTGAGCCAAAGGCAGTCGCTTAACCAACTGAGCCACCCAGGCGCCCACAATGGTCAAAATTTTTACAAGAGTTGGTACTGGTACTAGTTGGTACTAAGGGACCAGTTTTGTTTACTAAGAAAATTAATTTGTGGGGGTACCTGATTGGCTCAGTCAGTTAAGTGGGTGACTCTTGATTTCAGCTCAGGTCATGATCTCAAGGTGTGGTATCAAGCCCCATTTCAGGCTCTGTGCTCAGCAGGGAGGCTGTTTGAGGTTCTCTCTCTCCCTCTCCCTCCCCTTCTGCTCCTCCCCCACTAAAATAAATGAATCTTTAAAAAAAGGAAAATTAATTTGTGTGGAAAAGCTCATTCCCCTAAAACTCAAAGATGGATTTTTATCTAAGCTTTTAGGGAAGGTTGGTTAAAGATGTTGGTGCTCCATGAATTTGTTCAATAACGAATTTCACAGGAATGGTTGTAAATTTGTCTATTTACCCAGTTATGCTTTTGAAGTGAAAAACTCCTTTTATTGTTTTTTCACTTAAAAAAAAAGTGATTGCCCATGGTTTTCCAGCATGGCATTTTAGGCATCTATGTGTGTGTAGTACTTACCCTGCGTGAGGTATTATGCTAAGAACTTTATAACATACAGCTTAATTTAATTGTCACACAGGTTTACTGACCTACTACTAAAGATGAAATTAAGGCATGGAGATTTTAAGTAACTTGCCCAAGGAGGTCACACAGCGAGAAAGTGGCGGAACCAGACAAACAAAAATCTATCTGTCTCCAGATAGCTCCTAATCACTTACATGGAAAACAATAAACACTGAAGAAAATGAGAGAAAAAAAAACAAAGAACTTGGAAAGAGATAAGGAATATGCTCCACAAGAAATCTGGACCCTTATTACATCTTCTGAATTGGTTGGTTCGGACTGGATTTTACTGGGGGTAATTAGTAAGGAAACATCTGGGTCTCCTAAGATCTCTGCTGTCATCTGAGAGAATTGGATGTTCCCTGGATTTGGATGGTTATTCCTGTGCTCAAGAGAACTGGGAAATATTTAGGGTTGGTCTTCAGAGGGAAGACCACACTACAAATCACCCTAATAAGCAGGGCTCTGGGAGTGTGCTACCAGGTCACCTCTTGCTGAAGTCTCTATGCAATTTCCCCCTTCTGTAGAGAGCATGGCATATCCTTATACACAAAATAGGGAAACAAGATTGTAGAATGCTATTTGAATGTTATGACATTGACAGTTATTCTATAGGAGACCCTGAGACTATTGCCAGAGGCTGAAAATATTCTGTCTCAGGACAAGTTGATATCCTGCTAAAGACCACAACCCACCATAACAAAGTAAACCCTTCAATAACTTCCATGTGACAAGTTTTTTTTTCTTCCAGCAGCTGCTCAGAGAATAGTTGTTTTCATGATTAATCCAAAGGTGTTCTAAGAAATGCCATCATCACAGGCATGTGACAAGTTTTATATGATAATTTCTGACATGTTTGCTATAGTCATCGTGAATTCTCAATAGAAGTCTTTCAGTGCCATGTTTTCATTGGGGGAATTTCAATTTCCAGAATTACAGTGTTATGCCTCAAGTCAGATGAAATCTTAGCATCAAATTATTATAGGCTGTTTATTTTCTTGAGGAACTGTTCCAAAAAACCCACAATATTTCTTCAGGGAATGTACCAATAAGAATGAACAATGGAATATAGATTGTCATTCATAATTCTGTTTCAGATTTTGAATGTTGCTTTTAAGTTAAAACATCTTTAAAACCTATTCTGTTTTTGTATTTTTTGTCCTCCTGGCAGCCTCATTTATTCATTCATCCTTTCAGCAAATGTTTATGGATTATCTTCTATATGCCAGGTGCTGTGCTAGGTATTAAGGACACAATAATGAATTAGAATTTACTGTCAAATTCTAATCATTCCTTTAAATTAAATTAAATATTAAAAAACCAGACACAAAATGCCTGCCCTACTTCCTTTTAAATTTCTTGTGTTCTATACTCCTAACATCATTTTATAAATATTTTGGACACAATAGATTCATAATATTTGGTGGTGATATCAGCAATTAGAGAATCATTGTATTTTTAAAAATCAATATTCAATTTGCCTTTTCATAGAAGATAAATATGTGCCTTATCTCTCATTTTAGTTTCCTTCTTTCCTTCCTTTCTATTAATTTTTTTTATTTTAATGCCCCGTCTCTCATTTTAGTCTTATGTTCTCATGACTAAGTCACAACAGACTTCATTTTTCCCTGGGGTGCAAATTCAGTCACCACCTTGCCTTACCATTCTAGTGGATGGTGGTGACTGAATTTGTACCCCAGGACACAGTGTAAATAATTTGTCTATTCTGTTCTCTGGGGAATTTCACATAAACCAGGGGTTCTTTTTTAATTGAATCACTAGTTCAGAGCCTAATCTCCCTTCTATTCTCTCCACTAGTCCCTTTCCTGCTTTCCATTTTGAAGCTTCAGAGAAACTCCTGATTGTGTCTACTTTCCCAAATCACTCACAAGGAGGTTAACTCAGAGGTCACAAATTCAGATGCCTGTAGGGAGCAGCCTGGAAAGAGATATAAGTGCTGGGGGCTGAGGCAGAAACATTAGGGAGTGAGGGGGGGCAACTGTGGCAAACTGTAGAGCACAGGCCCAGAAAAGAGGAGGATGCTGTACTCAGACGCCAACTCATTGTTGTTGAGTGAATGAAACAGTGAGTTAGCTGATCATCCAATTTTCACAAGAGTCAGAAATCTGGATCTTTATGTGAAATGTCCCAATCTGTAAATGTTGAACCACCCAAACAAAACATGCCTGCCTAGGACTGCCATTTGCAACCTTGGCTCTTATTGGTATTGAATCCAAAAAACTAAAAGCACCATAGGTTTTTGAAACGTCCTTGAAGAACGTGAGTTGAATTGGTGACCCAACCCCACACTTAAGGTAAAAGGTAAAGGAAGAGTTCTTATCAGGGGTGTGATTTGATATTGTTCTAATTAGTACATTTTCATTAATCTAATCAGTACATTGCCATTCTACAGTTTTTAAAACTGTAATAAAGCAATTCATCTTTTATGTAAGATAAGGGGGGATGAAATATATATTCAACTCAAAATACATATTCAATTTTGTTTTTATTTATAAAGGAACACTGGCACTGGAAGAATACATTAAAAATTAATGAGTGATTAACTTTGTAGGGTAGGGATAAGGTAGAAAGGCATGAGTGTGGGAAAAAGACTTCTCAATCTACACTTTTAAGTTAGTTTCTCTTTTTGAAACAGATGAGAGTATTATGTATTCAAAAATCAAATTTTTAAAATGAAAGTAAACGGCATTAACATGCCAAATTATTTTTTTATTGCAGGGAAGTATGACAGGTTGAAAAATAAATTAGAATCTGTAAAAATATATAACAGGACAAAATTCTATAAGGGAAATGGAATTATAAAAGTTAAAGAAGAAGAAAAAGGAATAATGTTTCAATTAGGATAGCTGAAGAAATAATTTTTTAATTTACTCTTTAAATGGTATCAAACTGCTGTGGTATTTATAGCCCACTGAACATACTTAAGACTTGTGTGGCTCTTATTTTTAAATGCCAATATTTACAATGTAATATTGAAATTGCTTCCTTTACAATTGTTTTATTTTATGATAAAAATTTTGGACACATATAAAAATGAGAAGGGGATAGATGTATTTTTCAAAGCTCTTTTGAGGTTATATAAACAAGAGTTCAAAGATTACTGATCTTGATTTTCCTATACAGTTGATCCTTGAATTACATGGGGGCTAGGAGTGCCAACACCCCCACCATGTAGTCGAAAATCTGTGCATAACTTTTGACTCTCCAAAAACTTAAAAGCCCACTACTGACTGGAAGCCTTACTGATAACATAAATAGTTGATTAACACATATTTTATATGTTATATGTATTACATACTATATTCTTACAATAAGCTAGAGAAAGGAAACATTCCACTGGACTTGGAGGTGGGATAGGAATCCTCCTTGCTGTTCATTGCTTCTTTCAGGCTGTTCTTCTTCTCTCTTTTCTAATTTCTCCCCCTGCCCAGTATTTGCTTTGCTTTGTTTTTTAACTCATGTCCCCTGATGTTGTCACCCTCCTCATTGTGGTAGTCACCTACTCACTCATATATCACTCTGCCTTATTTTTCAAGGACTTTATCTTTTGGCTACTGGCATCCTCTCTAGCACCTTTCCTAATTCTAAGTCTTGTTTTCAATATATACTAGATAATCCTTATGATACTCTCCTTGAGTCTCTTCCAATGACACTGTATTCCACACTCCTTAGGCACTCACTGCCATTGTTGCATTCCACTCTAGACTGCATCACTTCTCCATAATCTTGTTTTCATGCATCCCCCTCTAATAGCCATATTGCTGTGGTCACTCTGCAGAAGTAGGATGGACTCCTCTACCTCAGATTTGGTTTGGATGTCGATACTGATGATGCCACACACGTACCAAGAGAGTATGAAAAGTTGTATGGGGCACCTGGCTGGGTCAGTCGGTGGAGCGTGTAGCTCTTGGTTTCAGGGTTGTGAGTTTGAGCCCCATGTTGGGTATAGAGATTACTTAAAAATAAAATCTTAAAAAAATTTTTATTACTCACAAAAAGCAGCTCTCTGTGGAGAGCAGAGCAGGCTCCTAAGCTGGTACAAATGTGGTCTAAGGGAGCAGAGAAAGGAGACTGTCTTAGGGTTTTATGGTGATAGAGGGGTAGGACCAGGGTGAAGGTTCCCTCGAGTGGGCTGGGTCTTGCATGGTTTGTACTTTCCACTAGCACCAAAAGAGTCATCTTATCAATTTTCCTGGGTGCGCGGCACAGGGAAAAGAGAAGAGGTGGAGCTTGAAAGCTGTCAATGAATATTTTAAAAATGGAGTCAGACTCTTTATTATCTATCTATCTATCTTTCCAGCTAATTCCCTTTTATTCTCTGACTCCTACAGTCCCTCAAAAACTTGCAATTCATTGATCCTACCACCTTTTCTCTGTCCTTAATCTCTCCATATTCATTCTTCCCTCATCCCAAACTCCATGGAGAATCATAATCTCTCCCTTAGTTATATTCTCAACTTCCTTGCTGAAACCTGATTAAAAAGAATTCTAAGCCTATTCTGAGCCTGCATCCTGGTAGCCAATTATTAGTGGACAAAAAAAGGCACCACCACACTGACTTATCTCAGTTAAATTCATGACCATGAACTCAAGTGGGTCCTTATGGCACTCAGTAAGCATATGATTTTTCCCTAGTCCATTCATCTTCCCATTCTCCTAGATAACTACTTCACACCTTTTCTCTCCTCAAAGCTCAGTTACTCTTCTTCACTTCTCTATTGATGACCTTACTTCCTTTGCCTCTGAGAAAACTGAAATGATCAGAAGAGAACTTC
This sequence comes from Neomonachus schauinslandi, assembly GCF_002201575.2. Classification (NCBI taxonomy): domain Eukaryota; kingdom Metazoa; phylum Chordata; class Mammalia; order Carnivora; family Phocidae; genus Neomonachus; species Neomonachus schauinslandi. The sequence goes on along the minus strand of NC_058406.1, from coordinate 76,771,547 downwards.
ACAGACTCCCACTACCCCTCCTACACACTTGCTTGCCTGTTCCCATAGAAGAGCCTGTGCTCCTGTCTACAGAAGATCCTTTCGCTTGTGTGCTAGATTCCAAACTCTTTCCCACTCACTGACACTGCTCCAGCAATTTTCTCTTCTTGATCCTACATTAATTTTTCATCTTCCAGATCTTTTCCAGATCATTCTCATCAAAAACAAGTATTTTTCCCAATTTGTCACTCTGCTGTGGACTCCACTTCCATCACCAGTTACTGCTCATTTTTGGGCTCCCCTTTGTCAAGAACTTCTCAAAAGAATTGTGTGTATTAGACATCCTAATTCCCTCCTCCCATTTTTTCTTAAACCCACACGGATCAAATTTTCTCCCATTGCTCCACTGAAGTGTTACCAATAGCCTCCATGGTACTAGATCCAAAGGTTAGTTCTCAGTCCTTACTCACATATAAGCATTCACTGCTCCTTGATACACTATCTTCACCTGGCTTCCAGGCACCTCTCTCTTGGTTTTCCTCCTTCACTGGCTGCTCCTTCTCAGTCTCCTTTGCTAGCTTCATCCTTGGTTCTCTCCTATTTACATTCACTCCTTTGGTGATCTTGTCCAGTCTCATGGCTGTAAATATCATCTAAATGTTAGTATTTCTCAAATATCTCTAGCTTGAGCCACTATCTTTAACACCAGACTCAAATATACAACTACCTACTCAAGATCTTCACTTGGATTTCTAATAGATCTCAAATGTCACATGTCCAAATTGAACTCCTGATATTTCTCTTCAAACCTACACCACCTGTAGTGCCCCTCATCTCCACTGATTTGTTTTCTTTTTTTATATCCCATATCAGCTTTATTACCCTATTTGATTTCATTTGCTACATTTATTATTTATTGCCTGTTACCCCACCCTGAAAACGTAACATTCACAAGGGTTGAGATTTCTGTTTTGTTCAGGTTTATAACCCAACCAACTAGAACAATGTCCTGGTGTTCAATTAGTATTTATTGGATTAATGAATGAATGAATGAAACAGGTAGCATCCATTCTTAGCTAACTCAAGAAATTACTGTTCTCTTAACCCAAACTAAAAATCAGTGAAAAATGGATTTATCTGCAAGCAATCCCACACACCCTGGTTTAAAACATCTGTGTTTGTATATGGGCTGGGGGAGGGGCAGGTGCAAAGTTTTTTGTTTTTTTTTGTTTTTTCCTCCAGAAATGCAAAGCACCAGAACGAGGTTTAGGTAAAAACCACAATGACTGAGTAAAGATTTGCTTCTGGAGAAAACACTGCTCAGAGCAACAGGCCAGAATGAGTTCTAACTGGCTACCCAAACCGTGTTGGCATCACGTGAAAAGGTAGTATGTGGGGTAAAAAGAAGCAAAAACGCATCTTCCTTCATTATGCATCTCTCGCGTCTCTCTCAACAGCTGTTCTCCCACTAGGGTGGCTCTTTTTTCCCTTATTTGGACTTCACTGTCAAAAGAAAGACACCACACGCTTCGTTATGTAGCCTTCACTGAGTAGCTATGCCACGTCCCAGGTCTCCTATCTTCAGGACTGCATTTAATTCAGTACTATTTTTCTTTTTTTCTTTTGAGTCAGGGTTCCTGGGTGGGGCCAGGAAAACTCTGAAGATGTTTGAGAACAATACAAACTTAAAGTCTGAATTTTTTTAAAAGTACATTTAAAAAAGTTTAAGGCCGTTAAGAGAAGAAATGGCTTTGGGGGGCACTCTCAGTTCAGCGGAGAGGAGCCCTGTCTGCGTTCGCTCCGCCACAAAGCGCAGAGCCCAGCCCTCAGGAGCTGCGCCCCTAGGTCTTTCGGGCTGCGGCAGACGCCCCCTGCCCCGGCCGCACCCCCCGCCGCGCGCGAGGGAGAACGAGCCCGTCACCATGCAAGGAACCCCAAGCTTCCCTTAAATTTCCGTGCAGCCCGCCCAGACACGTCCCGACTGAAGGAGCACAGTCCAAAGGGAACGTCAGTCCTAGCTGGAGGAGTAGCGGGGTTGGCGGGAGGCGCGGCGGAAGCAGCGCTGGGAGCCGGTAGCCGACGGCTAGGTCCGCGAGGTCCGAAGAGTCGGCGCTCCGGACGGCGCGGTACACACCCTGCTCGACCCGCCCCTCCCCGCGTGGGGCGTGCAACACCCGGCCTTCCACCGCGCCCTCTGCCTCCTCCGCACGCCTCCCCTTTAAGCGCGAGGCGCAGTTGGATTTGTGTCGGCCGAGGCAAGGCGCGACTCCCCTTTATGGCGGAGTCGGCAGCAGCGGCTCTCACTGCCGCGGCGGCCGGGCAAGCGGAGCAGGAGGCCGAGCTTCGGGCAGCCGGCCGCCGTCACCGCAGCGGGGCCGGGGGGAGCGCGGCACACGCCGCGGCGGGGGCGGAGGAGTGGGCGGGCCCGGGCGGGCTGGGGGCGGGGAAGAGGGGGAAGGCGGGGAGCCGGGTCGCCAGCGCTCGGGTACGCCTCTGACTGCGGCGCGGCGGGGCGATGTGTGATTACCATGGCGAGGAGTCTCTGTCCGGGGGCCTGGCTAAGGAAACCCTATTACCTCCAGGTAGGCCGGCGGCGAGCCCGCCGGGCGCCCTCCCTCGCCGCGCGGGACTCGCCCGTCTCCCTCTTCCCTCCCTGGGTCGGCGCCCGCTCGAAACCCGCTGCCCCCTGCCGTCCGGCACCTGGCGGCGCGCCCTCCCCGGCAGCCCCGGCGCCGCAGACCCTACGGCGGCGCTGCCCGCGCCCCCCACGGCTGCCCCGGCGCCTCTCGCGCCCTGGTCGCCGGGCTCCGGGGCCCGGGTCTCCTCGCCCGGGCTCGCCCTGGCTCCCCTAGCATCCCGAGAGCCCCGAGACGTGACCCGGGTGCGACCCTCCGCCCCTAATAGTTGAGACTCTTTAGCCTGGGCTCGGGACGTGTGCCGGCTGCTCCCTGGTCTGGCGCTCTCCTCCCCCTCCCCTGTGGGCCCCGCAGGTCGGTTTTTCACGACTCTGTGTCTTCGGTCGGTGGTAGGAGAGGTGGTGTGTCATTCCACCATATTTTAGAAAATTATGGCAATTTGTCACATCAGTGTTTCCCCAAATCCCCGAGAAGCGACGTGTGTCTAGTGCTGAGCCCCTTGGTTCGGTCTTTTCATCACACTCGTGATTTAAATAGGAGGTAGGACTCAGAAGCCCGAAAGAGGCGGATGGGTGTTTGTTTCTAAAAGGAAACGGGACAGTGTCTGGTGCCGATCTCAAATACCCCAGCAATGCAAACGTAATTCTCAGTCACGTCATGTGTACTGTTCGCGTGTTAATCTTTCATGATTTCCCCGTTCCACCCTCTGTGCCGCTGCCGGTCTGTGTCTTCGAACCCTACTACTGCCTTCATGTACTGTCGGTCACCAGGGGGACCTAGTAGACACCGTGAGTAGCTGAGTGCAAATACATCACCCCAGTGGAAAAACAACTACAAATCAATGCCTCGTGTGGGTCAGCAGTGTTGTCTGCCTTCAGAGGACAGTATTCCTTTTACTGCTTACATTAAAGGCTGAAGGTATTGATAGACTATTTGGGCATGTGAATTCATGCTCAGCTGGCGCTTTTATAAATTATTTTAAAAGTTGAAAAGAAGCCATCATAGGGCAAGTAAATCTTTCATTCTTGTTTGGAAATTGCATATGTAAATCGTTACCCTGCAGTGAATGATGTACTGCAAATTGGAAGCATGATTTGACAACCCATGATATAAAGAGTACAGGAGTAAACCTGAACGCCCTGAGTCCTTGTAGCAGCTCCAAGAGTAGTAATTATGCTTGAGTAACAGTAGAGTAACCTAGTGTAGAATTCAACCCAGGCCAGATACCTCTTTGTAACCCTCTATGTGAACAAAAAAAAATCTTTCCAGACTCTCTCCCCACAATAAGTTTATTGGGATATTTAAAATGTTTTTTGCTAAAACTAGGTATTTTAATTTTTTAGATTTTGTGGCAGACTTTATTTTAGACTTTGATTAGTTTGTCTCTAAATGTTCTCCAAAAATGTGGCTGTGACATGTTTTGGCACCATAGCTCAAGAGCATTCAGATTGGCTGAATTAAGATTAGTTTTACAAATAGTTTATGTTTCCATTAATGGCAAACATTTGGCAGTTCTGCCTTTCTGAATGTGCACATCATTATCTATTACTAAATTAAGGTGAACTTGGATTTTAACCATTTCAAAAGGATTTGGGAGCATAGTGATATTTTAGTAGGCTACTTCTATATAAAATAATGATTAAATAGAAACATTAATTCTAGTATTATATATTTTTTAAGGTTTTTTTTTTTTTAATTTGAGAGAGAGAGAAAGAGAGAGAGCACATGAGAGGGGGGAGGGTCAGAGGGAGAAGCAGACCCCCCGCTGAGCAGGGAGCCTGATGCGGGACTCGATCCCAGGACTCCAGGATCATGACCTGAGCCGAAGGCAGTCGCTTAACCAACTGAGCCACCCAGGCGCCCTCTAGTATTATATTTGAGATAAATAAAATTTGGGAACCCAGGGGACTTGTGTCTTAATGTCTTAGTATTAGTACTTATTCTCTTTATGAATTTTCTTGTTAGTTGTCCCTCGCTATACTATTTCAATTTACCCAGTTTAAAAAAAACAAAACATTGCTTAAGTGTCACCTTTTTCTGTTGCCTATTGTCTAAATGCCTCACCTTCTGCTTTTTAGAATTCCTCTACTGCTAGGTGCTTCAACCTTGAAATTGTTTTGGGCAAAGTCAAAATATTTCCACCTGAGACTGTCATACATCTACTCAAGTTTCTTAGCCACTGAAGATTGAATTAATATATACAGTACTCCCTTTCCTCTTTTATTGTTTTATTTTTCCTGAGACTAAAATCATGTTCTTTTAGGAACAGCATGAGGCCTGAGAACAGAGCTGAGCTTTGTTCACTTGTGCTTCTGTTTCATCATGACCTTGAAAAAGTTTCCTAACTTTTTAGTTCCATAGTTTCCATATCATAAAATGGAGATTATAGTTATTAACTGAGTACATCACATGTGTAAAGTGAGGACAAGCTAGATGAAGTTAAATCTGTTTTGTGACATTTTTACTACACTTTAAATAGAAAAGCATGTCAATTTAAATGGTAGGTACATATAGGTAAATATGTTGAATTCCTTCATCCAAAGGTTCCTGGCTTCCCCCCCCATTTTATTTATTGAGCATTTATTGATATTGACCCAGGTGCACAATGGGGACTTCTCATATTGACTAAGTCATTTACTTAATATTTGTTGGAGGCCTATCACATGCCAGAAACTTTGTGAGGTGGTAGCAATTCTACTAGAGCTAAGCAAACATCTTTGTAATCCTCATGGAGCTTAAAGTCTAGTTAGAGACAATCATTAAATAATCTCAAAAATGTATAATGACAACAGTAAGTGCGATGAAGGAAAACGGAAGAAGCAAAAGACTACCTGTGAGGAAGAGAACAGTTTCTTGTTCTTTTAAAACTGTTTTACTATAGAAATTTTTATACATACATAAGGCAGGAAAGAATAATGAACTCTCACATACCTATCACCTGCCCTCAACAATTACCAGTATTTTGTTTCATTTCTCCTCCCATTGTCCTCCTTCCAACTAAAGTGGGGTTTTTTTGGATTTTTAAAAAATTTTTAATTCTAGTATAGTTAACATACAGTGTTATATTGGTTTCAGGTGTACAATATAGTGATACAATTCCATACATTACTCAGTGCTCATCATGATAAATGTACTCTTAATCCCCATCACCTATTTCACCCATCCCCCTACCTGCCTCCCCTCTGGTAGCCATCAATTTGTTCTCTGTAGTTAAGAGTCTGGTTTTTGGATCGTCTCTTTTTTCCTTTGTTCATTTGTTTCTTAAATTCCATATATGGAATTTGTTTTTCTCTGACCAACTTAATTTTACTTAGCATTATACTCTCTAGTTCCATCCATGTTGTTGCAAATGGCAAGATGTCATTCCTTTTTATGGTGAATAATATATATATATATACATACACACACACACACACACACACACACACCACTTCTTCTTTATCCACTCATCTATCGATGGACACTTGGGCTGCTTCCATAATATAGCTATTGTAAATAGTGTTGCAGTAAACATAAGTGTGTGCATATCTTTTTGAATTAGTGTTTTCATATTCTTTGGATAAATTACCCAGGAGTGAAATTACTAGATGATAGGGTAATTCTATTTTTAATTTTTAATTTAATAAAGTTTTATTTTTCAAAATGTACAGTTGGTGGGCTCTCTTCATGCATCTTCACCAGCAGCTGGGTCATCTCCACCCTTGGTATTTCTTGTGTAAATTACTTGAGTTCTGTGCTTTGAAACCAGTTTAATAAGTCCGCCCTGGCTAGGAACCTCGAATCTTCAGTTTCTCAGAGACAACAGCTGGGGTTATAAGCTAATAGCTGAGAACTTCCTTACAGAGTTTGTCACATGTCACTTTGTCAAATAAGACCAGGTTATTGAGCTTGTGCCGAACTTTGCCTTTGGATCATTTCTTTTTAGTCTTACCCCCAGGTTTGTTCACTGGGTCTTTGTCTTTCTTGGTTGACTTTCTGGCATCTTTCTTCTTCTTGTCATCCTTGGGTGACATTGCAAAGCTCAGAGAACAGCAGCCACCCCTGCAGCATCACTAAAAGACCAAAAGCTATTTTTAATTTTTTGAAGAATCTCCATACTGGTTTCCACAGTGGCTGCACCAGTTTGAATTCCTACCAACCGTGCAAGAGGGTTCCTTTTTCTCTACATCCTTCACAACACTTGTTGTTTCTTGAGTTTTTGATTTTAGCCATTCTGACAGACGTGAGGCGATATCACATTGTGGTTTTGAGTTGCATTTCCCTGATGATGAGTGATGTTGAGCATCTTTCAATATGTCTGCTGGCCATCTGTTTGTCTTCTTTGGAGAAATGTCTATTCATGTCTTTTGTCCATGTTAAAATTGGATTATTTGTTTTTTGGGTGTTGAGTTTTATAAGTTCTTTATGTATTTTGGATACTAACCCTTTATCAAATATGTCATTTGCAAATACTGTCTCACAGTCAGTACGTTGCCTTTTAGCTTTGTGGATTGTTTCCTGTGCTGTGCAGAAGTTTTTATTTTGATATAATCCCAATAGTTTATTTTTGCTTTTGTTTCCCTTGCCTCGGGAGACATATCTAGAAATATGTTGCTACAGCCGATGTCAGAGAAGTTACTGCCTATGCTCTCTTCTAGGATTTTTATGGTTTTAGGTCTCACATTTAGGTCCTTAATCTATTTTAAATTTATGTTTGTGTATGGTGTAAGAAAGTGGTCCAGTTTCATTCTTTTTCATGTTGGTGTCCACTTTTCCCAGAACCATTTGTTGAAGAGACTGTCTTTTTCCCATTGCCTCCTTTGTCGAAGATTAATTGACCATATAATCATGCTCTCTGAGCTCTCTGTTCTGTTTCGTTGATTTATGTGTCTATTTTTGTGCCAGTACCATACTGTTTTGATAACTACAGCTTTGTAGTGTATCTTGAAATCTGAGATTGTGATACCTCCAGTTTTGTTCTTTTTCAAGATTGCTTTGGCTATTCAGGGTTTTTTGTGGCTCCATACAAATTTTAAGATTATTTGTTCTAGTTCTGTGAAAAATGTTGTTGGCATTTTGTTAGGGATTGTGTTAAATCTGTAATTTGCTTTGGGTAGTGGACATTTTCATAATACTTGTTCTTCCAACAAACTAAAGTATTTTGAAACAAATCTCAGATATCACATCATTCCATCCAAATACCTTATTATGCATTTCTAACAGATAAGGATATTTTTAGACATAATCACAATACAGTTATCATACCTAACAAATTTGATAACAGCTCCTTATTTTTCTCTGCCCTCCTTCTGGATATGCATTACCCTGAGAGGACTGACTAAATATGCTATGGTGTGGGCTTACTGTGATTCAGGAGGGTCTCTTGGCAAAAACAAAACAAAACAAAAAACTACCCCCTCACCAGCTTGTTCATGCTGGAAAGTGTTCATCTAGGGAAACTAATTCTCATTTTGTGTTTTGGGAGAATGTCTTAGAAAATAAATGTCTGGTTTAAGTAACATTTTCATGTAAATGTATTATTTTATTTAGAATGAAGATGCATTAGTTAACAGGTGTAAAAGATCCTGCTTTGTTTTGGGGATAGGGGATGGAGTGAAGAGTACAGAAGGAATTGGATTTCAAAGTTGGAGGGGAGGGATGAAGGGCCCAGCAAGAAGAGATGGAGGTTGCAGAAACCAGCTTTATATAGTTGTAATTTTATTGTCTTCAACTGGGTGAAGTCAAAAAACAGTTATGTCCTGAAGTGTTGAGGCCTCAGGGCTTGCAAGTTCTTTTCCTCCTACAATTTACAGGGGAAGAAAATGTTAAGCAGTTGACTTAATTATAAAGGACTTTCAATCCGGTGTTTTTATTGATCCAGATAACACTGTGGTAATTGATAATGCTTCTAGAGAACTATAGCATTATGCAATTAATGATATATTTTCAGCTATAATATGGATTAAATAGGCATTTATGGGCTAGTGTGGGGGCCTAATCACTGTTCAAAGCTTTGTTTATATAACAAAAGAGATTCTATGGCTTGTGAAGAAGAATTGTGTGGTATATCCACATAGTAGAATATTATTCAGCAAAAAAGAGGAATGAAGAACTGATGTATACAGTAACATGGATGAAACTTGAAAATATTAAACACATGAAAGAAGCCAGCTGTAAAATACCACATACTGTATAGTTCCATTTATATGAAATCTCCAGAAAAGGCAATTCTATAAAGACAGAAATTGGATTAGTTGTTGCCTAGGGCTGGGAGGGTTGGGGGGAAATGGATATGAGGTTTATTTTGGGGTAATAGGAATGTTTTAAAACTGAGACCGGTGATGGTTGTACTCTATGAATATAGTAAGAACCATCGAATTGCATACTTTAAATGAATAGAATGTATGGTTTGTGAATCATATCTCAATAAAGCTGTGAAAAAAAAAAAAGGAACTGAGTTTATCTCATTGATGTGGTCCATTTCTCTGACCCAGTTGCATATTCGACCAATGCCAGCTTTTTGATGCAGGGAGTACTTCTTCTAGAGAAGTGGTGCAGGTGTACTGTTTGTCTGTGGGGCCTCTCTGTCGGCCAGGAGGGTTTGCGACCTGCAAACACTTACCTGAGCAACCAGCTTCTCATGGCCAGGCATCATTCTCAGAGCATACTAACTTAGAGTTCCATCCTTCCCAGCCACTTTGTTGAAACCTCACCTGAGAAACAGTGCTTCCTGGGCTGGCTAACCGTTGTGGCACATTGAGTAGAGTCCTGCATCAGAGATCGGAAACTGTGGGTGTATTAACCCGTTCAGACCATTTTCAGGCAGTGTTTTTCTTCCACACACCATTATGATACTACTTGTGGGCTGCTGGGTGTAGTGACCCAGAATGACACCTGTGTGTATCTATTTTTAGCAGTGTGTTTTCTACAAATTAGGATCTACTTTGTTTAGGGTTTACTCAAGTCTGAGTAACTGACTGATAACACAGCCCTATAATTCCTTGGTTTTAGTTTAGAATACCTTCTTCCTTCTCACTATCATTAAGTTCTGGAAGAATGAAAGTGAAGACAATTTAGAGCGATTCTCTGTATTTAGATGATACACATTTTCCATTCTAGTCATTCTGTCTGCATGCCCTGTTGCATTGAAGAAGCTGCTGCAATTATAATGGAATTTGAAGTTTGAGATATGTGGGTACTTCTAAAGGTTTTTAAGCTCTTTAGATTGCTAAAGTTTTATATTTCTTGAGGCATCTTCTTAAAAATGACTAACAGTTTCAATTATGTGTTCAGTAGGTCTGTCGTGAAGGAATGGATAGATAGCATGTTCTAATTAGGGTGTGGGCTCTTGTTTAACATTTCTGATACCAGGCTCTTTGGCTTATATTAGTACTGTTTTTCAAACATGACTGCTGTAGATGGTTTGCTTCTTTATGGCTTAGTGTGGCTATTTTGTGGGATTTAATGCCAGATGGGGTTACTGATCTAGATTAACTGGAAGTAAGTGATGATGTTGACAAATACGGTACTAAGAGTGTTATGGCTTCTTGCCCATTTTCAGCCTCCAGGATTATTTTAAATCTAAAGATAATTAGAGCAGGTGGTGGTTCCCTATTCCTGAAAGGCTATAGGTGGTGTGGTTCTCATCATGTTTGTTAGACCTGCTGTTCAGAGCTAAATTTTTGTCTTTGCCTGAAACTAAATCTCTAAAACTATGATTAGCTTCCTGAGACTGGTCAGTATATTGAGAGCATATGCATTCCATAATGTCTTAAATTCAAGCATAAAATTATAATGTAGCCATTTATATTACCATTAGTTGCTTTTTGCTTTTTACCTCTGTTAGGAACTCAAACAAATAATGAATTCTCAGACAAACTGCATCCTCACCATACTTTCAGGTTGTAGCATACAGTAACAGTGTTGGTTTCTTCATTGTCATCTTTCCATTGCTGCCCTGGTTTTCATTTTGATGGGTTATAGAGTTGTTTTGTATTCTCTGTAGTTCTTTCTTTCTTTCTCTCTTTTTCCTTCCTTCCTTCCTTCCTTCCTTCCTTCCTTCCTTCCTTCTGCAGTTAGTCACATTTTAATATTTCCATTTTTTTTAAGATTTATTTATTTAAGATAGAGTGAGTGTGCATGCAGGGTGCGGGGAGGCGGGGAGCAGTGGGCAGAAGGAAAGGGAGAGAGAGTCCCAAGCGGACTCTGTGCTGAGTGTGGAGCCCGACAAGGGGCTGGATCTCATGACCCTGAGATCATGACCTGAGCTGAAACCAAGAGTCAGGCGCTCAACCGACTGCCACCCAGGTACCTCAAGGTTTTAATTTCTTAAAGTTGCTTTGAAACAATACTGTACCATTCTGTTAAATACTATATTTTTACATCATTTGGTTGAAAAGCTTAATGTCTCACATTTTTAACATATTTCTAGACATTCAAATATTTTGTGAATAATTTTTAAAAAATTTTAATCTACAAAGTATATGAATTTAGAAAAACTAGGATATTGTAATGTGAACATATTTGAAAAAAAACCCAAAATATTAGTAGATGAATTTTTCTTTAGAAATAAGTATTTCTTTTGGCGGGGGGAGTTGACTGAATATTTCATGAAATTAAATAGTTATCTTTTTAATTTTTTAATTTTTATTTTTTTGAAGATTTTATTTATTTAACAGAGAGAGAGAGACAGAGATAGTGAGAGAGAGCATGAGCAGGGAGGAGAGGGAGAAGCAGGCTCTCTGCCGAGCAGGGAGCCCAATGTGGGGCCTGATCCCAGGACTCTGGGATCATGATCTGAGCCAAAGGCAGAGGCTCAACCTACTGAGCCACACAGGCGCCCCAATAATTATCTTTTTTAGATGTGATTCTGATATTGTGGTTATTTTTTTTCTTTTGTTTTGTTTTTTATTGTGACTCCAAACATATAAAATTCATGATCTTACCATTTTTAAGTGTATGGCACGTTAGTGTTAATATATGTACATTGTTGGGGTGCCTGGGTGGCTCATTCGGTTAAGCGTCTGCCTTCAGCTCAGGTCATGATCCCAGGGTCCTAGGACTGAGCCCTGCATCAGGTTCCCTGCTCAGCGGGGAGCCTGCTTCTCCCTCTCCAACTCCCGTTCGTGCTCTCTGTTGCTATCTCTGTCTCTCTCTCTCAAAGAAATAAAAAAACGTATATATATATGTATATATACACACACACACATTGTTGGCAACAGCTGTCTGGAACTTTTTCATCTTGCAAAACTGAAACTCTGTGTTTATTAAACAGCAGCTCCCCATTTACCCCTCCTTGCCAGCTTGGTAACCACATTCTACTTTCTGTTTCTATGAGAAACAGAAGTTTCTTGACTTCTTCAGATATCTCATATAAGTAGAATCATGCAGTATTTGTTTTTTTGTGACTGACTTATTTCACTTAGCATGATGCCCTCAAGATTCATCCATCTTGTACCATATGACAAGATTTCCTTCTTTCAAAAGGCTGAATAATATTCTACTGTGTGTGTATACCATGCTCTCCTTATCCATTCATCAGTCACTGGACATTTAGGTTGCTTCCACCTCTTGGCTATTGTGACTAATGCTGCAGTGAACATGGGAATGCTAATATCTCTTTGAGATCCTGCTTGCAATTATTTTGGACATATACCCAAAAGCGAGATTGCTAAATCATTGGGTAATTCTGTTTTTAATTTTTTGAGGAAACTCCATACTGGTTTTTTTTTTTTTTAAGATTTTATTTATTTATTTGACAAAGAGAGACACAGCGAGAGAGGGAACACAAGCAGGGGGAGTGAGAGAGGGAGAAGCAGGCTTCCCGCCGAGCGGGGAGCCCGATGCGGGGCTCGATCCCAGGACCCCGGGATCATGACCTGAGCCGAAGGCAGACGCTCAACGACTGAGCCACCCAGGCGCCCCCTCCATACTGTTTTTTATTGTGGCTGTACCATTTACATTTCCACCAGCAGTGCATAAGGGCTCTTTCTCCTTGCCAGCACTTGTTCTTTTCTGTTTTGTTTATTTATTTATTTATTTTGATAGTGGCCATACTAATAGGTGTGAGGTGGTATCTCACTGTGTTGTTGTTGTCAGTTTTTGTTTTGTTTCTTTGAAGATTTTATTTATTTGAGAGAGAGGGAGAAGCAGATTCTCTGCTGAGCAGAGAACTGCACGCAGGGCTCGATCCCAGAACCTTGAGGTTATGACCCGAGCTGAAGGCAGATGCTTAACCAGCTGAGCCACACAGGTGCCCCTCTCACTGTGGTTTTGATTTGCGTTTCCCTGATGATGAGTGATGCTGAGCATCTTTTTATGAGCTTGTTGGCCATTTTCATGTCTTCTTTGGAAAAAGTTCCTTCTTGATTTGTTTCAGATTGATGTCTTTTCAATAGGGTTATGGATTATTATAAACAGAGTTCCCCTTTCTGTCCTAAGAACTGAGTAATCATGTTTGAGGATATTCTTGCAAGAGAGATTTACAATATGCTAACAACCTTCTGAATTAATTACTGCATCCATTTCAGACCTGCATGGTGTCAGAGTCACAGACTTAGAGATCCTAGAGCTGGCACCACAAGTTTTACTGCCTGCCCCCAATTGCTTGAAAATTAGAGCTTGTTGTTTATATTAAATTTAAAATCTTTTAAAAAATTTATTTATTTATTTATTTGACAGAGACAGCGAGAGAGGGAACACAAGCAGGGGGGAGTGGGAGAGGGAGAAGCAGGCTTCCAGCTGAACAGAGAGCCTGATGTGGGGCTCAATCCCAGGACCCTGGGATCATGACCCGAGCCGAAGGCAGACACCCAACGACTGAGCCACCCAGGTGTCCCTTAATTTAAAATCTTGATCAACATGCCAGCCTCTGTACCAGTGATTAGATCCAGCTTTTGAATAAAAAGTGCTAAAGGACTTTTTTGAGATAATGGGGAAATTTGAAAATGGACTATACATTGGATAGCATTATTGTATCATTGTTAAATTGCGTTATTTAGGAGAGTGTCCTTATTTTTAGACGGTGTAAACTGAAATGTTTAGGGTAAAAAATACCATAGTGTTGATAATTTACTTATAAATAGTTCAGGAAAATTATTTGTATATGCATATATAAAGAGCAGGGTGTCTTAACCTCAGCACTATTGACATTTTGGGCTGGATAATTCCTTGTTGTGTGGGGCTCTGTTTTGTAGGATGGTTAGCAGCATCCCTGGCCTCTACCCACTAGATACTAGTAACACCCCCCAGTAGTGACAATCAAAATATGTCCAGACATTGCCATATGTTCTCTGGGAGGCAAAATTGTTCCTAGTTGAGGACCACTGATACAGAGAAGAAGAAAGCAGGAGAGGTAGAGATATTTATGTATGTTTAGAGAGAGAACGAGAGAGTAAGCAAATATAGGACAGTGTTAGCAATTGGTGAATATAGGTAAAGGGTATTTTTTTATACTATTCTTTTAAATTCTCTACAGATTTAAAGATTTTCAAAATAAAAGGTTGGGGGAAAATAAATCAGACTGGATTTCATAATAACTGAGTATTACTGGAAGATGTGTGAATTCTGGCCAAAGTTACATTAAGAGTCAAGAAAATGAGATTTGATAGAGCACATATCAAGTCAGTAATTAAAGAAAGTATGTTCATTTTCCAGTGATCCTGGAACATTTTACCACAAATTTAGCAGCTTAGACCAATACCCATTTATAGCCTTATCTCACAGTTCTGCAGGTTAGAAGTCTGGGCACAGTTTGGCCTGGCTCGTTCTTTGCTCCAGGTTTCAAAGGTTGAAAATCAAGGTGTCACTAGGGTTGACTTTCTGGAGCTCTGGGGATGAATTGGCTTCTGGACTCTTTCAGGTTGTTGTCAGAATTCAGTTCCAGGGCGCCTGGGTGGCTCAGTCGTTAAGAGTTTGCCTTTGGCTCAGGTCATAATCCCAGGGTCCTGGGATCGAGCCCCGCATGAGGCTCCCTGCTCAGCAGGAAGCCTGCTTCTCCTTCTCCCACTCCCCCTGCTTGTGTTCCCTCTCTTGCTGTGTCTCTGTCAAATAAATAAATAAAATCTTTAAAAAAAAAAAATTCAGTTCCACACTGTTGTAGGACTGAGGTGTCCATTCCCTTGCTGGCTGTTGGCTGGAGTGGTTTTCAGCTTCTAGAGGCCACCTACATTCTTTGGTTCATGGCTCCCTTTCTCCATCTTCAAAGCCTGCAAGAGTGGTAGAGTCCTCTGCATGCTTCAGCTTTCTCTGATTTCCTCTGTGCCTCATGCTCTGGCTCTTCTGCCTTTCTCTTCTGCTTTTAAGGGCTCGTATGATTACATTGGGTACACCCAGATAACCCAGAATATTTACTTTAAAGTCACATGATTAGTAACCTTAATTCCAGCTGCAAAGTCCCTTTATTGCAATACCTAGATTAGTGTTTGATTCAGTAACCAGGGGGTGGGAATCTTGGGAGACATCTTTAGAATTCTGCCTACCACAAAAAGCATACAACTGAATTCTGACAATTAAAAAAATAAATTATTTCCTAAAATATTTTATACGTGTCTTTCCCATTACTATTAGGTTTAAAGATGGATATTGTCATAGAATAGATTTTATAAGAGAGTTGTGTTTTTTTTAAGTTTATTTTTTTTAGTAATCTCTACACCCAACATGGGACTTGAACTCATGATGCCAAGGTCAAGAGTTCCATACTCCTCTGACTGAGCCAGCCAGGCACCCCAAGAGATTTGTATTTATCCCTCCAACAATTACTATGGGAAGAATCATGGATATTTAATAAAGAAGAAAATGCAAATCGCTGGTGAACATCACATGCAAAACTATTTGTTTTTACAACATACTATTCTTAAAACTTTTGTACCCTTACACAAACGAAAGTAAGAGCACAAAAATTTCACTTTATGAACTCTAAGAAAACTTTCTTAAAGTGTAACTTACTTCCCTTTATTACATAATTAATTAGAATTGTTCTTTACCCCCTTGTTTTGTTTTTAACGTGCCAGCTGACAACATTTTCAGGCACACCTGATCAGTAGAACTAAATTTGTCCCCAGTGAAGGCAGAGCCTAGTTATTACCCTTGTCTTGTCCTTTGTCCTGAGCATATACTCAGGTTGTGCAGTGTAGTGCACATGTATTTACATGTATTCAAAAATATTCTGTAACCACTCTGAGATTCTGAGCTCTGGTAGCACACACTCCTGTCTCTCTTGCATTCCTGTTCTTTATTCTCACCACCACCACCACCACCATCTTATCACCGTCTTCATAATTGAGGCCTTTGCCACTCCCGTGCCTTCCAGTCTGCCAGCACCCTCTGGCTTCCCTCCTTTCCCTACTGAGTCAGGATGCCATGACCTGTCGTTTCAGCTGCTCTTCATTGGCTCATTTACCAACTCCTTGTTGCCCTGACCTTCTTTCGTTCTTTCCTGGTACTCCTGCCCTTTCCTTTAGTCTCTTCAGTCCTTTGCTCCCCGCTTTCCCCAGGACTTCGGCCTTCTCCAGCTTCTCATTTTGTACAGTCTCTATGGGTAATTGCAGCTCTTCACATGGGTTTTACTACAACCCAAATATTAATGAGTCTCAGTGTTGTATCACCAGGCCAAACATCTCCCCCAGAACTTTAGATTTGCACTTCCAGCTGCTTATTTGATATCTCCCTTTAGATGGCACTTCATATTTTTTAAACATTTTTTATTTAAATTCAATTAATTAACATATAATGTATTATTGGTTTCAGAGGTACAGGCCTATGATTCATCAGTCTTATATAATACCCAGGGCTCATTACATCACATGCCCTCCTTAATGTCCATCACCCAGTTACCGCATCCCTCTGCCCCTCTCCTCTCCAGCAAACCTGTTTGTTTCCTATGATTAAGAGCCTCTTATGGGGCACTGCGTATTTAACATGTCCTAACCTAAATTCCACCCCCCTTGAAACTTGCTTCTTTCCCTGTTTCAGTTAGTGATACTCTCCAGTTACTCAAGAGCATTTCCCAGATGATTAATAATGATGAGTACCTTTTCATGTACCCACTGGCCATCTGTCTCCTGCTGGTACCATGATTATCTCCTGTCTCATTGGACCCACTATAATGTCCCCCAGAATGGCCTTCCTGCCTCATTTATCCCTTTTAGCTCCATCTTCCACATTGCTTCTAGAGTAGTCTTCCCCCAAATGCACATCTGACCTAGTCTCCCTCCCTGCTAGTGAAATCCTTTAGTGGCTTTCCTACCGTCTTCAGGAGATGATGCAGAGTTCTGAGCATGGCCCTTCATTTCTGGTCCCTTCCTGTCCTGCTGTTTCATTCCTGCCACCACCACCTCATGCACCGTTTGCCCTAGCAATCCTGAAAAACTTCCAGCTTACCAACACACCATGCTCATGTGTCAGCCTGTCTACCCTCCCCCACCTTTTCTCCTTTGCCCTAGAATGCCCTTCCCCCATTTCCCTGCATTCCTCTCTACCTGGTTTATTCTCAGTTTTCTACTTGTCCTTCAGGTTTCAACTCTAAGAGGAAGTGACCTTTTAGCAGTCCCTCCCTAACACCCCACACACTATTATGTGCCACTTCTGTGCCCCAGACTGTGTGCATGATAGCCGGCACATACTTCTCTTGCTGCGTTTATGATACTGGTTTGTCATCACTGGTTTTCATAGCTTTCTTCCGCCCCAGACTGTGATTTCCTTGAGAGCCAAGATGTCAGTTGCCCTTTTCTATCTCCTGTGCCTAACCCAGAGCAGATGTTCAGTAAATGTTTGTTGAATGAATGAATCAGCATAAACACTGGTAGAGACAGTTTTATGGGGCTGATTAGATTAATTTAAAAAAAGATTTATTTATTTTATTATATTTTAGTGAAGTTTTTATTATTTATTTTAAATTTTATTTGAGAGAGAGAGCAAGAGAAAGAAAGCATGAGTGGAGGTGGGGAGGAAGGGGGGGTAGAGGAAGAGGAAGAAACAGACTCCTTGCTGAGGAGGGAGCCCGATGTGGGGCTTGATCCCAGGACCCCGTGATCATTACCTGAGCCCAAAGCACATGCTTAATGACTGAGCCACCCAGGTGCCCCTTATTTATTTATTTTAGAAAGAGCAAGCGCTCATGAGGGGGGAGGTCAGAGGGAGAGGGAGAAAAGCAGACTCCCCACGGAACGCGGAGCCAGAGACCACAGGCCACACAGGGTTGATCTCATGACCCCAAGATCATGACCTGAGCTGAAATCAAGAGTCCAGTGCTTAACTGACTGAGCCACCCATGTGCCCCTAGATTAATTCTTTATACAAAAGAAAACATATATACAACGAGTAAAATAATACAGCTGAGCTTATGATACAAATGATGTCTCCCCTTCTACTTCTCTGTATCCCCAGCTTTACTCCTGAAAGGTAGCCTCTTTGAACCTCCTATCTTTTGGGATTTCCTGGTGGCTACATCTCTGTGTCTAGAAACTGTACACATCCTAGGAGGTGCTTTGTTCTCATATACTTTTTTATATCTTAAAATGTTTATTTTTGTCAGAATAGCTGGTGATTTTCTGTTTCTGGTTTATTACTATAAGTGTTCCCTCTCCATAAAAATTCATTCAGAATTATTCCGATACACCTTTAATGTCTATTTTATGTAAGTCACAATATATATGTAATAGATTAATATAGTCATAAGTTTACATGGAACATAAATAAGTAAATGTACAAATGTCAGGGATTTGGGCTCTAAGATATTTCCCTGAGAGGGTTGTATAATCAAAAAGATTTGGGGCTACTGCTCCAAATAATAGGCTTTTATCTGTTTTGTTTTTTTTAAAGATTTTATTTATTTATTTGATAGAGAGATAACACAATTAGGGAGGAGGGGCAGAGGGAGAGGGAGAAGCAGGCTTCCCGCAGAGCAGGGAGCCCGATGCGGGACTCGATCCCAGGACTCTGGGATCATGACCTGAGCCGAAGGCAGACACTTAACCTACTGAGCCACCCAGGTGCCCCTTATCTGCTTTTTTGATTGATCAACTTTAGATATTATCTGTTGACTTTCCACTTAAAAAACTAATGTTTAGCTTTCTAACACTACAGTCATCTCATTCTCTCTTCCAGTGTTTGATATAGTAGTTAATTTTACTTCCTCTGCTGCTTAACTTAGTAACTTTAGATAACGACAACTCTATTTCTCATCTCATCCACTTATGACAGTCTTTGTTGACTCCTCCATTTTAAAAAATGGGCATTAGAACATGTGCTTCTTTTTCCATCTGTTTTTCTCACTTTCTGTCAGCGACACTTATTTTACATTGTCAAGGTTGATAACTTTTATATTTTGTCCTGTTACCAAGGACAACCAAGTCTCCATATAAGTTGAATCTAAAAGATGGAAACTATAAATAGTATCATACTGTCATGACCTGTTAATTTTTCCAGAAAGGAAAGTTTCCCTTATGAACCTGAGACCCATTGACTGCAGCCTGAAGTTACTTTCTCCTTGTCTGGAAAGCAGGTAGAATTAACAGACAAGGACAAATGCCTCTTGTTATTAAGCAGATTACTGCAAGGATTTGTCCTTTTCCAGAAGCTAAATCATCTTCTGCCAGGAGGGAAGAGAACATGTGATGTTTGTACATTCGCTATAAAAAGTTCCTTTTTGCTTAGAAATTATGCTTGCTTACTTTTTAATATTCCAATTAAAGAGTAAAAATTTTGTCAAAGCCTAGCCTTTGGGATCTGTAATGAAGTAACAAGAGTTATAATTTGTGATTACCATAGGCCACAATTTCTTCCCTGAGCAGTCAATATACCTTATTTTTCTGGATGGTTACCTGGTCAGCTATAGGGAGTGGACATTTCTTCTGACATCTGCCCCCAAATGCAAGTGAACTGAGCTAGTTCTGGAGTGCTGGACCATTTGAATAATGAGAACAACTATCATCTTTAGGGAGAGTAGTACAGGTAGGAAGGGGCCATCATTTGGTGCCACATTTATAGAAAATAAGAGTGAAACATTTTTGGCCAGTCTTTCTTTTAGGATCCTGAAATTTATGTCTTGAAGCCAAAGTATCAAAGTTAGTTCTGGCTTAAGATGAAGGGCATCTCTATTTATAGTAACCCCTAAAATATGATTCTATAAATATTTAGTGCAGAACCAATTTGTGTGCTAGGATTACATTTTCTTCTCTCTAGGGCTGGGGTTATGAAGCCTGGACTCTCAAGATTCTGTGATTGGTAACAACTAGATCCTCTTTTCTCATACTCCATTAAGTCCTTATAATCGGGGTACATGTAAGCTTGCTTCATATTTGAAATGTAGCTTTTTGTGCCTTTTTTCCCCCAGGGAGTTTCTCACTGCCTTTCTTCTTCTTTTTCTTCTTCTTCTTCCTCCTCCCCTTCTTCTACTTCTTCAGGCAAAATATATCTTTGTCATGGCCTCACTTCTTCTCTACTCTCAGTTGTATTTATTCTGTGGAATTCCCCTTTGTACCCAAATGCTTTTCTAGGCTACCACACAGCTGTCTTCCAAGGATTTCCATCCACTCTTCTGGGTTGGAATCACTGTTCTCAGGAACCTGTGTCTCCCACAGGATCCACTTCCACTATCCTGATTTATTCCATCATTTTACTGGAATATGTCCTGAAATGAGTTCTTTAAAAGGATACGTGGGAAATAAACTTTGAGTCCTGTCTAAAACTATCTGTATTGTACCTTCATACTGATTTGTGTTGAGTTGGGTGTAGCATTCGGGGCTGAAAATAATTTCCTTCAGAAAATGTGAAGACATGGTTCCATTGTCTTTTTTTTTTTTTTAAAGATTTATTTATTTATTTATTTGAGAGAGAGAGCACATGAGAGGGGGGAGGGTCAGAGGGAGAAGCAGACTCCCCGCCGAGCAGGGAGCCCGATGCGGGACTCGATCCAGGGACTCCAGGATCATGACCTGAGCCGAAGGCAGTCGCTTAACCAACTGAGCCACCCAGGTGCCCGGTTCCATTGTCTTCTAACATCCTCTATTGCTGACAAGAAGCCATTTGTCAGTCATTTCTGGGTGACCTGTGTTTCTGTTCAGGGTCTCCGTTTTATACTTGTTTCGGAATTCTATGAGGAAATGTATAGATGTGGATCTTTTATCAGTTAGTTGTATTGAGCACTCACTGAGCCCTTTCAGTCTTAAGACTTGGGTCTTTCTTCAGCTCTGGGTAATTCTACTATTTCTTAAATAGTTTTCCCCTCTTTTTTTTTCTGTTTTTGGATTGGCTCTTTATGTCTCTTATGGTCTCTCTATTATTTCTGTATTTTTATCCATATGCTCTCATTCTGTACTTCTCAGTTTGGCTTTCCAGATAATCTGTTGTTGATTTACTTTCCTTTTCTAATCACCCTTTAAATTCTAAGAACTTTTAATTTAAAGAGTTCTTCCAAGTTCTTTGTTCCTTTTTTGTGGTTTCCTATTCCTATTTTATATGCGTGCAATACTCTCTTGAATCTTTTGATTATAGTAGTTTTCCTTAAATGTTGTCTTATGTCCCTTAATTATATTTGTTCTCCCCAGGGTTCTTTTTTCTATTATTTTTTCTATGTGTTTTTCTTAGTTGTTTCTCGTGCTGATTGTTTTCCCCATGTGCCTGGTAGTCCCTGGTTGTCTATTCGTATTTTACTTAATTAATTAATTTTTGTTAAGATTTTATTTATTTATTTGTCAGAAAGAGAGCACAAGCAGGCAGACAGGTAGGCAGAGGCAGAGGCAGAGGGAGAAGCAGGGTCTCCGCTGAGCAGGGAGCCCAATGCGGGGCTCGATCCCAGGACCCTGGGATCATGACCTGAGCCGAAGGCAGACACTTAACCAGCTGAGCCACCCAGGCACCCCTGTCTATTCATAGTTTAGAAATAAGGACTGAGGAACTGGTGTGGATTTTCTATGCCATTTTAAAAGCTGGTCTCTTTCCCCCCCTAGACCCATCACCTGTGTGGATGGCTGACTGAGCCCTCTGTGAAGAGCGAGATGCCTTGGCTGGCCTGCTTGCTCTAGGCCTATGCTCGGACTCTGCCTTTGTGCTAGAGGAGTGCTGTACTGTGGGTAGACTGTACTCCCACTAGATGCCTTGGCTTTCCCCAGGTCATTTGTTCTTTCAGCTATCGGGCTTTTGGACCGAGAGTTAATGCCAGGCTGCCTGTGATCTGTGTGGGGGTGGGGGAAGCAGATGGGGATGCCAACCAGCACAGTTCCAAGTACAGACCTTCAATTATTCCCACTGTCTTCAGCCCCACTTTTCCCTTCTCTCCTCCCTTGTACCTGCTGGCCTGGAGCCCAGAGCCATCAGGTGTCCCTGGGCAGATTGGCTGTCTAGATTCCTTCTAGCATTCCAACAAGCATTTTGGCTTCCAGCTCCTCTTAGCTCGCCTCGTGACTGTGTCTTTCTCTGCCTGTCTCATCCATCACCACAATTCCATCTGCTTTTTGAATTCTAGAAATTTGTTGTATCCTTCATCCACTGGTGAACCCCTTAACTTCTCTTTCCTTTTGCTATTATAGGTTTATTGCCTCTTTTGTCTCCCTTACTTGAGTGTGGTTTTGTAAGCTTTGGGTAGTAAGCACACATCCTCAACCTACCATCTTGAACTAAAAGTCCTGATACGAATTTTAAACTATCTCTCTTATGAATATTTACCTAACCTGTTTATCTTCATGGCTGCAGTGTCTATTTAAGCATTGCGTAATTTATAAATTATTTCAGTAAAGTAAGGCAAGAGAATGAGAGTAAATAACTTCAGAGGGATAAAGATCTAATGGCACAATTTTTCAGAAAGTCTTGTATAATAGCAGCAGTTTATTTTGGAAAAAAATGAGAGAAAACTGCTCAATTAAAGATTAGAGTCTTAAAATTAACATCAGTTTTGAAAAATAGCCTGATTTCTATCGGCTGTTGTCAACAAGGATATCACCTGCTCTCTATCAGGTAAGCACTGAACTTGTAGCAGTGACTTAATAGATCTCTGCTCTCAGAATTCACATGTTGCTTTGGGGAGTTTCAGGAGTTGTTTTGGCACTGATGGGTAAGTAATAAATGAATTTTAAAAATAAGCAACAAAAACATTGGGCAGCTATGTGCACAATGCAAATAAGAAAATAGGTGACCTGCTAATGAGTGTCAGGACATCTCTTTGGCCAGCTGGTTGGAGAACCTTGCTGTGGAAGGGATGGTTATCTGAGATCTGACTAAAGCGCAGGGGACAGCCCAGCAAAAACTGGGATCTTGGCATTACCACCAGACAGCATATCCTTTCCATTTTACTCAGTGCTTCCTACCCTTTGGTTTTGATCGTACTTCTGTCCTGTAAAGATTTTTATATTAATGTAATGAATTGCTTAAACATTTCATAGCTTTTAAATAGCACTTGGGTGGAATAAAAGACTCATGAGATAATTTATTCCCCTAGGACGGAGGAGGGATAAACAAGCCTTTTTATACTGTGATAGCAGAGTGGTTTGGTAAATATAAGGCCTTAATTATTATGCTTTAAGCAACAACTTAATTTGCTTCAGGCTAGTTCTTAGCTTGTAAGTGGGGTTCGTCCTTTGATATATCATGTTGCTATTTTTGTGCCTGTCATTTTGCTCTCACAGTTTCTCTCATCAAAAAGCATTTACTGCTCACTTCCATGGAATCCCTGTGCTGGTGTTGATACGGTGGGCTGCAGATGCACATTAACTTTTATCTTTAAATTGCGTACACTTTTCAAGGAGTATGGGGCATAGATGGTTTGAGGGAGCCAATTTGTAGATCTTTAAATTCCCCATGTACTTTTCCTAACATTGTTCTGCCTAAGAATATGTTTATGATGGAGGTGCAGGGTCTGCCCCCCGCTTCTCGTTCACTGTTGCCCTTCTCACACTATTAAGAAAGAAAGTCATACTGCTCTATCTCAGATCTCACAAAGGTCCTTGGATATAAAAACACCAGGGCGCCAAAGGGCAAAATTGAAAAGATTGGTGTCTGTGTGAAGATAGTGGATGACTAAGTGATACTATCTCACGTAATGATAGATAAAAGTTCCTTTTGCAATTCAAGTAGTTTCCATTTTTTTTTGCTCTCATGAAACTGAGTGAAGAACCTAATTGATTTGTTTGCTGATTAACTAATATACTATTAAGTATATTTTTGGTGGTATATGACTGTTGTCTTTTTTTTAACGTCGTTCAAAAATTTTTGAAGAATTGAGAGACAATTGCTCTAACAAGATTTCCATTCTCCTCTTCTCATTTATGTGAAACAGGTTTCTCACCATTTAACTTTATGAAAACTAAAAGTAGGGATAGAATTAGTGCCAAACACTATTTCATCCTGACGATAAGTAATAGTCACTGCATGGAAATGTGAACTAATTGAAGAAGAAAAACCTCACCCATCTCTTTTCTAATTTTTTAACTTTATTTTTTAATGAGTTCAGGATTATATATATACAGTATGCCGTGTTATAATACCTTTGTGGCTCTATGATAAAAATAACTCAGGGACATATGGAATTCAAGCTAATTTGCGTAACTGTCACAAGAAAAAAAGCTTTGAATGTATTTCTGAAATAAGTATTTTCATTTAATTGCAGAATCTCAAAACAGCATTAGATGTTGGCCTTGTTTTAAAAAAGTTTATTTAGGGCGCCTGGGTGGCTCAGTCATTAAGCGTCATTAAGCGTCTGCCTTCGGCTCAGGTCATGATCCCAGGGTCCTGGGATCGAGTCCCACATCGGGCTCCCTGCTCGGCAGGAAGCCTGCTTCTCCCACTCCCCCTGCTTGTGTTCCTGCTCTCACTGTCTCTCTCTCTCTGTCAAATAAATAAATAAAATCTTTAATAAAAAAGTTTATTTAGGGGCGCCTGGGTGGCTCAGTCGTTAAGCGTCTGCCTTCGGCTCAGGTCATGGTCCCAGGGTCCTGGGATCGAGCCCCGCATCGGGCTCCCTGCTCCGCGGGAAGCCTGCTTCTCCCTCTCCCACTCCCCGCGCTTGTGTTCCCTCTCTCACTGTGTCTCTCTCTGTCAAATAAATAAATAAAATCTTTAAAAAAAAAAAAAAAAAAAAAAAGTTTATTTAAACACTATGCTAGCTAAAAACACTTTTTGAAAGGTTGAAACACAATTGATATAGAAAAGGCTTTCCCTCTAATCTCAATTTAACATAAATGGAAGAGGTGAAGGGGGAAAGGTAGACAATTTCTTCAGCAGCATACATGGCTAAATCCATCAACCACCTTAAACTGGAATGTCCATTACTGATCCCATTAAAAAGTATTGGGCAAATATCCAAAGTTACCCACTTCATAAACCAGAAGACAACAATTTTAGGGTTACGATAAGTAAAATATTTTTGAAACACTTCAAAAACTTTATCATTAAACTAGAGGAATCATCTCTTACTTGTAAAAAAGAAAGGTATAAGAGAAAGTAAAAGACATTTAAACTAAACTGATTTTTAATCCTTTGAACAAAAGAAATGAAAAATAATGGTTAATTAGCTAAGCTTTGTGCTCTAACCAAACTAATTAATTATGGTGATTTTAAATGGCAACAGCCCACCTGACTGGGTAGTTTGACAGTTTTGAATACTTTTGCAATGATTTTTCTTAAAATGCAAACTTGCTCTCGCAGTTTCTCTCATCAAAAAGCATTTACTGCTCACTTCCATGGAATCCCTGTGCTGGTGTTGATAAATGATCTGGTCATACAATGTTCATCTTATGCATTCTGCATCTTTTTGCCAATCCTGTAGCTAAGGATCTTGTTCCAATCAATCTTAGTTGTGTAATTGGCAACTGTCAAGGTAAAACTTTGAAAGTAGTGTTTGACGCCTTCTGATAATTCTCAGTGGTAGCAGTCTGGTATTCATTTTCTGCAACTTCTACAATCTTTATCAATTTTTTTGCAGTTTGTACTTCATTAGATGCTGTTAGGGAATCTTGTATATCTTTATGACTCACTAACTGAACATTACTATCTTCATAATAATGAACCTGAATTTTCAAGATGCCAGCCACTTGAGTGGTTGAAAAAGTGATTGGAAACTTCCACTCTGACCTCCAATGACCGTTCCAAAATTTTTTGCTTGGAACTGATGGCTTTCTATGCATACAATAATGGTTTTCTGTCCATCTGTTTTTTTTTTTTTTACCATATAACAATGCAGACCCCATTTGATAATGTTCTTTTTTTTAATTTTTAAAAAATTAAAAAAATTTTTTATTATTATGTTATGTTAATCACCATACATTACATCATTAGTTTTTGATGTAGTGTTCCATGATTCATTGTTTGCGTATAACACCCAGTGCTCCATGCAATACGTGCCCTCTTTAATACCCATCACCAGGCTAACCCATCCCCCCACTCCCCTCCCCTCTAGAACCCTCAGTTTGTTTCTCAGAGTCCATAGTCTCTCATGGTTCGTCTCCCCCTCTCATTCCCCCCCTTCATTCTTCCCTTCCTGCTATCTTCTTCTTCCTCTTCTTTTTTAACATATAATGTATTATTTGTTTCAGAGGTACAGGTCTGTGATTCAACAGTCTTACACAATTCACAGCGTTCACCATAGCACATACCCTCCCCAGTGTCTTTTATATATGCTCACAGAGCAGTTTTTACTGAAGTTCTCCATGTTTCAACTGTATTTTCTGCTTTATATGGTCTTTGATCAGTTGCTTCCTTTCTTAAGTGATCAAATTTGAAACAGATTCTGTTTTGGGGATCCAAAAACTCTCCATTTCCCAAGTCGCCATGTTCTGTTATCAATATCTGATCTTCATAACCTTCAATTTCACTGGAGTAAACAGGTCCAAGTTACACTGTACAAATGCATGAGCTGCTCCTTCCCTAAGAGGATTATCATTATTAAGTGGTAACTGAACATCATTAAACACCTCATTAAATTCTCCAAGAGGGGCATGAATAATGAATTTTGCTGTTCTCTGTGCGCCCTCTCCTCCTTAGACAACTGCTCCTCCAGATCTGCCATTTTCCTTCTGGCAACAAACCGGGCATTGGTGACTTGGTGGCAGGAGCCACCTGACTTCCCCTCACCCATCTCTTTAATACGGTTTTATTATGTTTAAGAATCTTTAAAATCAAAATTTGCAGTATATTTATATTTTAATTGATTGGTTAGTAATAATTGTAAAGAAAATGCAAACCAGAAGAAATTGTTTTAACACTTGAAGTCTTTTATTACAGAAAATAAAGAGAAATTTAGTTTTAATTTATAGACAGATTTTTTTTGAGGAAAAATATAACACTGTCCAGTAAAAGACTTTCAAACAAAATACATTACATTAGAAATAATTTGTGTTGGAGGAATTACCTTTTCTCAAGCCTTTGTCAAAGCTTACTGTACAGCTTCATTAATCAAGACAGTGCGGTACTAGTGGAGGGACAGACACAGATCATTGAAGTAGCGTAGGGTTCCCAGGAATAGAGCCACATAAATATGCCTAATTAATTTTTGACAAAGAACCCAAAAGCAATTCAAAAGGAGGAGGAATTGCTTTTTAATGAGTGGTGCTGAAGCAATTAGACATCCATTGGCAAAAAAAAAAAAAGAACCTTTACCTAAATCTTATATAAAAATGAACTCAAAATATATCATAGACATAAATGGAAAACATAAAACTATAAAACTTCTGGAAAAAAGTGAAGAAAATATTTGGGGCCTACAACTAGGCAAAAAGTTCTTAGACTTGATGCCAAAAACATGATCCATAAAAGGAAAAATTGATAAATTTTATCTCATCAAAATTAAGATCATCTACTCTGCAAATGATCTTGTTAAGAGGATGCAAAGACAAGCTACGGATGGAGAAAAAAATGTTTGCAAGCCACATATCTGACAAAGAACTAGTATCTAGAATATATAAAGAACTCTCAAAACTGTAAAAGACAATCAATCCAGTTAGAAAACGGGAAAAAGACGTGCACAGACATTTCACTGAAGAGGATATACAGGTGGGAAATAAGCACGTGAAAAGATATTCAACCTCATTAGTCATTAGGGAAATGCAAATTAAAATCACAATGAGATATCACTGGAAGAGCTAAAATAAAAAATACTGACAACGCCAAATGTTGGCAAGGATGCAGAGAAGCTGAATCATTTATACATTGATGGTGGAAATATAAAATGATACAACCACTCTGGAAAACAATTTGGCAGTTTCTTAAAAAACTAACCATGCAACTACTATATAACCCAGCAATTAAACCCTTGGGCTTTTATCCCAGAGAAATGAAGACTTATTGCTGTGGACTGAATTGTGCCCTCCCCCCAATTCATATGTTGAAGCCCTAACCACCCCAATGTGTGGTATTTGGAGATGTGGCCTTTAGGAGATAATTAGAGTTAGATGAGGTCACAAGGCAGGGCCCTCATGATAGGATGATAAGAATGATACATTTAAGGTGATATAACAGCTTTATTTTAAAATACCAGTATTTACAATATGTTAGAAGTTACTCCTTTGCAACTACTTAAACTTACGGTGAAAAATTTTAGATGTCAATTTAAGAATGTGTGAGGGGATGTATGGTTTTCAAAATTTTCATGGGGTTCTGCAAATAAAACTTGATTTCAATAATATATTACCCCTATTGATGAAGGGACTACGTTTCAAAATTATATTTTAGAAGAAATCAAAATCTGGGGCTCCTGGGTGGCACAGTCTGTTAAGTATCTGACTCTTGATTTCGGTTCAGATTGTGATCTCAGGGTCATGGGATGGAGCCCTGCGTTGGGCTCCAGGCTCAGTGTGGAGTCTGCTTGAGATTCTTTCTCCCTCTCCCTCTGCCCCTCCTACTCATGATCTCTCTCTCTCTCAAATAAATAAATCTTAAAAAAAAAAGTCAAAATCGTAATTGCCAGAGGTAGTTGAAATAAATATTAAAGAACCTGGGAGCTGCCAGTTAAGGGTAGAATTAAAAAGGAAGAAGTGTTGTACTGTGTTTAGATGCTGTCATTGGCCTTTAATGCCTATTTTTTTAATAGTACAGGTGAGTTCAGTTGCTGTGTTCTAAACAGGCAAGAGAAAAAAGGAAAGGGAGGCAGAGGAAGGTTGTGTTTTTGGCAGACTATGTTCGGGAGGGCAGAGGGACAAGAGATATTCATCATCCTAGAAGGACTAAAAGGACTACTACCATTAGATGATGCATGATTTCAGACTTCCCCTTTCTGCCTCCCAAAAAGAAAATCTCTTTATGTTTGATGATGTCCCAGTCTTAAGTAGGGGGTTAAACTTTCCATTTCACCATTAGCTGACTTAATATATACCAATACTTTGGGCTTAGCTAATGTTATAGTGTAAATTAACTGCAGTCACTTGATATATATAAATTAATCTGATCATTTCCTAGTTAATAGAGGAGTGGAATGTGAAGGAAAGGGTTATCATGGAATACAAGCGGGTGTTTGGGAAGGTAGGGAAGCAGAGTTATGCTTTGAAAGCTGCAAACAGAAGCAGAAAGTGAGGGGCGCCTGGGTGGCTCAGTTGGTTAAGCGACTGCCTTCGGCTCAGGTCATGATCCTGGATTCCTGGGATCGAGTCCCACGTCGGGCTCCCTGCTGAGCAGGGAGTCTGCTTCTCCCTGACCCTCTGACACTCTTCCCTCTCGTTCTATCTCTCATTCTCTCTCACTCGAATAAATAAATAAAATCTTTAAAAAAAAAATAGAAGCAGAAAGTGAGGTATTTTGGTCTTGCTAATGGATTGCTCAACGTGATTTATGAATATTTTGGTTAATATTTTAAAATACTGCTGACTGCTTTATTAAGGAATTTATATCTCTGAAGATTAATTAACCTAAAATAGATCCCATTAAGTCAGATTAATATAAAAGTGGCCCATAGCTAGATCTATCAAATAAATTTGAAAGTCATTATGTTATGTAGACTTCCCTCCCCAAAGGTGATAGAAATTAACCATACAAAATGATAGTATTGGGTTATAGATGTCTTATATAGCAAGTATTTTTATTGAAGTGATTTTGAACTTAAAGAAAAGTGGAAAGAATTCTAATGTTATAAGATATTAAGATGAGTAATATGCTTTAGCATTTCAAACCGTGATTTGCCTTGTATCAAGCTCCTTTGTCTTTGTTAGCCTTATTTTTTTCATTTACTGGTGAGATGATAATGATGGTTGATAAGACAGTTCTTTCTTACCTCCCTAGTAACAGTATTTTCAGTAATAAAAGAGGAATGCTTTAGCTTCCTCATAAAATGTTATGATATCCAAAAATGAATAAACTTTTGAATGGCTTTTAAAAAGCATATTATGGCCATCTACATTGTGTGCTTGCCTATTTTTTGAAGTCAGATTAGTGACATGGCCAATTTCTCCCTTCAACCTGTCTATTTCTCTTGGCATATGTTTATGACTACCTTGAAGAAATCAATGTATTTTTTCTTACTGAGAGTTGTTACTATATCCATTACATAAAGATTTCTCAAAATTGATAGACCAGTTATTTTTAAATTCTGTCATATTGAGGGGTGCCTGGGTGGCTCAGTCGTTAAGCACCTGCCTTCGGCTCAGGTCATGATTCCAGAGTCCTGGGATCAAGCCCCGCATCGGGCTCCCTGCTCGGCGGGAAGCCTGCTTCTCCCTCTCCCACTCCCCCTGCTTGTGTTCCCTCTCTCGCTGTGTCTCTCTCTGTCAAATAAATAAATAAAATCTTTTAAAAAAAAATTCTGTCATATTGAATATAGAAAATGTCATGTTGTATGATGATAAGTGCTTTAACAAACTACAAAGTCACGGGGCGCCTGGGTGGCTCAGTCGGTAAGCATCTGCCTTCGGCTCAGGTCATGATCCCAGGGTCCTGGGATCGAGCCCCGCATCATCGGGCTCCCTGCTCAGCGGGAAGCCTGCTTCTTCCTCTCCCACTCCCCCTGCTTGTGTTCCTGCTCTCGCTGTGTCTCTCTCTGTCGAATAAAAAAAAAAAAAAACTTAAAAAAAAAAACTACAAAGTCGCAAAAAATTTCTTTTTCATTTTCTTTTTTTTTTTTTAAGATTTTATTTATTTGACAGAGAGAGAGAGCACAAGCAGAGGGAGAGAGAGGGAGAAGCAGGCTCCCTGCTGAGCAAGGAGCCCGATGCGGGACTCGATCCCAGGACCCTGGGATCATGACCTGGGCCGAAGGCAGCCGCTTAACCGACTGAGCCACCCAGGCGTCCCTCTTTTTCATTTTCAATTTTAAAATGGCATATTTATGTTACCTAATGTGAAAAAGTTTCTTCTGATATTTTTGTAGAATTTCAAATAAGAAAACAGTTTACATTTTTACTTGAGGCAAGGGCATAGACAGAATAACACAATGGAGATATAGATCGATGCTATCTGCATGTGCTAAAGAGAGCTGCACAGTCTTCCTGTATGTATAAACACTTTCAAGAGGCAAGTAATAAATGTATGTCTAGGGACATGAAGGGATGCCCTTCATCTAAGTAGGTGGGTATAGCTTAGATTCTCACATCAGGCCGCCTCCATAGGGAAGTGGTACGGATTACAGCATCATCGGGAGGCTGCTTCACCTAGTCTAGGTGTGGGAGAGGTGAAAGTAAGGAGTAGCCCTAGTTCATGATTTAAGATTATGACTCTGTATGAGAAACTCTAACACTCATTAAGTATACAGTTCTATAATATTGGCATGTTTTTACCTCTGTTATAAAGAATGGCATTTAAGGTTAAATAATCTTTATGTTGAATAGTTCAAAAATAAACTTTGAAATTCCTTATAAATGAAGAATGATGGAACCACCCTCAGGTCAAGGTGTGATTTTTAACCCTGAGATGGACCTTTGACACAAACTGACAGTCACTTTTTAAATTTAGGGTTTTCCAAAGAAGAATGAGGGAAAGTGCTTATTTCTTCTTAGGTGCCATATCTGCAGCTTGGGAAGGCATCTGCTAAGTGATACTTTTCTGAACAGAGAAGTATCTGATTAGAGATTAGGAGCCAAGTACAGATCAATAGTCCAGTCAATCATGTTTCTTTTGCCAACCTAAACTTTATTAAAGCTTTACTAGCATCCATATTAAATAATCAATACTTGTCAGCATAACTATTGAAAATAATATTCTCTAGAGGAAGATTTGAAGAAAAGCAGACACCTACACACAATCAAGAACCTTCTCACTGATCTTCATTTTTTACAAAATTGCTTAATCTCTCCCTGCTTCTTCCATTACGGCTTAAGTAGGAACACTCACTCTGACTTGTCTCATCTGAGACCAGTCTGCTCAGACTTCTGCCGAGTTTTCCATGTAGCCAGTTGTTAAAAAGCTGTCAAA
The DNA here is from genome assembly GCF_002201575.2 of Neomonachus schauinslandi. NCBI lineage: Eukaryota > Metazoa > Chordata > Mammalia > Carnivora > Phocidae > Neomonachus > Neomonachus schauinslandi. The sequence goes on along the minus strand of NC_058406.1, from coordinate 76,739,634 downwards.
CAACAAACAATCCTAAAACTTGTGTGGAACCACAAAAGACCCCAAATAGCCAAAGCTATGACAAAGAAAAGCAAAGCTGGTGGCATCACAATTCCAGACTTAAAAGTTATATTACAAAGTGGTAGTGCTCAGAACAGTATGGTACTGGCACAAAAATAGATACATAGATCAATGGAATAGAATAGAAAACCCAGAAATAAGCCCACAATTATAAGGTCACCTTAATCTTCAACAAAGTAAATCTTTAAAAAAATAAACTAAGGTGGCTCAGTGGGCTAAACTTCTGACTCTTGGTTTTGGTTCAGGTCATGAACTCATGGGTCGTGAGATGGAGCCCTGTGTCAGTCTCCCCATTCAGCAGGGAGTCTGCTTAAGATTCTGTCCCTCTGCCCCTGCCCCCACTTGCGTGTGCTTGCATGCATGCACTCTCTCTCTCTCTCAAATAAGTAAATCTTTAAAAAAATAAACTCTTGGGACTACATCAAAATAAAAAGCTTCTGCATGGCAAAGGAAACAATCAACAAAACTAAAAGGCAACCTGTGAAATGGGGAAGATATTTGCAAATGACATATCTGATAAAGGGTTAGTATCTAAAATATATAAAGAACTTATAAAACTCAACACCTAGAAAACAAATAATCGAATTTAAAAATGGACAGAAGACATGAACAGACATTTCTTCAAAGAAGGCATTCAGATGGCCAACAGACCCATGAAAAAATGTTCATTATCACTAATCAGGGAAATGCAGATCAAAACTACAAGGTGATATCACCTCACACCTGTCAGGATGGGTAAAATCAACAACACAAGAAACAACAGGTGTTGGTGAAGATGTGGAAAAAAGGAAGACTTTTGCACTTGGGGAATGCAAACTGGTGCAGCCACAGTGGAAAACAGTATGGAGGTTTCTCAAAAAGTTAAAAATTGAACTACCCTATGATCCAGCAATTTCCTTACTGGGTATTTACCCCCAAAGTACATAAACAGTAATTCAAAGGGATACATGCTCTGCTATGTTTATAGCAGTATTATTTACAATATCCAAAATATGGAAGCAGCCCAAGTGTCCATGGATGATGAATGAATAAAGATGTGCCGTACACACACACACACAAATGGAATATTATTCAGCTATAAAAAGAATGAAATCTTGCCATTTGCAATGACATGTATGGAGCTAGAGAGAATAATGCTAAGCAAAATAAGTCAGAGAAAGACAAATACCATATGATTTCACAGATATGTGGAATTTAAAAAACAAAACAAACAAGCAAAGGAGAAAAAAAAGAGAGTGAAACCAAGAAACAGACTTGTAACTATAGAGAACAAACTGATGGTTACCAGAGGGGAGGCGATTGGGGGGATGGGTTAAATAGGTGATAGGGACTGAGGAGTGCACTTGTCTTGATGAGCACTGGATGATGTATGGAATTGTTGAATCACTGTATTATACACCTGAAACTAATATAACATCGTATGTTAACTGGAATTAAAAATTTTTTAAAAAGCTGTTAAACATTTGTATTGTAGGTCTACTGGTGGCATGAGTTTTTTATCTTACCTATTTTTCACTTAACAGCCCAGTCCCTCTATGAGTCTTTTTTTTTTTTTTAAGACTTTATTTATTTACTTGAGAGAGAGAGTGAGAGAGAGAGTACAGAGGGAGAGGGAGAAGCAGACTCCTACTGAGCAGGGAGCCCTACGCTGGGCTCCATCCCTGGACCCCGAGATCATGACCTGAGCAAAAGGCAAATGCTCAAGAGACAGAGCCACCTGGGCGCCGCCCCCTCTATGAGTCTTTATTTAAAAAGGGGGGGGTTTGGGCACCTGGGTGGCTCAGTTGGTTAAGCAACTGCCTTCGGCTCAGGTCATGATCCTGGAGTCCCTGGATCGAGTCCCGCATCGGGCTCCCTGCTCGGCAGGGAGTCTGCTTCTCCCTCTGACTCTCCCCCCTCTCATGTGCTTGCTCTCTCTCATTCTCTCTCTCTCAAATAAAATCTTTAAAAAAAAAAAAAAGGGGGGGGTTTGGGGGCAGAGGGTTAGGAGGATGTTCTGTTCATATATAGCCTTCTAAAGTGATTAAGCAAAAGCCAACGAAGATTATCATCACCCCATGTTGTAAAGCCCCCAGGGATGACATAACAATGAGGCAGGGATAAAATGGTGGTTAAGGACGTCAGCTTGGGAGCCAGACACACCAAGATTTAGGTCCTGGCTCGACCACATTTGTGCTGTTTACTTTTAGACAACATACTTACCCTACATTTCCTTAGCTGAAAATCATGAAGATGATAAAATTATTTCATGGAGTGGTTAAGCGTTTGCCTTTGGCTCAGGTCATGATCCCAGGGTTCTGGGATTGGGCTCCCTGCTAGGCGGGGAGCCTGCTTCTCCCTCTGCCTCTCTCTCTCTCGCTGACTTTCATGAATAAATAAATTAAAAAAAAATTTAATAAAAAAAATTTACAAAAAAAAATTATTTCATGGAGTTAGAAGAATGAAATGGAATAATATATGTAGTGCACCTTGCTCTTATAGCTCATAAAAGAACAATGATAAGAAGGGATAAGAAAATTATTGTTTTTCTAACACCTTTTTTTTAATATAAGATTTTATTTATTTATTTGACAGAGAGAGAGAGAGAGCGCACAAGCAGGGGGAGTGGCAGGCAGAGGCAGAGGGAGATGCAGACTCCCCACAGAGCAAGGGGAGCCTGATGCGGGACTCGATCCCAGGACCTCAGGATCATGACCCGAGCCGAAGGCAGTCGCTCAACCAACTGAGCCACCCAGGTGCCCTTTAACGCCTTTCTAAGAGAAAGAGCAAATTCCCTACCCTAGACTGTTACTAGATCTCTAATTTTTTGAAGCTGTGAATTTGCTAAAGGTTAATCTGCAATTGGGTTAAAATCAGTTTGGCTACTAACCCTTACAGTTTATTTTGGCATTTATTCAGGAGGGGCTGATTTTTTATGTGAAAGGTCAGAACCTTAACACAAAATAACAAGAAAAAGTACTGCTTCTTAACTTTTTACTGAAGTTTAAATGAATACGGAAAAATGCATATTTGATCAAGAAATAGGACCTTGAGGGTGCCTGCGTGGCTCAAATGGTTAAGTGTCTGCCTTCCACTCAGATCATGATCTCCAGTCCTGGGATTGGGCACCCAGCTCAGCAGGGAGTCTGCTTCTCCCTCTCCCTCTGCCTCTCCCCCTGCTTGTACTCTCTCTTTCTCTCAAATAAATAAATAAATCTTTTTTAAAAAGTTAAAAAAAAAGAAATAGGACCTTGAGGGGTGCCTGGGTGGCTTAGTTCGTTAAGCATCTGACTCTTGAGTTCAGCTCAGGTCATGATCTCAGGGTTGTGAGATTGAGCCCCCTGTCGGGTTCCGTTGCTGGACATGGAGCCTGCTTGAGATTCTCTCTCTCCCTCTCCTTCTGCTGCTCCCCGCTTAAAAAAAAAAAAAAAGAAATAGACTTTGTCAGCACTCTAGAAGCCCCCTGTATGTTCTCTTTTTGTCACCCCCACCCCCTGCAATGGTTACCACCATCCTGGCTTCTCATGGAAGAGATTAGTTTTGTCTGTTACTGTGGTTTATATTTATGGACTCATGCCTTTTGGGTCTAACCTCTTTTGCTTAGCATTATATTTGTGAGACTCATCCTTATTGTCACATGTAATTATACCTATTCACTCTCATTGCTGTGTAGTATTTTTTTTTTAAAGATTTTTTGTTTATTTGACAGAGAGACACAGCAAGAGAGGGAACACAAGCAGGGGGAGTGGGAGAGGGAGAAGCAGGCTTCCCGCTGAGCAGGAAGTCCAATGCGGGGCTCGATCCCAGGACCCTGGGATCATGACCTGAGCCGAAGGCAGACGCTTAACGACTGAGCCACCCAGGCGCCCCTGCTGTGTAGTATTTTATGTGTGATCATACTCCAACTTATTTATCCATTCTACTGTTAATGGATGTTTGGTTTGCGTCCAGTTTTTAGCTTTTACAAATACTGAAGCTGTGGACATTTTAGTACTTGTCTTTTGGTGAATATTTATAAGCATTTCTGTTGGAGTGGAATCGCTGGGTCATAGATTAGCCTACATTCAGTTTTAACAAATAATTAAAATCAGTTTTTGAAAAAGATTATATCAGTTTATACTACCAGCAGTGTATGAGTATTCCATACATTGCTCCATATCCTCACCAATACTTGGTATACATCTTCATTTTAGATATTCTGATGTGTGTAGAATAATATCACATTGTGGTTTTAATTTGCATTTGCCTGATGACTAATGAAGCTGGACATCTTTTCAGTTTTATTTGCCATTTGGATAGCCTCTTTTGGAAAGTCACACAAGTTCAAGTCTTTTGTTCACATTTCTATTGTGTGGTCTATATTTTTCTTATTGATTCACAGAAATTCTCTATGTAAAATCTGTATGAATCATTTTCAGGTATATTATTGTTATATCTTCTTCCTTTTTGTGGCTTGTTATTTTGCTGGTGTCTCTTGATGGTGTCTCTTGATGAACATAAATTCTTAATGTAATCAAATTTATCAATTTTTTCTTCTGTGATTGAAGTTTTTAGGTCCTGTTGAAGAGGATACAAATACTTCATTTACTCTGAAGTCGCAAAGATATGTTTTTCTCTGAGCTTTATTGTCTTATCTTTCACACTTAGAATTGTAGTCCATTTGGGATCGATCTTTGTAAATGGTGTTAAGAGGTTAAGAGGTTAAGACATTTTTCCCCCCAACTGGATAGTCAGATGACCTTTGCTGAGATTTTTCAAAATGCAGCATCATTCACTGCTAGAGTGAGTTCCAATCCTAGCCCCAAAAGAGACTGAAGGAGCATTTTAAGACCTATTTTTCTTTCCTTGTTTAGTTAATCAAGTATGGATCAATGTGTTTATTTCTTTGCTCTGTTATTTCAGTGTTATAAGATAATAAGGATTAGATAAAGGTCTTATCGTCAAGTTACCTGGAATTGTATTTTAAATGATGGAATAGGGGCGCCTGGGTGGCTCAGTTGGTAAAGCATCTGACTCTTGGTTTCGGCTCAGGGTCCTGAGATTGAGCCCCTCATCAGTCTCCACTCTCTGCGGGGAGTCTGCGTCTCTTTCCCTCTCCCTCTCTCTCTGTCCTCCCCCTGCCTGCACCCACACACACTCTCTCTCTCTCTCTCTCTAAGATAAATAAGTAAATCAATCTTTAAATGATGGAATAAATTCCTAAATATAATGATCCCGATCCAGTCTGCTTGTTTTATAAGTAAGGAGGAAACAAGGACCAAGTCACACACCTAGTCATTGGGAGAGCTAAGATTTAATTCCTAGTCTTATGATCCTGATTCCAGTGACCCAGCACTTTTAAATATATTGGGCCATAATTTTTAAAGAATCTTTCCAAGTTTAAAGATACAGGATTTCTTAGATGTGTTTTAATAGTTTGGAATCCAGTTCTAGCCTCATTTTACTTTGGTGACTCTAGGACTTAAAATACACAGTCCTTTTAAAAACTATTATGTACACGGTCACAAAATAAAAGTATATTGCCATTTCTAGTAAAATACTGAAGGAGGAAGAGCCTATAATATTCAAGTTTTAGATTAAATAAAAAGTTTAAGATACAAGCAACACGCTCTTTTAAATATTATTTAGAAAGACAGTACTGCATGGGGCGCCTGGGTGGCTCAGTCGTTAAGCGTCTGCCTTCGGCTCAGGTCATGATCCCAGGATCCTGGGATGGAGCCCCGCATCGGGCTCCCTGCTCAGCGGGAAGCCTTCTTCTCCCTCTCCCTCTCCCACTCCCCCTGCTTGTGTTCCTGCTCTCACTCTCTCTCTCTCTGTCAAATAAATAAATAAAAAATCTTTAAAAAAAAAAACAACAAAAAAAAGAAAGACAGTACTGCTTAATAGAAAGGTGGAAAGATTATTGAACTGGGAGTCTCAAGACCTCTGTTTTGTACTGTCCCCAACTGGCTGTGTGACTGTGGGCAAATGACCTACCTTCTCTGGGCGCTGGTTTGCTTGTCTGTACACTAAGGAGTGAGGGCTAGAATTGTAACTGTCTCTCCAGTAAATAACTCTCATTATTGCAGAATGTGAGAAATTAAGCAGAGCAAGTTTGTTGTCAGAAGTCTTTAGACATGAAAATGATCTGTGCCTAATATTCTTTATCTTGACACTAGTAAGTAACCACAGACCAGCCAGCCAGCAATCAATCTCCATCTGTAGGGCAGCCACTGTTGTCCATGTATAGAAGTCTGGAGAAGGGCCAGATTTTATTTTTGCCAGAAACACTCTTGGCAAATCGGTATCCCTAGAGATGTCTGTTTAATTTTGTGGTGCAGTGCATGGTTTAGTGAAAAAGAAAAGGAATGCTGAGCTATTTCATTCTAAATATTCTCAGAGACAGCTTATGTTCTTTGTTTCCATACTATCTATCTTTCAAGATGTTTTGAGGGTAGAGGTGAGCCAAAATGAAATGGAAAGAGGAAGGCAAGAAACCTTCCACAGTGTATGCTGATTCTGGAAATGAATTTGAACTGTATGAGCAATGTGTGTGATTACATATATTGAAAACTTCTGATATATGTATGTAATGTTAAATATCTTGCAGATTTGTCATTTGACTTTCTTGTGCTAATTTTTTATTTTGAACTAGTCTCCTAGCTTTAAATTGTTTTAAAAAAAACTTTCCCTTTTATTTGTGGCATTTCCCATGGATATTTCAAAACTATCCCATTATCTTGCCTTCTGGAAATAAAGATAAAAGTATTTGAATTTGAATAAATTTTCTACTGGTTTTTATTCATTTGTAAAGATCCCAGTTAACAACTGGATTTAAAATTAACTTGTTTGAGAAAGTTTGTAACCAAAAGATAAATGCCGAAAATTAAATACCAATTTCTTAAAGATTTATTTATTTATTCTATAGGAATAAATCTAGTTGAAGTTGCATTTACAGATTTTCCTCGACTTAATGACAGGGTTACATCCTGATCAACCCGTAGTAAGTCAGCAATGCATTTACTACACCTAGCCTCATAGCTTAGCCTAGCCTACCTGAAAGGTGCTGAATCCACTTACATTAGCCTACAGTTGGGCAAAATCATCTGACACAAAGCCTATTTTATGATCAGGCGTTGAATATCTCATGTAATTTACGGAATACTGTACTGAAAGTGAAAAACAGATTGGTCATATAAGTACAGCACTTGTCAGTATATCAGTTGTTTACCCTCATATTTGGGTGGCTGACTGGGAGCTGGGGCTGCCACTGCCCAGCGTCACAAGAGAGGATAGTACTGAATACTGCTAGCCTGGGAAAAGATCGACGTTCACAATTCGAAGTGCAGTTTCTACTGAATGTATGTCATTTTTGCACCATTGTAAGGTTGCACCATTGACATTGGGGATCATCTGCAGTTAAAATGTCATTGTGGGCGCCTGGGTGGCTCAGTTGGTTAAGCGACTGCCTTCGGCTCAGGTCGTGATCCTGGAGTCCCTGGATCGCGTCCCCCATCGGGCTCCCTGCTCGGCAGGGAGTCTGCTTTGTCCTCTGACCCTATCCCCTCTCATGTGTTCTCTCTCTCTCATTCTCTCTCTCTCAAATAAATAAATAAAATCTTTAAAAAAAAATGTCATTGTATGTCACCAATGATCTCCATCCTTCATTTTCTTAACTTTTTTCAGTCTTTCAGATAGCTTTAACATCCTTTTCTCCTAACTTCCATATCCACTTATTAACAAATCCTAATAATTTTATTTTCATAATGTCTCTCAGATTTCACTGTTCACCTTAGTGCATTTGGCCTGTCCTAATCAAGGCCAGGCCTAGACTGCTGCAACAGCATCCCAAGTAGGCTCCCTGCCCTCGGTATTCCCTCTCACAAAGTAAGCTCAAATCCAGATCAGTCTTTAAACATCACTTTTACTAGGCTCTGTATCTGTTCAGAAATCTTAAGGCTTCTTAATTCAGTTCTCACTACTGGCAGACATTTAGAGTCCTCTATATGGAATACTTTCTCTTCCAACTGAATTAGTTCAGCAAATAATGTTTGGAGCATCTATGTGGGAGACACTGTGCAAAGGTAAAAATAAATAAAATCTAGCTTTTTGCAGATGTCTAATATTAGCATTGATGTTAACATCTCAGGATTTTTTTTCCATTTAGAAACTAGTTCTACTTCATTCCATTCTACTTAAACTGTTCTTGGCTAAGGTAATCAGTGATCTCCTTATTGCCAGAGTCATTAGGCAGTTTTCCATTGTAATTGTTTACTTTTTTATGCCACTGGGTACTGTTGACCAGGCCTGCTTTCTTGACACCTTTTCCTTCCTCAGTTTCTAAGTGTAGAAACTATTCACATTTTCTATTTCTCCTTGGAACTTTTTTTTAATTAAAAAAAATTTTTTTAAAATAATCTCTATACCCAAGGTGGGGCTTGAACTCACAGCCCCGAGATCAAGAGTCACATTTTACTGGCTGAGCCAGCCAGGTTCCCGGAACTTTTTTTTTTTTTTTTTTAAGGGAAAAAGTTTCATTTTGTTAGTCTTTATTTTAGGTTGTTCTCTATTTTATTAGTTTCCCTATTCTTCCTTTCCTTCTACCTCCTTGGTGGTTTTTTGTTTGTTTTTGTTTTTTTTTCTGTTCCTAACTTCTTGAGGTGTATGTTTAACTATTTAATTTTTTAAAAAATAGACTTTAGGGGGACCTGAGTGGCTAAGTTGATTGAGCATCCAACCCTTGATTTCAGCTCAGACCATGATCTCGGGGTTATGAGATCAGGCCCCTAGTTGGGCTCTGTGCTGGGTGTGGAGCTTGCTTAAGATTCTCTCTCTCTCCTTCTCTCCCTGCCCCTCCCTCTCCAAAATAGACTTTATTTTTATAGCATTTTGGATCCATAGCAGAATTGATCAGGAAGTAGAGTTCCCATATACCCCACACACATACAGCCTCCCGCACTACTAAGATCCCCACGAGTGGTGCATTTGTTAAATTGATGAACCTACATTGATACTTCATTATCACCCAAAGTCTGTAGTTCACGTTAGAGTTCATTCTTGGTGTTGTATATTGCACAAGTTTGGACAAATACATAATGATATGTATCCACCATTACGATAGCATATAGAATAGTTATACTGCCTTGAAATCCCCTGTGCTCCACCCATTCTTATCTCCTACCCCCTAACCCTTGGTTACCCCTGTTCTTTTTACTGTCTCTATATTTTGCCTTTTTCCAGAATGTCATATACTTGAAATCAATCAGATTGGCTCCTTTCACTTAATGATAAGCATTTAAGGTCCCTCCATGGCTTTTCATGGCTTGATGGCTCATCTCTTTTTAAGACTGAATAATATCCATTATCTGACTGTACCACAGTTTATTTATCCACTCCTGTAATGAAGGAGATCTTGGTTACTTCCAAATTTTGGCAGCTGTGAGTAAAGCTGCTCTAAACATAGTATGCAGGTTTTTGTGTAGACATAAGTTTTCAGTTAATTTGGGTAAATACCAAGGAGCATGACTGGTAGATTGAATGGTAAGAGTATGTTTCATTTTGTAAGAAACTGCTGAACCATTTTTCAAAGTGAGTGTACCATTTAGCATTCCCATCAGCAATATGAAAGTTCCTATTGATCCATATCCTCGCCAGTTTTTGGTATTGTTAGTGTTTTGAATTTTAGCCAGCCTAATAAATGCATAGTGGTATCTTGTTCTGATTTGCAATTCCCAAATGTCATATGATGTGGAACATCTTTTCATATGTTTATTTGCCATTTGTATATCTTCTTTGGTGAGGTGTCTTCCGATCTTTTGGCTCTGTAATTTTCAAACTTCTTTTCTGACCTGTGCATTTAAGGCCATGGATTCCCTGTTAGTGCTTTAGTTACTTATTTATATGACTTGAACCCTTTGAATTTTGTTGAGACAAAATTTATACCTCTGCACTAAAAAAAAAAAGTTCCACGTATGCGTGAAAATAAATGTATGTAGCAGTGTTGGGTGAAATATTCTGTATTAAGTCAAGTTTCCAAATCATGTTGTCACGTTGTTCAAATCTTTTCCAGTCTTACTGATTTTTTTGGTCTACTTATTCTACCAATTATTGAGAGAGGTGTTCATATCTCCCACCATTATTGTGAATTTGCCAATTTCCTATTACAGTTTGGTCATTTTTACTTTATGTATCTTGAGATTGTATAATTGGAGCCTGTTAATCCCAAAATGCTATATTTCATGATTATTTCTCATTTTATCATTAAGCTGTATCCCTTGAAGTCTGTTTTGGCTGGTACCATAGTTATACTGTCACCTATAGTACCCGCTAAAGCTATACCAGCTTTCAGTTTGTATTTGATTAGTGTAGCTTTTTCCATTCTTTACTTTCAGCCTTTTTGTATTCTTAAATTAGGTGTGAGTCTTATGAATAGCACATCATTGGATTTTGTTTTGTTTTTATCTTTGAGGATCTTTGTCTTTTAACAGGCCAAAAATCTTTGTTTTTTGACAGCATTTTGTTCATATTTTATGTTGTTACTGATCTGTTTGAATTTAAATCTATCTTGTTTTGCCTCCTTTAGTTTATGCAATACTACTGTGTTGATTCTCTTCACACCTTTCTGAGTATTTATTTGTGTATGTGGGGGGGCATTTCCTCTTCACTACTTAAATGCTTATGATTCCCAGGATCTTATTATTTGCCTTTTATTTTTCTTACTCTATTTGCTTGTCCTAGATGGCTTTATTCATACTCACAATTTCCACTACTACTTATTTGCTGAGCTCCAAGCCTCAATATTCAAATAACTCCTGGACTTTACCATTTGGAAACCCTGTCACCACCCCAGATTGATCATATCCAAAACCGTACTTACCTTCTTTTACTATAAAACTGGTCCACTTTCTATATTTCCTGGGTTGGTAAATATCACTGCCTTTCCTCTTTCAGTATATCCTCATCTCTGCTCCCTGCATATCCAGTCTCCAAATCTTAGAATCATCTCCTTTCTGTTTCCAAAGCCACTGCCTTATTTTATAATTTGCCTAGCTCATTACAACAGTCTTCTGAATGGCCCTGTTGCATTTATTCTTACATCACTACATTTTACTTTCTATTGCTCTCAGAATGATCTTAAAGGGGGGGCGCCTGGGTGGCTCAGTCGGTTAAGCGGCTGCCTTCGGCTCAGGTCATGATCCTGGAGTCCTGGGATCAAGCCCCGCGTCGGGCTCCCTGCTCAGCGGGGAGTCTGCTTCTCCCTCTCCCTCTGCCTGCCTCTCTGCCTACTTGTGTTCTCTATCTGTCTGTCAAATAAATAAATAAAATCTTTAAAAAAAAAAAAGAATGATCTTAAAGGGTTTAAGCAGAAGAATGCTATTAGATTCGCATCTTAGATATATAAGTGAAAATTTCTGGTGAATATGGCAGATAGTTATTTAAGTCTAATGGTTATGTCCTTTCATCTCTAGATTCTCTAGAGCAGTTGACTTTCAAACTTTTTCAACCACAACCTGTAGTAAAAAATATGTTTTATACCACAACCTAGTACACACACACACAGACACACATGCACACACACACACATAACTGAAACAAAAGTCTGACTAACAATACTTACCTTTACTGCATTCTGATATTCTTCAGTCTAGGCCATTTAATTTTTTAAAAAGCTGGCTGTTGGGGTGCGTGGGTGGCTCAGTCGGTTAAGCGTCTGCCTTTGGCTCAGGTCATGATCCCAGGGTCCTGGAATCGGATTCTGTGTCGGGCTCCCTGCTCAGCGGAGAGTCTTCTTCTCTCTCTCCCTCTACCCCTACCCCCTGCTCGTGCTCTCTCTCTCTTGCTCTATCTCTCAAATAAATAAAATCTTAAAAAAAATAAAATGCTGGCTGTAGGCCACTAAATATCTCTACTTTGAAAAACTCTGACCAAGAGTATGTCTCTTTCTTTTTTTTTTTCTAAAGATTTTATTTATTTATTTGAGAGAGAGAATGAGATAGAGAGAGAGCATGAGGGGGGGAGGGTCAGAGAGAGAAGCAGACTCCCTGCTGAGCAGGGAGCCCGACGCAGGACTCGATCCCAGGACTCCAGGATTATGACCTGAGCCGAAGGCAGTTGCTTAACCAACTGAGCCACCCAGGCGCCCGAGTATGTCTCTTTCAACTGAGCTTACATGAAGGAGCAAAGGCGATCCAATGGAGAAAGGATAGTCTTTTCAACAAATGGTGCTGTACAACTGGACATCCGTGTGCAGAGAGGTAAATTTAGACACTGACCTTACACCTTCTACTAAAAATGAACTCAAAATCATACTTACCTTTTATACCACAGCCTAGTACACACACACACACACACACACTTCTACTAAAAATGAACTCAAAATCATACCTTTTATACCACAACCTAGTACACACACGCACACACACACACACAAAACTGAAACAAAAGTCTTACTAACAATACTTATCTTTACTGCATTCTGATATGCGTAGACCCAAATGTAAAACACAAAACTATAAAGCTAGAAAATAACACAGGAGAAAAATCTAGGTGACTTTGTGTTTTGTGATGAGTTTTTAGGTTCAACACCAAAAGCATAGTCTATGAAAGAAAAAGTTATAAGTGGCACTTCATTAAAATTAAAAATTTCTGCTCTGCAAAAGACACTTTAAAAATGAAAAGGCAAGCTGCAGACTGGGAGAAGATAATTGCAAAACACATATATGATAAAGGATTAGAATCTAAAATATACAAAAAACTCTTAAAACTCAATAATAAAAAAACAACCAAATTAAAAGTGGGCAAAAGGCCTGAACAGACACCTCATTAAAAAAGATACAGAAATGGCAAATAAACATATGAAAAGATGCACTGTATAATAGACCATTAGGAACTTGAAAATTTAAACAATAATGAGATACCATTGCATACCTATTAGAATGGTTAAAATGGAAAACACTGACAAAACCAAATGCTGGTAAGAATGAGGAACAATAGGGACTCTCATTCATTGCTTGTAGGAATACAAAATGCTATGGTGACTATGGAAGATAGATTGTTAGTTTCTTACAAAGCTAAATATAGCCCCTTACCATATGATCCAGCAGTCATGCTTTTAGGTATTTACTCAAATTAGTTGAAAACTTATGTCCACTTGAAACTCTATACACAGATGTTTGCAGGAGCTCTATTTATTTATTTATTGTCAAAACTTGGGGGGCACCTGGGAGGCTCAGTTAAGTGTCTGACTCTTGATTTCAGCTCAGGTCATGATCTCAGGATTGTGGGATGGAGCCCCCTGTCAGGCTCCCCACTCACCACGGAGTCTGCTTGAGTTTTTCTCACTTTGTCACTCCCCAACTTGTATGCACACTCTTCTTTCTCTCTCTCTCAAATAAATAAGTAAATAAATAAATAAAAATCTTAAACCTTGGAAACAACCAAGATGTCTTTCAGTAGCTAAATCGATAAACAAACCATGGTACATGTTAACCATGGAATATTATTCAGCAATAAAAAGGAATGAGCTATCAAGCTACAAAAAGACATGGAGAAAATTTAAATACATATTGCTAAGTGAAAGAAGACCATCCAAAAAGGCTACATACTGCATGATTCCAATTTATATGACATCCTGGAAAAGGCAAAACTATGGAGACAGTAAAAAGAAGAGTGGTTATCCAAGGTTGGAAGTGGGGAAGGATGGCTAGGTGGAGCTAAGGATTTTAAGGACAGTGAGATTATTCTGTATAACACTGTAATGGTGGATGCATAACATTATGCATTTGTCAAAACTCATAGAACTATACAACAGAAAGAGTGAACCCTAATGTAAATGGGGGTGGGGGTGGGGAGAGAAGGGAACTCTCAGCTCAGTTTTTCTGTAAATCTAAAATTGCTCTAAGAAATCTATTAATTTTTTTAAAAGTAAAAAGAAGGGTATGTCTCTTAATCCATTCATTCAACAGACATTTGTTAAATACCTACAGAGTGAAGTACTAGAAATATTAAAGAGTGAAGTACTAGAAATATTAAATTATGGAAGACATATTTCTTTCAAAGGGTGTATTATCTAGTGGGGTAAGTAAATAAACAATTGGGATGATGTTTGCTATGGCAGAAGTGTGTAGGGGTGCCTGGGTGGCTCAGTCAGTTAAGCGTCTGCCTTCGGCTCAGGTCATGATCTCAGGGTCCTGGGATTGAGCCCCACATTGGGGGCTCAGTGGGGAGTCTGCTTCTCCCTCTCCCCCTGCCTCTCCCCCTGCTTGTGCACTCTCCCTCTCTTTCTCTGTGTGTGTCAAATAAATAAAATGAAATAAAAAAATTCTTTTTTTAAGATTTTATTTATTCATTTGAGACACAGAGATACAGAAAGAGAGAGCATGTGCAGGGGGGGAGGCAGACGGAGAGCGAGAAGCCGGCTCCCTGCTGAGCCAGGAGCCCGACATGGGGCTCGACATGGGGCTCGATCCCAGGACGCTGGGATCATGACCTGAGCCAAAGGCAGACGCTTGACCATCTGAGCCACCCAGGTGCCCCTGAAATAAAAATCTTAAAAAAAAAAAAGTATGTATAGATTGTTACAAGACTCAGGGAGGGACCATGTTAGTCTGGGTTGGGGAGGAGGAAGGAGTGGATGGAAAGGCCTCTCAGAGATTTTAGGGTGAATAGCAGTTGACTAGATAAAAGTTTGTGTGTTAGGGAATGAGCACCTTGAGGAGATAATATTCTGTACAGATAAAACAGCATCTAAAAAGGCATAGAGGTAAGAAGCAGCATGGTATGAACAGGAAATTACAAAGAATTCTTTCCTTAGTTATGGGAAAGATTGCATCTGGAGGAATGTGGGTTGTGAAACTGAGGGAGTAGATAATATCATGAAGGGTCCTGTGTATTAAATGAGCTAAGTGGGACTTAACAAAGCTTTTCTTTTTTTTATTATGTTTAATTAGCAAACATCTAGTACATCATTAGTTTTTGCTGTAGTGTTCAACGATTCATTAGTTGCATATAATACCCAGTGCTCATACCACACATGCCCTCCTTGATACCCATCACGCGGCTACCCCATCCCCCCAACCCCCACACCCCTTCCCTTCTGTAACCCTCAGTTTGTTTCCCCAGAGTCAGAGACTCTCAAGGTTTGTCTCCCTCTCTGATTGCTTCCCAATCAGTTTTCCGTCCCTTCCTCTGTGGTCCTCTGCGCTATTCCTTATATTCTACATGTGAGTGAAACCATATGATAATTGTCTTTATCTGCTTGACTTATTTCACTCAGCATAATACCCTCCAGTTCTGTCCATGTCGATGCAAATGGTAGGTATTCATCCTTTCTGATGGCTGAGTAATATTCCATCGTATATATGAAAGGGGAACCCTCTTACACTGCTGGTAGGAATGCAAGCTGGTACAGCACTCTTTTTTTTTTTTTTTTTTAAGATTTTTATTTATTTATTTGACAGAGACACAGTGAGAAAGGGAACACAAGCAGGGGGAGCGGGAGAGGGAGAAGCAGGCTTCCCGCCGAGCAGAGAGCCTGACATGGGGCTTGATCCCAGGACCCTGCGATCATGACCTGAGCCGAAGGCAGATGCTTAACGACTGAGCCACCCAGGAGCCCCTGGTACACCCACTCTTAACAAAACTCTTTATTTTTATTTTTTTTTCTAGTTTCAAGTCTTTATTTAAATTCTAGTTAGTTAACATATAGTGTAATACTAGTTTCAGGAGTAGAATTTAGTGATTCATCACATATAGCTCCCAGTGCTCATCACAAACAAGTACCCTCCTTAATACCCATCACCCATTTAACCCATCATCCTGCCTAGCTCCCCTCCAGCAACCCTCACTTTGTTCTCTTTGGTTAAGAGTCTATTTTATGGTTTGCCTCTCTCTCTCTCTCTCTCCCCTCTCTTTTTTTTTAAGGTTTTATTTATTTATTTGACAGAGAGAGAGCACAAATAGGCAGAGCGGCAGGCAGAGGGAGAGGGAGAAGCAGGCTCCCCGCCAAGCAGGGAGCCCGATGTGGGGCTTGACCCCAGGATCCTGGGATCATGACCTGAGCCGAAGGCAGACACTTAACTGACTGAACCACCCAGGCACCCCTTGCCTCTCTCTTTTTCTCCCCCTATGTTCATCTGTTTCATTTCTTAACTTCCACATATGAGTGAAATCATATCATATGGTATTTGTCTTTCTCAAATGACTTATTTCACTTAGCATAACACACTCTAGTTCCATCCACATAGTTGTAAATGGCAAGATTTCATTCTGATAGCTGAGTAATATTCTATTGTTTGTGTGTGTGTGTGTGTGTTTACCACTTCTTCTTTATCCATTCATCAGTCAATGGACATTTGGGTTCTTTCCATAATTTAGCTATTGTTGGTAATGCTGCTATAAACATCGGGGTGCATGTGTCTCTTCAAATCATTATTTTTGTATCCTTTGGGTAAATACCTAGTAGTGCAATTGCTAGATTGTAGGGGAGTTCTATTTTTAACTACCTCCATACTGTTGAGGCACCAGTTTGCATTCCCAACATCAATGTAAGAGGGTTCCCCTTTCTCTGCATTGTTGCCAACATCTGTTGTTCCCTGTGTTGTTGATTTTAGCCATTCTGACAGGTGTGAGGTGATACCTCATTGTAGTTTTGATTTGTATTTCCCTGATGATGAGTGATGTTGAGCATCTTTTTGTGTGTCTGTTAGCCACCTGGATGTCTTCTTTGGAAAAATGTCTATTCATGTCTTCTGTCCACTTCTTAACTGGATTATTTGTTTTTTAGGTGTTGAGTTTGATAAATTCTTTATAGATTTTGGATACTAACCCTTTATCATATGTGTCATTTGCAAATATCTTCTCCCATTTTGTAAGTTGCCTTTTAGCTTTGTTAATTATTTTCTTTGTTGTGCAAAAGCTTTTTATCTTGATGAAGTCTCAATAGTTCATTTTTGCTTTTGTTTCCCTTGCCTCCGGAGACATTTCTAGTAAGAAGCTGCTACAGCCAATGTCACAGAGGTTGCTGCCTGTGTTCTTCTCTAGGATTTTGGTGGTTTCCTGTCTCACATTTAGACCTTCCATCCATTTTGAATTTATTTTTGTGTATGGTGTAAGAAAGTGGTCTAGTTTTATTCTTTTGCATGTTGCTGTCCAGTTTTCCCAACACCATTTGTTGAAGAGACTTTTTCCCATTGAATATTCTTTCCTACTTTGTCGAAGATTAATTGACCATATAGTTGTAGGTCCATTTCTGGGTCATCTATTCTGTTACATTGATCTATGTGTCAGTTTTTGTGCCAGTACCATGCTGTCTTGGTGACTTCAGCTTTGTAATATAACTTGAAGTCCAGAATTGTGATGCCTCTAGCTTTGCTTTTCTTTTTCAAGATTGCTTTGGCTATTCAGGGTCTTTTGTGGTTCCATACACATTTTAGGATTGTTTGTTCTATCTCTGTGAGAAATTCTGTTGGCATTTTGATAGGGCTTGCATGAAATGTGTAGATTGCTTTGGACAGTACAGACCTTTTAACAGTATCTGTTCTTCCAATCCATGAGCATGGAATGTTTTTCCATTTCTTTATGTCATCTTCAGTTTCTTTCAGAAGTGTTGTATAGTTTTCAAAGTACAGATCTTTTACCTCTTTGGTTAGGTTTATTCCTATGTATCTTAAGGTTTTTGGTGCAATTTTAAATGAGATTGGTTCCTTGATTTCTCTTTCTGCTGCTTCATTTTTGGCGTATAGAAATGCAACAGATTTCTGTATGTTGATTTTTGTATCCTGCGACTTTACTGAATTTATCAGTTCTAGCAGTTTTTGGGTGGAGTCTTTCAGGTTTTCTACATAGAGTATCATGTCATCTGCGAATAGTGAAAGTTTGGCTTCTTCTTGCTGATTTGGATGCCTTTTCTTTCTTTTTGTTGTCTGATTGCAGAGGCTAGGACTTCCAGGACTATGTTAAATAACAGTGGTGAGAGTGGACATACCTTTCTTGTTCCTGACCATAGAGGAACAGCTCTGTTTTTCCCCATTGAGGATGCTATTAGCTGTGGGTCTTTCGTATATGGCCTTTATGATGTTGAGGATGTTCCTTCTATCCCTACTTTGTTGAGGGTTTTTATCAAGAATGGATGTTGTACTTTGTCAAATGCTTTTTCTGCATCTATTGAGAGGATCATATCATTCTTAACCTTTCTTTTATTAATGTGGTATATCACACTGATTGATTTGCAAATATTGAACCACCCTTGCAGCCCAGGAATAAATTCCACTCGATGGTGGTGAATGATTCTTTTAATGTACCATTGTATTCAATTTGCTGGTATTTTGTTGAGAATTTATGCATCCATGTTCATCAGGGATATTGGCCTGTAATTCTCTTTTTTTAGTGGGGTCTTTGTCTGGTTTTGGGATCAAGGTAATGCTGGCCTCATAAGATGAGTTTGGAAGTTTTCCTTCCATTTGATTTTTTATTTTTTGCTTTTTAATTTAAATTCAGTTAGCCAACATTCATTTCCTACTTTTGGGACATTTTGAGAAAAAAAAGGTATTAACTCTTTAAATGTTTGGTAGAATTCCCACTATGAAGCCATCTGGCCCTGGACTTCTGTTTGTTGGGAGAATTTTGATTGCTGATTCAGTTTCTTTGCTGGTTAATAGATTGTTCAAGTTTTTTATTTCTTCCTGTTTCAGTTTTGGTAGTTTGTATGTTTTTAGGAATTTATCCATTTCTTCCAGATCGTTTGACTTGGTGGCATTTAATTTTTCATAATATTCTCTTATAATGGTTTGTATTTCTGTGGTGTTGGTTGTGATCTCTCCCCTCTCATTTGTGATTTTATTTATTTGGGTCCTTTTCTTTTTGATAAGTGTGGCTAGGGGGTTACCAATTTTATTATTAAAGAACCAGCTCCTAGTTTCATTGATTAGTTCTGTTGTTTTGTTTAGTTTCTATATCACTTATTTCTGCTCTAATCTTTATTCTCTTCTGATGGCTTTAGGCTTCATTTGTTGTTCTTTTTCTAGCTCCGTTAGGTGTAAGGTTAGTTTGCGTATGTGAGATTTTTCTTGCTTCTTGAAGGAAGCCTGTATTGCTATATACTTCCGTCTTATGACTGCTTTTACTGTATCCCAAAGGTTTCCAACCATCGTGTTTTCATTTTCATTTGTGTCCATGTATTTTTTAATTTCTTCTTTAATTTCCTGGTTGAACCGTTCATTCTTTAATAGGATGTTCTTTAACCTCCATATATTTGTGGTCTTTCCACATTTTTTTCTTGTGGTTGACTTCCAGTTTCATAGTGTTGTGGTCAGAAAATATGCATGGCATGATTTCATTCTTTTTGTCCTTGTTGAGGCCTGATTTATGACCTAGTATGTGATCTATTCTGGAGAATGTTCCATGTGCACTTGAAAAGAATGTGGGGGTGCCTGGGTGGCTCAGTTGGTTAAGTGACTGCCTTCGGCTCAGGTCATGATCCCAGGATCCCAGGATCCTGGGATCGAGCCCCGCATCGGGATCCTTGCTCCGCAGGAAGCTGCTTCTCCCTCTCCCACTCCCCCTGCTTGTGTTCCCTCTCTCGCTGTGTCTCTGTCAAATAAATAAATAAAATCTTTAAAAAAGTTTTAAAAAAAAGAAAAGAAAAGAATGTGTATTCTGCTGCTTTAGGATGAAATGTTCTTAATATATCTGTAAAGCCCATCTGGTCCAATGTGTCATTCAAAGCCATTGTTTCCTTGTTGATTTTCTGCTTTAATGATCTGTACCTTGATCTAAGTGGAGTGTTAAAGTCCCCTATTATTATTGTATTATTATCAATGAGTTCCTTTATGTTTGTTATTAATTGTTTTATATGCTTGGGTGCTCCCAAGTTGGGGGCATAAGTATTTACAATTGTTAGATCTTCTGGTTGGATAGACCCCTTTGTTATGATATAGTGCCCTTGTTAATCTCTTGTTACAGTCTTTGGTTTAAAATCTAGTTTGTCCGATATAAGTATGGCTACTCTGGCTTTCTTTTGACATCCATTTGCATGATAAATATTTCTTCATCCCCTCACTTTCAATCTGCAGGTGTCTTTAAGTCTAAAATGGGTCTGTTGTAGGCAGCATATAGATGGGTCTTGTTTTTTATTCTTTCTGACACCTGTGTCTTTTGATTGGAGCATTAGTCCATTTACATTCAGAGTAATTATTGATAGATATGAATTTGGTGCCATTTTATTACTTGTTTTGTCATTGTCTCTGGAGATTTTCTCTGTTCCTTTCTAGTCTTTGTTGCTTTTGGTCTTTCTTTCCAACTCAAAGAGTCCCCTTTAATTTTCTTGCAGGGCTGGTTTGGTGGTCATGAACTCCTTTAGTTTTTGTTTGTCTGGAAACTCTTTATCTCTCCTTCTATTCTTAATGACAGCCTTGCTGGATAGAGTATTCTTGGCTGCAGATTTTTCCCATTCAGCACGTTGAATATATCATGCCACTTGCTTCTTCCTGCCAAGTTTCTTTGGAGAGATCTGGTGTTGCTAACCTTCTTGGTCTTCCCTTATAAGTTAGGGACTTCTTTTGTCTTGTGGCTTTTAGGGTTTTTTCTTTATTTCTATATTTTGCAAATTTAACTACAACATGTCTTGGTGTTGCCCTGCTTTTATTGATTTTGATGGGAGTTCTTTGTGCCTCCTGGATTTCGATGTCTGTTTCCTTCTGCAGATTAGGGAATTTTTCAGCTATAATTTGCTCAAATAAACCTTCTGCCCCCTTTTCCTCTCTTCTTCTTCTGGGATTCCTAAGATACGAATATTATTATGCTTTATGGAGTTACTGAGTTCCCAAAGTCTACGTTCGTGATCCAATATTATTCTTTCCCTCTTCTTTTCAGCTTCATTAATTTCCATAATTTAATCTTCTGTATTACTTATTTATTACTCTGCTTCTTCCATCCTTGTGGTCTTTACATCCAGTCGGTTTTGAATCCCGGTTATTGCATTTCTCGTTTTGGCCCGACTAGTTTTTAGGTCTTTTATCTCTGTGGTAAGGGACTCTCTGGTGTCTTCCATGCTTTTCTCAAGCCCGGCTAGTATCCTTATGATTATTGCTTTAAATTTTGGATCAGGCATATTTCTTATATCTGTTTCGATTACATCCCTGGCTGTGAGCTTTTCTTGTTCTTTCTTTTGGGATGAATTCCTCCACCTTGGCATTTTGTCTAGGTCTCTGTCTTCTTGTTAGGAAGAATGTATGTTAGGAAAGCCTGTTATGTTTCCCACTCCTGAGAGTAATGGTTTTATGAAGAAGAGATCATGCACAGTCCAGGGCCTGGCACTTCAGGAAGTGTCTCTGTGCATAAATGCTGTGTGCACTCTGCGGCTGTGTTTTGGCTGCTCTGTCCCTCAGGTCAGTGGTCTGTAGAGTTTCTTCCAGCCTGCGGTGGGGAGTGTTTGGACCGCGGCCAGAGTGTGGCAAGTTTTAACTAGGTGTGCTCTGATCTGCTTGTTAAATGAGACCTGATGGTATTTCCATTAGAGCTGAAGCTTTGTAGAATTCTGTGGTCAGTAGACATAGTACACGCAGGGGTTCTGTGCTGGTCTTCTGGGGGAGGGTCTTGCTCTCTAAAATAAGTCAATAAATCTTAAAAAAAGCAAACCTGAATTAAAATAAGGTGTCAACACAGGCTTATTCTCTGGCACACATGCCTGAGAAAAGCAGCCCCCGCAGAGCACAGGGGCCGGGGCTTGGGGTAAGCGGTTTACCACTGCTACCATCGTCGCTGTGCCGCTTACCGCAGTCAGTTGATGCCTAGGGGCAGGGGAGAGAAATGGCAGCAGCCCCCTCCCTCATCCCCTGAGAGGGGAGTTCATGCCCACTGCTATCTGGAAAGCCCTCCCAGAGGAGCGAACAATCTCCCTTTCAGGTGTCCCAGGTGTCCCTCAGATTCCTGCCTTCTCCCTGTCTGTGGCTGGGCCGTCTGCACACCAGGCAGTGCACTGCACCTTGGACTCTATCCCAGGTAGCCTGGCTGAGTTTTAAACTCCAAACTTTAGGGACCTGGCATGGTGGAGACCCTCACTGGTCTCTGGGGGAGGGTCTCGCTCTGCTGGGACCGAGGCAGGTTTATCCCAGAAGGGCAGTTGCACCAAAGTGCAGGGCGTGGAGTTGGGAGTAAAGCACAGCAAAGAGCCAGTGTCCAGGTTAGGTGCCCTCAGCACGTGTCTCTGAGCCTATGCTGAGTGGCAGGGGAGGGAAATAGTGCCTGCTGGATCTTTTGTCCCCAGAAAGGCAATGCCACGTCTCCCAGATATACTCCAAGAAGAGGGAACTGTCTCTCCCAGTGCATCCCAGGAGATCCTCAGCTCATGTCGTCTGCCCCTGGGCTATGTGCCCTTCTCCACAGAAGCACTGCCATGCCCTCAGGGCTCCACACTAGCCATACCATGGACCTCTAAAACTTCAGCCTTTGAGCCCCACTGGTTGTAAAAACTCACAAAAATCAACCCCTCTTGTTTTCCCATGCAGTCGCTTTGGGGAAGTGTTTTCCTTATGCAGTCCCCCAGGGCGCTTCTCTCTGTTTCTGTCTCTCTCTCTCTCCGTGATCAGGGCTCTCTCCCTTGCACAGCTCCCGTGATCTGTTTCTCCCCCAAGCCACATCTCTGCACCTCCCACCTTCCACAATGTGGCCTCCTCTCCCTCTAGTTGTGTGGGTTGTTCTGTCAGTCCTCAGTTCGACTGCTTGGGTATTCAGAATGATTTGATATTTATCTAGTTGTATTCAAGGAACAAGGCAAGCCTAGGGACCTCCTACTATGCCATTTTAGCTCCCCTTCCCAGGACTTACAAAACTTTTAGAACAAGTGAAGGGGCACGTCATTATGAAGATTTAAAGGAAGAAGAACTCTGAATAGTATTTAGTATGAGAACTATAAGACATTTTGAAACTTTCTGTTATCCTTTGTTGATGCAGGAAGACCTGTCCTGTATTGAACTGAAGCATAAGGAACAAGAAGGCTGAGATGAGAAGAGGGCAGTAAGGATGGATAGATATAGGTAAACTGAACGTGCAATAGCAGCATTAAAATATAAATTGGAGACAGTAAAAGGTAGAATTCACACTGAAGTGTACTGAAGCAATGATGTGGAAAAAATATTTGAGAAATGTTCTGGGAACATAGGGAAAAATAGAATATGAAAACTGTGGGAGAGCTGGTAGCTATGGACAATATCAGAAGTCAGAAGGTGAGCCAGTTTTCAGGAGAGAAGATCGTGACTACTGTGTGGTGCCTAGCTGCATTTTGTTTCATTCACGAAGAAACCAGACATTCCTACGTAGCAGGGTTCAAAACCATGCTGACAATTCACATAACCTCTTCAAGGAGAAAAAAACATTTAGTTGACTGAAAAACAAATCAAAATGAAGAACTTAAGAACAGAAAATATGTTATAAAAAGCCTGGCAGAGTTCCTAAGGGGGACTACCAGTAAACAGAAGGCCACATAGGTTCTTAGTACAGTGTTCATCCTAGCAAACCACACAGATGGAAGAGAACACACTGATGAGTCTGAAAGGATGTGTATCTTGTGGTATCTGGATTAAACTTAAAAGCAAACAATTTCCTCATGAGTTGTTATTCCCACTGGACAAAATTGTGTAATTGGGCACAAACAATTCATCTGGAAAATCTTCTCCCTCAGGCACTGTTTACCACAAGATTCAGAAGTTCAAATAAATAATATTACAGTACAGTAATTAAGAAAAGAAAAAATAAACTTCTCAGAAAAAAAGACTGAAAGGAAATACCTCAAAGTGTTAAACAAATGATTACTATGAGACTGTGATTTTTTAATCTTCTGCTTCTTTTATTTTTCAGCTTTTGAAATGAGCATGTATTACTTTCAATGAAAAAAAACTAAAAATTTGATGAAAATGCTACTACTAAGAAAAAAGGGCATAAAAATAGTGGAACGAGAACCAGAAACAATTAAGATTTCATGAAATAGTTAAACGAGAGAATGCAAATGTTATTCAAAATATGGTATTAGCTAAAACAGTGTAAAGGGGAACATTTAAAATATTAACCTTTTTCAACTTTCAAAATTCTTTAATTTTCAGAGCAGACCATAAGACAAATGGGACATCTTAATACCCTTGTGCAATGTCTTCCAACCTGAGGTAAACAATAAGAGGGCATTCTGATGACCTTCAAATGTGATGGATTTCCAGGTAATTGGAGAGTCAAGGGGTTGAGAACAGAATTCTCTTGCCTTGTGCCTTTTGTCAATGACTTGCCTGGGCTTCTTACCAACTGTCCTGTTTCAGCATCTGAAAATGGAGGTAGGCTACATCGTTAGCCACACCCACACCTAACAGGCACCGTCTCTAGCCCATTGGGTCACCCCTGCTTCTCAGAGAACTGAACAGAAAAGCAGAAGCCCACTGTCTTGCTGACTCTGGACAGTTAGTTCCACTTGTTCATTCCCTGCCTGCCAACACTGGGCAACACAAGGTAATTCACTTCAAGCACTTTTGTTGGGAGCCTGTCTGCTCCAGCTGGGGACTGTTAACAGCTCACCTCTTGCTTGAGGACTCCTTGAGTTCTCTGTATATGCTACTTCTGACTCAGGAAATCTTTCCAGACACCTGCCCTGACCTCATCTGTCAGAATCTCGTAGGCCCTTCACTTTGGATCCAGTTCTTGCCTACCGCCCAGCCCTAAGACATTATCTTTCTCCAGACTGTGTTCTTACTGCCGAGACATTCTGCCTGAGACTTTACCCCACAGTCACTGTCCTACCTGAGTTCAGTTCCTGGGTTGCCAGTCTCCTACCATCCTGGAGGGCACTTAGAATGTATACACTGTCTTATTTTTTTAACTCTCTACCACCAAATTCTCCTCTAATTAGTAAGCCTGTTTTTACCAGCTTATTTTACTTCAGGTTTTTTTTTAAGATTTATTTGCTTATTTTAGAGAGAACATACAAGCGGGGGGTGGGGGGGCAGAGGGAGAGAGAGAATCCTTTCAAGCAGAATCCCCACTGAGTGCAGAGCCCAACATGGGGTTTGATGCCAGGACCCTGAGATCATGACCTGAGCTGAAATCCGGAGTCGGCCTCTTAACTGACTGAGCCACCCAGGCTCCCCTTACTTCAGGTTTTTTTGTTTTTTTTTTTTTTAACAAATATGTTTTCTGTAAATATCCTCTGGACTTGGTTTGATATCCTCATCTTTGCATTCTACTTTCATTCTCTCCTCTTCTGGGAAATCTTTCACAATTTTTCTATACTGAGTGTGTTTCTGTACCACTTAAAAATGAAAACAATTGCTTTCTCAATAGAGTTGAGAAACTCTTTGCTGGCTGGAATAGTGTCTCATACTTTTCTTATGCAACATAGGACAAAGCAACCTGGGATTTAAAAGAATAATAATAAAGTGTCCATAAGAGCAGCAAGTAAATATTTCCCTGGCTTTGCATTAGCCTCCCAACTGTGGAAACTCTGGCTTCCTCCAAACTCTTTCCCAACTAAGTCAGAGTCCCCAGGGACAGCTCAAATCTGTCTTGGAATAGTTTTCTGGGCTACTTCATGGGTAGCCATTTCCTCCAGCCTGGGTCCCTGAGTGTTTTTCTCTCTGCCATCACATCCCACACCTCTTTTCTTCCTCCTACACTCTGGCTGCTCTGGTAAAGTCTTCTGCCACCCCCGTGCTCTGATGCATAATGTCCTTTGAGATCCGAGTTCTGTTTGGTCCTTCATCTGGTCCAGTTGAAGACAGAGTATTGCCTGCCTCTCCAACACGGACCTAAGATTCAGTTCCCTTTAGCATGAATGAGTAATTTCCCAGGAGGATACTGGAGCCATAGAGCAAGTAGTCCCCTTCACAGGCCAACCCACCAGCCAAACATATTAAGGCATGTCTAGGTCATTTAAGATTGAGCCCAGGGACCATCTTCTTCAGGAAGCCTTTCCCGAACTCCCCCCTTTCCCCACCGCCATCACCTCTACCTACATAACATACGTGTCTTCCTTGTACCCTCATATGCTGAATGTGTCCTAGATACAGGTTTTATCGTGTTATATGCTAATTATCTTTTTATAAGCCTGATTCCCCATGTAAAATATGAGCCCTTTCACGGAGAGAATTATGTCTCATACATTTTTGAATTCCAAGTGTCTGGCTTAGTTCTTGGCACTAAGATCCATAGAGTCCCAAGCTGGGCCCTTAATGTGCTTATGTGCACCACAACGGATTTGGCTCAAACAATACATCGTTTTGATTAATGGCAGTTTTTCCTTTAAGAATTTCATGCCAAGGTGGTTTATTTTTTTTTCCTTTAAGATTTATGTCAAAATAATTTATCATACATTTGGTGAGTGCTGTGTGTCCTAGGACCTGCCCTACTCCCCAGAGATAACGGAGATGAGAAAGACATGGTTCCTGCTCAGAGGAGGTCACAGAAACTTCCTTGCATTTCACTCCCTCCATTTCTCCATTCTTTCCTCCCTTTCTTCCTTACCTGGATAAATGTTCACTAAGCCTGGAATTGTGTCTAATGGAATAAATACATGTAGTAGGTTAATTACAGTATAGTACACTCAGTGCCACAGTAGAAGTTTGCTCCAGATATAGAGATAGAACAGAAGAATGCATCATATAGTTCTTGGGGTGGACATGGGGGATCCTGGAGGAGGTGGCTTCAAAGTGGATTATAAAGAATGGAAAGACAATCCAGATGCCCAGGTGGATGAAAGGTACTCCTGAGAGAAGAAAACATGTGAAAGGCCTAGAGATGTGAAAAAGCACGGTGTGTTTCAAAAACATTAATACTTCGGTATCTCTGCAGCATAAAGTTCAGCAGAATGGGGATAGGGTGGGGTAGGGTGAGCTGAGCTGGGAGAGGAAGCAAAGATAATGGGCAATATTTTCAGGGCTATGGTCTTTAACATTTGAGCAACAGTTTAGTTAAGAGATTGGTAGAATCCAGAATACCTGTGGTATTAATAATCCAAGTGTGAAGCCATATATTGCTATTTTCCATCCTCTTCCCTTATAGCATTATTAAGCAAGGTTCTGTGATTACCTAGCTACATTTTAATGTTCATTGTATTGGTAGATAAGAATGAAAAGAAGCCATTTCCTGGAGTTTACGGTCTTATTGAGGATACAGAATATACCCACACAAACGGTTTAGAGCGCTTACCAAGCAATCTACAGACTCGTGCGAACTAAAATTATAAAGACTACGTAAGCATAATCTTGACATTGGGTTATAGGAATGCTTAGGAAAGTACAGGGTTACAAAGAGGCAACCTGATTTTCGGCTTACGAGAAACAGTTTCTTTCAGAGTATAGAAAATGCAAAATTGAGGAATGGACTTATAAATCAGAAACTTTTTAGTGTTCTGTAGTCTGTGTTCAAGAACTGGCCTTCTAAGTTAGACCAACAAGCATTCATCTTTGAGCTTTATAGTATAAAGAGAAGACAAATTTATTTTTTCTGTATATTTAACATTTTATTTTTTATACTTCTAGATACTTAATTTGCCTGAGAGATTGTTTATTGCTTATATGAAACAGGTCCCTATGTGTCTGCCAATCCCCTCAGTCTAGACTACACTGAGATTATCGTAGCCTCCCTTTCATCTCTTTACTCTCTAAAATGTACAATAGCTTCTGCCTTTTTCCTTGTGGAATGTGTTAACCCAACATCCTCTCCTTGTCCCACCGGTCATCACATCCCACAGCCCTCTACTTGGTATTTTTTCCTTCCATGGAGGTAGTGTGGACTTTTTGTCAGGCCATAGGTTTTCTATGCGGAGCATCCTAGAGCTTCTGATCATTATATCCCATTTCATACTTAGGTAAACTCAAATTTAGGAGGTGATGTGTTTTATCAGTCCTCCAGGAAACCTCTCCCTTTCTGTTTGTATCCTTTATAAATTATTTAAGTTCCACAATGAACATTTGCTGTTTTTGTAACTAAAATGTAAAAGTGATTCCATTTTAAAAAATCAAATTCAATAGTAGAGTCTTTAGTACCATTTCATGTTTGTTAAATTAACCTTTCTGTCTATATCTTCACACATACATACACACCACAGTGCAAAATAATGTTGAAAAACTCATACTAGTTTAAAAAGCAAGAGCCATAAAAATGTTCATACCGTATGACCCAGAAACGCTACCGCTGAGGAACAACCTAAGGAAATAATTCAAAAGAAAGGAAATATAAAAAAGCTATATACAGCTTGTCTACACACAGAAAAATTGGGGAAAGATGACTTTAAAATCAATGTAAGGGGAAGAGTTAGGAAAATAATGATACGTCAACTAGATAAAATACTATTGCAACACTGGAAATGATTGTTATAAAAAACCATGTTAATAACATAGCATGTTTACAGTATAATGAGAAAGGGAATACAAAATTATATACACACTGATTACAGCTGTGTATAAAATGAATTACATGTGGATGACTAGAGGGGAAAAAAGAATAATGAAAACAGCTGTTGTTCTAGTGTGGAGTGATGGGTGAATGTTAAAATTTTATTAACTGTCTCTGCAAATTTTTCCAGTTTTTTTTATTGAAAAGTTTCAGATTGTCAACTAATTCAGATTATTCTTGTTCTGGGACTTTTACAGAAAAAGAAGAAAGCATTCTGGAATCTGAGCCCCTTTCCTCTTTCTGTCATTGGCCAAAGAATTACCCCCTAGGAAAGAAGGAAACCTTAACTACCCTAGGAAGTTATAAAAAAGAATGTTCTTGGGGCACCTGGCTGGCTTAGGCGGAAGAACTTGTGACCCTTGATCTCAGGGTTGTAAATTCAAGCCCCATACAGCATGTAGAGATTACTTAAAAAAAAGATTTTTAAAAATCTTTAAGAAAAATTATACATCTAAAACTAATGATATAATGTATGGGGATTAACATAACAATAAAAAATTTTTTAAAAACTCTTTGAGAAAAACTAGAAAATTGTTGTGGTTGATTATTTATATTACTAAAGATGGATCAAATCTTATTTTTTTTAAATGTGATAATTTTTAATAGCCACTTTATTAAGATAAAATTCATATACTATAAAACTCTCCTTTTTAAGCACACAGTCAGTGGTGGTTGGTGTAATTACAGATTTGTACCACCATCACTATTTTTTTTAAGTTTTTAATTTTAAATCCAGTTAGTTAACATACAGTATAAATTTAGTTTCAGGGGTAGAATTTAGTGATTCAACACTTCCATACATCACCCACTGCTCATCACAAGTGCACTCCTTAATTCCCATCACCTATTTTACCCATACCCCCACCCACTTCCCCTCTGCTAACCATCAGTTCTCTATAGTTAAGAGTCTGTTTCTTGGTTTCTCTCTCACTCTTTTTCCCTTTGCTCGTTTGTTATGTTTCTTAAATTCCACATATTAGTGAATTCAAAGGGCATTTGTCTTTTTCTGGGTGATTTATTTCGCTTAGCATTATACTCTCTAGCTCCATCCATGTCATTGCAAATAGGAAGCTTTCATTGTTTTTTATGGCTTAATAACCTTCCATTGTATATATATATATATATATATATATATATGCCACATCTTCTTTATCCATTCATCAGTTGATAGATAATTGGCCTGCTTTCATATCTTGGCTATTGTAAATAACGCTGCTATAAACATTAACAGTGCATGTATCCCTTTGGATTCGTGTTTTTGTATTTTGGGGGTAAATACCCAGTAGTTTGATTACTGGATTGTAGGGTAGTTCTATTTTTACCTTTTTGAGACCTCCATACTGTTTTCCAGAGTGGCTGCATCAGTTTGCATCCCCACCAATAGTGCAAATGTATTCCTTTTTCTCTACATCCTTGCCAACACCTGTTGTTTCTTGTGTTGTTGATTTTAACCATTCTGACAGGTGTGAGGTCATATCTCACTGTAGTTTTGATTTTCCTTTCCCTGATGGTAAGTGATAATGAGCATCTTTTCATATGTTTGTTGCCATCTGGATGTCTTCTTTGGAGAAATGTCTATTCATGTCTTC
The DNA here is from genome assembly GCF_002201575.2 of Neomonachus schauinslandi. NCBI lineage: Eukaryota > Metazoa > Chordata > Mammalia > Carnivora > Phocidae > Neomonachus > Neomonachus schauinslandi. The sequence goes on along the minus strand of NC_058406.1, from coordinate 76,709,602 downwards.
TGCCCATTTTTAAATTGGATTATTTGGGGTTTTCTTAGTGTTGAGTTGTATAAGTTTTGTTTTTTTTTTTTTTTTTAAGTAGGCTTCATGCCCAATGTGGGGCTTGAAGAACTCATGACCCTGAGATCAAGGGTTGCCTGCTCTACTGCCTGAGCCAGATAGGCTCCCTGAGTTGTAAAAGTTCTTTATATATTTTGGATAGTAACCCTTTATTCTTTGTTGATTGTTTCCTTCGCCATGCAGAAGGTTTTTATTTTGATGAGGTTCCAATAATTTATTTTTGCTTTTGTTTCCCTTGCCTCGGGGACCTAACTAGAAAAAAATTGCTATGGCCAATGTCAGAGAAGTTACTGCCTGTGCTGTCTTCTAGGATTTTTATGGTTTCAGGTCTCACATTTAGGTCCTTTATCCATTTTTAATTTATTTTTGTGTATGGTCTAAGAAAGTGATCCAGTTCATTCTTTTGCTTATAGCTGTCCAGTTTTCCCAGTGCCATTTGTTGAAGAGACTTGTCTTTTTTATGTTGGATATTCTTTACTGCTTTCTTGAAGATTAATTGACCATATAGTTGTGGGTTCATTTCTGGGTTTTCTATTCTCTTCTACTGATCTATGTGTCAATTTTTGTGCCAGTACCATACTGTTTTGATTACTACAGCTTTGTAATATAACTTGCAGTCCAGAATTATGATGCCTCCAGCTTCACTTTTTCTTTTTCAAGATTGCTTTGGCTATTTGGGATCTTTTGCAGTTCCATACAAATTTTAGGATTGTTTGTTCTAGCTCTGTGAAAAATCTTGTTGCATTAAATCTGTAGATTGCTTTGGGTAGTATAGGCACTTTAACAATATTTGTTCTTCCAATCCATGAGCATGGAATGTTTTTCCATTTCTTTGTGTTGTCTTTAATTTCTTTAATTAATGTTTTATAATTTTCAGAGTATAGGTCTTTCACTTCTTTGGTCAGATTTATGCCTAGATATCTTGTTATTTTTGGTGCAATTGTAAATGGGATTGCTTTCTTAATTTCTCTTTCTGCTGCTTCATTATTGGTGTATAGAAATGCAACAGATTTCTGTGTATTGATTTTGTGTCCTATGGCTTTATTGAATTTGTTTATCAGTTCCAGCAGTTTTTGAGAGAGTCTTCCAGGTTTTCTATGTATACCATCATGTCATCTGCAAATAGTGGAAGTTTTGCTTCTTCCTTACCAATCTGGATGCCTTTTATTTCTTTATGTTGTCTAATTGCTGTGACTAGGGCTTACAGTACCATGTTGAATAAAAGCTACTATCACTGTTATCTATTTTTAAAACATTTTTTACAAGTACCCATTAGCAACCACACCCCATTCCTCCCTGCTGCCAGCGGCTGGCAACCACTAATCTTTCTGTTTCTACGGATTTGCCTGTTCTAGACATTTCATATAAATGGAATCATACAGTATATGGCTTTTGTGTCTGACATCTTTCATTTAGCGTAGTGATTTCAAGGTTTATCAATGTTGGAGCACATGTCAATACATCAATTCCCTTTTGTAGTTGAATAATATTCCATTGTATAGTATGCAACATGTTGTTTATCCATTCCTTGATTAATGGACATTAGATTTTTTTTTTTTTGCTATTGTGAGTAATGCTGCTATGAACATTTGTATAAAAATTTTTGTGTGGACATAGGTTTTCAGGTTTTGAGGAGCATATACATAGGAGTGGCATTGCTGGGTCAGACAACATGTCTATGTGTAGGAAAGTGCCAAACTGTTTTTCAAAGTGGCTGTACCATTTTACACTCCCACCAGCAATGTATGAGAGTTCTCTGGTGATCTTGTGATATCTCTTCCAGTTCTTTTTTTTTTTTTAAGGAAGCTCTATGCCCAACATGGGGCTTGAATTCATGACCCTGAGATCAAGAGTCCCATGCTCTACTGACTGAGTCAGCCAGGCGCCTCCTCTTCTAGTTCTTAATGCAATAGTTGGCATGGTGAAAATAATGAATAGATGCCAGCCATTCTTACTGTTATTGTCATCACTATTATTAGAGGAAACTGTAAATTGCTTCGAGATCCATTGCAAGTAAAATAGAGTCACTGTCTTATTTCCTTCACTAGACTGTGTTTTGGCTCTTTTTATGCTTATTAATTGGTAATGAATGATACATATTTTTCCCATAATTATATTTTATAGGGAGAGATTATAAATGTGTGTGTGTGTGTGTGTGTGTGTGTGTGAATTTCTTTCCTTCCCTTCAGTAAACTACTTTGACATGGATCTGAAGTCTGTAAATATTAAGTAAATACATGTACTCATACATTTGGGCATGCCATTTCATCCTCCTGGGTCCCCAGTCCTGCTGCCCTGAAGGTGTGGTGGGGATGGAGCTGCAGGTGCTCAGTGGCATAGCACCAAGCTATTAGAGCAGAGGAGGATGAAGAAGAAAAATAGAGACCTGGGCCTTGAACACCGGAATCACCATGGTCAGAAGTCCAGTGAAGTGTGTGGGTTGTGTGCTCACTTTCTTTCTTTTCTTTTCTTTTTTTTTTTTTTAAGATTTTATTTATTTGTGAGAGAGATGGAAAGAACACAAGCAAGGGGGAGAAGCGGAAGGAGAGGGAGAGGGACAAGCAGACTTCCCACTGAGCATGGAGCCCAACAGAGCTCCCCCCATCCCAGGACCCTAAGATCATGACCTGTGCCAAAGTCAGATGCTTAACTGACTGAGCCACCTAGGCACCCCATGTGCTCACTTTCTTATGTGCGATCTCTCTTTCCTGTCCTGACCTCTTTTGCCATATTCCTCCTCCCTCACTCCTTTACTGCCTCCCTCATGCTTGCTATTCCTATATCATTTTATTTATTTATTTAAAAAATTTATTTGAGAGAGAGCAAGAATATGCATACCTGTGTGCTCACGAGTTGGGGGAGGGACAGAGGGAGAAAATCTTCAGGCAGACTCCCTGCTGAGTGTGGAGACCCTGGGGGGCTCCATCTCCTGACCCATGAGATTACTACCTGAGCTGAAACCAAGAGTCGGTTGCTCAACTGACTGAGACATGCAGGTGCCCCTGCTATTCCTATTTTAATGGAACATTCATATTCAAGAGCTTCATGTATATATAATTAAAGTATTGATGATACAAACACCTAGTTCAAGCCATTGTTTAACACCTTCATGCTTTTTTCCCCACTGCCACATTTTAAGAGTTTTCTTACCTTTCATGCCCATTAATCCAGTTCATTTGACACCTGTTTTATTGATCACCTAGTATGTGTGAGGCCCTGTTTTAGGTACCTGTTCATCTCCATTGCTTTTTGCTCCTACCTTTTTCTCCCTTTCAATCCCTTTCTTTCCCAAATTGGAAGTCAGAAAGACAAATGAAAGAAATTGCAGGATGGAGTGTCAATGTATATTATATTCTCTGCATATTATAATCATTTCACTGATTTTCTTTGATTTCAAAAAAAATTGTATGTTTTGCTTGAATACCTCAGTTTGTATGATAAGATATCCCATTTGTGTGTGCATTGGATTTAAAGACTTACTGCCAGTTATCTTACCTTTTTTCCAGGATGGCACTAATGATTTGTTTTTTATTTTCTAAGTTTGGCAAAATGAGAAGGAAGTCCTGGCAGGAGGAGAGAGAAAGATATCTGCTAGAGGAGATAGTCAGAGAGGGGCAAAATGCAAGCCTCTGACAGCAACCACTGTGAGAGAAGTGATGGGGGCCTCCGGCTATATGATATCTTATATACTTATATATGGTATTGTTACATTATGTTGCCCTTATTTGTCTGTTCAGTAAAGTAATTAGTTACAGTTCATGGAGCTAGAAGGAATTTTAGAGATTATTTAATTCTCTTATAAAAAGTATGCTATGGAGCATGCACAGTACCCATTTTCACCCTAATTAATACAAAGGGACTGATAATAGAATAAATTGGGTATTTTTGCTATCCCTTATTTACTGCCTCCCAACCCATCTTTGTAGTAGTCTCAAAGCAGAAATGTTCTCCAACAAGGGAGAAAAATGAATAGACTGGTATTTCCCCATGTTTTTCACATCTGGCATAAAAGAGAATGATAATTTGTAAAGCACTAGGGCAAACAGATAGGGTTACTGGCACCTGGAGGTGACTGGCCTGAGGTTGAGGCAACCAGTATCTTGACCTACTTCTAACCCTATCTCACACACCAATTGAGGAGGTTGGGAATCAACTGTATAAATCACCATTGTGCTGAGTCGAGATTGAATTTTACCCCTTACTAAGGATTGCACTTATGGCAATGAGCACTGGGTGATACACGGAAGTGTTGAGTCACTATATCGTACACCGAAACTAATATATGACACTGTATGTTAACTAACTGGAATTTAAATAAAAACTTTAAAAAAAAAGCACACACATACACACAAAACCACAAGTCACTAAGGTAAAGAAGGGAGGGAGGGAGGGAAGGAAGGAAGGAAGGAAGGAAGGAAGGAAGGAAGGAAGGAAGGAAGGAAAGCAAGCAAGCTGATATGTTTTGGCATGAGCTAGGTGACTGGAAATAATGGCCTAGTTAACTCTGTGGCTCCCTATATACACGTATGTATACGTGATTTGTGGCTGGTGATACATCAGGAAAAAAAAGTGCATGTGCTTTGATTATTAAACCTAGCTTCTGACTGGTAGCTTTTCATGACTACTTGGGTTTTGGAGAAAATTTTAATGAGGATGTTGGACTCTAGATCTTTGAACTCATCAACCCTTGGAGTGGAGAGTATGTGGGACCTGAAGGTTCAAGTAGGTGAAACATTTTTATAGGTGTCTAATATTCTATAGTATTTTGAAAATTACATTTATATTTTCATAGAATACTTCTGTTCTCTTTCTCCATTTAGATCTAAAGGAATTCTTGAGATGTATAATGAGAGGTGTTTTGTCCTCTTTAAAAATTCTATGAATGGGGGCACCTGGGTGGTTCAGTTGGTTGGGTGTCTGCCTTCAGCTCAGGTCAGGATCCCAGGGTCCTGGGATCGAGTCCTGCGTTGGTTTCCCTGCTCCATGGGAGCCTGCTTCTCCCTCTCCTCCCTGCTCATGTTCTCTCTAGTTATCTCTCTCTCTCAAATAAATAAATTAAAAATCTTAAAAATAAATAAATAAAAATTCCATGAATGTTTGACACACACATATACATACACACACGTATATATACATGTATATAAAACTGTACAAACACATCCTATAAACTATAAATCTATACTATAGTATAAACTATACTAAACTATAAATATATACTATAAAACTGTAAAACACACACACACATATATAAAACTATTATATATAAAACTAACCTCCATGAACCTATCATAAGTTTTAAGTTAAAGTTTATCCATGTTAGTAAGTGCTGGAAAAGGCACAGGAGCCTAAATGTTCTCATCCTAAGTCCAGGATGAAATCATAAATATCTTTATATTGATACATATCACTTCTCATTTTTGAAATATGCAGGGATTAAAACAAAATGAAATCAGTGACCACAGCAACAGTTGGTGAGGATCCGGAGAAACCAGATCCTCTCACATTGCTGGTGGAGGGTATAAAACGGTTGAGCTGCTCGGGGAGAGAGTTTGGCAGTTCCTTTAAAAACTAAACCTGTCACTACCATATGACTCAGCAGTGACACTCTCAGGCATCTCTTCCAGAGAAAAAAAACATTTTCACTCAAAAACCTATATAGGAATGTGGATGGTAGCTTTATTTGTAATACTCTAAAACTGGAATCAGCCCAGATGTCCTTCAGTAAGTGTGGTTAAACAAAGTGGTGTGTACATGTGGTGGAATATGACTCAGCAATAAAAAAGGAAGGAATGACCGGTACATACGACAACCTGCAAGACTCCAAGAAATTATGCTCAGTGAGAGAAGCCAACCCTGAAAGTTTACACACTGTGTGAATCCATTTATATAACATTCCTCAAATTGTGGAGATGGAGAACTGATTGATGGCTGCCAGGGAATAAGGGGAGAGGATAAAGGTGGATGTGGTTATAAAAGGGCAACGTGGGGGACCCTTGTTGTGATGAAACTGCTGTGTACTAGACCATAGCAGAGGACACACAAACCTACTACATGTGGTTCTTCACTTATTAAAAAAAAAAAAAGAAAGAAATCTAATTGTAGACTAGATTATTGGTTCAAATTTTTAAGAACTATAGCATATTCCTCTTAGTAATAGTTATTATTATGTATTACTAATAAATCCTTTATTATTTTATGAAATCGTGCAATGGAAAGGACTTTGAATGATGCATTCTAGTTCCGGCACTATTGCCAGTAAAGGAGTTGTTAAATATAATCTCATTTTAGTAAACTAGAAAGGTGTTTCCCCTGATAAGTTATTATTTATTTACCTTTTGTCCATAACTGTTTTCCCTTAAATTTAATATGAATAATCTGGGGAACTTTTAAAATGCATATTCCCAGGCTTCATCACTAAGGATTCTGATTCATTAGGTCTGGCGGTAGATTTTGGCAACCAGCATTTTAAAAAATTACATCAACTGATTTTTTTTTTTTTAAAGATTTTATTTATTTATTCATGAGAGACAGAGAGAGAGAGAGGCAGAGGGAGAAGCAGGCTCCCAAGGAGCAGGGAGCCCGATGCAGGACTCGATCCCAGGACCCTGAGATCATGACCTGAGCCGAAGGCAGACGCTTAACCATCTGAGCCACCCAGGCGCCCTCATCAACTGATTCTGATTCAAGAGATCAGTGGGCTGCACTTTGAGAAATACTGAATTATAATTTTTATGGTGAATAAATAGCCCTTTAAATTCCTGTGTGGCATAGAGGATTTGTCGTTAGGTGAGAATTTTAAAAGCAAAGTACTGATAAAATTTTTCAGACACCCACGTGTTGAGAAAAAGAATGTTTGACCAAACTGAGTTATGTACTTGCTCTGAATCAGTAAGAACTGAACAGAAAGGAACTTGCCCTTGGTTCTTATTTGTGATGAAGGGGTCCTGCCTGACCACTTGTGATTTATTTGTAAAAAGAAGGCAAAGACTGCTGTTTTAGTTACATAGACTGCATAAACGGAATGCTCTGCCAGGGTGAGGAATGCTGAAGCACTTTGTAGGCTCTGAAAGTAATGTACTCCTTAATTCCTTAGTTGTTTTTTTTTTTTAATATTTATTTATTTAAATAATCTCTACACCCAGCATGGGGCTTGAACTCATGGCCTGGAGATCAAGAGTCACATGCCCTTCCAACTGAGCCAGCCAGGTGTCCCTAATTCTTTAGTTTTTGTATATGAAGTTCCAACTACAGTAATTGACCTATCCTTAGTTTTTCCCCTAAATCCGAGTGCAGGCATGCCTCAGAGAGATTGTGGGTTTGATTCCAGGCCAGTGCAATAAAGGGAATGGTGCAATAAAGTGAGTCAAATGAAATTTTTTGTTTCCCAGTGCATATAAAAGTTATGTTTACACTCTACCATGGTCTATTAACTGTGCAGTAGCATTATGTCTTAAAAAATGTACATACCTTAGTTGAGAAATACTTTATTGCTAAAAAATGCTACCCATCATCTGAACTTTCAGCGAGTTGTGATCTTTTTGCTGGTGGAGGGTTTTGCCTCGATGTTGATGGTTGCTGACTGATCAGGCTGGTGGCTGCTGAAGGTTGAGGTGGTTGTGGCAATTTCTTAAAATAAGTCAGCAATGATGTTTACTACATCAATGGACTCTTCCTTTCACAATTTCTCTATAGCACGTGGTGCTGTTTGATAACATTTTACCTAAAGTAGAACTTCTTTCAAAATTGGAGTCAGTCCTCTCAAACCCTGCTGCTGCTTTATCAATTAAGTGTATGTCGTATTTTAAATCCTCTGTTGTCATTTCAGCCATCTTCACAGCATCTTCACCAGTAGATTCCATCTCAAGAAACCACTTTTTTTTTGCTCATCCATAAGAAGCAACTCCTTATCCGTGAAAGTTTCATCATGAATCATGAGATGCCTACATCTTCAGGCAGCACTTCTGATTCTAGTCCTCTCACTGTTGCTACCGCCTCTGCAGTTCCTGCCTCCACTGGAGTCCTGAGCCCTCCAAGTCACCCATGAGGGCTGGAATGAACTTCTTCCAGACTCCTGTTCATTTTGATATTTTGACCTCTTCCCATGAATCATGAATGTTCTTAATGGCATCTAGAACGGTGAATCCTTTCCAGAAGGTTTTCAATTGATTTTGCCCAGATCCATCGGAGGAATCACTATCTGTGGCAACTTAATATAGTAAGACTTGAAAGTTGACATTATCACTTTATCCATGGGCTGTAGAATGGACGTTGTGTTAACAAGCATGAGAACAACATTCACCTCACTGTACATCTCCATCAGAGCTCTTGGATGACCAAGAGCAGTAATATTTTGAAAGGAAACTTTTTTCTGAGCAATAGTTTTCAACAGTGGGCTTAAAATATTCAGTAAACCGGGCGCCTGGGTGGCTCAGTTGGTTAAGCGACTGCCTTCGGCTCAGGTCATGATCCTGGAGTCCCGGGATCGAGTCCCGCATCGGGCTCCCTGCTCGGCAGGGAGTCTGCTTCTCCCTCTGACCCTCCTCCCTCTCATGCTCTCTGTCGCTCATTCTCTCTGTCTCAAATAAATAAATAAAATCTTTAAAAAAAAAAAATATTCAGTAAACCATGTTGTACACAGATCTTCTGTCTTTCAGGCTTTGTTGTCCCATTTATAGTGTATAGGCAGGATAGATTTAGCACAATTCTTAAGGGTCCTAGGATTTTCAGAATGGTAAATGAGCACTGGCTTCCAGCTTCAAGTCAGCAGCTGCATTAACTCCTAATAAGAGAATCAGCCTGTCCTTTGAAGCTTTGAAGCTGGGCAGACTTTTTCTCTCTAGCTATGAAAGCCCTAGATGGCATCTTTCTCCAATATAAAGCTGTTTAGTCTACATTGAAAATCTGTTGAGTGTAGCCACCTTCATGCATTATCTTAGCTAGATCTCCTGGATAACTACTATGGCTTCTACGTCAATACCTGATGCTTCACCTTGCACATTTATGTTATATAGATGGCTTGTTACTTAAACATTATGAACCGACTTCTGCTAGTTTCAAACTTTTCTTCTGCAGCTTCCTCACCTCTCTGAGCCTTCACAGAATTGAAGAGATTTAGGGCCTATTGCTGTGGCTTAGGCTTTAGTGTAAAGGCTGGTTTGATCTTCCATCCAGACCACTTAACACTTTCTCCATATCAGCAATAAGGCTGTTGAACTTTCTTAATCATTTGTGTGTTCACTGGAGTAGCACTTTAATTTCCTTCAAGAACTTCTCCTTGGCATTCACAGCATGGCTGTGTTTGGCACAAGAGGCCTAGCTTTCAGCCTGTCTCAGCTTCTGATATGCCTTCCTCACTAAGCTTAGTCATTTCTGGCTTTTGATTTAAAGTGAGAGACGTGTGACTCTTCCCTTCCCTAGAACACTTAGAAGCCATTGTAGGGTTATTAACTGGCCTAATTTCAATATTTTGTCTCAGGGAATAAGGAGGCCCCAGGGGAGGGTGAAAGATGGGCGCGGGGAGCGGCAGTGGAATTGGCCGCTCTGTGGAGTAGTCAGAACACACAACATTTATTGAATATACCATTTCATATGAGAGTGGTTCCCCAGAACAATTACAAAAATCATTGATCATAGATCACCATAACAAATATAATAATAATAAAAGTTTGAAATATTGTGAGAATTACCAAAATGTGATCCAGAGACACAAAAGGAGCAAATGCTGTTGGAAAATGGTGCCGATAGACTCATTCCACATAGGGTTGCCACAAACCATCCATTTGTAAAAAGCACAATATCTGCAAAGTGCAATAAAGCGAAGCATAATAAGGGACGCCTGGGTGGCTCAGTCGGTTAAGCGACTGCCTTCGGCTCAGGTCACGATCCTGGAGTCCCGGGGTCGAGTCCCGCATCGGGCTCCCTGCTCGGCGGGGAGTCTGCTTCTCCCTCTGACCCTCCTCCCGCTCATGCTCTCTGTCTCTCATTCTCTCTCTCAAATAAATAAATAAAATCTAAAAAAATAAAAATAAAAATAAAAAAAGCGAAGCATAATAAAATGAGATATGCCTGAAGTCAAGTCACTTAAAATGATTGTTATTGAAAAACAGATGCAAAGAAATTATCCTGTTCCACCTTTTGGGGGTGCTTAGTTGGCACCTCGTTGAAATCTAAGTGACCTCTCCACCACCTTAAGCAGATAATCAGAGCACCTTCACCTGGAGATTCTCAGGCCCATGTCAGAGTCCAGTCCAACCACTTTCCAAACTCCTGGGTGTATGCTTTGAGGTAGTGACTTGTCCTGTGGTAGGAGGCAAGGAAGGTCACCCCATCCCTTTCTCTCAAGAGTATGCACAGCAGAACAATATTATCTCTCCCGAGAAACGCCTGCAGATCCTCCCTCCTCTTGAGCCTGGATCTGACTCCGACTCTGACTCAGGGGTGAAGTTAGAGCCAGCCCTGGACCTTGCAGCTTTTAATGTGTGTATTTTTTGTACGTAAGTCACTCTGGTCTGTGGCTTTTACTATATCTTTGCGCCTCACAGCACAAAGCACATAGCACTGTGTATTTTATGTACTTTAGTAAAAATATGAAAATAGACATGGCAATGATAGACACCGATTTCTAGACCGTGGTTTCCTCTGAGGAGGAAGGGAAAGATGAGGAAGGGAAGGGGAGGGCTTAGGTTTGATTGTAGCATTTTATTTCTTCTAGGAAAGAGTTTTAAAGTAATACAGCAAACTGTTGACCTCTGTTTACATTTGCTGATGGATACAGAGCTGCCTTTTATGTTATTTTCTCTAACTTTTCTATATAGACTTTTTTCCATATGTGTGAAATGTTTTATAATTTCAGAGAAATTAGAACTCATCTGATAAAACTATCCCAACTCCCCACCCGCACATACACACATGTATATGCATCCTGTCCTTCTTCCCTCGGGGGACAGGGGATCCCATTGTTGCTTCATCTCTACTCTGGATCCCCTCCCTTAGAACCATCTCAGGAACCTTGCGCTGTTTATCTGTCAATACCTTACTCCCTTCAGCCTGTCTCTTTCTACCGACTTCCTGTTGACATTTAAGTATGTGCTAGTTTCCCTTAGCTTTATTTATATATTTTTTTTATTTTATTATGTTATGTTAATCACCATACATTACATCATTAGTTTTTGATGTAGTTAGTGTTCCGTGATTCATTGTTTGCGTATAACACCCAGTGCTCCATGTGGTACATGCCCTCTTTAATACCCATCACCGGGTTAACCCATCCCCCAACCCCTCTCCCTTCTAGAACCCTCAGTTTGTTTCTCATGGTTCGTCTCCCCCTCCGACTTCTCCCCCTTCATTTTTCCCTTCCTACTATCTTCTTTTTTTTTAACATATAATGTATTACTTGTTTCAGAGGTACAGGTTTAGTTTCCCTTAGCTTTAAAAAACTTCTGCCTTGGGGCGCCTGAGTGGCTCAGTTGTTGGGCGTCTGCCTTCGGCTCAGGTCATGATCCCAGGGTCCTGGGATTGAGCCCCGCATCGGGCTCCCTGCTCAGAGGGAAGCCTGCTTCCCCCTCTCCCGCTCCTTCTGCTTGTGTACCCTCTCTCGCTTTGTCTCTGTCAAATAAATAAATAAATAAATAAAACTTCTGCCTCAAGCCCAGCCAATTCCCTATGGCTTTTCTCCTCTGTATAGACAAATTTCTCTTAAGAACTATCTATCTGGGAGCACCTGGGTGGCTCAGTCGGTTGAGTGTCTGCCTTTGGCTCAGGTCATGATCTCAAGGTCCTGGTGTGGAGTCCCCACGTGGGCTCCCAGCTCAGTCTGCTTCTCCCTGCCTCTCTGCCCCTCCCCCACTCATGCTTGCTCCCTCTCCTCAAATAAATAAAACCTTAAAAAAAAAAAATCTCTACTTTCTTTAAAAAAAGAAAACAAAAAAACTATCTACCTGGTTGTCTTTATTTTTCATACCTCCTGCTCTTCAACTCACTCCAGTCTGGCCTCTCTCCCATGAAGTTGCTCTTGTCAAGGTCAGTGCTGACTTCTGTGTCACTAAGTCCAATGAATACTTTTCAGTCCCCAGCTTTGTCGCCTCTCAGCCGCATTTGCCACTGTTGACTGCTCTCTGCTTCTTGAGATCCTCTTTCCATGATTTCCACATTACAACATCCTTCTGGTTTTCTTCCAACCAGTCTGCCCCTGTATGTTCTCTGTTATAGCTCTTCCTTTTTCACCCAGCCATTAACTAGTGAAGACTCTCAGGGCTCAGCCCTGAACCCTGTTCTCACTCTGAGTTTTTTCTGTAAGTGATAGCAGCTTGCCATGGGTTTTATTACTCTCCCTGCATTTCTCCTGAGTCTTCCCCGTGACTCCCAAACCTCTGCCTCCAGCTCTGACCTCTGTTTTCTCAGCCATAGACCTGTATATCCAGCTGCCTTCTAAATATCACTTGCATGACTCACAGGTGTGTTAGTCTCAACATGCGCGAAACTGAACTCAGCCTTTTATCCTTCCCCTAATATTGTTGTCTTCCATTGTTCCCAGTTTTAGGAAGTGGCATGATCCATCCAGTTGCTCAGGCCAGAAACCTGGGAGTCCTCGATTCCCCCCTCACCATCACTCCCATGTTCATTTAACCATGAAATCCTGATCATTCTACCTCATATCTTTGAAATCCTTCTCTTCTCCTACCATTTCTTATGGCCACAACTCCAGTGTGGTTGCTTCCTGATTTCTTTCTTGACTCTCTAGGACATAGACATTTTTCAGTATTTGAGTACTTGATATATTTATTTTTTAAAATTTTCTTTTTTTAAAATTTTTTATTATTATGTTAATCACCATACATTACATCATTAGTTTTTGATGTAGTGTTCCATGATTCATTGTTTGTGCATAACACCCAGTGCTCCATGCAGAAAGTGCCCTCTTTAATGCCCATCACCAGGCTAACCCATCCTCCCACCCCCCTCCCCTCTAGAACCCTCAGTTTGTTTTTCCAAGTCCATTGTCTCTCATGGTTCATCTCCCCCTCTGATTTCCCCCCCTTCATTCTTCCCCTCCTGCTATCTTCTTCTTTTTTTTTTTCTTAACATATATTGCATTATTTGTTTCAGAGGTACAGATCTGTGATTCAACAGTCTTGCACAATTCACAGCGCTCACCATAGCACATACCCTCCCCAGTGTCTATCACCCAGCCACCCCATCCCTCCCACCCCACCCCTGACTCCAGCAACCCTCAGTTTATTTCCTGAGATTAAGAATTCCTCATATCAGTGAGGTCATATGATACATGTCTTTCTCTGATTGACTTATTTCGCTCAGCATTAGACCCTCCAGTTCCATCCACATCGTTGCAAATGGCAAGATCTCATTCCTTTTGATGGCTGCATGATATACCACATCTTCTTTATCCATTCATCTGTCAATGGACATCTTGGCTCTTCCCACAGTTTGGCTATTGTGGACATTGCTGCTATAAACATCGGGGTGCACATACTCCTTTGGATCCCTACATTTCTATCTTTGGGGTAAATACCCAGTAGTACAATTGCTGGATCATAGGGTAGCTCTATTTTCAACTTTTTGAGGAACCTCCATACTGTTTTCCAGAGTGGCTGCACCAGCTTGCATTCCCACTAACAGTGTAGGAGGGTTCCCCTTTCTCAGCATCCCCGCCAACATCTGTCGTTTCCTGACTTGTTAATTTTAGCCATTCTGACTGGTGTGAGGTGGTATCTCATTGAGGTTTTGATTTGGATTTCCCTGATGCCGAGCGATGTTGAGCACTTTTTCATGTGTCTGTTGGCCATTTGGATGTCTTCATTGGAAAAATGTGTGTTCATGTCTTCTGTCCATTTCTTGATTGGATTCTTTGTTCTTTGGGTGTTGAGTTTGATAAGTTCTTTATAGATTTTGGATACTAGCCCTTTTTCTGATATGTCATTTGCGAATATCTTCTCCCATTCTGTCGGTTGTCTTTTGGTTTTGTTGACTGTTTCTTCTGCTGTGCAAAAGCTTTTTATCTTGATGAAGTCCCAAGAGTTCATTTTTGCCCTTGCTTCCCTTGCCTTTGGCGATGTTTCTAGGAAGAAGTTACTGTGGCTGAGGTTGAAGAGGTTGCTGCCTGTGTTCTCCTTTAGGATGTTGATGGACTCCTGTCTCACATTTAGGTCTTTCAACCATTTGGAGTCTACTTTTGTGTGTGGTGTAAGGAAATGGTCCAGTTTCATTCTTCTGCATGTGGCTGTCCAATTTTCCCAACACCATTTGTTGAAGAGACTGTCTTTTTTCCATTGGACATTCTTTCCTGCTTTGTTGAAGATTAGTTGACCATAGAGTTGAGGGTTCATTTCTGGGCTCTCCATTCTGTTCCATTGATCTATGTGTCTGTTTTTGTGCCAGTACCATACTGTCTTGATGATGACAGCTTTGTAATAGAGCTGGAAGTCCGGAATTGTGATGCCGCCAGCTTTGCTTTTCTTTTTCAACATTCCTCTGGCTATCCGGGGTCTTTTCTGGTTCCATACAAATTTTAGGATTATTTGTTCCATTTCTTTGAATAAAGTGGATGGTATTTTGATGGGGATTGCATTGAATGTGTAGATTGTTCTAGGTAGCATTGACATCTTCACAATATTTGTTCTTCCAATCCATGAGCATGGAACGTTTTTCCATTTCTTTGTGTCTTCCTCAATTTCTTTCATGAGTATTTTATAGTTTTCTGAGTAAAGATCCTTTGCCTCTTTGGTTAGATTCATTCCTAGGTATCTTATGGTTTTGGGTGCAATTGTAAATGGGATCAACTCCTTAATTTCTCTTTCTTCTGTCTTGTTGTTGGTGTATGGGAATGCCACTGATTTCTGTGCATTGATTTTATATCCTGCCACTTGACTGAATTCCTGTATGAGTTCTAGCAGTTTTGGGGTGGAGTCTTTGGGGTTTTCCACATAAAGTATCATATCTGCAAAGAGTGAGAGTTTGACTTCTTCTTTGCCGATTTGGATGCCTTTTATTTCTTTTTGTTGTCTGATTGCTGTGGCTAGGACTTCTAATACTATGTTGAATAGCAGTGGTGATAGTGGACATCCCTGCCGTGTTCCTGACCTTAGGGAGAAAGCTCTCAGTTTTTCCCCATTGAGAATGATATTCGCTGTAGGTTTTTCATAGATGGCTTTTATGATATTGAGGTATGTACCCTCTGTCCTATACTCTGAAGAGTTTTGATCAAGAAAGGATGCTGTACTTTGTCAAATGCTTTTTCTGCATCTATTGAGAGGATCATATGATGCTTGGTCTTTCTTTTGTTCATGTATTGTATCACATTGATTGATTTGTGGATGTTGAACCACCCTTGCAGCCCAGGGATAAATCCCACTTGGTCGTGGTGAATAATCCTTTTAATGTACTGTTGGATCCTATTGGCTAGTATTTTGGTGAGAATTTTTGCATCCATGTTCATCAAGGATATTGGTCTGTAATTCTCCTTTTTGATGGGGTCATTGTCTGGTTTGGGGATCAAGGTAATGGTGGCCTCAAAACGAGTTTGGAAGTTTTCCTTCCATGTCTATTTTTGGAACAGTTTCAGAAGAATAGGTATTAATTCTTTAAATGTTTGGTAGAATTCCCCTGGGAAGCTATCTGGCCCTGGGCTTTTGTTTGTTGGGAGATTTTTGATGACTGCTTCAATTTCCTTAGTGATTATAGGTTTGTTCAGGTGTTCTCTTTCTTCCTGGTTCAGTTTTGGTAGTTGATACATCTCTAGGAATGCATCCATTTCTTCCAGGTTATCTAATTTGCTGGCATAGAGTTGCTCATAATATGTTCTTATAATTGTTTGTATTTCTTTGGTGTTGGTTGTGATCTCTCCTCTTTCATTCATGATTTTATTTATTTGGGTCGTTTCTCCTTTCTTTTTGATAAGTCTGGCCAGGGGTTTATCAATCTTGTTAATTCTTTCAAAGAACCACCTCCTAGTTTCGTTGATCTGTTCTACTGTTCTTTTCGTTTCTATTTCATTGATTTCTGCTCTGATCTTTCTTATTTCTCTTCTCCTGCTGGGTTTAGGCTTTATTTGCTGTTTTCTCTCTAGCTCCTTTAGGTGTAGGGTTAGGTTGTGTATTTGAGACCTTTCTTGTTTCTTGAGAAAGGATTGTATTGCTATACACTTTCCTCTTGAGACTGCCTTTGCTGCATCCCAAAGATTTTGAACAGTTGTGTTTTCATTTTCATTGGTTTCCATGAATTTTTTAAATTCTTCTTTAATTTCCTGGTTGACCCATTCATTCTTTAGTAGGATGCTCTTTAGCCTCCATGTATTTGAGTTCTTTCCAACCTTCCTCTTGTGATTGAGTTCTAGTTTCAAAGCATTGTGGTCTGAAAATATGCAGGGAATGATCCCAATCTTTTGGTACAGGTTGATACCTGATTTGTGACCTAGGATGTGATCTATTTTGGAGAATGTTCCATGAGCACTAGAGAAGAATGTGTATTCCATTGCTTTGGGATGGAATGTTCTGAATATGTCTGTGAAGTCCATTTGGTCCAGTGTGTCAGTTAAAGTCTTTATTTCCTTGTTGATCTTTTGCTTAGATGATCTGTCCATTTCAGTGAGGGGGTGTTAAAGTCCCCCACTATTATTGTATTGTTGTCGATGTGTTTCTTTGCTTTTGTTATTAATTGCCTTATATAATTGGCTGCTCCCATGTTAGGGGCATAGATATTTACAATTGTTAGATCTTCTTGTTGGATAGACCCTTTAAGTAGGATACAGTGCCCTTCCTCATCTCTTACTACAGTCTTTGATTTAAAATCTAATTTGTCTGATGTAAGGATTGCCACCCCAGCTTTCTTTTGGTGTCCATTAGCATGGTAAATGGTTTTCCACCCCCTCACTTTCAATCTGGGGGTGTCTTTGGGTCTAAAATGAGTCTCTTGCAGACAGCATATTGATGGGTCTTGTTTTTTAATCCAATCTGATAGCCTGTGTCTTTTGATTGGGGCATTTAGCCCATTTACATTCAGGGTAACTATTGAAAGATATGAATTTAGTGCCATTGTATTGCTTGTAAGGTGACTGTTACTGTATATTGTCTGTGTTCCTTTCTGGTCTATGTTGCTTTTAGGCTCTCTCTTTGCTTAGAGGACCCCTTTCAGTATTTCTTGTAGGGCTGGTTTCGTGTTTGCAAATTCCCCTAGTTTTTGTTTGTCCTGGGAGCTTTTTATCTCTCCTCCTATTTTCAATGACAGCCTAGCTGGATATAGTATTCTTGGCTGCATATTTTTCTTGTTTAGTGCTCTGAATATATCATGCCAGTCCTTTCTGGCCTGCCACATCTCTATGGATAGGTCTGTTGCCAATCTAATGTTTCTACCATTGTAGGTTACATATCTCTTCTCCCGAGCTGCTTTCAGGATTTTCTCTTTGTCTCTGAGACTGGTAAGTTTTACTCTTAGATGTCGGGGTGTTGACCTATTTTTATTGATTTTGAGAGGCGTTCTCTGTGCCTCCTGGATTCTGATGCCTGTTTCCTTCCCCAAATTAGGGAAGTTCTCTGCTATAATTTGCTCCAATATACCTTCTGCCCCTCTCTCTCTTTCTTCTTCTTCTGGGATCCCAATTATTCTAATGTTGTTTCATCTTATGGTATCGCTTATCTCTCGAATTCTGCCCTCGTGATCCAGTAGTTGTTTATCTCTCTTTTTCTCAGCTTCTTTATTTTCCATCATTTGGTCTTCTATATCACTGATTCTTTCTTCTGCCTCATTTATCCTAGCAGTTAGCGCCCCCATATTTGATTGCACCTCATTAATAGCCTTTTTGATTTCTACTTGGTTAGATTTTAGTTCTTTTATTTCTCCAGAAAGTGTTTCTCTAATAACTTCCATGTTTTTTTCAAGCCCAGCTAGTATCTTTAAAGTCATGATTCTGAACTCTAGATCCGACATCGTACTAATGTCCGTATTGAGTAGGTCCCTGGCAGTTGGTACTACCTCTTGTTCTTTTTGTTGAGGTGATTTTTTTCCATCTTGTCATTTTGTCCAGAGGAGAAGAGATGAATGAGAGAACAAAATGCTAACAGGGTAACAATGTCCACAGAAAATATACTCTAATCAAATCAGAAAAGACCTGAAGCCGGGGGAAAAGAAAGGGAAAGAAAGAAAGAAAAAAAAAAGATAAAGATAAAAACAAACAAAAACAGAACAAAACAAAAAAAACAGAGTATGATCAAATATGATCAGGCTGGTGCATAGATCAGTGTCACAGTAGAATTTGGGTGTATTTTGGTCTGTTAGAAGAAAGTGCCTCCAAAATTTTAAAGAAAGAAAAACTTATATATGTACAAAAATAAGGGTTGATATGATGAAGGGATGGAATATGACTGTAAAGATGAAAATTATTAAAAATTTTATAAAAGGAATTGATAAGAAGTTGTTTGAAAAAAGAAAGAAGAGGATTTAAAAAAAAAAAGAAAAAAACGGGAGAGAATGTGATCAGGCAGGAGACTAGAACAAAGCCATACACTAGAGATTTAGGGTATATTTTGATCTGTTAGAAGAAACTGTATCTCAAAAATTTTAAAGAGAGAACAACTTATATATATGTCAAAAATAAGGATAACTACTATGAAGGGATAGAATATGACTCTAAAAATGAAAAATAAAAATGTTTTTTTAAAAAAGGGACTGATAAGATGTTGGTTGTAAAAGGGAAAAAGATAAATTCAAAAAAAAAAGTTAAAAAAAATTAACTTTGAAAGACTAAAGAATCATGGTAAAAAAGCCATGGATTCTCTGTGCATTATTCCCCTAGCGCTGGAGTTCTGCCGTTCTCATTGACCGGTAAACTTGGTCTTGGCTGGCTGTTCTTGCTGATCTTCTGGGGGAGGGGCCTGTTGCCGTGGTTCCCAAATGTCTTTGCTGGAGGCGGACTTGTCCCGCCCTTGCTGGGTCCAGGCTAAGTAATCTGCTCAGGTTTGCTCTTGGGAGCTTTTGTTCCCGGCAAACTTTCCGTACAGCTTTGGGGGACTACAGTGAAAATGGCGGCCTCCCAATCTCCACCCCGGAGGAGCCAAGAACTCGGGGCCCGCTCCAGAGTGAGTCCCCAGAGAAAAGCAGTCAGTCACTCCCATCTCCCCAGTCTCCGGCCACACTCCGTGCTCACCTGGCCTGTGACCGAGCATTTCTATCTCTGGCACCCGACCCGGTGTGGAGTCTCCAAACCCAGCAGATCCCTGCGGTGCGCTCCCGCGCCGCTCCTCCTGGGGGGGGAAGGGGAGTCTCCCCGGATCTGCCGCTTGTTGGGTCCCTGCTGGAGGAGCAGTGGCCCGACTGTGCCGAGGACTACGGTTTATGGCAACCCCGAGGTGAGAGCCCGCGCCTGGGCTCCGCCTCTGCAGCCGGCTTCCCTGCTCTGATACCTGGGGAGCTCTGCTGCACTCAGGCACCCTCGGTCTTTCTGTGACCCCACAGTCTTGAGACCACACTGTCCCACGAGGGTTCCACCCTCAGCTTAGCCACCAGAGCGACTTCCCACAGCGGAGCAGACTTCTAAAAGTTGTGATTTTGTGTTCCGGGGCTCTATCACTTGCCAGAAGCGGCTGACGGAGGCCCCCTCCCCTGGCGTCTATCCTCCCGAATATCTCCTCGGATTCACTTCTCCGCACATCCTACCTTCCAGAAAGTGGTCGCTTTTCTGTTCAGAGAGTTGTTGCTATTCTTTTCTTCGATCTCCTGTTGAGTTCGTAGGTGTTCAGAATGGTTTGATCCCTATCCAGCTGAATTCCTGAGACCAGACGAAATCCAGGTCTCCTACTCCTCCACCATCTTGCTCTGCCCCCTCTATTTTTTAAAATTTTCTTATTGAAGTCTAATTTATATACAACAAAATGCTCAGATATTAAGTTGTAGTTTGATCAGCTTTGACAAATGCATTTACCTAGTGTAACCCTCACCCCCACCCCCTATTAAAACAAAACATTTCCATCTCCCTAGAAGTTTCTCTGGTGATCCTTCCCAATCAGTCACCCATCAAGTAACCACTGATCTGGTTTAATTTTTAGAAATATTCTTAAGTGTATTTTCTAAAGAAAAATACTTGATGTGGAGCTTAATAGTAAAGATAAAATTTTTACTATAAGTTCAGTATAAATAGGTAGGAAAATAATGGCTGATTTTCTATCTAAACTACCCTATTAAGTATGATTAGAAATACTTTAGACTAACCTTTTAAGTTAACCTAGAATTTCAACACTATTCTAATTATACACACACACATATGTATAAATATACTAACACATACATATATATAAGTATACTCACACACACACACACACACCCTTTACACTTTGGAAATACGTAAAGCTGAGGAGATGGGGAAAGTGAGTCCAGAAAAAAATTTAAATTGTATCGATATCTATTGAGAATCTTTTATATATACATGTACATAAGCAGTACAAATAATGGTTATTTTTATTTATCTTACAAAGAACTCTACATATTTATTGAGATAAAATATCCAAAGGAACTCCCAAAATCTCCCCAAAAATGTAAAAAATTTTTAGTATTTATGGGCTATGCAACATCTTTTCTCTATTATGCTGTTTTCCCAATTAATTTGTTTAAATCATACCTTTAAACTCCTAGCAACTAAATATAGAGAGATTAGGAAGTTTAAATTATTTTGTCATGTACTTGAATATCAAACATTTAAAGAAGCTAGCAGAGCCAGGAAACTGATCTCTTTTGTTTAGTCATTCACAGGGTAGGTACAGTGGAGGCAGCCAAAATGAGAGCTTGCTTAGACTGGTTCATCACTGATGCATTTCTAATTCAAATGGACCATCTTTAAAAGTAAGAGGTGGGATGCCTGGGTGGCTCAGTTGGTTAAGCATCTGCCTTCGGCTCAGGTCATGATCCCGGGGTCCTGGGATCGAGTCCCGCATCAGGCTCCCTGCTCAGCAGGGACCCCGCTTCTCCCTCTTCCTCTGCTGCTCCCCTGCTTGTGCTCTCTCTCTCTCTGACAAATAAATAAATCTTAAAAAAAAAAGAGGTAATTTAGGCTCCTCCATACAGACAACTCACCCCTTTTTCTTTCACAGCTAGGCTGGTTTGGGGTTATTAGATTCTGGATGGAGACCCCTGGCATAGTGAAAAGAGCAAGGGTGCTAGATCTGAACTTACTTGGGAGAAATGAACACTGCCAGGTCCCAGATACTGTGCCTTTTTTCGCTGATCCCCACAACTTTCATTGTGCATTTCTATCAGGAAATGTTTTTGAGCACATATCCCTGATACATGTGTCACTGTATTGCTATTACTTATATTATACTTCTATGAATAGGAATTTTTAAGTATTTTTTTTGTCTGTGATTTTGTTTAATTTTCACAACATCTGCATTTTATAGATGAAGACACTAAAGCTCAGGGAAGTTTAGTAACTTGCCCAAGGTCACATAATTTACTGAGTGATATTTGACAAATCCCAAACCAATATCCACTGGGGCCTCAGTTATAAAATTATAGATTCCAACTATGTGATCTGCAAGGCCTCTTCTAGCTCTGAGCAACCTGTTCTTCTCTGCTATTGCTAAAACTCACCCATCTAGGACATAATCTCGGGTTTAATATTTCTAAGCAGATAGGCTTTATTATGGTCCACATATTAATAACTAGGAATTTTAGGAATTAGTGGGTTGTGGAAGAGAAACCGAATACTCAAAATAGTGTCAAGTTAGCTTGGTCTTTGGTATAATTTTAAAAATCCACTGGCATTTTTGTGTTTAGAGTATATGTTGCATATTTAAGAGTTTGGTAGCAATAGTCACTACAAACATTATTTATAAGCTATCCATTATCCTAAGCACCATAGGTAATTCTAACACTGTATTTTCATGAGGATTTTTTGGTAATTACTTTTCAGCATTTCCCATCCAGCAAAGTGTTTCTCTAAGTACTTGTGTTGCAGTAAGTAACTGTCAGCGGGTAGGTGCCTCACTTCCCACAAGGCCAGCAAAACATTTTCATACAGAAACTGTCTCGGTGCATTCCCTTTATAAGTCAACTCCTTTTCTTGTAAATGAACATTGCTATGATCAAAATCACTGTCATTTGCCTTGAAAGCATTTTCTATAGGTTTTGCTTTGTTTTTGTTTTGTTTTGTTTTTAGCTTTCTCTGGAATTGAAAAGAGAAATGGGAGGACAATTTTAGATTAGCACCTGTCTGAGAAATTCCAAAATTAGAGATGACCATCTGGTTTGCATGATTTGTAATATTTTAAAAATAGAATCTTGCCATTCTAAACAGACTTTTAGGGCTATTCTAAAATAATACTTAATTTTTTTCAGAGGTAAGATTTGTGATTCAACAGTCTTACACAATTCACAGTGCTCACCATAGCACATACCCTATACCTCTGAAACAAATAATACATTATATGTTAAAAAAAAAAAAAAAGAAGATAACAGGAGGGGAAGAATGAAGGGGGGGAAATCAGAGGGGGAGATGAACCATGAGAGACAATGGACTCGGAAAAACAAACTGAGGGTTCTAGAGGGGAGGGGGTTGGGAGGATGGGTTAGCCTGGTGATGGGTATTAAAGAGGGCATGTTCTGCATGGAGCACTGGTGTTATATGCAAACAATGAATCATGGAACACTACATCAAAAACTAATGATGTAATGTATGGTGATTAACATAACAATAATAAAAATAAAATAATACTTTTTATTTTTTATTTTTATTTTTTTATTTTTTTAATACTTAATTTTTAAAAAAGATTTTGTTTATTTATTTGACAGAGAGAGAGAGAACACAAGTAGGCAGACTGGCAGGCAGAAGCAGTCTCCCCGCTGAGCGGGGAGCCCAATGCGGGGCTTGATCCCAGGATCCTGGGATCATGACCTGAGCCAAAGGCACTTAACCTACTGAACCACCCAGGTGCCCCTAAAATAATACTTAATTTAAAACTATCAACATTTTACCATCAAACTGAAAGGAGATAGTTAGATGTTGGTGATGTTCGTTCCAAGAAGGAATGCTTCTGTAACCTCTCTGTCCTCTGATACAGACAGTATAAGGTCACATTTCCCATTCGTTGGACTCACATAACCTGAAGGTCCATCTTAGATTCCTCTGTGCTTCTAATTATTCTTTAGAATAATTTACTTAGGTCAGGCCTAAGATACTCAACTATGATAGCTCCTAAGATATCTGAATTTGTCCGAGGTCATCCCTAACTTGGGGGTACTTTAAAATTTGACTAGCTTTTGCCACAACTAATACTAAAGATTCAGAGAGCATATAAAAAGCATCAAGGCCATTGTCAAAGAAATGAAACTAAAACTTTAATTTGCCTATAAAATTGGGATGTGGGGGAAGGTAAAATAAATGCATTTGAAAAACCAGTGAATGTTAATTGTTGTGAACCTTTTGGAAAACATTGTAACAATATGTAACATAAACTTTTAAAACCACATATCCTTTGTGGAATTCTTAATCTCAGGAAACAAACTGAGGGTTGCTGAGTGGTGGGGAGTGGGAGGGATGGGGTGGCTGGTGATAGACATTGGGGAGGGTATGTGCTATGGTGAGTGCTGTGAATTGTGTAAGACTGTTGAATCACAGACCTGTACCTCTGAAACAAATAATACAATATATGTTAAAAAAAAAAAAAAGAGGAAGATAGTAGGAAGGGAAAAATGAAGGGGGGGAAATCGGAGGGGGAGACGAACCTTGAGAGACTATGGACTCTGAGAAACAAACTGAGGGTTGTAGAGGGGAGGGGGTGGGGGGATGGGTTAGCCTGGTGGTGGGTATTCAAGAGGGCATGTACTGAATGGAGCACTGGGTGTTATATGCAAACAATGAATCATGGAACACTACATCAAAAACTAATGATGTAATGTATGGTGATTAACATAACATAATAAAATTTTAAAAAAGAAACAAAAAGAAACTACATACCCTTTGACCTAGAAGTTTTACTAACTTAAATCTCTCCTGAATAAATAATCAGATACTCCAGCAAATATTTACATATTTAATATAATAGGCAATAGAGCAAAGTACAGGCTCTGAAGCCAGGTTGCCTCAATTTAAATCCTGGGTATCTACTTCCTCCAAGTATAGCCTTGCTTTAACCTCTGTATTTTTCTGAGTTTCTCCATCTGTAAAAAGAATAGTCCCCCACTCATTGAATTCTTGTAAGGAGAGAATAATAATCCCCTCCAGTATCCATTAGCTACATAACAGTAGCTACATAACATAACATAGCTACAACAATGCTGCATAACAAATTACCCCAAAACTCAGTGACATCTAATGAGTCACACATCTGCAGGTCAGCTGGTGTTCAGCTTTTCCAAGCTGCGCTTCACTCCAGGCCATGGTCGTGGTTCAGGTGAGCTACAGCATCACTTACTCTCCTGGGACCAGTGGCCTACCAGGGACTGATCTTCTCCTGACAGTGTCTGAAATATAAGAAGGCAAGACCAATTATATGCTTTTCTTTGCATGGCATCTACTAAGAATCATTGGCCAAAGCAAGTCACATGGCCAAGCCCAACATCAGTGAGGCAGGGAAAGTGGGGCAGGGGGAGTGAGTGAATATTTGCAATTCAAGGATTGACATACTGTTTCTATAAAGAGCCAGATAGTAAATATTTCTGGCTTTGCTGGTCATACAGTCTCTGTTGTAACCACTCAACTATGTTGTTCGAGCCTGAAAGCAGCCTTAGACAGGAAATCAATGCATGGGATGGCTGTATTCTAATAAAACTGTATTTACAAAACCAGGTGGTAGACAGGATTTGCCTCATGGGCCACAGTTTTCTCACCCCTAATCGATTTATCACATTGGATCATAGAGTTTTTATGAAGATTAAGGAAATTAATGTATAGAAAGTGCTTGTAACAGTTCCTGGTAGAGTAGCACTAATAAATACTGACTTTCATTAATAGTGTTGTTATTACTTTTATTATAGCACAATGTTGGAAATAATAAAAATGTCCAACAATAGAGATAGGGTTGAATAAATTATGGCACACCCATACTCTAAAATGTTATACATTCATGTAAATTTTATATGTTTTAAATAACAAGGCTATTTAATGGCCTAGGTACATGTTTGCAGTATGTTAAGTGAAAAAAAAGAGACAAATGATATTTAACATAAGACTCCAACTTTATTTTTCTTAAAAGATATATATTTTTGGGGCGCCTGGGTGGCTCAGTCGTTAAGCGTCTGCCTTCGGCTCAGGTCGTGATCCCAGGGTCCTGGGATCGAGCCCCGCATCGGGCTCCCTGCTCGGCGGGAAGCCTGCTTCTCCCTCTCCCACTCCCCCTGCTTGTGTTCCCTCTCTTGCTGTGTCTCTCTCTCTCAAATAAAAAAATAAAATCTTAAAAAAAAAAAAAAAAAAAAAAAAGATATATATTTTTTATACATACTAGAAAACAATTAGGAAAGGAATATACCAAACTGGATCATTTACTACTTTTTTCTTCTTTGTTTTTTCAAGATATAGTTGATGTGTAACATGGTATCAGTTTTAGGTGTACAACATAATGATTTAATATATGTATATATTGCAAAATGATCGCCACTGTATGTTTACTTAACATCTACCACCACACCTAGCTACAGCATTTTTCTTGTGATAGGAACTTTTAATTATTTAATTAATTTTTAAATTTTATTTTAAATTCCAGTAGCATTAACATACAGTGTTCTATTAGTTTCAGGTGTACAATGTGGTGATTCAACAATTCCAGACATCTCCCAGTATTCATCACGACAAGTACGCTCCTTAATCGCCATCTTGTGATAAGAACTTCTACAATCTAGTCTTAGCAACTTTCAGATATACAGTACAGTGTTATTAACTATATTCACCATGCAGTACATTACATCCCCATGACTTACTTATCTTATAACTGGAATTTACATGATTTTTTACTGTCCTTTTTTTTTTCCTATACTGGGCATATGCTGTTTTCTGGTATTAATGTACTTTGATGCCAAAAAAATAGAATCTGGTTCCACTGAGGACTCTTCTAACTCTGATGTAGTTTCTATTTTATATGTCAGTTACATTTTAATTGCTTAACAAATTAAGAGTTTACCCTCAGAGATGTCTGATTAGAATGGACTACGTGGACACTCCCTAACCTGTTATATTTTTAACTTAAGGAAAATTTGTCTGTTCTAGGGCTCCTAGAAAACCGCGGCAGGGTACCAACCAATGGGAAGAGAATCCCCACACTGTCTCAGGTCATAGGAACAGTAGCTCCTTTCAGACCACATTCCCTGAGCAGCCACAGTCCTTTCAGTGATAAAAGGCAGAATGTTCTTGTACAGAGGTGAACAACAACACCCCTTCCCTGGCCACCCCTGTGTTTGAACATACACAAACGCCTTTCTCATGTATCAAAGGGAGGTTAGGTTTCAATAGTTAATTGCCACTGTGCCTAGAAGTCCCATAAAATAAATACTGGGAAGGGAAGCTAGAAAACCCAACAGTTCATCAGTACCACAAAATATTAACTAAAATTAACTTCTTTTTCATAACCCTTTACGGGGCGCCTGGGTGGCTCAGTCGTTAAGTGTCTGCTTTCGGCTCAGGTCATGATCTCAGGGTCCTGGGATCGAGCCCCACATCCGGCTCCCCGCTCCGCGGGAAGCCTGCTTCTCCCTCTCCCACTCCCCCTGCTTGTGTTCCCTCTCTCGCTGTGTCTCTCTCTGTCAAATAAATAAATAAAATCTTAAAAAAATAACCCTTTACAATAATCAACTTTCATCTAAATCATAATCAGGTAGCCTCGGGTTCTCCAAGAGAATCCAAGATTCTAAACTGTGTTAAAAATTGGGTTGTATAGGGGTGCCTGTGTGACTCAGTCGGTTAAGCGTCTTCCTTCAGCTCAGGTCATGATCTCAGGGTCCTGGGATTGAGCCCCACATCGGGCTCCCTGCTCAGCGGGGAGCCTGCTTCTCCCTCTCCCACTCCCCCTGTTTGTGTTCCCTCTCTCGCTGTCTCTCTCTGTCAAATAAATAAATAAAAATCTTTAAAAAAAAAAATTGGGTTGTATAGGGGCGCCTGGGTGGCTCAGTCGGCTAAGCATCTTCCTTCAGCTCAGGTCATGACCTCAGGGTCCTGGGCTTGAGCCCCACATCAGAATCTCATGGTCGGGCTCCCTGCTCAGTGGGGAGCCTGCTTCTCCCTCTCCTTGTGCCCCTCCCCCCTGCTTGTGCCTGTGCATGTGGTCTCTTTCTCTCTCCTTCAAGTGAATAAATAAAATCTTAAAAAATACTGGGTTGTACAACCTTAGAAATAATTATTCCAAATAAAATTTGCTCTAGAATGTGCTTCAGAATCTGAGCTTTAAAGGGACTGTGCTTTTTAATCTTCAGGCTTCAGTAAAACCTAGCTAACCTTTATTTTTAGTAAGTGAATATTAGTGAATTTAGGTGCCAAGTAGGATTTCCATGTAAGATTTGTATGTGACTACTGTATGTTTCAGTAAGTTCTAGACCCAGTAGGCCTTAGGCCTACTAAAAGGGGTAAACGGACACCTGATTTTCCCATTCTAGGTGCCAGAATCTTAACTGAAATGATAAGGTAATGTGAATCCTATATAGAAACTTATCTATAACCATATCTCAAGTAGTTCTTTACCTTGAGACTTTATGTATATAAGCTAAAGATTTGTCAATAGTTTTTGAGCTCATGATATGGAATGAGAACTATATTCAGTCAACTTAAACATAAATATACACAAGTACACAAACTATTAATGGATTTTAACTGCAATTTCCAGTTCTTCCCCACTAAGGAAGAAAGAAGAACCCTTAATCAGAATGGCCAAAAAAATTGTCTCTCTTCCGGCTGGGACCTCCATATTGCTTTTCTCCTCACCCCAGACCCTTCGTCCTGATTCTGTCCTGCAGAAGTAGCTAGTCTCCAGAGGTGACCCTGCAGCGAGTCACGCCTTCTGTTATTCGTACCCTTATGGAATACCCCCTATATTCAATCTCATCTGGCCCTGTGATACCATAAGAGTGGGGCAGAAATGATGCCACTTCCATCTTGGTCTCTGGGAACACTTGCTCTGGGGTTAGTCAGCCATCATGTAAGAAGCCTGGCTACCATGAACACCAGGCCCTGAAGAAGTCCTGCTAGCCACAGGAAGCCGTTCCAGCCATTCCAGCTGAGGGGTTGGACACATCCAACTATGTCAGTCCTCCCTCCTGTGCCTTCAGCCCTAATCACAAATGCATGAAAAACTTGAGAGAACTGGCCAGCTGAGTCAGTCAACCCTCAGAGCCATGAGAAATGTAAATTCTTGTTGTAAGCCACTAAGTTATGGCATAGTATGTTATATAGCAATAGAAAGTTGGAACACTTAGCTTTCTTACCCCTGTCTTTCTGCCTTAGTGTGTTGAAGAACCCCATGACTGAGTTCATTTGCTGTTGCAAATGTTAATTTTCCTTTTATGTAGAGTGCTAATGGAGGCTACACTTCCCTCCCACGGCTTTGTAAAATGCTGGCTATCTACCTGTTCATAAAGAGCAGTAGATCCTGTAGATATATTTTTAAATAGATGTGCTAAGCACCTATATACAAATATGTAGGTTTTTCCTGATTAGAAAAGTAATATATTCAGGAGCGCCTGTGTGGCTCAGTCATTAAGCGTCTGCCTTCGGCTCAGGTCATGATCCCGGGGTCCTGGGATCGAGTCCCGCATCGGGCTCCCTGCTCGGCGGGGAGCCTGCTTCTCCCTCTGCCTCTGCCTCTGCCACTCCCCCTGCTTGTGTTCTCTCTCTCTCTCTCTGTCAAATAAATAAATAAAATCTTTTTTAAAAAGTAATATATTCATTATAGAAAAATCTGTGTAATAGAGAAGAAAAATAAAAATCATTCATGATCCCACCACTCTTGACATTTTGAGATAGCTACCCTGGACATTCTGGTTTATTTCCTTGCAGTTTCTACAGTCTACTGGTGACTTTTTCTCTTTTTTAAAAAGCAGAATTGGGAACATACCCTACATGTTTTGAAAACTGATTTTTTTCACTTACTGTATCATGAATATTTTCCCATACTTTAAACTTCTTTGAAATAGTAATGTATGATTGAAACTAGCCACAGACTTAAGGATCACCCCATGCAATTAAGTCCCCAGGTGTTCTTGCGTTTTTGATGTCATCAGCCCCTAAGCATTAAAAATAGGAACCAACATTCGGAGAAAATGTGAAAATTATCTGCTCCTTACTGGAATTTTATTTCTACAAGAAAATCAAAACTGAGAATATGCTCATGCAAATAAAACTTTTAGAATTTAGGTCAGAGAACAGCTAGGATTCTTCCTATAAATGTGAAAATTCACCTCTTAGAAAGATGAAAAAAAAAAACCCCTCTGACCACTAGTCTAATATTGCTGTTTGACAAGAAATTCTCTGAAAGTTTTGTCATAAAAATAAGCATTTTCATGCTCAAGACAAGCTGGGGAGCACGGACTTAGAACCTTTCTTTTCACTATCTTTAACTTATAAAAACCCAAGGTTTTCCTTGTTTGGAATGACATAAAAGTTTTTTTTTTAATGTTTCTTTGAATATCATAGCTGTCTTTTGATGTTTGTGAAAGTTAGCACTAGGATAGTTTACATTTGGTGCATTTAGACTTTCTTCTTAATGGTTTTTCAATAGCCCTCCAACTAGTAGTGAGACACCCTTTTAATAAAGGTACAGGATCCGTTCCAAATAAAGTTTATCTGCATGTGTTGTGGTGTACAGTAAATATTTACACTATTAAATGGTTTCTTCATATTTGTTTCTTATAGCTAGCACATTTTTCAAAAGTACTGTTACTATAAATAGAATATATTTAAAGAAAGGGTAAAAGTTATGTCCGGGGACATTTATCCTTAATTTTAACTCTAGTTTTTTTCATCTAGATTAGTCCTAAATATGCAGTAAAACTTAGCCAGCTACAATGTTGTCAGTATAACAGTAAGGAGAAAAAATTTTCAAAGATTATTTCAGAGTAACTGGTAATTGAAAAACTTAACTAAAAAGACACACATCTCTCAGCTTTTTCTTTAACATGACAAATGATAAAATGATTGTATTTGAGTTTGTGTAAGTCATAACCTTATCAATTTGTTATGTTTTTTGAATGTTCAAGTCCACTAAATATGTCAACTAAAATATTTGTGGGTAAAAGTAAAGATATGATATTTTTTTCTCTTCTCAAAATTAAGAACATCTGTTTAGGGAGTATTCAGGGGTAAAGCAAGTGGGACCATGTGCTTTATGTTTACAGAAGATGTTGAGTATGAAAAAGATAAGCAATGGAAGTAGCTTTAAATGTTGATGTGTTGCCACCTTATGCCTATTTTTAATACTTAATGTAAAATTATTTAAGATCAAAGGTGTTCAGATTTCTTTTGAAATAAAAACTTATCACAATGAGGTCAAACAATATAGAAAAGAAGAAAAAGCATCACTATTCTTTAGAGTGGAATTGGTAGAGAAAGTTTGTTTCATTATTTATATATTAATCATTTACTTTAGTCTAAAGACTGCTTCTAACTGTTACTTCCAGGCAGATGTTAAATTTTTCTAATTAGTAGTAGTCGATGCCTTGAAGACTAACTAATTGAATATAAAATGACAATGTAAGACAATTTTGATTCTTTCCATTTTTGGTTTCATTTTGTAATGTAACCATAATGCAAGACTTCTTAACCTTAGCAATATTGACATTTGGGGTCAGATCATTCTTTGTTGTGGGAGGCTCTCCTGTGCATTGTCGGATGTTTAGCAATATCTCTGGCCTCTACCCACAAGATACCAGTAGCACTCCCCAGTCATGAAACAATGTCACCAGATGTTGACAGGTGTCCCCTAAGGGGCAAAAGTAATTCCAGTTGAGAATCACTGCCATAGTGTATTTACTAAAGTTCTTATCAGCTTTTCAGGAGTATAATTTGAAATAAAGCAGTGTACCGTTAGTAGCTGGGCACAAAATCAGAACAGAAAAGCTGCTAGGCAGTATTTTGGATAGTTCAGCATAAAAAAAAAGATCAGAAACAGTAAGTACATTTCTTAATCAAAGACTGGGTCGTCTAGGTAATTGGTACAGAACCGACCACTGGAAAGATTTTAGTGATTACCACACAGGGAAATAAAATTAGTTAATAGCTAGAGATGTCATTTATGGCTGTTTTTCTTCAATCATTATTTTAAAATGTGAAGCAGCAGGATCTGCAGATATTAGAGGACACATGAAGGTCCTTGTAACTATTTTGTGTTACCCCTAAATCACAGTGATTTTCCATGGCGTGCTGGAATAAAAATGTCTCACTCCTTTTGTCATTATGTCTACAACAGGTGATGCCCAGTGCCCTGCTGGGAACACCATTAATCTAACTTCCTCTCCAAAATTTTTGGCATTTGGTATCATGACAAGCACTCAGCAGGCAAGCCGGTTCACAGGGTGTTTTTCAGTTTAAATATATGCCAGAGAAAATCGAAAAATGTATCTATTTGAGAGATACCGAAAAGCAAAATGATTTCAAATTTTATTAAATTGAATATGCAGGAGAGAGAAATATACCAAGGCCTTAGCTGCCTACATGTATTAAGCATCATATGCATTTGAAAACATCTCACAGTAGCTTTACTAAACATGTATACAAAAACCTGAATAGAAATTATTGATAGAGGGCAGTTAACCTCACCAGACTCCTTGAGGTATTGTCAAGAAGAAGGGAAGACAGGACCAACCTGGATGCTGGGAGAAAACCCTACTCACTAGGTCTGTGTTGTTCTCCTTTACTCTGTGACATATACCTGCTGCAGAGCAAGGCAGGAAGAGGAAAAAGGAAATGGTATGTCTTCCCTGATTCTTTTTAAAATGAACTGAACTAATCTTGTTTTAAAACCCTGCCTCAAGGGGTGCCTGGGTGGTTCAGTCAGTTAAGCCTCCACTCTTGGTTTCAGCTCAGGTCACGATTGAGATCAAGCCTCACATCCAGCTCCGAATCTAGCTCCTTGCTCAGCATGGAGTCTGTTTGGGATTTTTTCCTTCTTCCTCTCCCTCCCCCTCTGCTCCTCACCCCCTGCGCGTGTGTGCAAGCTCTCTCAAATAAATAAATAAATGAAATCTTAAAAACAAAAACAAAACCCTGCCTCAAAAGAAATCCTATAAGATGTTCATATTAGATTGGACTTCTGAAAGTAAAATCATGCTATGCTATGGTCCTTCAAGCGACCCTCTGAACTACTGGACGCTTGTATGGTAGATTTATAATTTGTTCTTCCAACTGGAGATGTGTTTTGTTTTGTTTTGTTTTTACAGTTTCATTGGAATCAGGATTCAAAAAAGATCCACAGATTGTGATTATTTGATGTATTTCTTAAATATTTTTTAGTCTTCAGTTTTCCCCATCTTCTCCTTATTTTCTCCCTTGTAATTTACGTGTTGGAGAACTGGGTTGTTTGTATCGCAGCATTTTCCACAGCCTGGAGTTTGCTCATTTTATCCCAATAGAGTCACTTACTGAGGTATCACTTATATTCCTCCATCTCCTGTATTTCCTGTAAACTGGTAGTTGGAGCTAAAGACTTAATCAGATTCAGATTCAGTTTTCTTTTTCAAGTTCAAAAACAAGGTGGTGACCAAATCATAGTGACAGTGTTCTTGACTTTTTGCTCAGTGCCTTGCAAACTATGTGCCTCAAAATGTGCTTATGTTCTATAGGCATTATGTCATTTAATCATATTTAAGCTTCATAATACTGGTACATATCAGTTTCTGTCTGATGACTAGATCCCTTTAGTAGGGTCAAATAATCTTGAATGTCTTTCAAACAAACCCCTCAGTGTATACCCCATTGTCATTTATGTGATTTAATTTAGAATTCTGTCTGAATTTTCTTTTTACTGGATTCTTTTAGAGCTATACAAAAATAGCTTGCATTAAAGGCATTTTTTATATTTTAATAATAAAGCTCAAAGACCTGTCACTTCACTGTGAATTTGTTATACTCAAGCTTTTTGGTACTGGAATTCACCATCTGTTAATCTCACAAAGACAGATATCTAAATCGTAAATAGGGCCAACAGAATTCAGTATTTCCTGAGTCTCTTTTTCCTTTGCACTCATTGTCTTCTGCAGGTGCACTTAGGTCTCTT
Organism: Neomonachus schauinslandi; assembly: GCF_002201575.2. Taxonomy (NCBI): domain Eukaryota; kingdom Metazoa; phylum Chordata; class Mammalia; order Carnivora; family Phocidae; genus Neomonachus; species Neomonachus schauinslandi. The sequence goes on along the minus strand of NC_058406.1, from coordinate 76,676,357 downwards.
TCATCTCTCTCTGCTTTCTTTGTATGCTCACAGTATCCTACTGTTACCCAGTGTGAGAAACTGGCTCGTGATTGTAAAAGCAAAAGTAGCTTTTCATTGTTTGTTTACATATCTGTAATTTGTTCTGTTCAGTTATCTCCATACCCCCAAAATTTACCATTTATAAAACCCAGACCATTGGAGTTCCAGACTCAAAAAATAAATGTCCAGTTATCTTGACCAACTGACACTTTTGAAGATTAAACTGTTTAATATGTTGTTGATGGAGAAAAGGCTGTAGCTGGCCCAAGTTGCAATTAGATAGCAGAGAACTGGGAGCAAAACAATGCAAAGAGGATCCCATTGTGTAGCTTTCCAAGCTGACATGCAAAGAGTAATTTATTCTTTATGTATCTTAACCCTTCTTCTCCAATTATTTTTCCTTTAATAATTGTAACAACATTCTCCTCAAGCTTCCAGAGTACCCATTAGGTGAAGCATTTGGTTGGTTGAATGGAAGGAACATAAAGCCTTGGTGAATACAACAGAGAAATAAGAATGAGCTGGAAGTTTAATTTCTTATTCTGGTTGTACTTCACTATGAGACATTAAACAAATAGCCAAATACTCTGTTCTTATTTCTTTGAAACAAAATTATTTTTATGCTGATTATCCATAAAGAACTTGAAGATTCTTATTTGAAATTGTCCTCTGTAAGCTCATAGTATATCGGAATTGTGTCTCTTTACCTGATCTCACAGAGTGCCCAGGGTAGCCTGGTGCACGTGCTCGTGCTTCATAAGTAGCTTTAGATGCTGGTGGTATTTGAAAGGTTATACATTTTAAAGGGTATTTTGGGGCGCCTGGGTGGCTCAGTTGGTTAAGCGACTGCCTCCGGCTCAGGTCATGATCCTGGAGTCCCGGGATCGAGCCCCACATCAGGCTCCCTGCTTGGCGGGGAGTCTGCTTCTCCCTCTGACACTCCCCCCCCCCATGCTGTCTCTCTCTCTCATTCTCTCTCTCTCTCTCAAATAAATAAATAAAAATCTTTAAAAAAAAAAATAAAAAAAAAAATAAAGGGTATTTTGTTCCCTTTTTCCTTGGCAGGACCAAGGAGCTTCCTTTTCTAAGACCAGTGCTGTTTGGACTCAGTGAAAGTACACTTTGTTCTAGGAGAATTGCCATGTGAAAGCCTAGAATATATATTGAGTTCTTCCAAGAAGGGGGGCAAAAATCATGTTCTAGGACAGTGAAGGCTGACTTGGTGCTGAACGAATGATTGTTTTGTGCTCTTTTACCCACAGGCTCGCTTTTCATATGTGCGGATGAAGTATCTTTTCTTTTCCTGGTTGGTGGTTTTTGTTGGAAGCTGGATTATATATGTGCAATACTCTACCTATACAGAACTATGCAGAGGGAAGGACTGTAAGAAAATAATAGTAAGTATTTTTGATTTCCTAGTATGTAGAAAAACTATATTAATAATATATTTACTGCTTATATACTTACTAATAATTGTTTTCAAAAAGTAAAAGTTAATTCGACCTTAAGGTTGTGTTGAACTTTATAGCTTTTCAGTGTGACCAAGTTAGTAGGAGTGTTCCACACCTTGAAAAATCTACACTTCAGAAATCTAAATATATAATACTAGATTAAGTGTGAGAGCATCCTCATTACAGACAGGGATTCTTTTTAAAATATACTAAAAGTTGAGTTCGCTCACATCAGATGAGTTTTTAAATGTTTAGAGTATAAAAGTATTATTTACAGGCAACCTTTCTGGAACACACCTTTTGAATAAATGGGGTCATTCTCAAATACCAAAAATGTATCTGAAAAGCATATAATATATTTTGTATTTAATTTCTATCCTAATGATTGGATATATCTCAGGAAAATTGCTCTATCAGTCTAAGATTTCTAATAGTAATTATTGGTTATATGTTTGAGGATCAGTAAATTTAACTCCTTGTTTTCTTCTAATATCTTCTGATATAAGTAATACTATAAAACATTGCCTCTGAGAATTACATTTTTTATAATATTGTTGGGACCCCAATTACTGTAACTTATTAAAGATTCTGTAGTTATTAAGTAGTTACTCTTCACCCAGGCCAGTGGTGCTAGGTATATGCATATAGCAGGGAACAAGCTATCATGACCTTAGGAACTTAGAGTCTAGCAGGGAAGAAAATGAATACAGTAAGGTAGGATAATGATTGCAATAGCAAGTGTTATAGGAACATAAGACAGGGAGACCTGAAGTTCTAAGGACATGAAAATCAGTTTAACTCTAGGCATTCTCAATTAAGATAAAAAATTATTCCCCAGGAGTATTACAGCCTCTTAAATAGGAAAGGGAGGAATTACTGATATAATAAGCAGGGAAATGAATTAGTAAAGATGAGTCCCAAATCAAGTTCAAAGGTGTCAGTCTTACATGTCCATTTCAGTTGGCCATCCCAGGTCATTGAGGAATTTTTTTTTTTAAGACTTTATTTATTTATTTGAGAGAGAGCATGAGGGGGGGAGGGGCAGAGGGAGAGGAAAAAGCAGACTCCCCGCTGAGCAGGGGGCCTTACGTAGGACTCCATCCCAGGACCCAAAGATCATGACCTGAGCTGAAGGCAGATACTTAACCCACTGAGCCACCTAGGCACCCCCAGATCCTTAAAGAATTTTAAGATAGAAACCTCTGGGGCCAGGCAATGTACTGCATACTGGTCAGTAATACTTAAAATAATACTATGAAAGTCCCCCAAGCCCATTTTACAAATAAAGAAATATGTACACCTGAAATTAATGTAACATTGTATGTCAGCTATACTTTAATTAAATATATATAATTTATATATATATATGACTAAGAGAGAGAATTTGGTTGTGATGGTGGAGCCAGAATTTGGTCCTAATTCTATCTCTATATAAAGTTCAGATTCTTTCTGCTACCCTATGTCAGAAAAGACTAACAAAATTATAGCTTAATAAAACTAAGAAAAAAATCCCACAAAACTCAACCTGCTTACCTTCAATGAAGAAGAAAGAAGCAGGAGTTATATAATCAATTATAATAACATAAAATAACCAAAACTATTTGAAATGTCTATTTTCACTTTTTCTAGGGCACTTTTCTCAAACTAGGTGTCTTGGGGCACATTAAAAGGTATCCCATGGATAAAAGTTGTCTGCTGTCAGATATATTCAAAAACAGCAGGTTAAACAAAGATAAATAGGTGACTTTACTGAGGACTTCCCAGGATCTTTAATATACTAATATATACTGTGCATCTCCAGAAGAAGCAAATATATTTGATTAGGAAAAAAATTCATCCCACCACAACTCTCAGGAAGACCTATTAACGTCATCTGGTGATGTTAGAAATACTATAATAAGAGATTAAAACAAAATGAAATAGATATGCTTTTATTGTGTATTAATATAATATTCAAATTATAAGGCATATTATGGTGAATATTCTGTTACAAATGAGTTATAGTTTTAAGTATTTTTTATTGTATTTATTTTTAGTATTTTATTATTAAAGTATTTTTCATGATTTTTCCTTTAGTTTCACTATATAAGAAATGGAAGCAGAATTCTAGCATAATTTAATAATTCTAATATAATACTTCTAGCATAATTTAATGGTTATCTTACTAAAATTTGAAAATAATGAAAACATTTTCTGAGCCTAAAACATATCTTTTCCCTGAGACTGGCTTTAAAAAAAAATTGTAGTTTCTCTGCATTTGGGAATTGTGTTCTTAAAACTTACCAAAACTGGTAGTATTGAGATCAGTAGTACTAAGATAGTACTAACATTTAATAGGAATTGTGTGATTGGAACTAAAAAGCAAGCAGAAAAAATATTTCTTAAGTACACATTAAAGCTTCAAAGAGCTGACAAGGTATCTTGTGAGGAATTACTTGGTCAAGATCTGGGAGAGGATAAGATTTGAGAGAGGTGAGCCTAGATTTGGTGACTTTGTTCGCCTGGGGTATATGACCTAAAATAGTTTTATGGGATTGGGAAGATAAAAATCTAGTCCAGGTCCTACCAAGGATAGGACCTTGGTACACCATGCTGTGGGTTGATACCCTAAAGAGCTGAACCCCAACAGTAAAGGTAAACTAAAAGAACCTCAGTGATGTGAGCTGAATTTTGGAGCCTCTTTTTCCTTCAGGGATATTGCTGATACTTGGCATGAGCAGGGGTCTGAGAAACAGGACTGTATACTAGGAGAGAGCTGCTGCTTGGTACAAGAATTAGCAAACTTTTGTAGAAAGTAAGAGAGCCTCAAGCATACAGCCGGTTATCCTGTTGGGATATTTGCCAAATCCTAGGGTTTTACAGAATGGGAGGCTAAACATCTCATTGGAAAGCCTTTGAAAAGCAGAGCAGACATTTTGGCAGTCACACAAGATACAGCCTAGAGTTATGAACCTGCCAATGGGGGGAAACCCCAATGAATTCCCAGGCTCTCTATTTAAAACCCTAGAGGGCTATGCTCTTGGAATGGAGATCAGCCAAAAATAGCTTGATCTTTACCAGAGCTGCAGCCCAGCCTCCATTCAGCACAGTGCCTGATTGGGTTAAGATGATCAGCTACCGGGGCGCCTGGGTGGCTCGGTTGTTAAGCATCTGCCTTCGGCTCAGGTCATGGTCCCAGGGTCCTGGGATCGAGCCCCACATTGGGCTCCCTGCTCCGCGGGAAGCCTGCTTCTCCCTCTCCCACTCCCCCTGCTTATGTTCCCTCTCTCTCTGTGTCTCTGTCAAATAAATAAATATTAAAAAAAAAAATGATCAGCTACCATTTTATCTGTCTACCCAAGGGAAGGGAAATGAAATGAAAGGGAAGGGAAACCCTCTCTGGAGTCACTATGTGAAAAACTAGAGGACATGGCAAAAGACATGGTGGCATGATCAAAAACTAAGAGATAAATATGGACAGTAGAATCAGATCCACAGATGATCCTGATAGTGCCTCAAAAAGTTAAATAGGGAATTACTGCATGATCCAACAATTCTGCTTCTAGGTATATACCCAGAAGAATTGAAAGTAGGAACTCAAGCAGATACTTGCATACCAGTGTTCACAGTAGCATTATTCACAATAGCCAAATGATGGAAACAACTCTAACATCCATTAACAGATGAATGCATAAACAAAATACATGGAATATTATTCAACCTTTTTAAAAAGAATGAAATTCTGATGCATTCTACAACATGGATGAACCTCAAAAACATTATGCTAAATGATATAAGCCAGACACTAAATGACAAATATTGTATAATTCCACTTATATGAGGTACCTAGAATAACAATTATATATAAATTGGGAGAGTGGTAAAAGGAGTTAAAATGTTTAAGATTGTATGTAGGGTAAAAGTATCAACTAGTTAATATCAATTAGTCTATTCATAATTAATTAATAAAATGTCCCTCCATAACTTTAGACTTTGTTGATTGAAATATGCATACTGTTATTTCTAGGATAGCCTCTGGAATAGAAAAAGAGTGTATCCTCTCCAAACTAATAAAAAAAAAAAAGGAATAATAAAAGAATACTCTGTTCTAAAGAAGTAAAGAAAAAAGGAACATATAGGCAGTAGAATTACAAAATACATAATAAGACGATAGATGTCAAATACTGAAATCCCAGGAAACAGACTCAAGAGACTGAGACTTGCCTGCAGGATGTTTATTGGGATGGGCTCTTGAGATTAACATCTGTGGGGAAGTGAGGAAACAGGATAGACCAGAGAAGTTAAACTGCACTACAGTGGTAACAAAGACCTCAGTCAATTCTACAGGGAACTTTGGAGCTGGGATAGTCTTGCAAATGTCCAGGCATTTATATCCTGTCACTGACCAGTCACTGGATACAGTTTTCTACCCTCTTCCACCCTCTCTTAAGGGGACATTACCTTGGGTAAGGCTGTATTCTAGGCTGAGGACAAGTCCCAAAGAAAAATTCAGCTGAGAGCTGTTGACTACTTAGATGACCAACAGCTGAGGGAATGAGTGTTCCAGTTCTGGACAAGATATGGCTGACTTACCATGGCATTGGCTGTAGTATATTTCAAACCAAATATGTTGGTAATTACATTAAATGTAAATGGACCAAATGCTTTAGTTAAAAGGCAAAGACTGTCAGACTGTACTAAAATTTTTTTAAAATTATATTTACAAGAGACACATCTAAAATATAATGATGCAGATGGATTGAAAGTAAAAGAATAGGAAAAAAAATTCATGCAAATATGTAAATTATAAAAGAGCAGATGTTTAAAGGAAAAACCATAGCCATATATATATTGATGTAAGTTTTAGATTACACAAACTATACCTCTTTTTAAAGTCTAAATCAGCCCGTACTGGCATGAAATGTAATACTTTTAAAATTTGTTTCTCCTGTGTTTTAGTTTTACAATGTCTGCCTAAGTAATTATCTGGCCTTTTTACAAATGTTGGCAATATCCACACATACTTTTTTTGGTCCTGGTAATTCCTGTTATGAAATGTGGAGTGTAAACTGATTTTCTTTCTCCCTCTGTATTACTGCATAGTCTGTTCTCTTATTTAAGTGGACTGAACTGAACCAGAGCATATAATAAGATGGCTGATTTTCAATTTGGATATAAAAATATAAAACTGCATTATCTCAAAACCACATTTAGCAAAAACATGCTTGCCCAAGGATTTGTAGTATCCTGTGTATAAACTCTGGACAGATTTACTTCAAAATCCTCATCTTGATGGACTAAGGAAGATTGTAAAGAAATACAGAAGATCCCAAAGAGGCCCTACAAAAATTACTTGCTGAAGTTTAACAATGTGGGTTCTTTCCTTCCCTTTGTAAGTTGGCAGTTTGACTTTTAACTTTTTTCTAGTTCTTTTTTTTTCCTATTTTTAATCATTTAATACTTATTTTTAAGATAACTACTATCACATAGCAATCATATAAAAAATATCCATTTTAGAAGACGTATCAGTCAACAAGTATTTTTTGAACACCTACTACATGTCAGTCATTATTCTAGGTGCTGGTGATATAATGGTAAGCAAGATATGCAGAGTCCATGTCTTCAGGAGCTTACATTCTTGTAGTGGAATATGTATAATAAAAACAGAAACAAATAAACAAATGACTTCAGGGACTAAGAAGTGTAATAACAAAGGACATAATAGCAATATTTTGTAGAAAATGGCTAGGGCATGCTTCCTTAACCGTAGTGGCTGGGAAAGCCTTCCCTGAGAAGATGGCATTTTGAATTAGAACCTGATGAGAGGGAAGCAATTGTATGAATATCTGGGCAAAAAGCATTTAAGGAGAAAGGACAGTGAGTAAATGTCCAAAGAGGGGAGTGAGGTTAGGAAATATGGTTGGTTTCATGAATATTTTATAAAAATCTGTATCATTACTTTAGTCATATGTACATTTTAAAATCTTGGATATTGAAGGTACAATTCATCAAGTAAGGAAAACTTCTTGATAATAAGTAGCTCAACCATATCATGTTAGTCTACTGGAAAAAATACTAGGCTGGAGTCAAAGCACCAGACTTACACTTTCTTGTGATGTACTGTATGACTTTTAGTAAGTGACTTCGTTTCCTTGACTTCCTGTTAAGTTCATTGTACAGGTAGGAAAACTATCCCTGCCTGCTTGCCCTACCCACATCACAGATTTTATGGAGATAAAGTAGAATTGAAACAGTTACTATGGCTTTCTGTCATTTAATGATACTCTAACATATCTATTGAATATATAGAAGGTTCTCACGTCTTTGACTTGATTCCACTTGGCCCATGGCAAGTACCTTAATAGTTGATGTTGCTGTAACCGTAATGTCCCATTCCGAGCATTGCCTCCAAGCTAGATCACTGTATAGGAGTCAAGATATCATAGGTGATCAGCAGAGTGTGATAAGCAGTTTACTTATGTCTAAGAATCGTGGTCTATCTTGTCCATAAACATAGCTTTCTTGTTCTCTGTATATCTCTGTCTTTTTCCTTCTCTCTCCATTTGTGTATGAGGTCATAGCTATTGTGGTGGTTAAGAGCATAAGCATTGGAATAAATAAGCTTCAGGTTTGAGTTCCAGCTTTGCCATTCCTTAGCTAGATAGCTTTGTCTTAGCTTATGTAAAATGGGGATTAATAATACTGTCTGTCTCATCAGGTAGTTGTGAGGATAAAATGAGTTCATGTATTGAAAGGTTTAACACTGTGCTTGACATATAATAAGTGCTCTGTAAATCATCATTATTTTCTCAAGTTTATGTCTTTGAATCTGACTCAGGAAGATAAGACATACACACAACATTATACAATCAGGTGTATCAGTCAAGATTCAAGCAGAGAAGCAGAACCCATAAGAAATATATATTAAGAGATTTATTATTTATTATTTAAATTTTTATTACTGTTATTTGTTAACAACATGGATGGACCTTGAGGGCATTATGCTAAGTGAAATATGTCAGACAGAAAGATATTGTATGATATCACTTATATGTGCACTCTAAAAAATAACAACAAACAAAAAAAAACAAGCTCATAGATACAGAAAACAGATTGGTGTTTGCCAGAGGCAGGGGGCAGCAGGGGAGGCAAAATGGGTGAAGGGGGTCAAAAGGAACAAACTTCCAGTTATAAAATAAGTAAGTCATGAAGATATACAGCAAGGTGACTACAGCTAACAATACTGTGTTGTAGGGCAACCCCTTTGGGCTCCCTCCCTCCTTGGGAGCTTCATATTATCACTTCACTATTGTTCAATAAACCTGGCTTTGCTGCCCACCAAAAAAAAATTATTATTATATATTGTTTATATTTATTTATTATTTACATATTATATATTATTTATATTATTACTTATTTATATATTATTATTTATAATATATGTTATATATTATTATATATTTGAAAGTTGCTCAGAAAGTAGATCTTAAAAGTTATCACGAGAAAAAAACATTTTGTAACTATGCGTGGTAATGGATGTTAACTAGACTTACTGTAGCGATTATTTCACAATGTATGCAAATATCAAATCATTATGTTCTACACCTTAGACTAAGATAATGTTATATGTCAGTTTATTGCAATTTTTTTTTAAGATTTTATTTATTTATTTGACAGAGAGAGACACAGTGCGAGAGGGAACACAAGCAGGGGGAGTGAGAGAGGGAGAAGCAGGCTTCCCGCTGAGCAGGGAGCCCGACGCGGGGCGCGACCCCAGGACCATGACCTGAGCCGAAGGCAGACACCTAACGACTGAGCCACAGATACTTATTGCAAGGAATTGGCTTATGCAGTTGTGGGGGCTGGCTAGATGAGGCATGGGCTCAAGCTGGGCATGGGCTGAAGCTGCTGTCCAGAGGCAGCATGGGCTGAAGCTGCTGTCCAGAGGCAGCATTTCTTCTTCATCATGAGAGCCTCAGTAATTCTCTTAAATCCCTTCAACTAATTGAAAAAGGCCCACCCAGATTATCTAGGATAATCTCTCATTAAAGTCAGTTGATCATGGGGGCACCTGGGTGGCTCAGTCAGTTAAGTTTCTGCCTTTGGCTCTGGTCATGATCCCAGGGTCCTGGGATCAAGCCCCGCATTGGGCTCCCTGCTCAGCGGGGATTCTGCTTCTCCCTCTCCCTCTGCCCCCCATTCGTGCTCTCTCTCTCTCTCTCTCTCTCTCGCTATCTCAAATAAATAAAATGTTTAAAAGAAAATCAATTAATCATGGACTTCATTACATCTACAAAAACCTTCACAGCAACAACTAGATTATTGTTTGCTTTATTAACTGGGGACAGTAGCCTAGCCAAGTTGATACATCCAAAGACCATCAGATCAGATTAAAATGGTTTAGTTTGTACCAGAAATAGTTGTACTACACAAATTTAAAGAAAGAAGGCTTCAACGAACACAGAGATCACTGTGGGTAAAATAGCAGAGAAAGGCTTCATAGAGGACACAGAATTTCTGTAGGCCTTAGAGAATAGAAGGAATTTGGATAGGCTCTCGAGGAGCGTCTTTCTCCTTTTAATTACAAACCAGGCTTGTTTTAGCACTTTTATCCCAAAGAGCAATTTGCTGACTAACATTAGATCTGAGAATTCCCAGAAGCATGCAGTTGTAGCCACTGAAGCACAGCCTTGGCTGGTGGGCCATTTGGCTGCCCGTAAATTAACATATCTTCCTCTTTTGTCTTTTTATGGTAAGTCTTAAAAACAAATTTAGAGTGTTGATCAAATCAGATATGTATTTCATATATATTAGGTACTGTGTGTGAATTAGTGTAATTTAGTAATCAAGTATATTTCTCATAATTTCAACATTGGAAATCACTATAGAACATTAGTATTATTTACCTGAGATGTTTTCTCTAACCAACAGATAATTTTTATTAAAAGGTATCATAAGGTTAATGGGCTTAAAGCTTAACTTATCTAAGCTTCCAGGAAGCTAGGAGCCAAAACTGGAATTAATTCTGTACATCATACATTGATTTACAATTTGAATTAAAGTTTCTTATGTTCAGTTTTTAATAAAAGTATGATACTTTCCCTAGTCACATCCATCATTTAGAGCTTGATTCCAGTGAAATGCATAATAGCCTTTTAAATAGTAGGTTTCTAAAACTCTGAGAAAGAAATACAGTGGGGGTGGTGTATACTGGGAAGCCAAGGTTAACTTGTGGAAGTTTTAAGCACTGAGAACTGTGTTCTGCTCTTCTTTGTTTAAAGGCAGCTTTCTCTGAAACTGAGGGCAACCACTAATTAGATGTTCTGGGAGCATCTATTTTTTTCTAGTTGTGCTTTTTTTCTTTTATCCACCAAGCTAATTATAATATGTTGTATAATTCATTGTACATTTTCTCTGATCATAGAAATCACTAATTCACTCATTATTCCAGCAAGTCCTATTTTGGTAACTAACCATAAAGAAATTTTGCACCATTTGACTGTGTAGTTTGCTGGGTTCTTTAAAAAAGAAAAATAGAGCGGGGGGAGGGAGAGATATTTTTCTTATATACAATTTTCAGGACAACATTGTTTAGTAGTGATATTTCTGGCATGTTCCCGTATGATTGAGAGTGTTTGTTCTGAGGGTCTATCTGGATAATAATGAGGAATCACTCACTGCCATTCTAGTGAACCTTTGTATTATATGAGCACATGCTTTATTCATTCATTCATTCATTCATGAGAGAGAGTGGGGGATGGGCAGGAGGGTCAGAGAAGAGGGAGAGTGAAATGTTAAGCAGGCTCCAGGCCCAGCATGAAGCCAGACGTGGGGCTCCATCTCACGACCCTGAAATCATGACCAGAGTGGAAATCAAGAGTCGGATGCTTAACCGACTGAGCCACCCAGGCACCCCTTTTCTTTTTTTTTCTTTAGAGAGAGAGCACATGCCTTAACTTGGAAGCAATAAAAATGAAAGAGCCCCTAAATTTTATTACAGTCTCTTTTAAGATCTAATTTCTAGAGATAATGGTTTGTTGGTTAAAACAACTAGCTTAACATATACTAAATTTAGTAGTTTAGAAATATGGTTTTAATTAGATAGTAATACATAATTATTTCATTTAGCTTTGCATTTGCTTAGGATCAAAATTATTATTTGACTCTAGAGGTTCATTGTGTGCTATTATCCTCTGTTTTTAAAATATGGGGCGCCTGGATGGCTCAGCCATTAAGCGTCTGCCTTCAGCTCAGGTCATGATCCCAGGGTCCTGGGATCGAGCCCCACATCGGGCTCCCTGCTCTGCCGGATGCCTGCTTCTCCCTCTCCCACTCCCCCTGCTTGTGTTCCCTCTCTGGCTGTCTTTCTCTCTGTCAAATAAATAAAATCTTCAAAAACATATATATATATGGGATGAATCCATTTGGAACCTGCTGTTTTCAGAGTACAACCTTAATTTTTTCCTTTTAAGAAAAGTAACGTTTTCTTTTATGCCAATTTGAATTAGATTACCAATCTCTTCTTGGTGAATTTACAGAAAAATATTTACTAAACAAGTTTATTTCAAATCTTAACAAACATAAACCCTATTCTAAGCATAATGCTACTGATTCTAGTAGCATGTTTGGTGTCCTTTGTGTGTTGTGCTGCACTCTCTTATATCATGTGATGGTCATTGTAATCCTGAAAGAGGTGGTCTTGTTACTATTAGCATAATTCTGAGAAGCAGTAAAGAGACTAAGGGTTGAAGCCGGTTTAGAAGAAACAAACCAACGGTAAAACACCATGTTATTTTGGTTACGTGCTTACTAGTACTTGGTAGAACCAGCAGATACAGAGATAAGATATGTCCCCGCCCTGAAGATGCTTACAGACTAGTAGAGGATATGGAAAAATAAACAAGAAGCACATAATTGAGACTGGGAGTAGGGTTGCTAAATTTAGCAAAACAGACAAACACAAAAACAGGATGCCCAGTTAAATTTTAATTTAAAATAAACAATGAGTTTATTTTTTGAGTATAGGTATATCTCAAGTATTGCCAATAAGCAACTAATAATTTTCCAATATAAGTATGTCCCATGCAGTATTTCACTGGGCAATCCAACTGAGAACATCCAGAAGACTTTCTGGAAGAGGTTATATCTTAACTGGATTTTGAGGAATAGAACATTACAAGCAGAAAGAGGCCTGTGCATAGCCACAAAGATAGGACAGAATGCACCATTCCAGGAAGCGCCTGGCTAGACCAGAGAGCATGAGGAACGGTTTACTGAGATCACATTAGCACAGTCAAGATCATAAAAGCCCACGTATGTCCTGTTAAGGAGTTTGCCTTTTATCCTCAGGGCAGTATAGAGTCAATAGAAGTTTTCTTTTCTTTTCTTTTTTTAAAGATTTATTTATTTATTTGAGAGAGAAAGCAAGGGGCCAGAACACAAGCTGGGGGTGGGGGCGCGGCAGGGAAAGGGAGAACCAGGTTCCCCACTGAGCAGGGAGCCTTACATGGGGCTCAATCCCAGGACCCTGGTCCCAGGACAGACACTTAACCATCTGAGTCACCCAGGCGCCCCTTAAGCAGGGAAGCAAGTGGTCAGATAAATGTTTCAGAAGAATTTCATCAATTGTGGAGGGTGGGTAGGTTGGGTAGGAGACATCAGAGGCAAGGAGACCAGTTTTATGGTTGTTATAGTAATCCAGGCACAAAGGAGTCAGGGCTTAAACCATGGCACTGGTGGTGGGAATGGAGGAGAAGAAAAAGTTTCAAAGGATATTAAGGAAATAATTTGATTGCCAGTTGAGTGTGGGAGGGGGGATGAGGAAGAAGAAGAAGTTTAAAACAACTTACTGTTTTTTCCCTCAGATGCATGGGTGGTTGATGGCACCTCTTAATGATGTAGAGAATAAAGAAAGATTAAGTTTGGATAAGAGGAAATAAGTGTCAACAGCAAGCATAGACTACTGTTTCTAGGAGCTAAGCTGGAAATCAGTGGGTTTTGGTTTGGTTTAAATTCTTTAAAATTGTGGTAAAATATACATAACATTTACCATCTTAATCACTTTTTGTTTTTCAGTTTGTCATTACCTTTTTTTTTTGCTTTATTGATGTGTAATTGACAAATTAAATTGTAAGATTTAAATTTTAAGAGTACAATGTGATGATTTGATATACATATACATTCTGAAAGGATTCCCTCCCTCGAGTTAATTAACACATCCATTACTTCACATATTTATCTTTTTTGGGACATGGGAGTGAAAACATTTAAGTTCTACTCTCAACAAATTTCATTTATACAATACAGTGTTACCCACTGTAGCCACCATCTTATATGTTAGATCCTCAGACCTTATTCATCCTCTAACTGAACATTTATACCCTTTTACCAACCTCTCCCTGTTTCCCACACCCCCCAGCTGGTGGTAACCACTTTTCTACTCTGTTTCTCCGAAATTTGACTTTTTTTTTAAATTCCACATATAAGTGATATCATGCAGTATTTATCTTTCTCCATCTGTATTTCACTTAGCATAATGCCCTCCAGGTTCATCCATGTCGTTACAGAAGACAGGATTTCCTTTTTTTTAAGGCAGAATAATATTTCATGGTATGTGTGTGTATGTATATATCTGTGCACACACACCACATTTTCTTTATTCATCATTGGACACTTTGGGGTTTTTTTAATATAAGACGAGTTCTTTGGTTTTTTTTCAAAAATTATTTTAAGTAAGCTCTATACCCAACGTGGGGCTTGAACTCACGACCCCGAGATCAAGAGACGCATGTTGTACCAACTGAGCCAGCCAGGCGCCCCACTTAGGTTGTTTCTATACCCTTGCTGTTGTGAATAGTCCTGCAATGAACATGAACAGATGTCTCTTTGAGATAAGGATTTCGTTTCCTTTGTATGTATACCCAGAAGTGGGATTGCTGGATCATATGATAGTTCCATTTTTAATTTCTTAAAAAAACCTCCATACTGTTTTTCACAGTGCATTATAACTATTTTTAAGTTTACAGTTCAGTAGTGTTACGTATATTCATTGTTGTGCAAGCAGTCTCCATAACTTCTTCATCTTGCAGAACCAAAACTCTATACCCATTATACAAGAACTTCCTATTTCCCTACCCCTCAGCCCATGGCAACCACAGTTCTACTTGCTGTTTCTATGAGTGTGTCTACTGTAGATACCGTATAAAAGTGGAATCACACAGTACTTGTCTTTTTGTGGCTGGCTTATTTCATTTAGCATAATATCCTTAGCGTTCATCCATACTGTAGCATGTTTCAGAATTTCCTTACTTTTCAAGGTTGAACAATATTCTGTTGTATGTATATGCCACATTTTGTTTATCCATTTGTCCATCGATGGACCCTTGGGTTGCAGATTCTGCCTTTTGGCTGGGAAATTGTTTTACTTTTTAAAATTTTTTTTAAAGATTTTATTTATTCATTTGAGAGAGAGCACAAGCAGGGGGAGCAGCAGAGGGAGAGTGAGAAGCAGACTCCTCGCTGAGTAGGGCTAAATCCCAGGACCCTGAGATCATGACTTGAGCCGAAGGCAGATGCTTAACCAATTGAGCCACCCAGGCGCCCCTGGGAAATTGTTTTAAACTGACCTCATCCAGTTTGGTTATGCACCTAGATTCTGTTTTGAAAGCTAATGGTAGCTACTGAAAATGTTTGGTATCAGTATTAACTACTCCCACACAACCCTATTACTGTGTTACAAGGAAAATGATTTATGCCACACATATAGGCATTTATTCAGCACATAGTTATTTGTAAGCAGTCACAAAACCTTTCATATAATCAGTCTGTAAATTTATTAAAGTTCTAATTTTGTCCTTTTAGGTGTTCCTTCAACTTGCATTAAAGATTTACTCAAGGCAAAAGCAATGATACTCCAGAGGCAAGCTTCTATTACCCTCATAATTAGCATCAGACAACTAGAAATTCTGAACCAGTGATTCTCAAAATGTGGTCTCTTTGACCAGCAGCATTAGTATCACTTGGAAACTTGCTCCAAATGCAAATTTTCATCCTCCCCTGAAACCAAATGAGTCAGGGGGTGCCTGGGTGGCTCAGTCGGTTAAGCATCTGCCTTCTGCTCAGGTCATGTTCCCAAGGTCTTGGGATTGAGCCCAGAGTCAGGCTCCCTGCTCTGCGGGAAGCCTGCTTCTCCCTCTCCCACTCACTCCCCCTGCTTGTGTTCTCTCTCTCTCTCGCTGTCTCCCTCTCCGTCAAAAAATAAACAAAATCTTTAAAAAAAGAGAGAGTCAGGAACTCAGACACTGGGGTCCATTTGTCTGTGTTTTAACAAGACCTTCAGGAGATCTGAAGCTCCCTAAAGTTTGAGAATCTCTGTTGTAAAATGATTAACTCTGAGTATCTCCCCAAAGAATAAGGTTATAGCTTCAGCTGGTTCTTATACCTCCATTATGAAAAGGTAAGGGATAGCCCATATTTTAGCCAATCCACATATCTTAAATACATTCAATTTCAGCAATGATAGTCCATTTCTAACATTCCCTATGATATTTAACAAGCTAAAACTTTCACCAATATAATCCTAATTTGCTAATTAACAAAATCCCAGAAATGGATCGATCTTGATTAAGCTGTGGACAATAGAAGCGTGTGTAGTAGTTGTCTCGGAGCATGTGCTCCTTTATTACCTGATTAGACTCCGGCAGAGCACCTGTACATTCCTGGACTATAAATGCACAAATATCACACTGTGTCCGCTGAAGAATTTTAAAGTAAATGACAGACGTTATAACAGAAGGGAAGGAGAGAGTGGAGAAGGTGAGTGTGTGTGTGTGTGTGTGTGTGAGTGTGTGTGTGCATATGAGTGTGTGTAGGGAGAGGAAAAGAGTGTGATGAGCACAATTAATGGCTGAGAGGAAGAATTCAGGAAAGAGGGGAAAAAAGAAAGATTGACGATACAGTGAGAGTGCCGAGAATGGTGAAGATTAAAATAGCTCATGTGGGGAATTGGAGAGGGTGCTGACCAGACTTGGAGAATTTTCAGGCAACCCAACTCTCCTGTTTTTTCCTAAGGAAAAAATTGGCAAGATTGTCTGAAGTACATTTTTAGAACATGGATCTTAGAAAATGATTTAGAACCTAGCACTTACACATCTGTTCGTTGTTACTGCCCCTTGAGGTAGTTTCCACGGTTCACGAAATTACCCCTTCAGTGCCAATGGGTTTTGTAAAATGTAGCTAAAGAGTGCCATCTTCTGGTACCACCAGGTATGTGCAAACAAAGGCAGGATGTATTGTGGAATCCTCAGAGTAATGAAATCTCTCAGTACTGGAAAAACCTTTAATATTTTCTGCTGAGCATCCTATTGTAAAGTTAACTTCTTTATAATCTGTGTCTTTTTACTTAAGAGATCAGATTACTAACAGTGACTATAGTTTGTGTGATGGCCGTGCCTGGAAAACAAACCAAACTGGATGTGGCCAACCGTACTTTTCATATAAGCGTATGGGGCATTGGCTATCGGTTTGTGCTGGAAGCCACAAGCTGAAGAGGCTGCTCTTTGTGACTACCTCTTTGATGCAGGGTTGGCTTGAGGCCTCAGCTCAAAACAGGAATCTGATTCTTGTAGCTGAATGTCAGACTTGTCTTCACCGCTTAATGGTTTACCAATAAGATACTGATTTATTCTCTTTTTTAAATGTTTAACGCATTATAGAAAAGTATTAATTTTATCCTCAGTAGGGTTTTAAAATCAAAACCACTATGTTTTTTTAATCATGGTTATTTTGTAAACATTTACTGAACACTTAAAATACTAAATTCTGTTCTGTGTGCTAGCAAGGGGAGGTTCAAAGATGAATATGACCTTGTCTCTGCCTTTGAATCATCTTACTTTCCACCAGGGAGGGTAACATGAACATAAATGATGTTAGATTAGGGAATATAAGGAAAGAAGGGAGGAAGAATGTAGGATCAGGAAGGAAATAGACAGTCTCAAGATTATCCACTAGAAAGATGGGTGTTGTGGAAAGGGCCACGTTTAAATCTTGACCTGGGGCAGGGTTATGAGTAGAGTGTTCCTCAAGATTCAGGAGCCAGAAATCAGGACATTTGAAGCAAATAGCTCTTCAAGTCCTATTCCAGAAGCTGTTCATAATAGAATGCGCTATTTCTGCATAAATACCCAGAATACAGTTCATTTATTCATTCATTCGGCAAGTACTTTTTATGCACATTTGATTATTTGTCAGGCATTGTGCAAGTCCTAAGGAAACAAAGATGAAAGTCCTGTCCCTACTTTGAGTTGCTTGTGCAGAGGGAATGAATGTGACCAGAGCCTCTTAGTAGGAACACTGTGGATGGGCATCCGACCCAGCCATTATGAAATCTGCTCTACGTGTTCCTCTCCAAGATTAAGCAATTCTGGTTCTTTTACCTCAATGGCTAATTAAAAACACAGGCTCTGGAGGCAGACCCTCTGGTTTCAGAGTCCAGCACCACCACTCGCCTGCCCTGCAAATTTCTTAACCTCTCTTGCCTTAGTTTCTTTATCAATAAAATGGAGATGATGGTAGTATCTATTTTATAGGAGGGTTGTGAAGATTAAAGAGATAAACACGAAAAGCTCTTAGAATAATGTTGACATATAGAAAACAGTGTGACAAATACCCATGTACCTACCATCTAGGTAACAAGCTTTTGCCACATTTGCTTCATTTCTTTTTTAAAGAAAAAAGCATTATAGGTACAATTGAAGCTCTCTTTATCCTCCCTGATATTCTCCTCCCTCTTCCCCAGGGGTAACCACCATCTTGAATTTGGTGTGAGTCCTACCATCATGTTTTCATACTTTCACTATGTGTATATGGGTACATAAACAATATATATAGCATTGCTTTGTGTGTTTCTAAACTTGAATTAATGATACTAAACTGCACATATCATTTTGTAACTTTTTCCACTTGACATTGTTTTCAACATTTTTCCATGTTGTTCTATGTAGCCTGAGTTCTTTCTTCTTTTTTAATTTAAATTCTAGTTAGTTGACATATAATAGTTTAATATTGGTTTCAAGAGTAGAGTTCAGTGGGTCATAATTTACGTATAACACCCAATGCTCTTCCTAACAAGTGCCCTCCTTAATACCCACCACCCATCTGTCCCATCCCTCACCTACCTCCCTCCATCAACCCTCAGTTTGTTCTCAGTAGTTAAGAGTCCCTTGTGATTTGTTTCCTCCTCTCTTTTCCCCATACCTGAATGGTCATCCATTTTGTTTCTTAAATTCCACATATGAGTGAAATCATATAGTGTTTTTCTCTGATTCACTTACTTTGCTTAGCATAATACAGTGTAGCTCCATCCATGTCATTGCAAATGGCAAGATTTCATTCTTTTTGAGGGCTGAATAATATTCCTGTGTGTGTGTGTGTACATATATATATACCCACATACATCTTCTTTATCCATTCATCAGTCAATGGGCATTTGGGCACTTTCCATAGTTAGACTATTGTTGATAATGCTGCTATAAACATCAGGATGCAGGGCACCTGGGTGGCTCGGTCGTTAAGCAGCTGCCTTTGGCTCAGGTCGTGATCCCTGGGTCCTGGGATCGAGCCCCGCATCGGGCTCCCTGCTCAGCGGGGAGCCTGCTTCTCCCTCTCCCTCTGCCTGCTGCTCTGCCTACTTGTGCTCTCTATCTCTCTGTCAAATAAATAAAATCTTTTTAAAAAATAAAAAAATAAGCATCAGGATGCATGTACACCTTCGAACGTGTATTTTTGTATCCTTTGGGTAAATACCTAGTAGTGCGATTGCTGGTTGAGGACCCTCCATACTGTTCTTCAGAGTGGCTGCACCAGTTGCATTCCCACCAATAGTGCTAGAGGGTTCCCCAAGCCTGAGTTCTTTCATTTTAATTACTGTATAGTATTTCATTGTATGAATAGACTTCATTTTATTCAGCCATTCTCCTGTTAATGATCATTTGTGTTGTTACCCATTTTCCACTTAAAAACAGTACTACATCCTGGATGGCACCCTGGGGTCCCCCCAGACTACCTTGACCTGCTATTTTTAGAGGGAAAGATTTTTCATTATGGATTTGATTTTTTTAATGTTTACTGGTCTTATGCAGATTTTCTATTTCTTCTTGCATCATTTTCTATTGTTCTATTTTCCTAGAAAAATTATTCATTTCAAATGTATTGCCATAGTGTTGTTTATATTATTCACTATCACTACCCTTTTCTTTCCTAATAATCTTTATTTGTGCCTTCTCTTTTTCTCATGGTTAGTCTTGTTAAAGGTTTATCTCCTTTGTTAAAGTTTTTTAAGAACTAGTTTTTGGTATTATTGATCTTTTTTTATTTCTGCTTTTTTTTCCTTCTGCTTCTTTAGGAGGTTTACTCTGTTATTGTTGGGGTCTTTTTGAGCCTCTTCAGTTGAGTGCTTACTATTTATATTCAGTCAGTTGTTTTTTCATCATTACATTTAAAGCTGTAAATTTCCCTCTAAGAACTGCTTTAGCACATCTCACAAGTTTTAATATGTATACTTTTGTTGTTGTTCAGCTCTAAGTATTCTGCATTTCCATTATGATTTCTCCTTTAATCCAAAAAATATTTAGGAATGTGCTTTTTAGTTTCTGAACATGTCTGTGTTTACATTATTTTTATTGTTGATTTCTTATTTCTTTGTACTCAGAGGATGTGGTCTACGTGATCTAAATCCACTAGAAACTCTAACCTGTACGAGGTTTCACTCCAGCTCCTGAGTCAGGCCTCAGAACTCCCACCACCTTTGCCTCAGTGAAGACACATACCGGTGAAATTGCTGGCCATCTGCTACAAGCCAGAGATACCAACCAGATGGTTCTGCATTCCCTAAAAATCTCCAGAGGTTGACCTGGGGAAGAAAATATTGAGCATCTCACATGTGGTCCCCCCAAACTTGAGTCTAGGAACTAGATTGCTCTGCTCCTCCTATGAAAATGAAACCTCATGTTTTTGGTTACAGCCAGGTCTACAGAAAGCAGGCGTGGTCAAGGCTTACCCAGGAACTTCTCTGGTAGTAACAGCTCAAGAGCAACAGCTTCTGGGTGTTGGCACTTACTTCTTCACATGGGCAGGGCTCTCCATCTCTACCAAGGCTATCCTCATCCCCACAGCAAACTGTAGAAAGTGTTGGTAGGAGGGCCTTTCAAGAATTGAGTGATTAACAGACTCGACTGTGCTTTGGCTATTTCCTTGGGATCAATGAAAAATTTAAGCCCCCAAGATGAAAGGCTCAAGAAATTATCCACAATCCCTATCCTTACACAAGAGAAGCCCAATGTTGGCCCTTAATAGGTTGCATGATCCCAAGAACCAGAGCTGGGCAAGATTGATCTATGAGCAGCATCATGTCATCAGACTGAGGGAACCAGACAGACAAGGAGAATTTTGGCGAAGAACAATCAAAAGGTAATTGCAGAAACCAGAAAAGAGCAAGAGATCTAAAGCAAAGATTGGGAAATGAAGGTCAGAGGAATTTTTGCCAACTACAGGAACATACCATAACCTTGTATTGTTATTTTATATTGGTTAATTCCTTCTTTCTGCTTTCTCTGGATTAATTTTTTTCTAATTTCTTGAATTTTTAATTTATTTGTCTTGTTCTTTGCTGTTTATGACATAATTAAGATGGAGTTCTTTAAGCAGTTCTTTGATTTTATCATTAGTTTTATTTTCAGTTTCTGTTATTGTTATTTCCTAGATACTTAAAATTTCAATTTGGACTTTGACTTTCAAGAATTAAAAGAACATTTAATTATGTATGGAAAAATGTTTTGTTAATTCCAAGTTTTAGCATAATGTGATTGGAGAATACTGTTTGTGCCATTTCTACTAAGTGGAATGTATTAAGGCTTTGGTCTAATTTTATAGGTGTTCCGTGGGCATTTGAAAGGGCTGTTATCAAGGCATGCATGCATGCATGCATTTATTTATTTATTTATTTATTATTCATTTGAGACACAGAGATACAGCGAGAGAGAGAGAGAGCATGAGCAGGGGGAGAGGCAGAGGGTGAGGGAGAAGCAGACTCCCCGCTGAGCAGGGAGCCCGATGTGGGGCTCCATCCCAGAACTCCAGGATCATGACCTGAGCCGAAGGCAGACGCTCAGCCATCTGAGCCACCCAGGCGCCCTGTTCTCAAGGCATTTAGATCTACTTTATTAGTCAGGTTTTTTAGTTCCTCTATATTCTTTTTTCATAGACTTCTTGATCTGTCATGGACTAAGAAAAGTGAACTAGGATCTCCTACTCTAATACCTTTCTGTTTATTTCTTTTTCTATTTCTTATAGATTTTGTTTAATGATTTTTAATTCTACTTTGCCTTATAGAAACTCACGAAAGTAGTATCTTTGTTGTGGATTGTGTGTTTTATCATTATAAAGAGCCTTTTTTTTTTCAACCTTATTTAATGCTTTCTCCACCTCTGACTTCAACCTTGTCTGGTGTAAGATTGTGACTTAATTGTGTTTTCCTTACATTTGGCTGCTATACCTGTACTATCCTTTATTTTCAACTTTTTTGACACTGTTTTCTGAGGATATTTTTCTTTCAATAGATGAACTTATCACACTGACATTTATAGATATGACTTAGTTCTGTAGCACATTGTATGACCTACTTTCTGTTTTGAAGGATTTGTTTGGTTTGTATCTTTCTCTAGATGGTGTATATTTCTTTGTTTTATGCATGTTCTTCTGATAATTAGGAAGGTTTGTATTCTGTATTTAGCTCTTCTACTGTGTAGCTTTTTATGCTGTAACTTTTAAAAATGTACTTTATCCTCTATTTCCTTAGAACAAATCTACTTATTATAAGCATTGACAAAATTACAATTCTGTTCATCTCATCTCTTTTGCTCCATCTAATTTTAATCAATACATTATTATTATTATTATTATTATTAGTGATCATTGGTATACTTTTGAATATTCTTCTATCTCTATTACTTGATTTATAAGATATGTTATCTTTTGACCTTGAATATTAAAGATAAATCAATCCTTTTGCCACCTTCCATCTTCTTACATCTTCTCTTCTTGGTTTTTGTTAATTTTATTACTTTTACTGGTGTAGTTTATAATATTAACATTCTGAACAATATACAGTAGTTATTATGAGAATGAGCTCTGGAACCAGACTGCCTAGGTTGGAATCTTGGCTTTATCATTTTTTAGGTGTGTGACCTTAAGCAAGTTACTTAACAGATAATTGTTTCCTTGTTTTTACAGTGTATTTAACAATAGGTTCTACCTCACAGGTTTGTTTTCATGATAATGAAGGTATAGCACTAGAACAGTGCCTGACATATAATAAGCATCTACTAGTTATCAGATATCTTATTAATTATTATGAAGTAGATTCCCAGGGTTGTTTTCATCCCAATCCTATATTTCAGCTAGCTTCCACGTTCAGGTTCTCTGTTCATCTCTTGGTAACCTAAATTCCATTCCCCAGATGGGTCTTTAAGAGACACTAACGGGGGGCACCTGGGTGTCTCAGTTGGTTAGGCGACTGCCTTCGGCTCAGGTCATGATCCTGGAGTCCCGGGATCAAGTCCCGCATCGGGCTCCCTGCTCGGCAGGGAGTCTGCTTCTCCCTCTGACCCTCTTCCCTCTCATGCTCTCTGTCTCTCATTCTCTCTCTCTCAAATAAATAAATAAAATCTTAAAAAAAAAAAAAGACACTAACGGGAGTTCTGTTTTCTAATCCTTATATGTTCAGAAACATTTGATGCCTTTTACTTGAAAGTTTAGCTATGTAAAACAATAGTACCTCCTATTGAGCACTTATTAAAATCACAGGTGATCTGCACTCATTATTATATCATTTTACCTCATAATAATGCTATAATTTTATTATTTATGGTTTTTTTTTTTTTTTTTTTTTTACGGAAGCTCTATGCCCAGCATGGGGCTTGAACTCACAACCCTGAGATCAAGAGTCATGTGCTCTACCAACTGAGCCAGCCAGGTGCCCCCTTCATAATTATGCTATAAGTCAAGTATTTTTCATATCCCCTTTAACAAATGAAAAATTAGGATCCAGGCAAGTCACACTTCCTTTCTCAAAGACTTTGCTGGCATTGCACCATTATCTACCACTGATACGGCCATGGAGAAATCTGAGGCCAGTCTGATTTATTTCCTTTTAAAGGTGCCTTGATCTTTTTGCCTGAACGCTCAAAGGATTATTTATTTTTGAAGTCTAGTAAAATTCAATGGGATAGGTCACAAGGGTCATTCTGTCAGTTTTCTTGGGACACTGTGTGTCCTTTCAATCTATAAAGTGTCTTTTCACTTACATGAAGTCGCCTTGAATTGTACTTTGAATATTTTTTCATTTCCACTTGTTCTGTTCTCCCTCATATGGACATGCTGGATATCCTTTGTCTTCTGTATCTATAATTTTGTCTCAGATTATTTTTAGTTCTTTTTAAATTTCCATTGCCATTTTCTCCCTTTTCTTAACCCAGCCCTCATTGAAGTTTAACTGTGTTGTCATCTTTGTCTGCCTCCTTCCCCTGCCCCCACTTATAATGTGGTTTTAATTTCTAGGATTTTTTCCTTTTCTTCCTGAATTCTAGCTTATTTTACATTTCCTTCTGTTATCTCATCATCAGTTCTTCCGCTTTGAGGTCTTGTTTTTTAAGCTGTTTCATTAAGTCCTTTGAATTCACAGCATTATGTTTGGTCTGCTTCGTGGCAACATCTTTCTGGAAAATGTCTTTTTGTAACATTAGCTTTTCATTTTCTTTCCTCCTTTTTCTTGTGGATTTGCTGTATAGATCTTATTTTCCTTTGGTCATTACTCATTACTGAATGAAAAGCGTTCTTCCTCAACCAGCTATTTGTAGGAAGCAACTGGAGCAGTGAATTGTGCTGCTAGGGAGGCGGCTGTGGCCCAGAGTTTGTGTGTATGTGTGTCATGTGTGAGAAGGAGAAAAAAGGAGAAACAAAGAGACAAAATCACTCACACAGATTGGCTTAGCGAGTATTACCTCCCCAGCAGATGCTCATAATATACTCTCCCTCAACCCATTTCATTAACAGACTGCCTCCAACATAGATAACATTTTGAAGGAGTTTATCATTCAGCACTGCCTTGTCTTGCTACTTCATGATGCCAGAGTCCTTGGAAGTTCCCACAGCTTGGGCCCCTTTAAATCTTCATTGCAAATCAGGGTAATGGTTCTACCCCTCAGGTGTACGGCCACTTTGGTGCTGTGCCAACACAGAACTGAAGTCACAGCAGGTCTTTAATCTCCACATACTGTGGACTCTGGTGTAATTTTCACTGAATTTGGTAGGCCATCCTCACTAACTGTGCCTTAAGGTTACCTTGCTACCTTATCAAAGATGGACTTTGTGTTTATTTCTCTTATTTTCTTGTTTTTGGGTAATCTCAAGGATGACCAGATGACAGAGGTAATTTTATTTTGTTATTTTTAAATATTTTGGTATTTTTAAAAAAGATTTGATTTATTTGTTTGAGAGAGAGATAGTGAGAGACAGAGCATGAGTGGAGGGGGAGGATCAGAGGCAGAGGAAGAAGCAGACTCCCAGCTGAGCAGGGAGCCTGATGTGGGACTCGATCCCAGGACTCTGGGATCATGACCTGAGCCGAATGCAGACGCTTAACCCACTGAGCCACACAGGCACCCCAATATTTTGGTGTTTTAAACTTTAATTTTTTATTTTAAAACCAGAACCACTTTTTAAAAGAGTGCCTCTAATCTCAGAGCCAGTACCATAGCACTTCAGACCATGTTAAGTGGGAAAAATAGCTTCCAAATTCTGTGCACACCCTAGTCCCAGCAAGATCTCCCATCATCATATAGATGGTAAGAACAGAGCTTGGATTCAAATTCAAGTCTGTCCAAATCCAGAGCCTGAGTTCTTTTTCATCATAGAACTTCATCTTAAAGAATACTGATATCTCCTTACATTGTCTTTATTATATTTCTTCTTGTAAACATTTTCCTATTAACTACTTTTTGTTTTCTGGTTTTTAGTGTGACAAGTACAAGACTGGAGTTATTGATGGGCCTGCATGTAATAGCCTTTGTGTTACAGAAACTCTATACTTTGGGAAATGCTTATCCACCAAGCCCAACAATCAGGTATGGACATTATGAATAAACATTCCAGAATGATAATGCACTCTAATTTTACCTTAAATGAAAGCATTATTAAAAGAATTCTTGAACCAGAGCGTTAGGAAATTTTATATACTTCAATTTTGTATGCTTTGATTCACTCATCCAACAGATGTTTATTAATCCCTTATTCCCAGTATATTCCAGACACTGTTTAGTTATTAGGAATTCAGTGATGATTAAGATAGATAAGATTACTTCCCTCATGGATCTTATATTTATTAATAGTGACTAATTCTGGGGTATGGGATTAGGGAAATGGAAACAGAAGAGTTTTGCCTTTCATCTTTCTGTGTAATGTGACTATTAAAAACTGTATTTATAGCGGGCACCTGGGTGGCTCAGTTGGTTAAGCAACTGCCTTCGGCTCAGGTCATGATCCTGGAGTCCCGGGATCGAGTCCCGCATAGGGCTCCCTGCTCAGCAGGGGGTCTCCTTCTCCCTCTGACCCTCCTCCCTCTCATGCTCTTTCTCTATCATTCTCTCTCTCAATAAATAATAAAAATCTTTAAAAAATGTATTTATAGCTATAAATGCTTACATTAACAAACAAGAAAGATCTCAAATCAACAAGCTAACTTTACAATTTAAGGAACTTGAAAAAGAACAAACTAAACCCAAAGCTAGCAGAAGGAAATAAATAATACAGTTTACAGCAGAGATAAATGAAATGGAGAAATGAAAAACAATAGAGAAAAATCAATGAAACGAAAAGTTGGTTCTTGGAAAAGATCAACAAAATTGACAAACCTTTAGCTAGATGGTCTAAGAAAAAAAGAAGGTTCAAATTACTAAAATCAGGAATAAAGTGGGGACATTACTGCTGATTCTATAGACATAAAAAGGATTATATGAAAGTACTATGAACAGTTGTGTACCAACAAGTTAGATAACCTAGATGAAATGGACAAATTCCTAGAAATAGAAAACCTACCAAGAAATAGAAAATCTGAATAGATCTATAACTAGAAGGAGATTGAATCAGTAATCAAGAGTCTCCCAACAAGAAAAGCCCTGAGCCTGCCTTCACTGGTGAATTCTACCAAACATTTAAATCCTTCTCACCTTTTCCAAAAAATTGAAAAGGGAATACTTCCTGACTCATTCTGTGTGGCCAGCATTACCCTGATACCAAAGCCAGATAAAGACACTTGTACAAGGAAAGAAATCTGCAGACTTTGTGTACATTGATGCAAAATCCTCAACAAAATACTACCAAACCAAATTGAGCATATTAAAAAGATCATACACCACGACCAAATGGGATTTATTCCTGGAATGCTGGAATAGTTTGACATACAAAAGTCAATAAATTTAATACACTAGATCAGCAGAATGAAGGGGAAAAAAACCCACAGGATCATCTCAGTTGATGCAGGAAAAGTATTTGACAAAATTCAGTACACTTTCATGATAAAAACACTCAGTAAATAGGAATAGAAGGCAATTACCTTAACATAATAAAATCCACATGTGAAAAACCCATAGCTAATATATTTAATGGTTAAAGTCTGAAAGCTTTTCCTCTAAAATCAGGAACAAGGCAAGGATGCCCACTTTTGCCACTTGTATTCAACATAATACTGGAAGTTCTAGCCAAATCAGACAAGAAAGAGAAATAAAAGGCACCCAAATTAGAAAGGAAAAAGTAAAATTAGGGGCACCTGGGTGGCTCAGTCGTTAAGTGTCTGCCTTCAGCTCAGGTCATGATCCTAGGGTCCTGGGATCGAGCCCTGCATCAGGCTCCCTGCTCAGCGGGAAGCCTGCTTCTCCCTCTCCCACTTCCCCTGCTTGTGTTCCCTCTCTCACTGTGTCTCTCTCTGTCAAATAAATAAAATCCTTGAAAAAAAAAAAAGTAAAATTATATCTGTTTGCAGATGACATGATCTTTTATGTAGATCATGGGAGGTAGAAAAACCTTTAATGGGGGTAGAAGACCTTTTATGGGGGGGAGAAAAACCTTTTATGTAGGAAGAAGTTGTGAGAGCTAATAAATGAATTCAGCAAAGTAGCTGGAAACAAAGTCAACACACAAAAATCAGTTGTATTTCTATACAGTAACAATGAACAATCCACAAAGAAAATTAAGAAAACCATTCTGGGGCACCTGGGTGGCTCAGTCCGTTAAGCGTCTGCCTTTGGCTCAGGTCATGATCCCAGGGTGCTGGAATCAAGCCCCGCATCAGGCTCCCTGCTCTTGGGGAGCCTGCTTCTCCCTCTCCTCCCTGCTCATGCTTTCTCTCTCTCATAAATAAATAAATTAAATCTTTAAAAAAAAAAAAAAGAAAACCATTCCATTTACAGTAGCATCAAAAAGAATAAAGTACTTAGGAATTAACTTAACCAGGGAGGTGAAGGACTTTACAATGAAAACTTCAAAGCATTGCTGAAAGAAATTAAAGATATAAACAAGTGGAAACACATCACATGTTCATGGATTGGAAGACTTAGTATTGTTAAGATGTTAATACTTCCCAAAGTGATCTACAGATTCAGTGAAATTCCCATCAAAATCCTGATGACATTTTTTGCAGAAATAGAAAAACCCACCCCAAAATTAATATGGAATCTCAAAGGACCCCAAATAGCAAAACAGTCATGAAAAAGGACTACAGAGCTGAAGGACTCATATTTCCTGATTTCAAAACTTACTACAAAGCTACAGTAATCAAAACGGTGTGTACTGGAATGAAGACAGACATATAGATCAATAGAATAGAGAACCCAGAAATAAGCCCTCACATATTTGGTCAAATGATTTTTGACAAGAGTGGTAAGATCATTTGACAGAGAAAGGATGGTCTTTTCAACAGACGGTGCTAGCAAAACTGGATATCCACATACAAAAGAACAAAGTGGGACCCTTACCTAATACCATATGCAAAAATTAAGTCAAAATAGATCAAAGACTTAAATGTAAGAACTAAAACCATAAAACTCTTAGAAAAAAATACAGGTAAAAGCTTCATGACATTGGATTTGGCAATGATTTCTTGGCTCTGACACCAGAGGCACAAGCAACAAAAGAAAAAGAGACAAATTGTATTTTATAAAAATTTAAAAATTTTGTGCATCAAAAGAATATCAAATCTACAGAATGAGAGAAAATATTTGCAGATCATACATCCAATAGGGATTAATATCTAGAATATATAGAGAACTCCTGGGGCACCTGGCTGGCTCAGTTGGTAAAGCATGCAACTCTTGATCACAGGGTCATGAATTTGTGCCCCACACACATTTACTAAAAAAAAATAGAGAAGGAGAGAGGGGGAGAGAGAGAGAGAGAGAGAGAACTCCTAAAACTCAACAACAAAAACTACCAGATTAAAAAATGTGCAAAGGACTTGAATAGGCATTTCTCAAAAAAAGATACACAAACGGCCAATAAGTACATGAAAAGATGCTCAGCATCACTTGATCATTAGGGAAATACAAATCAAAATCACAGTGAGATACCACTTCACACCATTAGGATGGCTACTATCAAAAAATGGAAATTTACAAGTGTTGACAAGGATGGAGAGAAATTGGAACCCTTATGCACTGTTGGTGGGAATGTAAAATGGCACAGTCACTGCAGAAAACAGTTCCTCAAAATAATTAAAAATATGCTGTTCTTATGATCCAGCAATTTCACTTCTGGGTACATACCTAAAAAAATTGAAAGCAGAGTCTCCAAAAGATATTTGTACACCCAAGTTCAGGTCAGCATTATTCACAATAGCTAAAACGTGGGAGCATCCAAGTGTCCATCAGAAGGTGAATAGAAAAGCAAAATGTGGTATATCCATACAGTGGACTATTATTCAGCTTTAAAAAGAAGGAAATTCTGACACATGCTACTGTACGGATGAATCTTGAATTCACTTGCTAAGTGAATCTTGAGTTTCACTTGCTAAGTGAAATAAGCCAGTCACAAAAAGGCAAATTTTGTATGGTTCCATTTATATGAGATGCTTACAGTAGTCAAAATTATAAAGACAGAGAATAGAATGGTGATGCCAGGGGCTTGGGGGGGGAGGGGGAAAGGGAGTTATTATTTAATAGGTATAGAGTTTCAGTTTTACAAGATGAAGAGAGTGCTGCAGAAGGATTGTAGTGATGGCTGCACAACATTATGAATGTAATACCATTGAGCTGTACACTAAAAATGGTTAAGATGGTAAATTTTATGTTTTTAGTATTTTACCACAATTTAAAAATTGGAAAAAATAAAATTGATCATGGTCAAAAATATATTTATTTAGGCATGCATTGCTTTTATAATCTAAAAGTTACATAAAAAAGCTAAATCTCAATATTTTGTTACTTGTTTTTGTAGGAGGAAGAAGACACTAAAAATACATTGGTAAAGTTTTCTATTCAGCCTAAAGAGTAATTTGTCATTCTTTTTTCACATAGATGTATTTAGGGATTTGGGGTAATCTACCAGGTGTTGTGAAATGTCAAATGGAACAAGCACTTCATCTTGATTTTGGAACTGAATTGGAACCAAGGAAAGAAATAGTGCTATTTGATAAGCCAACAAGGGGAACTACTGTACAGAAATTCAAAGAAATGGTCTATAGTCTCTTTAAAGTAAGTATTCCATTCACATGTTGCTAGTGTGAAGTGGTACATTCTTCTGGAAGAGTTGGCAAGACCTCATCCTAAGCCATAAAAATGTTGCTATTCTTTAACTTACATCCGGGACTCCATCTTGAGGAAAAAATTCAAATAAAATGTGTGGAGGATGTTTACATTATTTATGATAGCTAAAAATGTCCAGATATGAAAGGGGAGTTCATTAAGTAGATGAGCAGCTCTATAGTTTGATACTGTACCCGATACACATTTTTTAAAAGGTGGGAGAAGGGCTAAAATTAGTATACATACCCTGATTGCAAATTATTTTAAAAATTTAAAGAAATATTCAAAGATTAAATATTTTAAAAGATAAAAAATTTACCATTCTGGAAACAATCTCATTTTTTATTGGTGTCATATTTTCATTCAAAATCTTTTAAGTTTACATTTTCAGACTATTTTATCCTAAGAACCTTCACAGGGACATACTTTTTAACCTTCATCATTGGAATAATACAACTTAAACAAAATAGTTGTTAATGTGTTAATTAGAAAATAGGAAAAAATATTGACTCATTATAACTTTGGATATGAGCACATTACACTGCAATTTTGCAAGTAAATGTATGAATAAGACAGAATAATTAGTGTGTTGGATAACTGTATCAACAGGGCCCATGGGGCTATGGGAGCTAGGGCAGCCCATTTCCTAAATATACTTAATGAAGTGGGTTTTACTACAATTATATAAAACCTACTTCTAATCAACATAGTAAGCATCATAAATATTTGGAGATGTATTAAGTTCCTTTATGGAGACTCAGGAACAAGATTATTACTTAAGATGGTAATCCCCATAAAATTAATATGTATATTACATATGAGGTATTTTTCAAACCTTCTATGTTTAGCTAAATTCTTACCTATATTTATAGGCAAAGTTGGGTGACCAAGGAAATCTCTCTGAACTGGTTAATCTCATCTTGACGGTGGCTGATGGAGACAAAGATGGCCAGGTTTCCTTGGGGGAAGCAAAGTCAGCATGGGCACTTCTCCAACTAAATGAATTTCTTCTCATGGTGATACTTCAAGATAAGGAGCATACCCCCAAATTAATGGGATTCTGTGGTGATCTCTATGTGATGGAAAGTGTTGAATATACCTCTCTTTATGGAATAAGCCTTCCATGGGTCATTGAACTTTTTATTCCATCTGGGTTCAGAAGAAGCATGGATCAGTTGTTCACACCATCATGGCCTAGAAAGGCTAAAATAGCCATAGGACTTCTAGAATTTGTGGAAGATGTTTTCCACGGCCCCTATGGAAACTTCCTCATGTGTGATATTAGTGCCAAAAACCTAGGATATAATGACAAGTATGATTTGAAAATGGTGGACATGAGAAAAATTGTGCCAGAGACAAACCTGAAAGAAATTATAAAGGATCGTCACTGTGAGTCTGATTTGGACTGTGTTTATGGCACGGATTGTCGAACTAGCTGTGATCAGAGTACAATGAAGTGTACTTCAGAAGTGATACAACCAAACCTAGCAAAAGCCTGTCAGTTACTCAAAGACTACCTACTGCGTGGTGCTCCAAGTGAAATTCGTGAAGAATTGGAAAAGCAACTTTATTCTTGTATTGCTCTCAAAGTCACAGCACATCAAATGGAAATGGAACATTCTTTGATACTAAATAACCTAAAAACATTACTGTGGAAGAAAATTTCCTATACAAATGACTCTTAGTTCATTTGGACATTGTGACCTATAATTATAGGAAACTTAACAATTCTAAGGAAAATGTTTGAGCATTAAAAAAAAAAAGGCTTCTGATTCAAATCCCTGCCAGTTGCACAAAACTCCTTCCCCCTGGTTTTAAGAAGCCATCATCTTAAGATACATGTTGATTGCTGAAGTAATGGCAGGAGGTATAGGATGAACAGGTCCAAAGATTTCATTCCTGCTGTTAGAAGCCCTGGTTGATTTTCCAGTACATTCACTGTGTAACTTTTGACTAATGACCTAAAATAATGCTGTGAAAAGCCTCATTCCATAAACATCAACAGTGAGAGTATTTTGTAGATGTTAGCCAAAATACCATTGCTGGAAACATTGTTTGCATTGAAGCTGCTGTTAAAAAAAATAATTATACATTTACTAAAGTCTTAGCATGGTAAAGTTCGCACATTAACAGAAATTAAGACTGCAAAGCAGGTAAAGTTACTCCTTTATAAACAGATGTTGGGTTAATAGCATGGTTTGTTGTATTTATAGACTTAAAACATTTAGACATTATATGGCTTCAGAATGTTTTGAGTGGTTATTAGCCTCGTAATTGCCAATTTTAAGAGGCTGAAACTGGATGAGCTTTCATCATCCTAGATTTGATGGGTCCTTCTTAGTGTCAATGAGCTGAGTCCTTTAAAACTGACATTAAGGCCATCAAACCCAACCCAGATCCATGTATCTGAATTTGAGCTATGGGGAAGTGGGACATTAGGAGCCAGACTCTGAAATCATGTAACTTTTTAATAACAATTTTCCATTTTTGAACAGTATTTCCTGTTGGCCAAAGGGCTATTTCTTAAGAGGCATGTAGTTTTTTTTCATGTAAACTTGATATGCAAGTTAGTATTTGCCCTTTTAATGTTATTTTCATGTTTATTAAGATCTGGCATGTATCTCTCAACATCTCCATAAAATGGAACACCTTATCTGAAGGAAGACTCAATATATTCTGCTCAAAGTTTTCACCTGAGTAAAGTCAATGTTAGTTATGTGAACTTCATTGGACAGCTTTCTCTCAAAAATTAAAGCCATTGATTTAGCACCAGTTTTATTTTAAAATTGTGTACTTTGAAGGTACTTTTTCTTCCCACCAGCCATCTGGTTACAATGAATGAAGAAATATTTCCTAGTGGACGGTTGGTCTCTTGCTTGCCACACTGTTTAGGGAGAGCTGCACATCATACAACTGGAGGGATTAACTCCTGTCAGGGAAAACAGAAGCCTGAGAAGCAGGTGTGAATTTTGAGTCAATATGTAAAGTTATACTTGTTTCTCAAAGAAAAAAACCTGTCAACTCCTCTGCTTTTTTATTTCAGGTTATTTCCAACAGTTTCATTAATAAGAGTTTAACACAGACAGCTGCTTCATGAATAAGTTTATTATTGTCTTTAACTGAAAAATCTTCATAGAAAATTGTGGTTTGGTTTATTAGCTCTCAGCAGCCCGCTCCTGAGCTCTAAGGAAGCTTGCCTTCTTCTGAGCTACCCGATCTTTCTTTTGGGCAAGAGACATTTTGGGACGGTTCCACCTAAAAAACAAAGTAAAATTAAGAGAAATGTAATTTTTAAAAAGCACAGCTATAGAGGATAGAAAATAGTTAACTCTGATTGAAAAAGACTCTGGGATCAGGTAAAACAATCCAAGTTCCAATATACATTTATGATCTTAATCTAACTTTAAAAATGCACTAACTGGTTAAAAAAAATAAATCTTTTTATAACTGGTAGTTATACTGTACTGGGACAGAACAGGTCAGCTCAGTAAGTACCTTCTGAGGCTTACACATTTCCATCACCACAATTACTTTAGCAAACCTGGTTCCCCTCACTTCTGCAACATCATGCAGAGCTAGTGATCGAGTTTGCACAACTTGAGAGTCTGAGTAAGATGAAACAAGGCAAGGAACTCCTCCCAACCTCTTAAAAAGACAATAGTAAGATGCATACCTCTTCTTTTTAACTTCTTTCTTAGGCTTCTTCTCATAAACTGGATTCTCTCGTATAGCAGCATGAGCTTTCTTATACATCTCCTCCATCTGAAAGAAAGCAAAGCAAACAGTACTTGGTTTCATTTCACATGCCCTATATAGTCATATAATGTGTACTGCGTTCTACTACTTGTTCTATTTTGTCTCTAAACCAGACTGTCAAAAGGAACTAAACTAGGTCAACCCTGGTTATCTCTTTAAATTTCTACATGTAGCCCACATTTTCCTAAGAAACCCAGAGGCAATGTGAACTAACACTATTCACAAAACTCAATCACACTCAAAAATTTGCATGGGTTTCTGTAAAAACATGTATGTTCATTTAAAATACTGTCTGACCTAAATTCTTTTATTCAAGTGAGGATTTGTGCCAAAACAAAGTATTTAAGATGTTAAGGAAGACTAGATGGGGCCAAAAAGCAACTGCTATAAATTCATTTTTGTTCTCCCACATACCCCAGATTTGTATTTTCCATCAGTACCTGATAGGTCTTTCAATGCTACTCCCAGCATTGCACACCAGGGACCTCTTGTATCTATTACTACTAGGTTTCTGTGTAAACAGAAGGTTTCAATTTCCCCAGAAAACCCCGAAACACCATCCAATTAGATCTTAATGAGAATTTTGTTCTAAAACTTATCAAAAACCAATGCTGAAATTCTCGAATTGTTTCAATTACCTCCTCCAAATGACACTTGATTCTATGGATGATCAAGACATGAAACAGCTATAAAATACCTGAATGTTCACTACCCAAATCTAGGAACAATTACAGCCCCCTAAAGAATAAGTCTAAGTAATCCAACTCTAAAATTACTTGTGTAAAACTTAGCAAATGAAAATAATGCCAACACTGCAGGAGACCTCAACTACCTAAATCCCTCCTGAAAACTAATTTCTCTACCTCTGTTAAGCATTCTATTATAGCTTTCCACTGTATTTAACAAATCCATTTGATGACTTCAAATGTAGTCATTTAATAAATCTAAGCAACTCGGTCCATTCCTTCCAAAAGAGACAAACAGGATACACAACCATGTATGTAGCTAATAGCATGAGTTTAGGTAAAGACCACTTCCTCTTGGAGACATGTCAGATGTCTGCAGAGGATTTCAGCAGGCATGCATAAAAGGCCTCCAAAGATCAAATTAATGAGCTAGCCGGGAAAAGTACATCAGCCTAAGAGTGGTCCAGATAAATATATCACATATACAGGAGAGCATTAGGAAACTGGTATCTGAAAGCAGCTTGAGAATTTGAAAAGTTCTGAACAAGTTAACATTACCAGAGGAAGAGATGTCTTAGGAAGAAAAACTATGCAGGCCAAGCAGAATTAGAGTCACAAGTAAAAGACCTATTTACCAGAGGGAACAAGGGCGATTGTCAATAGTAACATAAAAGTATGGATTTCTGAAAATTAACATGCATTTGCATTACTAATATAAACTAATGTAGTATTACCCTTTTCCTAGCTCAAAAACTCAAGTT
Organism: Neomonachus schauinslandi; assembly: GCF_002201575.2. Taxonomy (NCBI): domain Eukaryota; kingdom Metazoa; phylum Chordata; class Mammalia; order Carnivora; family Phocidae; genus Neomonachus; species Neomonachus schauinslandi. Next base: position 76,640,859 of record NC_058406.1, on the reverse strand, counting down.
AAATGTTTATTATCCCTAGACTGTGTACTAAGCATACAAATAACAGAAAAGGATCTTTTCCCAATTACAACTCTATTTAAAAATAATTTTCACAGGTGCCTGGGTGGCTTAGTTAAGCGTCCGCCTTCCGCTCGGGTCGTGATCCCAGGGCCCTGGGATCAAGCCCCACATCGGACTCCATGCTCCTCCCTCTGCCTGCTGCTCACCCTGCTTGTGCTCGCTCTCTTTCACGCTCTCAAATATATAAATAAAATCTTAAAATAGAAATAATTTTTACAGGGTGCCTGGGTGGCTCAATCAGTTAAGCATCTGACTCTGATTCTGGCTCAGGTCATGATCCCAGGGTCCTGAGACTGAGGCCCCCCCCGCATGCTGGTGTGGAGCCTCACCCTCTGTCCCTCTCCCACTACGCACTCACTCATGCTCTCAAATTCTCATAACCAAAGCTGTGTGAAAATAGAAATTATGCACTAACAGAACAGTCATTTGATAATGTAACATCAATTTATCCACAACTCCATAGTTGTATACAAGTTTTATAAAAACCAGTGCTATTTTTGTGTTCTATGCCTATCATCTTCCATTACTACAATGTGTTAATAAATAGCCTTGAAGATATAACTTTAGGCTGATAAAATTTCCAACATTAAATTCCCATTTGCAACATCAAGCAGAACTAGTGATCTAATCAGTACAACTCTCCATGTGCATACCTGAGACATTCAGAAAGTTCAGAACATAGAACTTACTTGCTATAAAGAACCTTTCTTCCACACGGCTTCAAAGTAAGTTTAGTAACTAGCATCTCCTATCAGGATAGAGGATTCTAACTATGACCACAGGAATGAAGTCTATAAATTCAGAACAGCCAAATGTGTAAAAGCCACCAAAGGCTTTAGATTTAGATGCTTGAAGCCTGCTACCCTTCAGTTATCTAAAAATTCCTAAAAGCATGTTGGTAAGTCTAGCTCTTTATAATTACCCTATCTGACTTTTAACTTACCCTCACCCAGTATCCCAATTTCATGTCCTTCCACTTTAAGATAAGAACAGCTTATCTGAGTCTATCTATACCTGTTAACATACTCATGGTTCAACTTTTAACTGTTAACCTGAAATAAAACTATTAATTTCAGTGGGGCGCCTGGGTGGCTCAGTCGTTAAGTGCCTGCCTTCAGTTCGGGTCGTGATCCTAGGGTCCTGGGATAGAGCCCCGCATTGGGCTCACTGCTTAGCAGGAAGCCTGTTTCTCCCTCTCCCACTCCCCCTGCTTGTGTTCCCTCTCTTGTGGTATCTCTGTCAAATGGATAAATAAAATCTTTAAAAAGAAAAAACTATTAATGTAACCACAAAAACCAAGTAGTAAACCTGACTCTATAAATTAACCAACACAGGCATTTTTAGTTAAAATTTTTACCATGTCTGGAGTTACGTTGTTCTTTATGTATTGAGAGAATTGTTTCTTGTAAGCATCTTCGTCTTCTTCCATTAGGTAACGCATATAATCTGCAACATTCTGACCCATGATGTGCTTTCGATGTACTTCTGCATTGAATTCTTTGCTTTCTGAATCATAACCAGGGAATCGTTTGGTACTAAAATAAAGTTTTTCATATTTTAGTATTAAGGATTAAAATCAGTTTACTAGCAGGAATTCATTTCAGTAGCTGCCATCAGTCCCGTCTTGAAACAATTAATTGCATCATATGCAACCAAAGGACCAACTACTGACCGCTCAGTTAGTGGGATATCATCATTCAGCAGCTAATCTCTGAATTCCAGGAAGGAAGAGAAAATCATGCTACAAACACCTTTAAAGCCATGAAAACCAAGTGCCCAACACTAAAGTTAGTTCTCCTTATAAACATAGGAAAGAGTTTCAAATCTGCTCCCTCCAAATCCTAGACTTTCTCAGGGCTGCCTCAGGGCACATGGGAAAAAGTAATTTGTTCAAGACCACCTCGGATAGGTGTCTTGCAAGAGACCTGCAGGTCCTCAAAAAAATATGCCCTACCATTATAGAAGTTCCAGTTAGGTTACATTTTAAAGGCTAACCTCCCCAACCCCAAAACCTACAGCCAGAAGAAATTTTTGTTAGGGATTTACCAACCACTAAAATATCCCTAAGAAGCTAATTAATCACTTTTTAAAGATGCATCTACTCAACAATAACAAAAATTAACTCAAAACCAAAGGAACTACCAAATCAAAACCTATTTAACTTATGTGAATGGTCTATAATCTTACTTCCAGCTGAAAGCTCTCATAAGCCTTTTCTCAAATTCTTTTTCTAGAGTTGACAGTTTTCCATAACTGAGTAAAACAATTTTCATTCTCAATGAAAAGAAAATACACTGGGAGGGGAGTGGACTGGAGTTGCTCATTTCTAACCAAAACTAAGCCACAACACAAAAGCTAGTTGTTTCAACCCTGGCTTTTCCACTACTGGCTCCACAACCTTGAACAACCTCAAACTCATTTATAAAACGCATTACAATTCCTTCCTGCCCTGCCAGGTTCCTTTTGCAGAGTACTAAGCATATAGCAGGAACACAAGGATAGCTACTTAATTTAATTGATTCATTCAGTAATCTCCATAGTCCAACCAGTTAGAAATGGAAATACTGGGAGTCCAAACAATGAAGCCTTGAATACGGTATTACCTGTGAGGGATAGACAAGCCTCCATCCACCGCTCCCTTGAGGGCCCCAAAAACTTTATTTCCAGTAGTAGTTCTGGCAAGCCCTGCATCCAAATAGCAGGTGAAGGCACCAGGTTGACCATCAATGCTTTCCACATTGTATTCATCTCCAGTCACTTCCACTTGGCCTTCATAGATCTTGTCCATGCCAAACCTATTGAGGAGCTAATAACAAAAAAAACAGTCTAAATATATTCAAACAATTCTAACGTTATCAGGTCACAACTTTAATGACCTGATACCTAGAAAAATTTTCCTTCAAAATCCACTTATCCCTCTGTACCAATTTACTTTTAAGATGCTACAAAAAGAAACTTCAAACATTCAGTTTCACACCTTTGTCTTATAGCTTCTGAATCTTTCCTACATGTCCATACTTGATTTATGTAGTAACCCATTAACATGTAACCATTATCTATTCAAGGAATTTATTCTCCATAATTTTTTCAGTCCTATTTGGCTACAATAACTCAAGAACCAAGTATTAAATGTTACATGTAATTTTGATTAATTTGATTAAAATCTTAGAAGCATCGGGGCATAAGAGATGGCGCTATTCTCCAACTACATTATGTTAATAAGGGTGAATCCTCTGCTAGTGCACCTAGCTACTGCTTCACCACAGTGTGACTTTGTATACCATGTTGCTCTCATATGACATTGTTCCCCACCCTCACTCAAACATATTTATAATCAGTGAAGATATAGGTCCCTAACAATGATGCATGCTTAACAATTCCAATGCACAACAAGATCAGTAACTGAGAAAACAAAAATAAAGCAAAATCACATTTTCATCTTTCTGCATATTACTGGAAATGCTGCCACCCAGAGGCAAAGATAATTAAAAAACTGAATCCCATACCCATGCCTGCCCACCCCCTTCCCCCGCCAAATTTAAGACATTGTTTCTCAAACTTTAACATGTATATAAATAACCTGGACATCCTGTTAAAATATAAATTCCAAGGGCGTAGAGTAAAGCCTACATTTTAAATGTACACTGATTGATAGCCAGAAGATCTATACTACTGAGTAGCCAACATCTGCATGGTCCAACAAGGCAGCCACTAACTAGCCAGAAACGGCTATTCAAATTAAGGTAAAAATTCAGTTCCTCAGCAGCACCAGCCACATTTCATGTGCTCAATATCCACATGTGGCTGGTGGCTATCATTCTTCAGTTTAGATTCCACTGATCTAAATCTACCCAACAGGGCAACAAAACAGAAAAACCTCCCCAGACAGATCTGTCTCAAAGTCTGTATTTTTATCAGAGAGAAAGCACAAGCAGGGGCAGAGGGAGAAGCGGGCTCCCTGCTGAGCAAGGAACCTGACGTGGGACTCGATCCCACGACCCTGGGATCGTGACCTGAGCCGAAGGCAGACACTTAACGACTGAGCCACCCAGGCACCCCCTCAAATTCTGTATTTTTAAAACTGTCCTCCTTGATGACCCTGTAAGCAACAGCTCAACAGCAGGTACTCCCAGAAGCCACAGCTGAGGGTATCTTACTCATGTATCAACATCTATCTCGCAGACAACTCAAAAAATGAGCTGGTTCCAAAATATATTACTTAAAGTTATCTTCTAGGGCGCCTGGGTGGCTCAGTTGGTCAAGCGACGGCCTTCGGCTCAGGTCATGATCCTGGAGTCCCTGGATCGAGTCCCGCATCAGGCTCCCTGCTGGGCAGGGAGTCTGCTCCCTCTGACCCTCCCCCTCCTCATGCTCTCTCTCAGTCTCTCTCTCTCTCAAATAAATAAAATCTTAAAAAAAAAAAGTTATCTTCTACATACCCTGCGGGCCAGCAGCAGGCCGGTACAATATGCTGCAGCATAATTTGTCAGGCCAACCTTCACACCGTACTTTGGGAGTTCATGAGCATAAGCCGCACAAACTATCATATCTCCTTCTATGCGGGCATAAGCAATCTGAAAGAGAAAAAGCAGGTTAGTCATCTGTGATTTCAACTGTTTGATACTTGTCCTAGATACCTTCTTTTTCAAAGGACTTAAAAAAAAAAAAAGCTGGAGACAAATCTACAACACTCAGAATCTTTGTTAACCCCACTCAATGCGTTTGTGGCTTGGTCAACTATTTCTGTAAATGTTTGTCACAATAATGTCACAAATAGAGCTAAAATTACCATATAGACAGTAAACACTGAAATGCCTTTGGAATAAGTTAGAGACTGTTGTTCCTAATAATACTGAAAAGCCTCTTAGCTGCATTAGCCAACGAATTAAAGAGGCACCGTGAAAAGTCAAAAGGAATCTCCAATTACTTCAAACATCTTTTGAATTAAGCGTATCAAAGTCCAATGTTTCTGACAGTGTTTAGTTATCTGAACTTAGGTATGAAGGAACATTGTCTTCACAACCAACAAATTAGTTTGCCCAGAAAACAGATGTGCCTGCCCCCTGCAAAGACTCAGCAAATCTTAACTGTGAAAATTTTCTCTAGTTGTAAAAGCCCAGAAAACTAGCTTCCAGGAGCAACCTGCCACTTTGTGGAGGTCTTCTACGTGGGAGAAACCTTCATACGTATTTATCAAAACTTACTTCCAACAATAAGCAGGAATAAAAACAATCTTAAGAGCCTAATTAAACCTTCACAACTACCTACCTCTTCAGTGAGGAGTGGTTATGTGGCACATAAGGCTGTACAACACGTCAGGATTTAGTCCCTGACAAATTCTATGATTCTACTGAACTGCAATGTACAAGAACCTTCTAGTGTGCCTCAAATTTATCCTCCTACCCCTATAAAATAGCACAGTAGCCTAGCTTTCTCTAATCCTCTTTTCCCCCATTAGAAAATGAGATTAAATGAGTTTGGTCAGGAGTGCCAGACATGGCTGATTTTCAAGAGAGTATTTTCCAGTACCACCCTCCCCACTCAAGCTCCAACTTCAGACCTACTAAAAGGAAAAGTACTACTCAATGTTTTTAGAATGCCAGGCACTAGAGGGACCTTCTAATCCATACATATGTTTTGCTTCCCAAGTACAACTTCTCTAGCAGTGACTTCTAGGGGTGAGGTTTACCATCCATTCCTTAAGTTTAGAATATAACTTACCTGACAAATGATATCTCTGTTGGTTACACGAACTATCATCCTGTATTTAGGTGTGTTGTACTTATTTTTATCTTGAATTACCAAGCGTTTCCGGGCATAATAATCAGTTTTACCCTCTGAAAGAAAAAAGTAACTTAAGAAAGTCTATTCCACTGCAGATCTTCTAATACTGTGAACACGAGTAACTGACCATACCTCGTCTTCTTCTAAATTTCACTTGGTATCTCTTGAAGTAAGCCTTATTCTTGACAACCTTAACAAACCCCTTTAAGAAAAAAAGGTTATTAAAACTTTGATAAATTGTTAATGGGATTTTTGACATCTGAGTTAACTGTGTAACAAAATAACCCTTTAACTTCAAGAGTGAACCCATGCAACTGTCACTTTAGAGTCCAGTTTCTCAAACCACAGGGGGTCAAGAATCACCTTTTCTACTTTCCATCAGTCGCTTTTCCAAAGCATTGCTCTAGACAGCAATCAATCTTGCCTATCGTCGGTTTGTTGTGAACACTGTATGTCCCATTTTGAAAACCTAACCTCGTATTTCCCGCACCGTTCACGCACGTTTTTCAAAAAGCCTTGCCACGAAACTCATCTGGTCAAGGGCCTATTTAGCAATTACTCCCGATTAAATCAGCACTGTCCCCCACTAACCAAAGCAACACCCCATCCCAAAAATCATTAAAAACTGCCGGCAACAGTCTAGAGAAAGAGACAAGAGGCACATACCCAACTAAATGAGCTTCCTTTCGGGGCCCAGAGAAGTCACAGCCTCCAGGCTGACTGCTAAGTTTAAAAGGCACTTCTGAAAGACCCACCAACCCGACACTCTCCCGAGAAAACCATGGGAACAGTCAGGTGTGGATGGGTCCGAGGAGCCGCAGCCCGTCTCCACTCAGGCATCCCCCCGCTAGTCTGAGACCACCAACTGCATGCAATCTTCCCCGCCTGCCGGTGTCCGGTCGGACCAGCCGGTACTATCCCCGCGGCCCGTCTACTAAACTCATCCCCCCTCCCCAATCCTCCGCCCTAGATCCTGATCTTCTTCGTCAACCCCTCCCCCAAAGCTTGCGCGCCGGGCGGCAGCCATTAAGGCCACGCTGGGAGCGGCATCCCCACCAGAGCAGAACCCACAATCCAACACCATCCAACCCCTGCGCCGCGCGAGACGGACCCTACACTGGCGTTTGGGCAAGGGCAGGGAACCCCCGTGCAGACGGAGCCCAGATTCCAGAAATCGACTCACCATCCTGCGGAACAGAGACCGGCGTCCGCGGCTCGCCACAGACCAGCAGGCCCAGCAGCGCTCCGGGGGGGGAAAAGGCCTCAGCCCGTGCGCAGGCGCAGTATGTAGCACTGACGATCACGCGAGCGACGTGTGGAAGAGAGAGCGCGCCAGCCCTAGGCGTGCGTTGTACTGTCCCCTGCTGGCTGGAGGACCGATGCCGGCCTTCGCCGGGCGGTAACAAACCTTAAGCGCCACTGAGTCCCCAAACTCCTGGCTGGCATTCCCACAGAGATGGGCGGTGAGCAGTAGCAGGGAGGATTATAGGAGGTTTTCAGTTTTCTATGCTAAGAAGTTGTTTCGTAACAAAGATATAAGACTTTTGTAAATAGGAAAAAAAAAGTTTAAATAGAATATATTTGCTGTGGAGCCCTTTCGCCCCCTCCCGGACACCACCTCCGGGTCTACTCATCCTGCTCCCGAGCATACAGAATCTGGAAGCCTTGTCCCAGTCCTTCAAACCTGAGTGAGGGGCCCCTCTTCTGCTTCCCCACAGCCCCTTGGAACTTGCTTCAGCCCACTGTGGCGGTAAACTGCTTGAGGGTGGGCTTTGCTGCCCCAGTTCACCTTGAATCTCCAGCACCTAGCCCAAGTGCTGACGTTCAGTAAGTGCTCGGTGTTTGTTAAATGATAAAAGAACAGCTTGCTGCTCTGCTTTCTCCTTCCCTTTACCTCCCCGATCCCTGACCCGTGACAGCTTCATTCCTTTTCCCTCCCTCCATCACTCTGAACTAGGCAGTTTAACATTTCTCTGTTAAGTCCTTTTTCCCCTCATTCTTTTAAAACTAATTGTGACTAGGAAATGAGCGGACTGATTCTCCACACGGCGGACTGAGGAGAACCAATCAACAACCAACCAAACAAACAAACAAAAAAAGCACCTCGAGACAAAGTATTCCCTTACCTAACAGCATTTCAAAGGTGGTCTTTGGGCTATTGCATGGGAGTCATTTGGGTACTAGTTAAAATGCAGATACCTGAATATCCCCCACCTCTACTGAATCAAACTTGCTGGTTTGGGGACCAGGAATCTGCGTTTTTAATTTGGCCTCAATCTTAATCAATTCAGGAGGTCTCAGGAAAGCAGAAAACAAGTCCTATTTTGCCCAATAACGGAATTTACTGGATCTACCAGGAAAATAAGACAAATTACCGGCACAGCTGCTTAAAATATTCCCATCCGCAGAATGAATGTTGACTCTATATATACCCCCATCGTTCAATGATTTAATCTTACTCTTGGGAGATGAATATGCCTATGTTTAATCTAGCAGGAAAAAAATCAGTTCATAAACTGCTCAATGTCAGAGCAGGAAGAAGGGTCTGTCAAAACAGGATGACAAGGTTAAGTGGGCTCCAAAAAACAGCCACTAGAATAAATTAGAATTATGATGCCAATTTCCTCAGTTTCAATTTGTAACTTCTTATATAACAGGAAAAATATATATCGAGTCCACTCTGGCCAATATTAACAGAGCTTTCAAGGAGAAATGTTAAAACACTCCTCACAGGAGGGGCGCCTGGGTGGCTCAGTCATTAGGTGTGAGCCTTTGGCTGGGGTGGTGGTCCCAGGGTCCTGGGATCAAGCCCCCAGGGTCCTGGAATCGAGCCCGGCATCGGGCTCCCCGCTCAGCGGGAAGCCTGCTTCTCCCTCTCCCACTTCCCTGCTTGTGTTTCCTCTCTTACTGTGTCTCTGTCTGTCAAATAAATAAATAAAATATTTTTAAAAAAGAAACAAAAAACACTCCTCAGAGGCAAGTGTAGTTCAATCTTTGTTGAGTAACAGTTGAAAACATAAGGAAAGAAGTATATAATTTGTATTTATAGAAAATACTTAAAGATCTTCGTTTTGGTGGTTCATCAATTTAAAGGCGCCACATGTCTTTGTCAGGCCCTGTTTACCCTGGAGGGTGGAAGCATCAGAAGGAAAGTCTACCTGGAAAGAGGCCCACCCCTAACTTTTGCATGTTTTAGGGCAAGAGTATGTATGAAGGCCCACATAGCATGCATCTGAATATTTAGAAGTTACGAAGCAACCTAACACATTGTTGAATTAAACATGTCTTATCCTCCTTATCCTTCTTCCTCTTACTTATAAATCTTTACAACAAAATTAAAAATGCATGTCCTATTCCCCTTGGTTGCAGCTGGGGGTTTGTGGCTAGGATTGGCTGGCTCAGCCAATACAGTTGAGGACACCGGGAGCCAGGGTAATTTGTCTAGCACCCTTGACCAACATAATCTTGCTCAAGTGGTAAAAATTAAAAAGTAATGGGACAAGTCAAATTTGTGTTTCTCCTAATGTGATGCACGGAGAAGTTCGAACAAAGAAGTACTTCCTACTAAATCTACGTAATTTAATCTGATTACATAATTTAACTACTCTGATGCATGATGAACTACAAACAAACTCAAACTGAGGGACATTCTACAAAGTAACTGGTTTCTATTCCTCACAAATGACGAAATCATGATGGATAAGGAAAGACTAAAGAACTATTCCAGGGGTGCCTGGCTGGTTCAGTCAATAGAGCATGTGACTCTTGATCTTGGGGTCATGAGTGTGAGCCCCATTTTGGGTGTAGAGGTTACTTAAAAATAAAATCTTTAAACAACAACAAAAAAGAACTATTCCAGATCGAAAGAGACCAAAGTGACGTGACAACTGAATGCAGTGTGTAATCCTGGATTACATCGTGGACAGGAAATGAAAAAGATAAAAAGGAAGACTAATTTCTTTTGTACAAAGGACATTCTCAGAACAATCAATGAAATTTGAATAGACTCTGTGGATTAGGGATGCCTGGGTGGATCAGTCGGTTAAGCATCTGCCTTTGGCTCAGGTCATGATCCCAGAGTCCTGGGATCGAGCCCCGCATCGGGCTCCCTGCTCTGCAGGGAGCTTGCTTCTCCCTCTGCCCTTCCCCCCTGCTCGTGCACTCTCTCTCTCTCATGCTGTCCCTCTCTCTCAAATAAATAAATAAAATCTTAAAAAAAAAAATCTGTGGATTAGATGGTAGTAATAGATCAATGTTAATTTTATTTTGATAGGTACACTATGGTTATGTGCAGGCGTTCTTGTTTTTTAAGTAATATACTCTGAACTATTTTGGAGTAATAGGCATTATGTCTGCAACTTACTCTCAATATATGGCTCAGGGAAAAAATCACATATGTGTGTGTATACACATATACACATATATATGTGTGTTTGTAAAGAGAAAGAAAATAATAAAGCAAATGGGTTAAAATGTTAATAATGGGGAATCTGGGAAAAGGGTATATAGAAATTCTTTGTATTATTTTTAAAATCATTTTGTGATTTTGAAATTATTTCAAAATAAAAAATAAAACAGTTCTTGCTGGAGTGGGAAATATTTATTTATTTTTATTTTAAATGAAAGTGAATTCAATTTTGTCAAACTCAAATATGTCAAACATATTACAAATAGGCAATAAATCAGCAATTTCTTTTATTGTACTGATGGTTTCACACCAAAATATGGAAAGATTTCTGTGATGTTACCTATGTATTATGATTTTGAGATAACTACTTACTGCCTTAATCAGCTGGTTCTGTACTCAAATCACCAATTTTAATAATTATGATCAAAAAGCATCCTATGTTATTTCAAAATTTTTTTTCTTTGCAATTGGTTTTTGCTTTATTTGAATTTATGGTTATACACTGAAGGATAGCAAATAGTATGGACTACTTTATGATTGGATCCTCTTCATTGATATTAATCCATTAGAAACATTTTAAACTTGTACTTTTATCTAAGAAAAAATAATTACCCTTCCTCAATGAAAGAATAAACTTCATTTCTTTAAAAAAATGTGTAAATCTGTGGGTTTTATGGAACTGAAAGTCAGCAAAATATCAAAGACAACCAAACATAATTATGATCACCACCATAATTATGTCTGGGTGTTCTGTTGATAAGATATTGGTATTTGAATGACTAATAAGACCAAGATATACACAATTAATAAATTATATTTATTCCATAAAAGTTCTTTTTCATATCTTCATTTCAGCAAAATTTCTATGTTGTTATCACTAAGATATCACATCATTTGTGTTCTACAGATAGTAATGCCAAATTGGACAATCTTTCTTGGGTCATTCAGGTTCTTACATAATTTTTATTAATTTCTATTAGGAGAAATTTTGTTATGCTGAAGCAATACACTATTTAAATTTGGAAATGAACCATGATTTTTACATATCACATTCTCATAATGTAATGGTGTCATATATGATAAATTATTGTTTTTAATAGAATACAAGACACTAGACACTAGATATTTTGCTATTGTCATATAACTCACTCACTTTTATTGTGATTTTTACTCTTACAGTAGTATCCACACCCACACGGGTTTTGCTATTCTTCTTCCAATATTTCAATGCTGTGGTGTGATAAAGAACAACAAAATATTACATTGCTCAATTTGTTCAAATGTCTTTTCAATCAGACTATACACTGATCTATCAAGGTCAGAAAATAGTCTCCATAGAAATTAGTTTCAGGTTTATTTGTATATGAATTTTCTTCGTCACAGTAATGCAAACTTTTTTGTTTTCTTGTTCTAATTTCTTTATATTTAATGAGAATGTCACATTTGCTGAATATTTCTCATGCAGTTTTATTTAATTTAGAAAAAAGTTGTCTAAAATTTTAATCCTTTTAAGAATTAGATCTGTTTGTGGGTGCCTCTGTGGCTCAGTTGGTTAAGCATCTGCCTTTGGCTCAGGTCATGATCCTGGGGTCCTGGGATTGAGTCCTATGTTGGGCTCCCTGCTTTGCAGGGAGTCTGCTTCTCCCTCTGCCCCTTCCCCCTGCTCATGCCCTCACTTTCTCTCTCTCTCTCTCAAGTAAATAAATAAAATCTTTTTTAAAAAAAGAATCAGGTGGGACGCCTGGATGGCTCAGTCAGTTAAGCGTCTGCCTTCGGCTCAGGTCATGATCCCAGGGTCCTGGGATCAAGCCCCACGTTGGGCTCCCCGCTCAGCATGGAGTCTGCTTCTCCCTCTCCCACTGCTCCCCCTGCTTGTACTCTCTTGCTCTCTCTGTCAAATAAATAAATAAAATCTTTTTTAAAAATTAAAAAAAAGGGGGCCTGGGTGGCTCAGTTGGTTGAGCGTCTGCCTTCGGCTCAGGTCATGATCCCGGGGTCCTGGGATCGAGCCCCCGGTTGGGCTCCCTGCTGAGTGGGGAGTCTGCTTCTCCCTCTCCCTCTGCTCCTCCCCCGCTCATGCTTGCTCTCTCTCTCTGTCTCTCTCGCTCTAATAAATAAATAAAACCGTTTCTTAAAAAAGGATTAGATGTGTTTGAGTTTAAACACCTATATTATTAAAAGCAAGCAATACTATATATATAACTAGATAGCACAAATCCAAAATTCACTTTTCTTCCAAAGACTCTGATTTGCTCTTTATTTGAGCACCTTCTATTCTTTCACTTTACTCTCCTACAGCATCTCATGTCTTATCTAAATCAAATCTGTTTTTACATGACTAATACCTCTGGAACCAGGAACTGGAACATAAAGATAAACAAGAAAATGGAGTTTGGGCTCTACTCAGACATGAAACTTTGTTATACCAGAATCTGAAGGGTTCACATTATCACAAAGAAAGGATTTGACAAGTTAATTTGTTTTTTTCTTCTTTCCTAAAATATTTTCCATTACTCAAATCCTCCTGCACTGCAAAGCAGTGTCTATTTCAAATGTCAACAACAACACAAACCCAAAACTTTCATGACATTCAGATACAATTGCCTTTTGTTTCAAGGACACAGCACAAGAAAAGTGAAGTAGCAGTTCCCTGCGGCCTAGTAGGTGTTGATTACCAAGGCCGATGCTTAGGGTTTCTGGTCAGAGGTGAATGTCAAGTCCTACGTGATAGAGGCAGACATAGCCATGCATTCTTTCATAAATTTACTTTTCCATAAAATAAATTTACTTCTCTGTGTGTTTTGTGATGTGCAGGATATGATAAAGTGCAGGGCCAGGGCAGAGCTCAGGTAAGGGCCCCTCTTGCTGGGTCAAAGGGAGGAACTTCAGGAAACTTCATGCCCACCAAAGATCATAGGATCTGAAATGTCTGAGCCCCTCCTGTTGTACTTTTATTTTTTCTAAAAGATTTTATTTATTTCGGGGCACCTGGGTGGCTCAGTTGGTTAAGCGTCTGCCTTCAGCTCAGGTCATTCTCAGGGTCCTGGGATTGAGCCCCGCATCGGGCTCCCTGCTCTGTGGGGAGCCTGCTTCTCCCTCTGCCTCTGCCTTTCTCTCTCTCTCTGTCTCTCATGAATAAATTAAAAAAATAAAAATCTTGAATAAATAAAAAAAAGATTTTATTTATTTGACAGAGAGACCCAGCCAGGGAGGGAACACAAGCAGGGGGAGAGGGAGAAGGAGAAGCAGGCCCCCCGCCGAATAGGGAGCCCCACGCAGGGCTCAATCCCAGGACCCTGAGATCATGACCTGAGCCGAAGGCAGATGCTTAACAACTAAGCCACCCAGGCGCCCTCTTGTACTTTTCTACCTGAATCATCTCAATGACTCAGACTCAACTGGTGGATTAGTGAGTGGGGATAAGGGAGGGGGCTATAGGGTTTGGATATAATATAAATAGCAAACATCTACTGATGTGGGCCAGAGTCTATGCTGAGAATTTCTTACATTATCTCATTTAATCTCAAAACTACTCCAGTAGATAGGATTATTACCCTCATTTTATAAATGAAGCAGTGGCTGCCACAATCACAGTGGAACACAGGTAGCTATCATCAGTGTAATTTTCAGATCTGAGCCTGCCTTTAAACTTGCTAAAAGAAGCGCTCTCAATATTCATAAGCCTGTATCTTTGACTTTGGAACATATTCCATGATGTCTGTTTGCTTGACAAAGATGTAAACACTCTTTGGCTTAGACTAACTACAATGAGTTTTGTTTAGAAGTACAGGTGAAACTGCAGCTTGTAAACTACTTATCATTTTCTGAATCTGGAGCATTTCAAAATTCCAAAAAATGAAGGCTTACAAAACTCTGATCAGTATGAACTAAGAGACATAGTCTTGTTCATCAGATAAAGCCTGTAGTATTAGAATTAAGAGGGAAACACTTGAAGCCTAAAGAAGGCAGTCTCAGGAGAAATCTGGGAAGTCCAGTACCACTTTATTAGATGCTTAGCTAATATATGAAAGTCAGAATATTTAAATGATTCAGTAATATTTCTTTTTTTATTTTTTTGAATGATTCAGTAATATTTAGATGATTTCCTGAAGACTAGGTTTATTATAAGTCATTAAGAAAAAGTTAGAAATGTCTAGAGATTGCTAAAATTTAGAAATGCTGCTTTTTTTAAAAGATTTTATTTATTTATTTGTCAGAGAGAGAGAACACAAGCAGGGCAAGTGGCAGGCAGAGGCAGAAGCAGACTCCCCGCTGAGCAAGCAACCCAATGTGGGACTCGATCCCAGGACTCTGGGATCATGACCTGAGCTGAAGACAGACGCTTAACGAACTGACCCACCCAGGCATCCCTAGAAATGCTGCTTTAAAGACAGTTATCCTTTATCCTGCTTGCCTAAAAAAAAAATCTCTTATTGCCACAAGATTAAGGGGGGTATGAAATAAGGGGGAAGAAGCAGCTGGCTAGGAGTGTTTTAGGTGGTAAGAAACCTACCTGGGGGGGCACCTGGGTGGCTCAGTAGGTGAAGTGTCTGCCTTCGGCTCAGGTCATGATCTCAGGGTCCTGGAATCGAGTCCCGTGTCAGGTTCCCTGCTCAGCGCGGAGTCTGCTTCTCCCTCTCCCTCTGCTGCTCCCCCTGCTTGTGCTCTCTCTCTCTCTGACAAATAAATAAATAAATAAATAATTTTAAAAAAAAGAAAGAAAGAAAAAAAGAAACTTACCTGGGAATTAAAAATATGTGTCTATATCATTCCTGGAATCATCAAAAGTAATAGTCTTATTTTGTCTGTTCTTTAAGGCTAAAAATACATAACTAATGACTAACATCATACATCCTTTTGAGATTCCACTTGTTAAATGACACTCATAATGTATGTGTCC
Organism: Neomonachus schauinslandi; assembly: GCF_002201575.2. Lineage (NCBI taxonomy): Eukaryota > Metazoa > Chordata > Mammalia > Carnivora > Phocidae > Neomonachus > Neomonachus schauinslandi. The sequence continues at coordinate 76,625,707 of NC_058406.1, read as the reverse complement.
CTCTTCAATTACTTTGGGCGTATATGGAGGACCCAATGAAAGCCGACCAAGTACTTTGGGAGAAACATCATAACTTATTGTGGCTGATTCTCCCCGTAACACAAGTGATGGTCATAATGTCTGAGTCATTCCTGCATTTCTGTGTGTGGTCAGCATCTTGGAGAGTCTGTGCTTAAAGGCACAGTGTCTTGAAGGGCACTTGGTATTGACACCATAGCCATTAATGAATGTTTGCATACACAGAAATTATTCTCTCTTTCCTCCTCTAATGAAGGAAACAGAACAAGTACCTAAGATGCATTTGCTATAGAGCAAAGAACACCACAAACCTTAGAGTCACACTTTTTTTTTTTAATTAGAGAGAGAGAGAGAGCACAAGCAGGGGGAGTGGCAGGCACAGAGAGAAGCAGGCTCCCAGCTGAGCAAGCAGCCTGATGTAGGACTTGATCCCAGAACCCTGGGATCATGACCTGAGCCAAAGGCAGCCACTTAACCTGCTGAGCCACCCAGGCGTCCCACTGTAGAGTGATACTTGATGCCACTCTTTTAATCAAGTTCCACATCCACAAGTACATGGCTACACTTTATATATATATATACACACAAAATATATAACTATTTCTCATGTCCTGGTCCAAGCTACCATTATCTATTACCTGGATCATTGCATTAATCTCTTAATAGGTCTCTCTGCTTCAAATTTTGTACTCCTACAACCTATTCTCCACACTGATTTTTTAAAAATATAAGTCAGAATTGGGCGCCTGGGTGGCTCAGTTGGTTGAGCGACTGCCTTCGGCTCAGGTCATGATCCTGGAGTCCCTGGATCGAGTCCCGCATCGGGCTCCCTGCTCGGCAGGGAATCTGCTTCTCCCTCTGACCCTCCCCCCTCTCATGTGCTCTCTCTCATTCTCTCTCTCTCAAATAAATAAATAAAATCTTTAAAAATAAAAATAAAAATAAAAAAAATAAATAAAAATATAAGTCAGAATATGTCACCAACAGACCCATGAAAGGATTCTCAATGTCACTCATCATCAGGGAAAAGCAAATCAAAGCTACAGTGAGATATCACACTTCACAGAATAGACCTACCCTATGATCCAGGAATCACACTACCGGGTATTTGCCCCCAAAATGCAAAAACACCAATTCAAAGGGATACATGCACCCCATGTTTATTGCAGCATTGTTTACAATAGCCAAGTTATGCAACCAGCCCAAATGTCCATCGATAGATGAAATAATAAAGAAGATGTGGCATATATATACACGATGGAATATCATTTAGCCATAAAAAAGAATGAAATCTTGCCATCTGCAATGACATGGGGGATCTAGAGAGTATAACGCTAAGTGAAATCAATCAGAGAAAGAAATGATCTCACTCGTGTGGAATTTAAGAAACAAATGAATAAAGGTAAAATGAGACAGAGAGAGACAAACCAAGAAACAGATTCTTATCTGTAGAGAACAAACTGATGGTTACCAGAGGGGAGGTGGATGGGAGGATGGGAGAAATAGGAGATGGGGATTAAAGGGTACACTGATCATGATGGGGAAAAAAAAAAAGAAAGAAAAGAAGAAGAAAAAAAAACATGTCACTTTTGCCCTCAAACCCAAAGTCCTCACCACAGCCTATGAAGCCCCATGTTTCTCTGACCTCATCTCTACTCTTTCCATCCCTTTCTTATTCTACTCCAACTTACTGGCCTCTAAGCCACTCCTTTCTCAGAGCCTTTGCACTAACTATTCCCTCTGCCTTGACTGCACATCCCCTAGATATTCATTTGGTGTGCTGCCTTACTTGTTCCAACTCTCTAGTTAATTGTCTTATTTTATTTCATAAAGGTGTTTCCTAACCATTCCATCTAAATTAGAACACTCCATCACTCTCTATTTCCCCATTTCCTACTTTTTTCTCCATAGCATGTATTACCATCTAGCAATGATAAATCTGTTTATTTGTTTATAGTCTGCCTGTCCTTCCTACTACACGAAGGGAGAAAAAAGACATTATCTGTTGTGATCACTGCTGTATTCTCAGCATGAAGAACACAGCTTGTCATGAAATACATTGAGTATGATATTATGTTAGGCACACTATAATCTCCGATCATTTATTCTAATCATTCCATTTATCAATTGGTATGTAATAATCTACCTCAAAACATAGAGGCTTAAAATAATAGTACTCATTTGTTTTGCTCATGAATCTGCAACTTGGGCAGAACTCAGTTTGGAAGGCTATTTCAGCTCCATTTGGCAATAGCTAAAGCAGCTCAGCTGGGACTGGAAGAATCCATAGTCAAGATGACTGATTCCCATGGCTGGTAAGTTGGAGCTCATTATTGGCTAACAGCTTGGTTCCTCTCCATGTGGGCTCTCTATGACTTCTTGGGCTACTTCACAGAATGATGGCTAAGTGCTAAGACTGAGTGTTCCGAGAGAACAAGGTAGAAGTACACGGCATAGCGTGATTTCTATAGTACTCTGCTGGTCAAGGCAGTCACAAAGGCCCATCCAAGAGAAAAGAGACAAGGATTTCACCTCCTAATGGGGGAGCGGCATGGTTCTAGAAGCACATGCAGAATGGGCGCTATTGTTGTAGCCATCTTTTAAAAATATAATCTGCTCGCTAATTACGCCAGTCTGATAAATTGTAAAATATAACAACAAAAACACTGGTGTGTATGGAACTGTCCTATATAATAGCTGCACTTCTCTTGGGCTCATGTTAAAAAGTTATGCTTAGTTATGCTCAAAAAAAAAAAAAAATTCGATTTCTCACCGGACTTTACCGCAGGTGCTGCCTCCTGTGGCCCTTCTCCATTTTCCACAAACACCTCTTCAAACGGACTCCAACGAGGGCTGAATTCTTGCTCTTTTTTCTTCTCCATTATTAAACAATTATATTAAATAAAAATTAAAATACCAATAAAAAAGTCGATAAATGTATTCTGACCATACGTCTGAAATGTTCACATTCTTAACTGACTTCTTTTTCAAGTATTCCTCCTTCTGTGCAGCTGAATAAACATGGGTTAAAATCGTGGCCTTTGCAAATACTACCTGAACAACCTTTGTGAACTACTCATTTGCAGTCTTTGTCAATTTTTCTACTGGCTTATTAGTGTCTCCCCCATTGATTTGTAAGTGTTCTTTATGTAACAAGAACATTATTTCTGTCCCCCCTGGTTGTTGTTCATCTTTCAATTTTATGTGAAGTATTTGTTGACATGTATAAGTTTACAGCTGATCATGTTTAGTTTGGTCTTGCTTGCAGCGCCTCTGTGCACCGGAAGGAGGAGGGCAACCAGAAAGCTGCCAGAACAGAAAACTATTTCAAGAAGCAAAAGGCAGATAGGGAAATGAACAAATGACCAACTCCTCTACGTCCAAGTGTACCTGAACAAGAGGGCAGCTACTGGCTACTGGCCCCCAAACTGTGAGATAGAAGAGGAGGGTATAGATGAAAGGCTGGGAGAGGCTTGTCAAGATTCTTTTATTTCCAGTAACAGAAGGGCAGGATCAGGTCAGTTTGACTCTCTGTGTGTGTGTGTGTGTGTGTGTTTCAGGGGATGGGGTGAAAGCCTCAGGAGGAGAAGGTGGTTAATGATGTCAGTAAATGACTTTACAATTCAAAGTGCTGTTCTCTTAAAACCAGGAAGTAAGAACAAGACTTTATGGACATTATACAGATCATATTCATGTACATTTGTGAGTTTGCCCTAAAATATGCGACAATCTCTATGTGTGCCACAACTGTCCTTTGTATTTCAATCTTCTATAACACACAGATGGACACATGCCCTTTAGCATGGAATTGATTGTATTTCCTGGCCCCACTGTCTCCTAATTTTTGTCCCTCTCTTTAATGCATTAACACCCACCGCCAGTCTTTGGTTGAGGCAAAGACCAGCTCAGGGCGCGATGCCTTTTCAAGAATATGTGAGGCTCAGTAGTTGTGAATTGTATATTTTGAGGACCATAGGGACTGAATCAATTTTGAGATGGCTTCAAGTTTGAAACTAACAAACCAGAAACACTCTAGACCATTTTGGGCCCCAGAGCCAGGGAGCATCAAAGAGGGAGAATGAGGTTTAGTATGCACAAAATCATTAGTACCACAGTAATTGATACAGACGATTAGTATTTTCTCAGTTTCTCTAAAGTGCCATGTAAATGAAGCTTCAAGATCTTTTCCCTCACCCTACCTTCCCCACTCAGAAAGCTGTCTGTCCCATGCCCCTGCTATGTAGAAATCCTAAACCCATTGCTAGTTCATTATCTGCAGTGACCCACAACATGTGGCTTCCTGTCTTGGCTTGATGGTTACAGTCTTATCTTTAGTTTTTGAGTAGATGCAATTGAGAGCCTTTGAACTTTGCCCAACTTTAAGTCTCACACAACCAGTGTAGTTTCAGTGTTTACATTGGAATAACAGGTTCTGATCAGCATTAGTATGGGCACAAGTAGGTATAGTTTTAACTTCTCTACTAAACTGGAATGTTTGCCTTTATTTTACTGTGTGTACTTTCTTTGGTTGTTTAATTATGGCAGTGATCATTAAAACATTAAATTTTTATCTATGGATAAGGCCCAGGTAAAAAATTTCTAAAATGGCTCTTTACTTTAAAACCAACCAATTTAGAATAACTTTCTGTCCACCAGGAGTGTAAAATTAACATGACTTTCTAGGTGACAGACTTTTTACATTTTGTTGTTACCATTACTTGACACATTTGTTAAAGAATCATAAATTATTTTCCTCATAACAAAGTTAACCTTTTTTTTCTATGAGAGACTATATACTTATTATTATTTTTCCTCTCTCACTCTGCTAGAATTCCTCTCAGGGAGAGCCCAGAATTTACTGGAGGAAATACTTGGTAAAAATGCTGGTGAAGGGTGAGACCTTAAAGACATGTTCAAACAGCAAGCTTGCTAAATTGCTATGCAGAAAGACAGGTGAAGAATTTGCTTTTCTTCTGAGAGGGAGTAGGGTGGATAAGAGAGGGTTGGGGGGAGGGACACAGAGGAGAGTGAAGCCACAGCAGTGGCATTCTGTGGGTTGACCCCTCTACATGGCTCCACGTATCTTCAGGGAAGTCTACCAAAATTCACAAGAAGTTGTTGGAAGTGAATTGCTCGTGACAACTCATGAAAGGCTGAGTTCTGGGAAGGTATTAATGAAAGAGGAACAAAAACAGCAAGCCTCCAAAGGCAGAGATGACCATGAAATTATAAGCCTGTGGGAATTAATAAAAACCCTGATTAGGACATTGGATTTTATAGATCTCAGGGAGTTCCCCAGTTGAATATGAAATAATCCTCAAAAATAATTATTTTGGGAAGGTAGAGCACTGCCTGACACAAATCTTCAAGCCTGACAGTTCAAGTTAAAAGGAAGGATAACTACAGCCTAACTTTATAATTTGGAAATTTAAAACCCATATCATAAGAATTGGCTTTTTTTTGGTATTACCTTAAAGAATCTCCTGGTTCTGTTTTTTAAAACTCCCTCTCCCATCCCCCAATTTTTGCAGAAATATATCTTATTTTAAAGTAGGTAACCAGGAATACCTGGCTGACTCAGTCGATAGAGAGTGTGACTCTTGATCTTGGGGTTGTGAGCTTGAGCCCCACATTGGGTGTAGAGATTACTTGAAGAAAATAAAAATATAATAAACAAACAAACAAACAAACAAAGAAACCCAACCAAAGAGGCAAAGGATCTATACTCAGAAAACTATAGAACACTCGGAAAGAAATTGAGCAAGACACAAAGAAATGGAAAAATGTTCCTTGCTCATGGATTGGAAGAACAAATATTGTTAATATGTCTATGCTACCTAGAGCAATCTACACATTCAATGCAATCCCTATCAAAATACCTTCAACTTTTTTCACAGAGCGGGAACAAATAATCCTAAAATTTGTATGGAATCAGAAAAGACCCCAAACAGCCAAAGGAATGTTGAAAAAGAAAACCAGGGGCGCCTGGGTGGCTCAGTCAGTTAAGTGTCTGACTTCAGCTCAGGTCATGATCCCAAGGTCCTGGGATCGAGCCCGCATAGGGCTCACTGCTCAGTGGGGAGTCTGCTTCTCCCTCTGCCCTCTGCCACCACCCCCTCCTTGTGCACACTCTCTTTCTCTCTGTCAAATAAATAAATAAAATCTTAAAAAAAAAAAAAGAAAGAAAAAAAGAAAAGAAAACCAAAGCTGGTGGCATCACAATTCCGGACTTCCAGCTCTATTACAAAGCTGTCATCATCAAGACGGTATGGTACTGGCACAAAAACAGACACATAGATCAATGGAACAGAAGAGAGAGCCCAGAAATGGACCCTCAACTCTATGGTCAACTAATCTTCAACAAAGCAGGAAAGAATATCCAATGGAAAAAAGACAGTCTCTTCAACAAATGGTATTGGGAAAATTGGATAGCCACATACAGAAGAATGAAACTGGACCACTTTCTTACACCATACACAAAAATAAATTCAAAATGGATGAAAGACCTGAATGTGAGACAGGAATCCATCAAAATCCTAGAGGAAAACACAGGCAGCAACCTCTTTGACCTTGGCTGTAGCAACTTCTTATGAGACACATCTCTGGAGGCAAGAAAAACAAAAGCAAAAATTAATTACTGGGATTTCATCAAGATAAAAAGCTTTTGCACAGCAAAGGAAATAGTCAACAAAACTAAAAGGCAGCCTATGGAATGGGAGAAGAGTTTTGCAAATGTCTTATCAGATAAAGGGCTAGTATCCAAAATCTATAAAGAACTTCTCAAACTCAACACCCAAAAAACAAATAATCCAGTCAAGACATGAACAGACATTTCTCCAAAGAAGACATACAAATGGCTGACAGACACATGAAAAAATGCTCAACATCACTTGGCATCAGGGGAATTGAAACCAAAACCACAATGAGATACCACCTCGTATGGTTCAGAATGGCTAAAATTAACAACTCAGGAAACAACAAATGTTGGTGGGGATGTAGAGAAAGGGGAACCCTCTTACACTGTTGGTGGGAATGCAAACTGGTGCAGCCACTCTGGAAAACAGTATGGAGTTTCCCCAAAAAATTAAAAATAGAGCTACCATAGGACCCAGCAATTGCACTACTAGGTGCATATGCACCCCAATGTTTATAGCAGCAATGTCCATGATAGCCAAACTATGGAAAGAGCCCAGATGTCCATTAGCAGATGAGTGGATAAAGAAGAAGTAGTATATCATCTATCTATCTATCTATATCTATCTATCTATAATGGAATATTACTCAGCCATCAAAAAGAATGAAATCTTGCCATTTGCAACAACATGGTTGGAACTAGAGGGTATTATGCTAAGCTAAATAAATCAGAGAAAGATAAATACCATATGATTTCACTCATATGTGGAATTTAAGAAACAAAACAGATGAACATAGGGGAATGGAAGGAAAAATAAAATAAGATGAAAATAGAGAGGGAGGCAAACCATAAGAAACACTGAACTCAAGGAAACAAGGGGAGGGGGTTGGGAGGATGGGGTAACTGGGTGATGGGCATTAAGGAGGACACTTGATGTAATGAGCACTGGGTGTTATATGCAACCAATGAATCACTAAATTCTACCCCAGTAACTAATAATACAGTATATGCTTTTTTTAAAGATTTTATTTATTTATTTGAGAGACAGTGAGAGCATGAGCAGAGGGAAAGGACAGAAGAAGAGGGAGAAGCAGACTCCCCACTGAGCAGGGAGCCTAATGCAGGGCTCGATCCCAGGACCCCGGGATCACAACCTGAGCTGAAGGCAGACACTTAACCGACTGAGCCGCCCAGGTGCCCCTATAACAGTATATGTTAACTAAATTGAATTTAAATAAAGAATTAAAAAAAAATAAAATACGGAACTATTAGAAAATGGGATGTAAGACTGGAATTTTGAGTACCTAAGAATTAACTTTGATAAATCTCCCCAGATTTATGTATGAAAGCTAATTTGTGTTGTTTTCATGATCTATTCTGTTGCGTCCTGTTCTCTGGGATGGATGTTTAGCTGTTTTTAAGTCCTGGGTTTTAGAGTGAGCAGTTTCTCAATTTTGACATGGCTTCACCACTCACTACCTCTCTGAGCCTTAAATTCTTTATCTGGAAAATGGCAATAATAATCATACTTACCTCTAGGGGTACTGTGAGGATTAGAGAAATACTCACTGTTCGTTCTTATTAATAGTATTGATGGAAATACACATATGCCTAATTTTTACACTGTTTCATCATCTTCTCAGTTTTCAGGTTTATCTCTTGAAATCAATATGGGGGAAGTGTTAGGGCCTAAACACAAAGGGAGTTTCTCTTGAATAGGGTTAGACATAAACAAAGCAGGCAAGTGATAAAAGGGATTCTTCAGAAGGACTGCAACTGGAAGCCTTCATAGCTATTAAATGTGTTCTCAGCTGATGGGTAATGTTCCATGATCAGAAATCTAGCTGCTTAGGTAAAGATTTTGCTCAAATATAAGTACAAATATAAATACTGCTGGGAAACATAACACTGGAGTGAATAATTCTAAGATATTCTTTTCTTTTCTTTTTTTTTTAAGATTTTTTATTTATTTACTTGACAGAGAGAGACATAGTGAGAGCAGGAACACAAGCAGGGGGAGAGGGAGAAGCAGGCTGCCTGCTGAGCAGGGAGCCCGCTGTGGGACTCGATCCCAGGACCCTGGGATCATGACCTGAGCCGAAGGCAGACGCTTAACAACTGAGCCACCCAGGCGCCCAAGATATTCTTTTCTTAAGAAGAGGGGTTTTTGAATGAGATTATTATGAAGGAGAAAATATAGGGGGCAATGGACTTCTGATAATCATAAAAAGAGAAAACAATTAGAATACTGAGAAGAGTGTTCCAAAGGCAAACGAAAAGATTTAGTGATTAAAATGTCAGAGTTAAGAGAGTCCATCTGCAAAATGCTGATATTGTAGCAGACTATGAATCTGGGCAATGTTAGACAAGCCAACATGGAGAGTGGAAACTCAGTCTGCAAGTGTTGTCTCAGAAGACAGAGTGAGTGGTTACCCTTGCCTACCTGCCTCTCTTAGATTGCTTAACCATGCTGTTGGAATTATCTAGCCAATTTCTCTGCAAATTCATGTGGTCTTGGAAACTGAGGGTTAGAACTGAGGCTCACAGTGAGTGTGGTGGCCCCACTCAGACCTGTGTGGCCTTTGACGTGGTTCCCATGATTTCAGCTTTGGTGTAGTTTTCATGATTTCACTAGAGACTTGGGGACTGAGCAAGCACAGGAGATCTGTTGGAGACCAAAGAGCTTTCCTAAATCTTGGACTTGTCAGGAGTTAGACAAGCTTAGGTTTGAGTCCTGGCTCAATGGCTTACTCATTGTGTGACTTTAGCAAGTTGCCTAACTGCTCTAAACCTCAGTTTTTTCATCTGTAAAAGAAAGATTAATAATACCTCGTGGAGTTGAATTAAATAATATAGTTCACAAAACAAATGAACAAGCAAAGAAACAAAGAGACAAACAAAAAAACCCAAATTCTTAAATACAGAGAATAAACTGGTGGTTGCCAGAGGCGAGATGGGTGGGGGGATGGGTGAGATAGATAAAGGGGATTAAGAGGTACAAATTCCAGTTATAAAAATAAATAAGTCACAGAGATGAAAAGTACAGCCTAGGGAATATAGTCAATATTATAATAACATTGGTTGGTGACAGATGGTGACTACACTTATCTTGGTGAGCCATGAGTAATGACAGAATTGTCAAATCATTATATTGTACACCTGAAACTAACATAACACTGTATGTTAATTATACTCCAATAAAAAATATATGTATAGTTCATGTAAAGTGCCTAGCATTATACTTGGCACATAATAAAGTATAGCTATTTTTGTAATTATTTTATGGGGATGTGATGGTTTGTCTTATGTGTCAACATGGCTAGGCAATGGTATCCAATTATTTAATCAAACACTAACAGAGGTGTTGCTGTGAGGGTATTCTGTAGATGTGGTTAACATCTATAGTCAGTTGGCTTTAAGTAAAGTAGATTATTGATAATGTGAGTAGGCCTCATCTAATCAGCCTTAAAAGCAAAAACTGAAGGGCGCCTGGGTGGCTCAGTCAGTTAAGCATCTGCCTTCGGCTCAGGTCATGATCCCAGGGTTGTGGGCTTGAGTCCTGCTCAGCAGGGAGCCTGCTTCTCCCTCTGCCTGTCACTCCCCCTGCTTGTGCTTTCTTTCTCTTTGTCAACTAATAAATAAAATCTTTTTTAAAAAGAGCAAAAACTGAGGCTTCTTGGAGAAGAAATTCTGCCTCAAGTATGCAGCATAAAATCCTGCTTGAGTTTTTTTGTCTGCCAGCCTGCCCTACAAATTTTGGACTCAGGACTGCAACATCAACTCCTGCCTGAATTTCCAGCCTGCCAGTCTGCCCTACAGATTTCAGACTAGCCAATTCCCCAAATCACATAAGCCAACTCCTTAAAATAAAGGGTGTGTGTGTGTGTGTGTGTGTGTGTGTGTGTGTATCCTATTGGTTCTGTTTCTCTGGAGAACCCTGAACTGATACAGAGAGTATAGTATACGTATGTAGTATAGTTTGGCCAGAGAGCAATACAAAAGTTTTAGAAAATCCACTAGAGACAGCGGAAGAAGGAGAGAGGGCAAGAGAAGTTCTAAGAAAAATAGGATCCTCTATACAGCTTACTAGACCCAAATTTCCACAGGAAGTGGAAGTCCCTCAACTACTGTGTAACCCAAAGTGTCTACACAAAGCTGGGCCTGGTCCCTCTGGAGAACTTTTGAACTTTCACTTCACTGTTACTGAGGATCTTCTCCCACTGTGAGTTGCTTGCTCTACCATGCCCCTTCCACTGTGGCCCTCTGGGACTCACTGGGAGGAGCTATCAGACTTGCTTCTTTTTCATGGCTCAGGGACTTTACAGTTAGACTGAAGACTGAATGATGCTGTTCAAGAATCAGGTGCCTCGATGGCTCAGTTGGTTAAGTGCCTGAAGTGTAGACTCTTGATCTCAGGTCTCAGTTTCATGGCTGTGACTTCAAATCCTGTGTTGGACTCCATGCTGGGTGTAGAGCCTACTCAAGAAAAAAAAAAAAAAAAGAATCACTGCAGGTAGCCTGACCCTCCCAGACTCCTATTCCTCAGTGGCTCTGGACACAAGGTAAATGGCAACAAAATGCATGGGAACAAAATTCTCCTCCAACGCCTACGGATTCCAAGGATGGACTCTTTCCTGGTTTATGTCATGTACTAGCTGTTATATGTTTCCAAAATGAATATAGATACAACATAGTGATTGGGATTGGAGTTGGAATTCGCTGTTTTAGGGTCCCAAAGGGTGCCCAGCTGTTAATTAAAACTCAAATAGGGGCGCCTGGGTGACTCAGTCGGTTAAGCAGCTGCCTTCGGCTCAGGTCAGGATCCCAGGGTCCTGGGATCGAGCCCTGCGTCAGGCTCCTTGCTCAGCGGGGAGCCTGCTTCTCCCTCTCCCTCTGCCTCCCTCTCTGCCTACTTGTGCTCTATCTCTCTGTCAAATAAATAAATACAATCTTAAAAAAAAACCCCTCAAACTACTTGCTGCACCTGGGCAATGAAGCAGTTACTTCAGATTTTGTTCAGACATTACTCATATTAATGATTCAGGTTTTAAAAATTCAACTTGCCAAATGACTTAAAAACCACTCGTTTCACACATAGCTTAAGATTACTTAAAAATCAAGACATTACTGTGCTTTGAAAACCATTTGAACAAATGGAAACCTAAGAGGCATACTACCAGTGTGGATTGTCTCGATGAGAAACATTTTTTTTCATTATAAATATTAAGTGCTTAGGTGATTAAATATGGCCAATTCTATCTCACTTGTTTCTTGTAGCAAGTGAGATTCTAACCTACCATCAGCACTTTTTCCCTCTATCTGTTCTGCCATTAAGTTTTACCTTCCTGAAATTCCAGTTTTATCAGATTGTGATTAATAATGAGTTTCTTCTGGGGTACCTGGCTGGCTCAGTCAGAAGAGCATGCAACTGTTGATCTCAGGGTTGTGAGTTCAAAACCCACACTGGGTATAGAGATTATTTAGAAAATATAACTAAACTTAAAAGAAAAATAATGAGCTTCTTCTGATTTAAATACAAGTACATAGGGGCACATAGCTAGTGCAGTTGGGTTAAGCATCCAACTCTTGGTTTCAGCTCAGGTCCTGATCTCAGGGTTGTTAGATCGAGGAGTACATGGGGCTTTGTGTTCAGCATACAGTCTGCGTAAGTTTCTCTCTCCCTCTGCCTCTGCGCCTCCCCACCACTCGCTCTCTCCCTCTCTAAAATAAATAAATCTTCTAAAAAATTCAAGTACATAATCAGTAGTCTCTATTTATATTTTCTAATTAAAACTCAATGAAACTTTCTTCCCATGTAGAAATTGTTTCCAAAAGTGGAGCAAGAAGATCATTATGATGCCAGAGCTAAGGAAGCCACTCATACCATTTACACAGTTTTATTTAGGGTAACTTACTGATGGGAGTGGGGGACGTGGAGATCAAGCAGACAATGATGCAGGTGCTGTGCAGCTACTCTCCTCAAAGTCTGGAACTTAATCCACAGATTTTATAGAGGAAGTGATGTGCAGAAGTCATTGTGGTGAGGTCAAGGGTTTAACATTTAACAGGCCTCGTGCATCATCTGAGAGTCAGAGGGGAAGGAAGGGAAAAGACTACGTTATCTCTACTAGTTATCTAAGCAACTTTAGGGAGGATCAGAACAAGCCTTCCTTCATTCCTGTCAGGACATACATCCACTTGCAGGGGGCCTGGAACACGTAGCCCAGAGGAAGATCATTGGGTGGACATGAACAAGGTGGCGGGCCAAAGATGGCGGAGCATTGTCGGCACTCCTAGGTTAGAAATCTGTTTCATCCTATTTTCCGTGAAAGAAATAATTTGAGGGAGAATGCAGCTGTAAAATTGTTGAAAATTACCGTTCATTTGACCAAAATCTGAGTTTTGATCTCATTTATGTCACTGCCTACTCTGTATCTACATCCAGGTGATTCAACCTGCCTAGGGTGAAACACACAACCATGCCAAATGCCCTCATTTTAAATTCATGACTGTGAACTTCAAGTAGGTCATCGATGATGCCTGGCAGTCATACTATATTTCTCTAGTAAATTCATTTTTTTCACTCTCCTAGACAACTCTTTTGTACATTTTCTTGGCTCCTTAAACTGCCAATATTTTTTTCCACCCTTCCTCTCAGATGATGACATTTCTTCTTATTTCACCAGGAAATAAGCACAACCAGAAAAGAATGTCCACAAATTCCCATGAAACACCCATCTACATGCCTTCTATCTTGTAACAGTGGGTGAACTGTCCATGATTGCATTTGAGGCTAACTTGTCCACGCTGGCACTAGACTCCAACCCTTCTCACCTACGCCATGATGTCGCTCCAGGAACGCACCCTCAGTTTGCCCTCTCTGAGAAATCTTTCCCCTCAGCATTCAAACATGATGGTATTTGTCTTGCTTTAATAACCAACAAAAAAACACTTTCTTCAACTACTCCCTTTCAAAGATTTATCTGTTTCTCTGATTCTACTTTATTTCCTCTTATTTTTTCTTGGACCCACATCAGTCAGGCTTTTGCCTACACTGTTCCTGGAAACAGCTTATGATCACTAGTGAGTTCTATGTTGCTAAATCCTATGGTCATTTCTCTTGACCCATCAACAGCAATTGACTCAGTATTTTTGAAACACTTTTTTTTTTCTCTTGGCTTCCCAGACCTATGCTCTCCTGGTTTCCCTTCCACTCCACTGGCTGCCCTTTCTCAGTCTCTCTCATTAGTTCCTCTTATACCCAACCTTTAATTTTCCCCTAGCAAAGAGTCAGTCTTTGATCCTCTCCTCTTTTTCATCTCTACTCACTCCCTGAACTCAATTTCATGGCTTTAAAAGTATCAGTAAGTCTGGTCTCATTTTTAAAAATAAACAAAGAAACGGTAGGTATTCATACACTCAGAAATGAGACAGAAAGGAAATAGGCCAAAAAACCAATGGTGAATATCATTTGGTCATGAGATTACAAGTGATTTTAATCTCCGCTTTTCTGTAATCACATTTTACACAATTAATGTGTAATGTTTCTGTAATCAGGTAAAAAAAAAGATTCATGGCCGGAGGGATGCAGACTTACCCAATAAACTCTATTATTATTTTTAAATTGTATTTTTAAATTATTGTTATTATTATTTAAATATTTTATTTTTAAGTAATCTCTACACCCAATGTGGGGCTCAAACTCACAACCCCAAGATCATGCTTTATCGACTGAGCCAGCCAGATACCCCACCCAATAAACTTTAAAACAGTCTTCTCCCACCCAAAGCATCAGAACACTTTGAAAATAATGAGAAGCATGCAGATTTGAAGCCACTTCATACCATTTACACAGAGTTTTATTTAAGGTAACTTACTGATGAGAGTACTGATCCCTTAGGGTGGGAGAAAAGAAGTCTTGGACAACAAAAATTATGCCAACTGACTTGCACTGTCCAGGAGGGGACCTAATTATATTTCCTAGGTGCTGAGTGACTGAGAGGGACCTTCTCTTGGGGAAGGACGATGGGAACGTCCAAAGGCTCAAGGATCCCATCCTATCAAGGATCTTAGACTCTGGGATTTTCTTTGAAGCAGAATGAAACGTCACCGAATACTTTTGTTCCCCCAAATTGGAATTTCAATAGTATTACTTCTTGTTTACAAAATCAGAGTTTTTCTTTAAAAAATTTTTTATTACGTAATATTTCTTAAAAAAAAAAGAACATCTGTGTGTAATGAAATTCAATGATTAAAATAGACAGACTTGAACCTGGAACTTCACTTGGTTACTAAACATTACCAATACCTTTGCACATATTTGCACCACTCCTTTCCTGTCCTGTTTGCCTGCCTGTCTCCCCAGAGAAAAAGAACACTAACCTAAATTTATCATTTCCATATCTATTTTAATAGTTTTTTGGGTATGTATATTTTCTTAAACAATACATTATTTAGTTGTTTTTAGAACTTCCTAGAAATAACATCATACCTTATCATGTTTTCTGTAAGTTGCTTCTGTAACTCAATATTATGTCTCTAAGGTTCATCCACGTTGTATGGAGCTGTAATTTTTATTGTTATATAATATCCTATTGTGTTAATATACCATATACATTCACCTATCAGGGGATATTTGGTTTGTTTTTAGTTTTTTCTATTACTAACAATGCTACTATGAACTTTCTCAAAACTGTCTCTCAATACACATGTGTACAGGTTTTTCTAGGCCAATATCTTTTGTGCTTTTTTCACTGCAACCCAAGTAATGAGTACATTTTACTCAGTAATTCAGTATACCTGTATGGCACAGATGGCTAGCTGTTCATTCGCTTCCGTGCTGTAGAGTTATCCCTGGAAAATAGGTCACTGAGAAGTTTATATTCAAATACTGAGATCTCTGGGGATTAAAATTGATTTCTCTTTTTATCTTTAAGATAGAAAGATAAAATTTTTGTTGTTAACTTTTAATTTAACTGCATTTTGTTCAGAGAAAATATTCCATATAATACCAATTGTTTGAAATTTGTTGAGACATGCTTTATTGACTGAAAAGTGATCAGGTTTTAGAAATGTTCCATGTCCATTTTTATAAATGGTCCATGTATGCTTGAGATGAATGAGTATTCTCAAATTATTGGATATAGGTTTCTATCTTTCTGTAATAAATCAAGGTTCTTAATTACTTTGTTTAAATAGAGATACACATATATTTTTAAGGATTTATTTATTTGAGAGAGTGTACATGGGGTGGGGGGAGAAGCAGAAGAGGAAGGAGAAGAAGAGATCTCCAGTGGACTCCCCACTGAGCGTGGAACCCATCATGGGGCTCCATCTGTGGACCCCGAAATCATGACCTGAGCCGAAATCAAGAGCCATACACCCAACTGACTGAGCCACCCATGCGCCCCTGTTTAAATATATTTTTAAGATTTTATTTAGTTATTTGAGAGAGAGAGTGAGCAGGGGGAGGGGCAGAGGGAGAGGGAAAGAGAGAATCTCCAGCAGACTCTATGCTGAGCGCAGAGCCTGATGTGGGGCTTGATCTCACAACCCTGAGATCATGACCTGAGCCAAAACCAAGAGTCGGACACTTAACTGACTGAGCCACCGAGGCACCCCTAAATATATCTTTAAAAATATTTGTAAGTGAAATGAATTTGCTTTAAAGTATAATTTTATTGATCTCAATCAATAATTGCAATGCAATTATAAGAAATAATGCAGAGAAATCCCTTCTATGTTTTGCCCAGTTTCTTGTAATAATAACATTTTGCAATACTATAGTATATCACAACCAGATTACTAATACTGATAATTTGCCTTTTTTGTATCACTTTACTTTAAACCTTTCCATGTTCTTATGTTTCAGGTGTGACTCTTGTGGAAAGTTTATCTTGGATTTTATTTCTGTTTTTTAATCCAGTCTATAACAGGCTAGTTCAACCCATTTACATTTACTGAATTAGTAACATTTCTACTTGTTTCCAATTCTATTTTTTCTTTTTCTTTTTTCATGTTATTTTCCTTGTCGCCTTTCATTTTTTTACATTAAGGTTTTAAAAAATCGTTGTTAACTTATATATTATCATATTCCATTTTCTCCCCTCTACTAGCTTAGAAATAGCATAGTCTATTTCCGTTCTTTCAGTGATCACCCTTAAAGCATTCTTAACAATATCCAAAGTTAATATCTGCCCTCCAAAACAGTATAACGAACTTTGAATACTTTAACTCTGGTCATCCCAACCTAAATGCTATTATTCCAGTTTTTTAGTTTTATCCTTTTCTTAACACTCCAAATTATCATTACAGATATTTCTTTAGATCTAACTACATGTTTATCTATATCTTTGCTCATTAGTTCATCTCCTACCTCCCAGCAAAGGATTATTTTTCTTCTCTCTTTTCCTGTTCCTGATCTGAGACCAGCAGGATTGGCATCACCTGGGCAATTATGAGAAATGCAAACTCTTAGGCTCCCTGTTTAGATTTGTTCAATCTACATTATCTGCATTTTTAAGAAAGATTTTATTTATTTATTTGACAGAGACACAGCGAGAGAGGGAACACAAGCAGGGGGAATGGGAGAGGGAGAAGCAGGCTTCCCGCGGAGCAGGGAGCCCGATGTGGGGCTCGATCCCAGGACCCTGGGACCATGACCTGAGCCGAAGGCAGACACTTAATGACTGAGCCACCCAGGCACCCTTATATTTTTTTTTACTTATAGCACGTATCTGTTTATTGTCTGCTTATTCCCACTATATTTTAAGCTCCATCAGGCAGGGTTTATGTCTGTTTTTGTCACTGATAGGCTAATTATCTATTGCTATTCTATTTATTGCTATTTGTGGTAAAAAAAAAAATTCACCCCAAAATTTAGTGCCATAAAACAACAATAAACATTTATTATCTCTTACAGTTTCTTTCTTTCTTTTTTTTTTAAGATTTTATTTTTAAGTAATCTTTACACCCAATGTGGGGCTCAAACTCATAACCCCGAGATCAAGAGTCATACGCTCCACCAACTGAGCCAGCCAGGTGCCCCTCTCTTACAGTTTCTATGAATCAGGAATTTGGGAACAGCTTTCTGACTGGTCCTGGCTTGGGATTTCACATGAGATTCAGACAGATGTCGTTTGAAGAAGTTCCCTGGGGGCTGAAGGATCCACTTTCACGGGGGCTCAGTGAGTTTTGTCAGGTTTGTCCTGGGTGCTGATGGGATTTTTTCTTCATACAGTTCCACACACATGGTGGCTGGCTTCCCCCGAAGCTTTCAGTCTAAGAGAGCAAGGCAAAAACTCCAATGTCCTGATGACCTAGCCTCCAAGGTGGTTACACAGACCAGCCCTCATTCATTGTGCGAGGGTCTGTACCAGTGCATGAAGAACAGGCAGCAAAAATCACTGGGCCAAAGTGGAGGATGGCTATCACATGTATCTAGAACAGCACCTGTCAAAATAACCAGCTTTAATAAGTGGTATATATTATATATGAGGCTCAGGAAAAGCAGGGTTGACTGGAATCAGGGATTCTAGTATCTTCAGGATGTTCTCCATCTCATTTTTGTTTCTCTGAATATGGCCAGGTTCTCTGTGTTCACACCCTTAGAGCTTCATAATGAGAAGGCAAAGGGCCTTTACTTGTCCAGGTCTGGTTTGAAAAATCCCAGGGTACAACTTCTCAGGCCTACCCCCTAATGTAGTCAGTGTGTTCATGGGGTAACATGATTGGTTTAGCTTGTGTCAGGTACCGACACCTGTTAATAGAAGATGGAAAGGGGTGTGAGCAGATAAAAATAGTACGACTCTTTCAGCCGGGTTAGGTACTCCCCATTTTGTATGTTTCCACCATAACATATCTCCATATGATAGAATATATTGTTATTGTCCATTTATTTGTTCATATGTCTGTCTTCTACATCAGACTATATGTTCTTACACTAGAGCTTGAACACCAGTACTACATTTTTGTAACTCCAAACAACATAGGCTTTGTAGTGAAGAGAGACTTATGCTTGCATTTTTGCTTTTCCTTTTACTATCATTGTGACTTTGGATCAGCCTTAGTTTCCTCATATTGTGAATGGGCCTAATGATGGCTGCCTCATGTGGAAGCACATAATGTTATTGCTGACATGTAGGAAGTGAGAGTGTTAGTTATAGTCCTTCTTCTTAGGAAAGTGCCTGACACAATTGTATATACTTATTATGTTTGTGAGTGAATGAATGAATGAATGACTGAATGAGTAAATAAATGAAACATTCTTAGTGACTTGCTTGGGGTTCACTTGTAAATGAGGATCACAATAGGCTTATGGTGAAGTTTAAGTGAGATGATAGATGAAAACTGCTTCCAAAGCCCAACTCATGGTAAGACTTCTAAAAAATAAGCTATTATTTTAGAGAGCCAATCTTCTAAAATTAACATATCATATTGGATCTCTTTCAAGAGAATGGGAGAATAATGGAGAATAGAATATCTCTATGTAGATATCTCTCACAAAGCATATCACTTGCTTCTGTATTTCACAGTAAAGTCTCAATAATAGCCCTGAATAATAGAAATGCAATATCTATTAATAGAACACAGTAGCCTGCAGTATTCCAAGAGCTAAAGAGTTAAAAAATAACCCAAAAAGTAAATCCTACCAGGTTAATAACTTTGTCTAGTGTCAAATTCTAAGAGCTGAAACCACCTAATATTTAGCAGCTTCTAGCCCATGTCTCAAAATCAGCACCCCAAGTACAACAGTTCATAGACAGCTGTCATTCTGAGACAAGTCAAGCCATTTAAGGAAGGAAGGAGTAAGGAAGAAAGGAAGGAGGGAAGGTGGGGAGGGAAGGAGGAAGGAAGGAAAGGTGGAAAAAAACAAAATCAATTAGTTTCTCAAAAGACCAAAAAGCACTGGTTACTGCATTTCTAGTCTTCCACATTCCCAGTTTCCCCTAAAGGTCCTACCTAACAAATGTATAAGGTGGAACTGAAAGGGTGTTAAATGGGTGGATCCCAGTGGCAATGTTGTTGTAAACACTCCTTATGAGTCAGCTATAAATTCAGTTCAAATCCCCAGTCTCCCTGTATGCTCCACTTATCATGGTTACCACAAAATGACTGCTGCCTTTAGAAACGCTAATGGGAAACAGGTCAATGTCTACAATGTTTGATTTTATATCAAAACTTATAAAAATGTAAGCACTGCAACAGGAAATATCTTGTTATTGAGTTAGGGCTTATATACTTTGCTTAGTTTTCGAAACACAGGAACAGCTTGTTAACACTTCTTCAGTTTTATTTTAAGAATGTTACTGTATTATGGCCATTCGAGGGATTAACAAGAATTTATGGAGCATTAGGTTTATTTCACACCTGTAAGAAAGGTATTTTAGTAACTGACTTTTTGTAATTCAATACTGTTTCTTTACCTTGCTGTAACTGGCTACTGGTTATCTTTTTTGAATGTACATTCTCAGAGGAGACCTGATGAGTCCATAAGGGCTTCAAATTTCTCATGTGGTAGCTGAGAAAAATGACTGGGTTACCATAGTATTCATTCACAAATTCCATTTGGTGGCAATGTTGAAGGTTGTGTGGAATTTCAGTGATGACTTCAGCAGTGGTTGCTTCCCTGTTGTTAAGGAGCGCTTTTTGTTTGTAATAAAAGCTAAATTAATTTTATTGTAAAGCAATACCTTCCTAATGTAGTTTCCTCATCCTTTTTTGTGGGGGTGAGGGCAGAGTGTTAATTAACATTAGCTAAAGTTTGTAGTTTACTGTTAGATCATTTTCACATGAAATAACATATCTTAAAGTACATCAATCTTTGGCAACTCTTATTCTTATTTGCCTGATGAAGAACTGAAGCCTATAGAAAGGCCAATTAGCAGGTGGTAGAGTCAGGATTTGTCTAATTCAGAGTCTTTTAAAAAATCTTTAATCTTTCTATTTTTGCACCTTGGTGCTTTGTGGCTTTGGATAGTAGCAATTACAATAGCTACCATTTGTTGAACGCTTATGTGCCTTGCATATATTACTTCATTTGTCACTTCAGTGCTTAAGCATGTATGATTATCATTATTTCCAGTTTACAGATGAGAACATTGGATCTCAAAGAGGTTAAAGCACATATTTGGCAAGCATGCTGAAATTTTAGTCACAGTCTAGTCACTTGCATGAATGTAGAACTTACTAATTCCCAGATAATTGGATAGTTTACGTGGAATTACTATTTTAGCTGCACCAAATTTTATCTTGCTTTAAAACAGTTATCTCAGAAAGTCAAGAAAGGAGCAGATTTGGTAGGCTGGAAATTGGCACTCTATTGATGTCCCATTTTGGTGGCTCAATTTTATTTATTTATTTATTTTTAAAGGTTTTATTTATTCATTTGAGACACAGAGAGACAGAGAGAATGAGCAGGGAGAGAGGCAGAGGGAGAGGGAGAAGCAGGCTCCCCGCTGAGCCAGGAGCCCGATGTGGGGCTCGATCCCAGGACCCTGGGATCATGACCTGAGCTAAAGGCAGATGCTTAACCATCTGAGCCACCCAGGTGCCCCTTGGTGGCTCAATTTTAAAAGCTGTTGTTGGGGGTGCCTAGGTGGCTCAGTTGTTAAGTGTCTGCCTTCGGCTCAGGTCATGATCTCAGGGTCCTGGGATTGAGCCCCACATGGGGCTCCCTGCTCCGCGGGAAGCCTGCTTCTCCCCCACTCCTCCTGCTTGTGTTCCCTCTTTTGCTGTCTCTCTCTGTGTCAAAAAAATAAATAAGATCTTTAAAAAAAAAAGCTGTTGTTGGATTGATAGTGTGAATGTCTAATATCACATATAAAAATGATATCCAAACTCTCAAGCCAGAGAGCTGGTTTTTTACCACACCTGTGGCAGATCTAGTTTTTACCTGTGCACAAAGAGCCAAGAGATGGCAATAGAGTTGTGTGCCTCTTAACAATGTTCTTTTCTAAGATACCGTGCCTTGCAAACAATGGAATGTGGTAGAAGTGAGGTTAAAGCCATTCTTATAACCTCAATACATTGAGAGGCCACAACTTCGGTGCTTCAGTGAATTTGGATTCATGTTGTGGAAAGCAGTAAGCCAAGTAAAATAGGCTTTCCCTATTTCATTATGAGCCTTCATTTTTCCAAAGCAAGATATTTTGAACTTTTGCTGGGAGTCTCAATGGAGTGTTGTTTCTCCTTTTTCTAGAAGAGTGCTGCCAGAACTTTCTGAGAGATGGAAATGTTCTCTAACTGTGCTGTCCAAGATAGTAGCCAGTAGCCACATATGGCTATTGCTGAGCACTTGAAATGTGTGCGTGCCAATGGGAAACTGAAATTTTAAGTTTAAATGTAAACAATCACATGGGGCTAGTGGCTGCTGTATGGGAGAGTGCAATCCTAGAATGTAACTGAGATGCCCTGGTTCTCTAAGGAAACCCCAAATGCCAGCTGCCCAGGGCAAGGGTGGAGTGTTGTTCACAGATGGGGTTGACTCCACTGGTGAGTTCCTCTTCCATATACTGGGTAGTTTTTGCCTCTCAGGAGAATGCCTCCTTTCCTCTTCCTTTCTGGGAGCAATGACTCACATGGCTGACTTATAAAACACCTTTGGCAGTTGAGAGCATGGTGTTCTGAGATTTAACCCTTGCCAGGTTTAGAGAGACTAGAGCTCAAGCCCTCTCCTGTGCAGTTGACACTAATCAATGCCAAGGGTGTACAGCATTAGAACATAGAAAACTTTTGATTTGCTAACTGAATTTCCCTCAAATTTAACTGTCTCCAAGGAGGGTGCCACTGTCCACTGCACCCATGCTTCCTCTGTTTTGAAGTTCCAGAGTGTGAACAGTGGAGAGGTAGAGAGCTGGAGCAGAGGTGGTGTTGGTGTGGAATTCACACAGTAGAATTTCGCTTACGCAAGTGCTCAAGCACTTGTGAAAGATCAGAATTAGCTACTTCTCTGGTTGGATTGAGCTATTTCAGTGAAAAGTTAAAGTGTAAGCTCTTTCATCAAATAAATTGAGTGAAGGAAAGGAGTAAACCAGGGAGATTGCTAGAGGGTCAGAGGTAATGGTATATAAGCATCTCTCCTTGGGCCATTTAAGATAAAATATCTCAGGCATTTAACACAGCAGTGATTAGTTAGATTATTTGGAATATGTGTGTGTACATTATGTATATATACATAGGAAGTAGATATCTTGTATACTTATATATACATATAAGTATGTACATCATATATATGTATATATATGGTTCCAATTAAAAAATATAATTTGTACAATAAAATCAACACCAAGGTTGTTCTTTATCATTCATTCAAAATACACTGAACAGCTACTATGCAGAGTACTGGGGCTACTGAGAAGCCTAAGACAGAATATGATTTCAATCATTGCCAAGCTCTTGATCTAGTGGACGATATACAGAAACCACTTTCTGGCATTAGACTGGGTTCAAAGCCCTACCTCACCATTCTCCAGTTGTATACATAGGGGCAAGTTACTTGGTATTTACTAACTCTCAGTTTTCTTATATGCAAGGCGGTTATAATAATACCTGCTTCATGACTATACTATGAAGATTAAAAGAAATTATGTATGTACAGCCCTTGCCAATACTCATACCCGGAGAGTACTCAATCGTGTGTTAGCTTATTTTTTAATTAGTAAGTTTCATTTATTTTTATATAGTTTCTTAGGTAAAATTCACATAATGAAATGTTAACTGTCCATTTTTTGACAAAATGAACACACATCTGTAACTCACATCCCTATCAAGATTTAAACCATTTTTTTTTAAAGATTTTATTTATTTATTTGACAGAGAGAGGCACAGCGAGAGAGGGAACGCAAGCAGGGGGATTGGGAGAGGGAGAAGCAGACTTCCCGCGGAGCAGGGAGCCTGATGCGGGGCTCGATCCCAGGACTTTGGGATCATGACCTGAGCCAAAGGCAGACGCTTAACAACTGAGCCACCCAGGCGCCCCGATTTAAACCATTTTTATCACCCAGAAATTTCTCTCATGTATCTTCCAAGTAAATGCCCTGCCAGAGGCAACCAGTTATGGTTTTTTTTTTTTTTTTTTTTTTACCACAGATTGAGTTTTACCTTTTCTGGAGCTTCAAATAAATAAAATCGTACAGTAAGCACTCTATTGTGTTGTTTCTTTTTAAATAGATAATATATTCACATGGTTGGAAATTGAAAAGGTACAAAAGGGCAGTCAAAAGTCCTGTCTCCCAGGCACCCAGTTTTTCTCTCTTGAAGCAACCAATGTTATTAGTTCCATGTGGGCCTGTCCCGTAGCTATCATTAATACAGGGGTTTATACCAGGAGCTCTGAGAACTCCATTTTAATGGTTACCCAAAGAATATTGTGACAGCCCAGGTAAAACAATAAAAAATTAGTTTTAAAAATAACTGGAGTTCTTTTAGATTCTGATCTGAAATGTCAAATTGTGACATTTTACCTTTCTATGACTTAGGTAATCTTTAAGGCACATCTAGTTCAAGTTCTAACATTCTATGATTTTCACTCAACAATTAAACAAATACATACTGAACAAACATGGAAATGCAACCATGATCCAAAGAAAACCAAGCTCCTGGACTTATGGATGTAATAATAGTCCAGTGGTGGGGGGGAGGAATAAAAATTCAACAAAATAATCATAAAACTACAGTTTCAGCACTGTGTGACAGGAAGGGACCAAAGGGAGGAGGTCAGAAGGAGCTTCTCAGAGGTAGAGACAAGAGCCGACTGAGGTCAGAAGGATGAAGGCTGGAAAAGCTTTCTAGGCACTGAGCAAAGCATATGCACAAGCTCTGTGGAGGGAGGAAGTTTTGAAGGATTGGACGAGGCCAGTGTGGCTGGAACAGAGACAGCAGGATGGAAGAGACAGCAGTAGTCTGAGCAGTGAGAAGAAATGGAGAGAAGAGATGGGCAAGGCACCTGACCTGCAGGGCTGGGTTAGTTAAGGGTTTTGTCTAAGAGAATGGGAAGTTATTAAAATGGTTTACCTGGGAAGTGACGGGGTCACATAGCCTTCTGTGTGGAGAAGAGATGAGAGAGGAGCTAGGGTGCATATGGGTAAGCCATTTAGAAGAGTAGGTTAGGCACTCCTTCACCCTCACCCAGGTAGCTTGGACTAGAGTGGTGATGGAGATACAAGAGAACAGATTCAAGGAAAATTTCAGAGGTAAAATCAACAGGATTTGCTGATAGATGTAATATAGGAGGGAAAAGTAGATTTTCAAGACGTCCCTTAACTTTCCTATACAAAATGGATTCAGTTTCAATAAAATTGTTGATTGAAATTAACTTTAAATAACAGCATGACCTAAAAGTCACGAAAAATTTTGCCTCATAAAATTCCTGAGCCTGTTTTTAAAAAATGGAGAGTTTTTCTTTTTCTGAAATGCTTACTACAGTGGAATCCCTTCTGGAGATTGCAAATTTATATCAGAAAATAACCAGGGGCTATCTAATTTCTAGGCAAACAATTTTGGAGTTTTTTGTGCTGATAATTACTGTCATTTTGTAATTTATAAATGTATAACGAAAGTAATTTATATTACCTTTATTATTTTTCTTGGAGTTGGGCCGGAATTAGTAGTTTCTGTCCCAAACTAAGTACTTCTAAGAATTTTTTCGTTGACTTTGGATGGTTGCCTGGCTGGACTTCATATATTTGTGCCCATGCTCTGCCCCCTGCCGGACTCTGCATAAACCCAGTGCGTCGAGACGACTGAAGGTAGAGGGATTTGCAATCACTAGTGCTATTTGCACATTGATTATTGTTTTTGAGAGTGACCTAGGTCACCTCTCGGGGAGCTCGGAGAGCCTTTCGGAAGCCTGTGCGTCGGCGCCGCGTTCCCGCGGCCTGAGAGTCGCGTGAGCGATGCGGTAGCGTGAGGCCCGCAGCTCCAAGCTGGGGGTCTTCTCGGGCCCCTGAGGGGGTGTGTCCTGCACAGCTCTTACATGCAAGGGGCGGTCCAAGAGACTGGGGAAGTCTGCAATTCGTAAGGCCGAGGGCCGGCGCTTTGAAAGAGAGGCGGAGGAGGGAGCGGGATTTCCCCGCCCCCGTTCCCCACGGCCCAATCCCTTCGGCTTCTCCTTTTCTCGACCGGCCGCCCGGCCCCTAACCTGCTCGAACCCATTATGCGGTAGAGGCGGCCGGTCTCTTTAAGGCCCTGCCGCGCCTGCGCCTTGGGCTTTCCTGACGCGGCCGGCCGGACCCTGGAGGAGCCAGCGGGCGGGCAGGGTAGGGGTCGGGCAGTAGTTAAAGCAGCGGCGGCGCCCGGAAGGGTGGGTGAAGGTCGGTGGCGGCTCTGAGCTGTCGAACGAGCGCGACGCTCGAGAGAGGGTGGGGAAGGCGGCCCGCGGAGCCGGAGCGGGGCCGAGGCGCTGAGACGCGGCGGCGAGGCTGCCGGCTGGATGGGAAGTTAATGTTTACGGTGGAGTCCACCCAACGTTTCCAAGGTGAGGGGCGCCGCGCCAGGCCGGGCGGGCCCGGAGGCTGGACGGGCCGCGAGCCCGGGTTCTGCGGGGCGCACGACGGGGCCGAGGCGCGGCGAGTGGGGGCCGCCACCAAACTTGCGGCACGAGCGGGGCGGGCGTGCCCGGCCTCGCCGGGGCCTAAGTTCCCTGAGGCCGGGACCCTCCTCCCGTGGGCGCTGGGGAGGAAACTCGCCAGCGGGTCTTCCAGTGGAGTCCCAGGGAGGTGGAGGGACAGGACAGCTTGGGGGGTGCTTCCTCACAAATCCTGTGGGGGATACTGACCTTTCACCCCTGCCCTCGAGGCCAGAAGTCCGTTCTCTCTGGGTGTCCTGATGGAGTGAGACCGCCCGCTCCTCTTACTTGCAAAGTTGGCGTCTTGATTTGGCCTCCGGGATTCTGCGCAAGGCAGAGCCCCAGGCAGGTGATGGGCTAGCCAGGTGTGCTAGGTGACTCCCAAGGATGCACTTGGAGAGCGTTTGTAACCATCACTGAATCAATCACCTTATGACTAGCGGGGCAAGCCTCAAATTAACCGCAGAATTTCCGGTAGATTGGATTGTGGTGTTGATGTTTGCTTTAGAATTGCCGTGATTTCTTTGTGTCTGTCTGTTTTTTTTGGGCGTCTTAGATCAAGTCAGTTGTCATCCTTTCACCGAAGAGTTAACCAAAACTTTTGCAGTGGTTTCCTTTGCTTTTCTCCTATCCATTGCTGTTAGAGGTGACTTTGAAAAGCAGCATTTTCTTGCAAAGATATCTTTTCTTTGGTTTACAGTGTAGAATAATAAACTCCTTTCTTCGCCGAAAGAAATCCAGTGCTTCTTGAAGTTCAAGAAAAACTTACCTTTGTTCTGGACTGATACGTGTTAGAAGAGTTTTTTGGTTTTTTGGTTTTTTAAAAATTAGTAAACTTTCTTGAGTTTACCTGAAACTCCTTTTCTGCTCTAAAATGTTAGCCTTAAGGTCTCTGAGAACTTTGTGTCAAGGAAACTTAGAAAACTTATTGAAGTATAATACACAGAAAAAGTGCACAATCCTAAGAGTGCAAGTAAAGAATTTTTACTAAGTATACCATCACAGGTCAAGAAACAGAATATTTCTAGGTTGGGGTTTATACCTAGGAGTGGAATTGTTGGTTTGTGCGGTATGTGAATAATAAAACTTTAGTATTAGATACTGTTGAACATTTTCTTGAAGTGGTTGTGCTAATTAGCAGGGAATGGTAATTCAATTACCCCACATTCTTGCTGATGCTTGTCAGTTGGAAACATTTTTGCTATTCTGGTAGAGGTGCAGTAATATATTAGTGTAGTTTTATTTTGCATTTTCCTGATGGTTGTGGTTTTATCTTTTATTGGCCATTTATATGTCTTTTGTGAGATGTCTGAGTCTTATTTTTTTATTTATAATTTTTTGGATATGAGTCCTTTCTGGGAGGTGTACACACACACACACCCCTGTCTATAAACTGTACATAATTTATCTTATTCCATTCTGTCTTTCACTCTTTTAATGGTGTTTTTTTGACAGATGGACATTGTTGATTTTAATGAAATATATTCACTATTTTTCTTTATGAGTACTGCTTTCTGTGCCCTATTTAAGAAATCTTGCCTAGCCTAAGAATATGAAGATATTTTCCTATGTTACCTTACGAAGTTTTATTTTATTTTACCTTTCACATTTAAGGTGTAAAATTTACAGTAAATTTCAGATGGATTGTAAGGGGTCAAGATTCACTTTTAACCAGGTGGATATCTTTTTGACCCAGCATCATTTTTTTAAAAATACCATACTTGTCCCTCTGCACTGTGTGGCACTTTCTCATAAATCAGGTGACTGTTTAAGAGTATATCTGTTTCGGGGCGCCTGGGTGGCTCAGATGGTTAAGCGTCTGCCTTCAGCTCAGGTCATGATCCCAGGGTCCCGGGATCGAGCCCCACATCGGGCTCCCTGCTCGGTGGGGAGTCTCCTTCTCCCTCTTCCTCTGCCTCTCCCCACTGCTCCTGCTCTCTCTCTCTCTGTCTCAAATGAATAAATAAAAAAAAAAACATTATAAAAAAAAAAAAAAGAGTATATCTGTTTCTGGATACTCTATTCTGTTTTATTGGTCTGTTTGTTATCCTTGCACCAGTATCACTGTATTAATTAATGTAACTGTATAATAAGCCTTGATAATGTGATAGTATAAGGCCTCCAACTTTGTTTTTTAATACTGGGCTTTTAATACTGGGCAGTTCCTGGCTCTTAGCATTTCTGCATAAATTTCAGATTCTGCTTGTCAGTTGCATACGGTAAGATACACACATTTTAAGTGTAGTTGATTTTTGTCATTTATACTCCCGTGTCACCAACACAGGATACAGACTATTGTGAAAACCTTAGAAAATTCCTTTATATCCTTTGTTCTGTCTTCCCCACCCCCTGCCCAGAGGCAACCACTATTCTGATTTCTATCCCCATAGATTAACATCAGTATTTTCTAAAGTCGTCCAGGTGATTCCCTTGTGTGGCCAAGATTGAAGCCATTGGTTCAGGTGGACTGTTTGAAGCTATTCCAGTGTCTCTGTCTTTCCTTTTGGTCTGGTCAGATTTCCCAGAGAGTCTCTTCCAGTTTTGTGCTTGGAGAATAGAAGTTTGGTTGCCAGTGATCTGAGAACTCAAGAAAGAGGGCTGAATAATGAGCGGTACAACATTTAGTATATAAGACCACATAATTTGCCTCTTTTTGTTGGGATACCTGTGTCTTCTACCATGTATGGTTTATCCTCTTGAGAGAATAAATCTCCAATCAGCTGCTGCATTGAGGATGGGCCACTCAGTAGCGTGGAGGAGGAATGGGGTCCAGGTTTCTAACTGTTCACAGCTTTCACCTGATCCTTTCTTGCTTTAGTCTCCCTTCCCCCTCTTTGTTCTGGCATCCCTGAGCTTTTTGAGGATTGTATGGTATAAATTGGGCTTTTTCTAAGTTGCCAGCACTGCTGGTTTGTAATTTGGCTGTTTTTACAAAGTCAGTTACCACTCCTCCATCTTCTTTTCAGCTTCCAAAATTTTATTGCTGTCATCTCTTCCTCCTTTCTTCTGTCCTTGTGGTTTATGAGCTAAAAACAGAACACAACAACATTTTCTTTATGCTTGTTTTAGTAGAGTTTTGGGGAGGGAGGAAAATTAGTTGTGTGTGTTCAGTCTGCCAACTTAACCTGGAAGTCCATCATCTGCTTTCCTTTTACAAAAATGTGTTGGCATCTGCTGTTCACTGTTGTCTCCTCCTTGGAGGGTTATATCTTTTAAATCTCTTTGTTTTCTCTTAGGCTAAATTTATACATTTTAAAGTATTCACCTTTAAATTATGTCCATCCTTTTCTGTGCTAAAATGTCCTTTTTCATACGAACATTATGGGTTTTTTTGTTTGTTGTTTTCTGTAATGTCCTTATTTGACAACATAGAAAGCTGCCAGCCCATTTTGCCCTTCAAATTAATTTTTGACAAGTTTTGTGAAATTTATAAAAGTCTGCTTAACACTACCCACAATTCTCAGTGGCCTTTCTGCTCCTCTACCAATTATTTTCCTTTTGTTTGCATATAAAATTAAAATATAAATAAAAGATAACATTGGCAGTTATTACTATCTATCTTGGTGGTTTGCTAGTCCTTCCTCTTGGAAACATGGAGGTTAATTAATGTTTTGTAGATAGAACCTGTTGACATATGTGTTTGCTCAGAAAGGATCATCCCATTTCTCATTTCAGATTGCCTGGTGTTTATTGCCATTTCCAGCTCTTGTTTTAATTGTATCTGTACTTGAAGAGCTTTCCCCTGCCTGTGCTGTTTGCAGTTTATCCTTTAAGTGACCAAAGATAATGTGGGTTTAGTGCTTGTTAATTGTTCTTTGTACTAATTCAACCCTGACAGTTGTACTCTGAAAAGTGTTCCCTAAAGCTGGTCAAACTGGCTATTATCTGGGTCTTCATTGTCTTGTGGGTTCATGATGAGGGCTCTCTCCTTGAGGAACTGATGGTTCTTGTGTTCTTGGAAGGGACCTTGATGAGAGATAGGAACAGACCTGGCTTTATTATCGATCATTGCTCTTTTTTGTTTTTCATAGGAAAGTGCAAGCACTGATGTAAAAGTGAAGATGGGGATTTTGTCTAACTTTGAGTTGGTGTTTAAATGATTAATAGCTGTCTTTTTTGGCCTGGCACAGATCTTTTATTATGTCAAAAATGAATCCAGCATTCTCATAAATTATGGTAGTAATGTTAATAGATACTGGATAAAAGTAAAGCTTTAATGAACAATTGTATAATATGATGTTTAAATGAGATACATGAGAGAAAGAAGAAAAATTTATCTTCAGGTATACCAGAAATCAGGATAGTTTAGAAGACATGGTGGTGAGAAGATAGAGCTTTAAGTAAATTGAAAATGAATTTAAGGGAATAAGCCCATGAGAAGTCTAATGCCTTTGAATATTTATCTGAAATACATGTAAGAGATGAACACAAAGTTAAAGACTACTGCCTTTTTGAAAATGTGGAGAAGCTTCTTTTCTAGTGTCAGATGAGCAAGGTTTATAAAGGTTGTCAAGCATGATAGTACATTTACATGTAACATACAAGATTGGAAAAATGAATCAGTAAGTGATCTAGAATTTTAAAGAAGTTATAAAATTATCCATAAGTCATTAAGAACCACCAAAGATAACACATATTTAGCATCTCCTGTGTGTCAAACATAGTGATAGGTATTGGAAAGATAATGGTGATCTATTCTACATAGATAAAATCCTTGCTCTCACAAAATTTACAAACTAGGGGAAGGCACAGTTGATATATTGTTTCTGAATGAGGTGATAATTTTGTAAAAAATGGGGGGTAATTAAGTGATTAATTTGTCTTAAATCTTGAGGCTTTTTTAACTAGTAAGGGAAAATGCTGAGTGAAGTAGGCGCCCCACCCCAAAAACTTTTAAAGCAAATATTAAGATTTAAAACCTACTTCAGGGGCACCTCGGTGGCTCAGTCGTTAAGCGTCTGCCTTCAGCTTGGGTCATGATCCGAGGGTCCTGGGATTGGATCGAGCCCAGCACCTGGCTTCCTGCTCAGTGGGAAGCCTGCTTCTCCCTCTCCCACTCCCCCTGCTTGTGTTCCCTCTCTCGCTGTGTCTCTCTCTGTCAAATAAATACATAAAATCTTAAAAAAAAGTTTTTGGGGTAAATTTATATATAGTGAAATGCATAGAACTTAACTGTACAATGCAGTGAGTTTTGATAAATGTATATGCCTTTGTGAATCTCTCTCCCTCCCCCCCCCCCTCAGGGTTCTTTTAGTTCATGTTCTGTTATTTATTTTTTTTTACCACAGATTAGTTTTCCTTGTTCTTGAACTTCACATAAAAATAGAATAAATTAGTGTGTATTCTTTTCTGCTTGGCTTCTTTTGTCCAACATAATGTTTCTGAAATTCAGCTGTTTTAACAGTTTGATTTAACTGATTTAACAGTTTTGCACGTACCAATAGTTCTTTTTAGTTGGTGTGTAATCCATTGTATAACGGTAACACAGTTTATCCATTCTCCCATTTGGCTATTATGAATAAAGCTGTCATGAATGCTTGATTACTGGTCTCTTTATAGACATACATTTTCATTTCTCTTAGATAAATAACTAGGGGTGAAATTACTGGGTCATGGGGCACATATATGTTTAACTTTAGAAGACATTGCCATACAGTTTTCCCAAGTGGTTATACCATTCTACAGTGCAATAAGCAGTCTGTGAAAGGTCTACTTAAGTGACAAATCAGAATTGAGTTTCAGAAAGATTATTCTGGTACAGTGGGGCACAGGACATAAGATAGGGAAAACACACAGTAAAGTAATATAGTTGAAAATTGATGTATTCCTGTTTCAAGAAATTGATAGGGAAGGAGAGAATCTTAGGGATTCTAGAGCTATGGTATGTGGGGTGAGGATATGTATGTCACAGGCTGCTAGATATTGATCTGGCAGTCATTAATAGAGGGAACACAGTTGAAGAGTAGATTTTGGAGGGAAAAGCGGGTAATAATTCTGTTTTGTTTGTAAGTAGTAATTAGGGGTAAAAGGAAGTAGATGAGATAGCTCTGGAAAGTGTGTGTAGTGAGGAGAGAGCCAGGTTGGAATGAGAACTTTGGGAGCCATTGACATGAGAGAAGTGAGCTGATGAAGCGGAGTCTGCAAAAGAACAGAAGTAGTAGCCACTAGAGAAGGAAATATAAATCAGGAAACTGATTTAACAGAAGTTGAGAACTTTGAAGAAGGAGAGAAGGGCTTGAATGTTGTTACTGTGAGTAAAAAATAAGGAGAGCCTTTTTGGAGGTTAATATATATATATATGTGTATATATATATCTGTTAAAAATTAAAATATCACTATTTGTTTGAGAGAGTGAGCGCATGTGCGCCCATGCATGGTGGGGGTGGGGGGCCAGGGTGGGTGGTGAGAGGGTGTGGGAGAGAGGGAATCCCAAGCAGGCTCCACGCCCAGTGCAGAGCCTGATACAGGGCTTGATCATGATTTCGGCCTGAGCCGAAATCAAGAGTCAGATGCTTAACCCACTGAGCCACCCAGGCGCCCCACATTTCTTTTTTTCTTTTTCTTTTTTAAGTAACCTTTACAACCAATGTGGGGCTCGAACTTACAACCCCGAGATCAAGAACTGCTCGTTCTACCGAATGAGCCAGCCAGGCATGCTGAAATTTCACATTTCTTGATCTAATAGGTGTACTCTATGGAATAACTCCTTGGAGAAACAGAAATGTAGAAAGATGTGTTTAGGGGTATTCATGGCACCTAGTATATAATAATAAAAAGTTGAAAACAACCCAAGTAGCCATCAATAAAGGATTGCTAAATAAAATATGGTACATTCTTATGATAGAAAATTATACAGCTAATGTAATATGTGTGTATATGCTATATTTCCTATTGCTGCTATAATGAATTAACAGACTTAGCAGCTTAAAACAAAAACTTAGTCTCTTACAGTTATGGAGGCCAGAAGTCTGAAATGTTTCACTGGGCTAAAGTCAAGTTATTGGCAGGGCTGTTTTTAAGGGTAGAATCTGTTTTCTTGCTTTTTCCAGCTGTTGGAATTGCATTCCTTGTATTTCCTGCATGCATTTTGTGGCCCCTTCCTCCATCTTCTAAGCCAACAGTTTAGCATCTTCAGATGTGCCCAACCCAGATAATCCGATAACTTCCTCATCACAAAATCCTTGACTTAATCTGCCAAACCTCTTTTGCCATTTAAGGTAACATTCATAGGTTCTGGGTATTATGATGAAGAGCTCTCTAGGAGGCCATTAATCAAGCTACTAAATAATACTAACAAGGACAGAAGATCAAGGTGCATTAAATAAATTCTCAAAGAAAAATATATATAGTATGATCTAATTTATAAGTTAAAAAATACGTATATTCTTAAATGTTAGTATATGTATAGAATTTTTTTTTAGAAAAGAAATCTTGTGGGGCACCTGGGTGGCTCAGTTGTTAAGCGTCTGCCTTGGGCTCAGGTCATGATCCCAGGGTCCTGGTTTTGAGCCCCACATCAGGGAGCCTGCTTCTCCCTCTCCCTCTGCCTGCCACTCCTCCTGCTTGTGCTTTCTCTCTGTCAAATAAATAAATAAATAAAACTTAAGGGAAAAAAAAGAAAAGAAATCTTGATGGAGATAGACTGTACTGCTAACAGGCAGTCTTTGAGAGTAGGATTACAGAGTATTTAAACTTTTAATTTTTTTCTGTGATATTTCAATTCTTAACATGTATTTTCTAATCAGAAAAATCACAATAAATAAAAGGATAGAGTATTATACAGGGTCACATGTTGCAGAGAGATAAACAAAGAGGCTCTTGGTGAGCGACCCTTGATAAGTGTGGTTTCAGTAAAATGGTAGGGTAGAAGCCAGATTGCAGTGAAAAAGTGGGAGGTGAGAAAGGGAAGAATGAAAAGATAAACACATCCTTCCAGTTGCTTAGTTATGAGGGGTGGCAGGATGCTGTGAGACCAGGGATACTTAGAGGGATAAATAAGATCCAGTGAGATTTTTAAATATGACAGAGCAGCATGTTTGAAAGTTGAGAGCTGAAACTGGGAGGAAGAGAGAGATTGCCTGAATTCATGGTAATTCAAAGAGCCTGAGGCCTAAGGTCTTCTGACTTGATTAAGCTGAAGATCCACTTGCTTATGGCTGGTGAGACCTAGAGAGGTGTGGCTATGCATAGTAGTTAAGTTTATAATATTTTAGTTTTATTCAGTATTATCAGATTTTTAAAAAATCCTACATGCTTCTTTGGCATCTTCTGAAAGTCTAAGGTTATTGTGTAACTACGTAAATTTAGTCTTGCTAATATACTCTCATTGTTTTGGTTTGTCCCCAAAACTTCTGATTGTTTCTGTAGCCTAGCATATGAGTTTCAGGGAGTAAGACCTTAGTTTTCTAGGTGCAACATTTTGGGATTTTTTTCTGTTATTGAAACTATTGCATTAAAAAAATCTGCTTATAGGGCGCCTGGGTGGCTCAGTTGGTTAGGCAACTGCCTTCGGCTCAGGTCATGATCCTGGA
The DNA here is from genome assembly GCF_002201575.2 of Neomonachus schauinslandi. Lineage (NCBI taxonomy): Eukaryota > Metazoa > Chordata > Mammalia > Carnivora > Phocidae > Neomonachus > Neomonachus schauinslandi. The sequence goes on along the minus strand of NC_058406.1, from coordinate 76,590,960 downwards.
GTCCCGGGATTGAGTCCCGCATTGGGCTCCCTGCTCAGCGGGGAGTCTGCTTCTCCCTCTAACCCTCCCCCCTCTCATGCTCTCTCTCTCTATCTCATTCTCTCTCTCAAATAAATAAATAAAATCTTTTAAAAAAATCTGCTTAAAAAATCTTGTATCAATTTTCTCTTTTGACTCTAGAATGTTACAACAGGAAAGCATTGGAGATAACATTCACTTCAACCTTTTTTCAAGTTCCTGACAAGGAAAAAGAGCTTAAATAACTTTTGAGGAGCTTAAGTAATTTGTGGAGGCCACATGTATCTTGTAAATAGAACCTGGTACTTTTACCTTGCTGAGATGCTGAGGACCTTTTAAAAAATTATTTCATTGATACTTACCATTGTGCCAGAATTTCCTGATTTTTCATATGTATTCTTCTATCCAGTTTTGATTAACATGTATTTCCCCCTCATAATTTGATCACTCTTCCTTTATCAGTGTAATTAAATTAATTAACATGACTAGAATTAAAGTAGAATTTTTAGGACTTTGCTGTGATCTGTGTACTGTTTAACCCATTTGGAGAATTATGTTGAAGATTCTTATTGCCATTTTAGGATTTTTCAGAATAGTGGTAATTCATTTTTATTTCACATTGGGTATGGAGTGACAGCACTTAATATACTTTTTTTTTAAGAGAGAGGGTGAGAGAGCACATAAGCAGGTGGGGGGAGAGGCAGAGGGACAGAGGGAATATTAAGCAGATTCCACGCCCAGTGTGGAACCCACACAGGGCTCAACCTCACAACTCTGAGACCATGATCTGAGCTGAAATAAAGAGTCGGACACTTAATTGACTGAGCAACCAACTGAGCCACCCTTTAACATACTTCTTGACATAATGCTTGATATATTGTGTATACTAAATAAAAAATTCATGTAATATATGATATATTTTAGGAGGTACTTGTTCTGAATTTGTGCTTTTTTCAGACTAGATTGAAACATAGGGAAACTGGTATTTTAGTACATACTCTTGCTGCTGCCAGGAAAAAATTGTGTATGCGGATATATCCCTTTTTTTTTTTTTTATAGTTTTGTGTTTGTAACAATGGAAGGTTGAGGTCAGGGAACAGACTTAGTTCCTTACCCGTGAACTTCAGCACCTCAGCTATAGCAATTTTAGGTGCAGCTCAAAGGATCAAATTTTAGTCAGCTAGTACTCTTACTCAGTGTACTTTATTATTTTTTTTAAAGCTTTTATTTATTTATTTGACAGGGAAAGAGATAGCGAGAGCAGGAACACAAGCAGGGGGAGTGGGAGAGGGAGAAGCAGGCTTCCCGCCGAGCAGGGAGCCCAGTGCGGGGCTCAATCCCAGGACCCTGGGATCATGACCTGAGCCAAAGGCAGACGCTCAACCGACTGAGCCACCCATGCGCCCCTTACTCAGTGTACTTTAGACAGCATTCTCTCCTCCCAGTCTTAATACAAAAGTATTTTGGGGGAAATTACATCAGTAATAAGGTAATACAATAAAATATTTTACAGAATAATAATTTCCCCTTCTGTGAAGGAAAACAACCTTAGTTTTTGTTGAGAATCTAGTAAAATTCTGTATAAATAATTTCATTATAAGAATTGATGGCTGGAAAAAAAAATGTGGCATGATGTAGTAGAACAAGCATTTTGCCTTGTCATTTTCATTGTTACTTAACCTCTCTGGGTCTGTTTCTTTACCAGAAAATGTGTGTTCATATTTACTGTGCATGGTGATGAGGAATGCAAATAATAGATGTAAAGAACTTGGAGCAGTAGCTGGCGTGGGTTTTATGTTCAGTATAAATAGCAGCTGTTATTTTGTGATTATGATGTTATTAAAAGAAGACTAAAAAATGCAGGAAGGACAAATGGAATTTATATGGAAGGTAATACATAAGGAAGATCTGTCTGATAGCAAGATGAGTTTCAGTTTTGTATTCAGTTTTGAATTACCAAAATAGCTAAGTGGATTACTAAAACTACCTATAAGATAATTTTCTCATATGTTAGTGTGATAAATGATAATATCTACCCAATGATAGTTATTTGATGTATTGTGTGTACTTAAAAATATTATCTTGTTCTTTGGATGGTTTAGGTTGGCATAGTAGCAGGAGAGATTCTAGGTTTGTGTAATATCTTTTATGGATTCGTTGCCGAAGTGTATAGTATTAAACAAGACTTCGTTTTTTTAGCATGAACAAAACTTAATTCAGATCCATAGCTCATGGTAATTTTTGTTATTTGATCAAGATGGTTTAAGGGGGCACTATTTCTTAAGAAATAAGTGTAACCTGTAATTAATATATGAATTTATAAACATGAAAAATATTTTAATACTGGGTAATAGTTGAAGTGGCCAGTTAAAATATTTCATTAAATTTTTGAGTATAATTGAACTTGTATAGCTCTTAGGTTTTAAACGCTAAATGAATGCTAATTCCTCAGGGTAATTGCATGTTATATCTAGTACAGTTTCAGATACTTTAAATATTTAAAATGCTAAAACTGAATAGTAGTACTTCATTCACTTGAAGTGTTCCAATCACATAACCTGTATCAGCAATACACAGATGTTCGGAGTGGGCTGGAAGAATGTGCGTGTGTGCGTGTGTGTGTGTGTGGTAACTTTATATGTAGCTTAAGGTATTTCTGAGCTGTCTCAGTCCAGTAGAATTAAGTGAATTTAGTTAACTAGAGAGCAGTGCACGTGGTACCCTTTAGTAAAGTCCTTTAACAGTGACTATAAATACAGATTTGCAACTATTAAATCATAAACTCGTATTATTGGAGCATTAAATATAAAACATTAGCAACAAACTGACATTTTATATTTAGAAGATTTTTTGAAAAAAACTTAAGTCTGGTAAACAGGTTAGTTGGAGTTGGTAGCCTTGGTAAAATTCCATTTTCCTGCAACGTAGGCATGGAATTATGATGCGGTGGCCATTAGTTTCTATTCTCTGTTCATTTTCTTCTTTTTTCTTTAGAAACTATTGCTGTAGTTTACAAAGTGGGAAGGTTTCCTTTTGTGCATAATGTTAAAGTCAGGAAAATGACAAATGTTTCTTCAGATCTGTCATGCAGATCTGTTCAGTTAATATAAAAAATTATAAAAGAGGTTGTTATTGATAGTTTTGAGACTTTTCATTCTAGTATTACATGGATTAAAAAAAGATTACATACAGTCTGTAATAGGCTATTTACAAAGGAGGTAGGAATTTTCATGTGATATGTTGACAATTTCATTTTCAAATATAATTTCCATCTCAGTATTTTAGTTAACTTGTTAAATTGGTAATCAGATTGGTTTTGGGCAGGCCCTGTTCTGTCAAAATCCTCAGGCTCATGACATGTTCAGATGTACTATTTTTTTACTTTTATGTTCTACAGTTAGGTTTAGCTCACTTTCCTCTCAGTGATTTACACTTGTCAAGATGTTTTTGTTTTGGGGCCAAATGGTTAGTATCCTGGCTCCATCATTTATTAGCTAATGGATCTTGGACAAGTTGTTTAACCACCACAAACATCAGTAAAACCTATATTAGGGTTATTGTGAGGATTGAATAAGATAATGGATGTAAATCTTGTGACAGTGCTTGGTACATAGTAAAGTATATAGTAGATGATGGTGGTGGCAACAGTAGTAAGTAGTATATCATTGTATACAAATTTCGCTTTTTTGAAATTTAGCTCTAGAGGTAGGAGGGATTAGAGAGAGATGGAAATGCACTGTATGCCTACAGAACATAAATTAACTTGGAAATTTGTCATGTACACATTTAAAGGAAGGATACTTGTCAGCAATGTTGCTCTTATTTCCTGTTTTTTTCCCTTTCACTGTAATATCTGTTCTATTTTTTGATTCCTGTTGAAGCCAGTGCTCTGTATCTTCCCTTCTTCCATCTCTCTTTGACATCTGTTAACTTACATAAATGAAGGACATAGTTTGATACTCTTTGTGGATATTTACAAGCTGTGTTTTAAAATCTATGCCCTATATTTATTGATAATATTCAAAATGTGCAAGATACTGCTATTTATAATATGTATTTCCCTGCTTAAGGAGTTGGAAAAATACTTTTTTTATGACATGATCTGATTTTTATTTTTATTTTTTTTTTTTAAAGATTTTATTTATCTGACAGAGACACAGCGAGAGAGGGAACACAAGCGGGGGCAGTGGGAGAGGGAGAGGGGGCAGTCATGCCTAATGACTGAGCCACCCAGGCACCCCTGATTTTTATTTTTTTAAAGATTTTATTTTAGGGATGCCTGGGTGGCTCAGTTGGTTAAGTATCTGCCTTCGGCTCAGATCACGATCCTAGGGTCCTGGGATTGAGTCCCACATCGGGCTCCTTGCTCAGCGGGGAGCCTGCTTCTCCCTCTCCCACTCCCCCTGCTTGTGTTCCCTCTCTCGCTGTCTCTCTCTCTCTGTCAAATAAATAAAATCTTTAAAAAAAATATTTATTTGAGAGAGAGAGAGAGAGAGAGAACGCAAGCAGGGGGGAGGGGCAGAGGGAAGGGGAGAGAGAATCCCAAGCAAACTGTGCACTGAGCATGGAGCCCGACACAGGGCTTGATCTGAGGACCCCTAGATCATGACCTGAGCCGAAATCGAGAGTCGGACACTTACCCGACTGAGCCCCTGGAACAATACTTTCTTATAACCTGCTTAAAAGATTGAAGATGGGGGGCGCCTGGGTGGCTCAGTTGGTTGAGCAACTGCCTTCGGCTCAGGTCATGATCCTGGAGTCCCTGGATCGAGTCCCGCATCGGGCTCCCTGCTCCGCGGGGAGTCTGCCTCTCCCTCTGACCCTCCCCCCTCTCATGTGCTCTCTCTCATTCTCTCTCTCAAATAAATAAATAAAATCTTTAAAAAAAAAAAAAAAGATTGAAGATGGGGCGCCTGGGTGGCTCAGTTGGTTAAGCAACTGCCTTCGGCTCAGGTCATGATCCTGGAGTCCCAGGATCGAGTCCCACATCGGGCTCCCTGCTCAGCAGGGAGTCTGCTTCTCCCTCTGACCCTCCCCCCTCTCATGCTCTCTCTCTATCTCATTCCCTCTCTCAAATAAATAAATAAAATCTTTAAAAAAAAAAAAGATTGAAGATGTATATTACATTTGTACCAGCCTTAAATCCTACTGGAACAAGGTTGAGTATAAATAATTTTTTTTTTCTTTTCACACATTTATTCAGTTGAATATCAAGTTTTTCATGGGCTCAGAATCTCCAGAACTTTGAAGAATGAAGAGAAGTAACAATGTATACAGGTAAAAGTTAATGATTTTTTATGTTTACATTGACATAGACTATTTTGAAATTTGAGCAAACATTTTAGAATGTACTTCTAAGTTGGATACATTGCTGTTTATTTTGGAAGCAAATAAGAAAAGACCTCCCTGGATCCATTTGGCATTATAAGCACTTATACAAAAACCTACTAAAAAAGCATGGTGCTAGAAGTTGGTGAGCTCTGGGATTTGTAATCCTGTATGAGCAGGGTTGTAGTTTAAGTAATGATCCCAGAAATACAATATCCTCTCATTCACCTACCTGCCAGTTTCTCTGTGAATTTATGGATTCTTATGAAACTTACAGTGAAACTTGAGATGCTTGAAATAATCAATTTCAGACTAGCAGTATAAATAATTTAAAAAATAAGATGTAGGTGGAAGAGCTTGGATATCTATAGATTTGTCCTTCTCTTTGGTCAGAACAGGTTTTAATTTAATGTATTTTCTCTTCCCCCTACATCTTACCACCACATTAATGAAAGCCAATTTACAACAGTTCTTTTTACCTAGTACATCATATCCAATTATCAAGAAAAATTACAAGACATACTAAAAGACAAAAAGCACAGTTTGAAGAGCTAGAGCAAACATCAGATCTAGACTTAGATATGGTAGGGATATTGGAATTATCACACCAAGAAATAATTTAAAATAACTATGATGAAAATGCTAAGGGCTCTAAATGGATAAAGTAGACAGCATATAAGAAAAGATGGGCAATGTTAGAAGAGAGATCGAAATTCTAAGAAAGCACCAAAAAGAAATGCTAGAGATCAAAGACATTGTAGTATTGTAACAGAAAACACATGGTAACCATTTGGTGGGCTTATTAGTAGACTGGACTACTGATGGCTGAGGAAAGAATCTCTGAGCGTGAGGCTATCAATAGAAACTGCTAAAACTGGAAAGGAAAGAAAAAAGATGGAAGAATGGAACAGAATATTCAGTAACTGTGGGACAACTGCAGAAGATTTAACATATGCATAATGACACAAAGCCTATTTTATAATAAAGTGTTGAAGATTTCATGTAATTTATTGAATACTGCAGTGAAAGTGAAAAACAGAATAGTTGTATGGGTACTGAATGGTTTTAAGTTAATCAGTTGTTGTTACTTATGTGCGTATGACGGGCAGCTGTGGCTCACTGCCTCTGCCCAGCTTCACAAGAGCATTTGTACCACATTTTGGTAGCCTGGGAAAAGACCAAAATTTAGAATTCAAAATACAGTTTCTACTGAATGTGTATCACTTTCACGCCGTCAGAAAGTTGAAAAATTGTAAATCAAGCCATTGTAAGTCAGGGACTGTAGAGTTACAGGAAAAAATGTTAACACACAAAGTCAACTGATTTCTTATGTATATAGGAATGAACAAGTGGGATTTGAAATTAAAAACACAATACCACTTAAGTAACATCTCAAAAAATGAAATACTTATATATAAATCTAATGAAATCTGTTTGAGGTCTGACATAAATCTAATGAAATAGGTACAAGTTCTGTGTGAGGAAAACTATAAAACTCTGGTGAATGAAATCAAAGAACTACTAAATAAATGGAGAGTTATTCCATGTTTATAGATAGGAATACTCAATATATAAAAAAGTCAGTTCTTCCCAACTATTGTAGATTCAGTACAATTCCAGTCAAAATCCCAGCAAATTATTTTGTGGCTATTGACAAACTGATTCTAAAATTAATACGGAGATGCAAAAGACCCAGAATAGCCAACAGTTTTGAAGGAGAAGAAGAAAGGTGGAAGACTGATACTACTTGACTTCAAGATATATTCTTAAGCTACAATAATCAAGACAATAGGATATTGGTGAAAGAATAGACAAATGGATCAATGGAACAGAGTAGAAAGCCCAGAAATAGACCCATATAAATATAGTCAACTGATTTTCAACAAAGGAGCAAAGGCAATACAATGCATAAAAGACTATCTTTTCAACAAATGGTGCTGGAGCAATTAGGCTTCCGCATGCACAAAAATGAATCTAGGTATAGACTTTACATCCTTCACAAAAATTAATTCAAAATGGATCCAACACAAAAATGTAAAATGCAAAACTATAAAACTCCTAGGAGATAACAGTAGAAAATCTAGGTGACCTTGGGTTGGTGATGACTTATTAGATGCAACATCAAAGATGTGATCCATAAAAGAATTGATACCTGGACTTCATTAAAATTAAAAATGTCTCCCAAGCTACAGACTGGGAGAAAATATTTTCGGAAGACGTATCTGATAGCATACTGTTATCCACAATATTCAGAGAACTTTTAAAACTCAACATTGAGAACACAACATGATTTAAAAACAGACCAAAGATCTTAACAGATACCTCACTAAATAAGATCTACACACGGCAAATAAGCACATGAAAAGATGCTCCACATAATGTGTCATAAGGGAAATGCAGATTAAAACAATGATGAGATACCACTACACTCCTAGTGGAATGAATGGCCAAAATCCAGAACACTGAAAACACCAAATGCTGGTGAGGATGTAGAGCCACAGGAGCTCTCATTCATTATTGGTGGGAATGCAAAATGCTACACTCAGTTTGGAATACAGTTTGGCAATTTCTTATAAAACTAAATTCAGAAGTTTATATGAATGCAGTTTAGAAGTCATGCTTCTTGGTACTTACCTACCTAAATTTGAAAAACTTATGTCCACACAAAAACCTGCTTTATTCCTAATTGCTAAAACTTGAACTCAACCAAGGTATCTTTCAGTAGTTGAATGGATAAAGAAATTGGTACATCAAGACAGTGGAATAATATTCAGTGCTAAGACAGAATGAGCCATCAAGCCATAAAAAGACATGGAGGATACTTAAATTCCCCATTCCTTCCTTTCCTTTTTTTTTTTTTTTTTTTTTTTTTTTTAGTAGGCTCCACACCCAGTGTGGAGCCCAGTACAGGGTTTGAACTCACAGCCCTGAGATCATGAGTCAGACACTTAACTGAGTCACCCAGGCTCCCATTAAATGCTTATTTCTAAGTGAAAGAAGCCAGTCTGGAAAGGTTAGACACAAGGTGATTCCATTTATATGACATTCTGAAAAAGGCGAAACTATGGAGACAGTGAAAAGATCAGTGGCTGCCAGGAGTTGAGGGGAGGGGAGGCAGAGCACAGAAGGATTTTTAGGGCAGTGCATCTACTCTGTATGGTATTATGATGATGAATACTTGTCATTACACATTTCCCCAAAACTATAGAATGTAGAACGCCAAGAGTGTACCCTAATGTAAGTGATGGACTTTGGGTGATAATGGTGTGTCATTAGTTTCATCAGTGGTAGCAAATATTCTATCTGGTGGGATATGTTGGTATTGGAGGCTATGTATGTGTAAGTGCGAGGGGTATTTGGGAAATCTCTGTACCTTCTGCTCAGTTTTGCTGTGAACCTAAAAGTATTCTAAAAAATAAAGTCTATTTAACACAAAATCAAAACGACCACAGAAATTATAAAAGTATAGGCATGCCTCATTTTATTGTGCTTTGCTTCATTGTGCTTGCAGGTACTGTTTTTTACAAATTGAAGGTTTGTGGTAACCCTGGCTAAGCAAGTCTATTGGCACCATTTTTCCAATAGCATTTGCTTATTACTTCGTGTATCTGTCAAATTTTGGTGATTGTCACAGTATTTCAAACCTTTTCATTATATTTGTCATGGTGATCTGTGATTAGTGATTACAACTCGCCTAAAGTTCAGATGATAGTGAGCATTTTTTGGCAATAAAATATTTTTTAATTAGGTATATGCATTGTTTTCTCAGACATGCTTTTACACACTTAATAGACTACAATTATAGTGTAAACAACTTTTATATGCACTGGGAAACCAAAAAATTCATTTGACTCTTTATTGCAGCATTCACTTTATTGCAGTGGTCTGGAACTGAACCCACAATATCTCTGAAGTATGCCTATAGAGGATAGTAAAAATTTTTGAGAATGGAGGTCTTTAAAGCACAAAAAGAAAGTTTTCTCTCTCTGCTTTTATTTCCCTTGCTAAACTTTCACTCTCTTGAGGTAGTTGTAAATAGTTTGATATATAGCCCATCAAAAAATGGAATTATACTGCATATCCTATTCTTCACCAAAAACTGATTGGTTCCATCATAGTGGGAATTTCATTTTTTTTAATGGCTGCATTCTGTTGTATGGTGGTGTCATAACTTATTTGCTCATTCTTTGATGGACATTGGGGTTACCACTAGTTTGCTGTTAGAAATAGTTCTGTGATTAATTTTAGTACATACGTCCTTGTTTATTTGGGCAAATAATTCTTTCAGACAGATTCCTGAGTCAGCTTATGTATATGTAAATTTTGTTATATATATTTCCAAATAGTCCTTCAAAACAGCTCTACTAATGTATGTGCTCACAATAATGTGTTTGAAAATACTCACTTTATGCAGAGCATTGATTTTTTCATAATGAAATATTTCTAACTCAGAAGGTATAAAGAAAAGTGTAATAAATGCCTATATTCCCACCACCCACCTTAACAAATAAAACATTACAAATGCACTTGTAACCATAGTGCTCCCTCTCCTTCCAAACATAACATTTTTACACTCATGAATATGTATGTATTTATAAACAATACAGCATACAACCATAATATGTTATGTAAGGTAGTTAGTATGGTTCCTGATAACCCCACCTCCTGATTTACATTCTATATAGTTTCCTTCCACACTAAATAGAACTGACTTGTGGAATAATTAGGTTATTGCAAAAATGAAAGCGTGTGACTTACGATGCAAGGTCGTGTAAGTTATTACATCTTCTGTTTTGCTCATTTGTTTTGGGGGAAGCCAGCTGCCACATTGTGAGGATACTCATCAGCTTTCTAGAGAGGTTCTCATGTGAGGAACTGAAGCCTTCTGACAATAACCATGTGCAGGAGACATCTTGAAGCAGATCTTCCAGCCCCAGTCAAACCTTCAAAGATGATAGCACTGGCCAAGATCTTGTCTGCAACTTTATGATAGATCCTGAGTAGGATCACTCAGTTAAACTATAGCTTAATTCCTGACACGCAGAAACTGTGAGATAATAAATATTTGGTGTATTAAGCTACTAGATTTGAGGGTAACAGATGAAAGAAAGAGAAATAAATAGGTAGATGTGGGAACCTTGGTTCCATCCTTGTGAATTATTTTCAAGGGAGACCAGGAGAATGAGTATATGGTACTTTTTAGACTTAGGTGGGAAATCCCAGAACACTAATGGGGATTCAGATGTTGGGTGGCCAGAAAGAATGACAGTATAGTTGACCCTTCAACAACATGGGGGCTACGGAGTGTGGAACCCCTGCACTGTTGAAAATCCATGTGTTACTTTTGACTCCCCAAAAACTTAACTACTAATAGCCTACTGTTGACTGGAGGAAGCCTTACCGTTAACATAAACAGTTGATTAACATATTTTTTTTTAAAGATTTTATTTATTTATTTGAGAGAGAGAGAATGACAGACAGAGAGCATGAGAGGGAGGAGGGTCAGAGGGAGAAGCAGACTCCCCGCTGAGCAGGGAGCCCAATGCGGGACTCAATCCCGGGACTCCAGGATCATGACCTGAGCCGAAGGCAGTCGCCCAACCAACTGAGCCACCCAGGCGCCCCTTGATTAACATATTTTATATGTTATATATATTATATACTACGTAACGTAAGCTGGATAAAAGATGTGATTAAGAAAGTCATAAGAGAAAATACATATATTGTACTGTATTGTAAATGTGTATAAAGTGCACCCACAAATCTGAGTTGTTAAAGGGTCAATTGTAAGTGGATTTTTGCCTGCACAGGGAGTGGGAGGCTTGGCACCCCCTAATCCCTGTGTTGCTCAAGGGTCAACTGTATATCCTTTTTTGTGGCATTTGTCATATTGTATTTTAATTGTTTCCATGTTTGTCTCCTCACACTCCATTAGTGATGAGGTACTTGAGGATAGGACAGGACAGGAACTGTGTGTCTTACTCATCATCCCACTCAATGCCTGCCCCTGTACTTACCCTTACTAAGTATTTGTTGAGTGAAATTGATAGAGTTGTATTGGAAGTAAAGAACTTAGAGGGAATATTAAATCCCTGAAGCTGAGGTAGCCAGATTTTTGAGTCATTGTCAGATAGCATGTAAAGACCACCTTGTTTCTTCTGAAGAGTAGTTATGGTCAACTTCCGAACTACTACTGCTACTTTGGCTGTAGGAGTTTGGTACTGATTTTGAAGTCATGATATTTGGCTGCTTTTTTTTTTTTTTTTAAAGAGAGGGGGAGAGAGAGGGTGAGGGAGGGACAGAGGGAGAAGGAGAGAGAATCTTAAGCAGGCTCCATGCAGAGCCCCATGTACAGCCCATTATCACAATCCTAAGATCACGATCTGAGCCGAAATCAAGAGTCGGTCCCTTAACCGAGGCACCCAGGCACTCCGATATTTGACTTCTACTTTGCTGTTGTTCTTTGGAGCTTGGGTTAGAAAATGTTATCTGTAGATTTTAATTTTAGATTCCTAGGGATATTAACTAAATCTAAATTTTTTCTTTTCATTTTTCAAAATATGAAAGAATTATAAAAGACCTATAACCCTTTTAATTGAGAACTTCACTGGTGTATGTACAGGAGGCATTACTTACCCATATCCTAATGGATTATTTTTGTTTTTGAATTATGGAAAGATAATATATTACCAGCAAGAGGGTATTATATCTAATTTTAGAATATCTGGGTTTGAGTCTTACTTTTAGTATTTATTAGTAAGTGTGAGCCTCTCTGAACTCATTTTCTTTTTCTTTTATTTCTTTTATTTTATTTTATTTTTTTAAAGATTTTATTTATTTATTTGACAGAGACACAGTGAGAGAGGGAACACAAGCAGGGGGAGTGGGAGAGGGAGAAGCAGGCCTCCCGCGGAGCAGGGAGCCTGATTGCGGGGCTGGATCTCAGGACCCCGGGACCATGACCTGAGCTGAAGGCAGACGCTTAACGACTGAGCCACCCAGGCACCCCTGAACTCATTTTCTATTTGGAAAAATTCTCGATTCCGTTCCATCAACTCCAGCATCCCCTCCCAGATAACAACAGAATGCTAGTTCCTCCAGTCACAGAAATGGCACGACTGGTTGCTCAAGTCAGAGTAGATTACACTCATGATTTTTCTTTCTCCCTCATTCTCTACATTCACTTAATCAAAAAGTTAATTAGTTTTGACTTTTTTTTTTTAAGATTTTATTTATTTATTTATTCTGACAGAGCACAAGCGGGGGGAGCGGCAGGCAGAGGGAGAAGGAGAAGCAGACTCCCCGCCAAGCAGGGAGCCCGATGTGGGGCTCGATCCCAGGACCCTGGGATCATGACCTGAGCCGAAGGCAGACGCTTAACGACTGAGCCACCCAGGCACCCCTTGTTTTGACTTTCATAATATCTTGCATGCATCTATTTTCTTTTTCTCTCCTGCCCCCACAATAGCCTAAACCTTAATTATTTCTCACCTAGACTTCTGTAAGTCTTCTGCCTATTTCTCACCTAGACTTCTATAAGTCTTCTGCCTAGTCTCCCTACCTCTGCTTTTATTCTCTGTAATTTGTTAGAAGAGTACTATTTTATTTTATTTTTTTTTATTTATTTGTCAGAGAAAGAGAGCGATTGAGAGAGAGCACTCATGCAAGGGGAGTGGCAGGCAGAGGGAGAAGCAAGCTCCCTGCTGAGCAAGGAGCCCGATGCAGGACTCAATCCAGGACCCTGGGATCATGACCTGAGCTGAAGGCAGACGCTTAACCGACTGAGCCACCCAGGTGTCCCAGAGTACTCTTTTTGTAAAACAGAAAAGATCAAATTTTTCTTTGCATGTTTAAAACCCTCGTGACTTCCAATTGTACTCCAAATAGATTCCATATTTCTTTCTTGTAAGACCCTTAATGACGGGGCATCCATTGACTTTTCATCTTTCTACACTTCCCTTTAAATTACTGTGTGTTAGCCATAATGGTCTTCTCTTAGTTTTTCTTACCTGTGTTGTTCAATATGGAGGCCACTAGCCACATGTAACTATTGAACACTTGAACTGTAGCTAGTCTGAATTGAGATGTGCTGTAAGTGTAAAATATACACTGAATTTCAGACTTAGTATTAAAGAAAGAACATAAAATATTTCATTAAATATTATCTGTTGAAATAATATTTTGGATATGTTTGCATTAAATAAGAAATATAACTTCACTTTCTTTTTACTTTCTAAAGTATAGCTCCTAGAAAATTTAAAATAACTAATGTGGTTTATATTTGTGGTTCACCTTGTATTTGTATTGGGCAGCCCTTCTCTAACCCACCAAGCTTTTAAATTCCTCATGGCCTTTGTACATGCCGTCCCCCCGCCCCACCCCCCCTTTTTTTTTTGCCTAGCTCTTTGCACAGCTGGCTGCTTCTTGCTCATCTTCTAGATCTTAAGTTGAATATTGCCTCTTGAGAAAGACAGTCCTTAACCACTCTATCAAATTAAGTTATTGTTGGTTGCCCGTAGGTCATATATCTTTCTCTGCATTTGTTCAGTCTTTTACTTTTTAACTAGCTCCATGAGGAGAAAGAACATGTCTATTTTGTATATGACTGTATGTTCCTATGTATTCAACACCGAGTAAAGTACTGTTTCAGAGTAGGTTCTGAATAAATAAACATTTGTCAAATGAGTAACACTGGACTGTCTTCTTCTCAGATCTGTTTTAAGGATCAACTATGTGAAACTATTTTATAAACTATAAAGGGTTGTACCAATTTTATTTATATGCAGAAAAGCTGAAGAAATTGGTTGTATATGCCTGGAAATCAAGATTTAATTGGATGAAGCAAAATCTGTGAATTTAGCCTGCATTTCAGTGTGTTCTTCAAACTTTGCATCTAGTAGTTTGACACACTACTCATGTATTATATCACCTAGAGTTTTGAAAGTTGTCGTGTTTTGTAAATAATCTTTAAAAAGCATTACCTCTATTCCTTTCCTTCAGGAGTTTTTTTCTATACTATTCCTTTTTTCTTTGTAGGGATAGTTAGGTATTTTAAATAGTATCAGACCTCAAATAACAGGTGCTAAAATACTGTAAATGAACCCATTCCTTCAGTTTTGGCAGTATATTTTTCTTGGCAATTCCTTAATGTCCTGAGGTTATCAGAATACGGCTCATTATGCTAGTCAGTATTCAGGTATCTCTTGCTTAAGTTATGAGTGAAATTCTTTAAGAAATTACCTCTATAGGAAGGATGCTTGTCACAAAGATAAGTTTGGATTTTTATTTTTCCTTCAGTAGTTACACAGCTGTGCATTTGTATAAAAGAAAGCAAAGGGTGCGGGGCGCCTGGGTGGCTCAGTCGGTTAAGCAGCTGCCTTCAGCTCAGGTCATGATCCTGGGATCTTAGGATGGAGTCCCATGTCTGGCTCCCTGCTCCGCCGAGAGCCTGCTTCTCCCTCTCCCTCCGCCTGCCACTCTGCCTACTTGTGTTCTCTCTCTCTCTCTCTCTCTGTCAAATAAATAAATAAAATCTTAAAAAAAAAAAAAAGAAACAAAGGGTGAGGGCAACCCTCTTGGGTCCCCTCCCTCTTCAGGAGCTTTGTGCTATCACTTTACTATCACTCAATAACCTTTGCTGTCGGGCCCCTCTCCCCCCAAATAAAAACAAAGCGTGACTAACATAGTTGGTAACATACTGATTATGAGACCATCAGTAACAACAGGTTTGGAGGAGGAGTAGGAAGATAATTCTTTCTAAACTGTTAGAGATGGGGACAAGAAACAAGCAAGATTCCAAATATAATTTTGAAATGTATAGTTCTAGTCTATATAGTAGAATAGAAATGTATAGTCTAGTATAGTCTCTGAAGACGCTTAGGAGATCTGTTGGGAGCACGTGGATGGGCCTTTTTAATGGTAATCCTAGTAGTAGTAGTAGTAGTAATAGTAGTAGTAGCAGAGGCAGTAGAGGTAGTAGTAATGTAATAACGGCAAACATTTGAGTACTTACTATGCTAGGTAGTGTTCTAAGTGTCATAAAATGTTTAATTTTCATGTAAAGCATAGGGGATTGATATGCTTTTTTTTTTTTTTTTTTAAGATTTTATTTATTTATTTGCGAGAGAGAATGAGAGACAGAGAGCACGAGAGGGAGGAGGGTCAGAGGGAGAAGCAGACTCCCCGCTGAGCAGGGAGCCGGATGCGGGACTCAATCCCGGGACTCCAGGATCATGACCTGAGCCGAAGGCAGTGGCTTAACCGACTGAGCCACCCAGGCGCCCTTTTTTAAAGATTTTATTGGTTTTTTTTTTTTTTTAAAGATTTATTTATTTATTTGAGAGAGCGAGAATGAGAGAGAGTACATGAGTGGGGGAGGGTCAGAGGGAGAAGCAGGCTCCTCGCCGAGCAGGGAGCCCGATGCGGGACTCGATCCCGGGACTCCGGGATCATGACCTGAGCCGAAGGCAGTCGCCCAACCAACTGAGCCACCCAGGCGCCCAAGATTTTATTCGTTTGAGAGAGTGAGTGAGAGAGAGAGAGAGAGAGAGAGAGAGAGCGCGTGCGCGCCCCCAGGCGGGGGCTCTATCCCTGGACCCTGGGATCTTGATCTGAGCCAAGGCATACACTTAACCCATTGAGCCACCCAGGCACCCCAATTGATATGCTTATTAATCCACTTTTTTCAGATGAGGGATTGAGGCATCAGTTTGTTAAATAAATTGCCTAAGGTTACACAGCTAGTAAGTGGTAGAGATGACTAGAACCTGGGTACGGAGTTCATATTGATCCAGCCTAGAATAAAAAAAAGAAGTGGCCAAAGATAGATTTGTGGAGGACAATATCCGATAAAGCATAGAAAGGATCCAGCAAAGAAGATTCTTGAGAAATAGAAGGAAAACCCTAAGAACATGTTAGAAAAGCCAGGAGAAGAGAATAAGAGAAGAAAAAATGATAGTAGGAAAATAGCTGAATTTGCGTGCTAGGTATATGCCAAGTACTTCGTGTACATTTTATTATTATTTTCTCTATTTTACAAATAAGAAGCTGAGGCTTAATATCAGCAGTAAGTAGAGATGCTGGAGTTAAACCAGGTCTCTAATGTGAAAGCCCAATGCTCAACCACTGAGGGGTCCTGCATTGTAACAATATCAAGTAAGGCTGTGTGAGATGAGCATTTGTGGAAAGTAGTGATTAAATTGGGAGGAAAGGTAAAATCAGAAAGCCAGCCCAAGAAATATAATAGTTGAATAATAAGAATTTAAGAAAGAGAAGAAATCTAAGGAGTATATCATCAAAGAAAGAAATCAGGAAAACTTCCCAGAACTGAAGGACATGAGTTTCTAAGTTAAAAGAGCCCATCAAAGTGCTAACTAAAATAAAATAAAAAGATATTTGCATCAAGGCATTTCATTGCAAACTTTAACAATTAAGGGACCAAAGAGAAGAGGGAGAATTTCCCGGAGGTGAAGGGAAGTAGGATAATTAATATAATTAGAGTGGTTTCAGACTCTTCAACAAAAATAATGGAAGGTAAAAGACAACTGGAGGCAATATCTTCAAAAATCTGAGGGAAAATTATTTCTAATTTGGTTTATAATGCAGCCAAATTTTCAAGTGTTACAGTAGAATACAGATATTTTCACATAGGCAGTGTCTTAAGTTTACCTTTCAGGAAGCTATGAGAGGAGGTATCCCACCAAAATGAGAGAATGTATCAAGAAAAAGAAAGACAAGGGGTTTAGGAAACATTATCCGACCCAAAGAGAGGTG
This sequence comes from Neomonachus schauinslandi, assembly GCF_002201575.2. Lineage (NCBI taxonomy): Eukaryota > Metazoa > Chordata > Mammalia > Carnivora > Phocidae > Neomonachus > Neomonachus schauinslandi. Next base: position 76,573,842 of record NC_058406.1, on the reverse strand, counting down.
AAGGAAATACCTGGATCACACTGAAGGGAGACCCCCAGGTGACAGTTGAGCACCAGGAGCAGACAGCAACCAGTCCAGAGGGGAGCAGGTCAGAGGGTTTTAAAGTGGGCATGTTCAAAAACACAAACCTGATTAGAGATGAAGAGGGTTGTCAAGGACTCCCTGCATTGTAATCTGCTCTGTTATTTTATGGAGAAATTTGTTCATACCTAAATTTTTAAAAGCTTCCTTGATACATAATTCACATACTATACAATTTCCCATGTAAAGTGGTTTTTCATTAGTCAGTGGTTTTTCATTACCTCAAAAAGAAACCTTGAACCCTTTATAGCTCCCTGTCCCTCCACTTCCGCAGTCCTAAGCAATCACTAATCAACTTTTTGTCTATAGATAATGCCTATTCTGGACATTTCTTATAAATGGAATCATATGTGGTATTTCGTGACTGGCTTCTTTGACTTAGCATAACGTTTTCAAGATTATCCATGTTAAAGAATGTGTCAGTACTGCATTCCTTTTTATAGCTGTGACCCAAGTTTTTAAAATGTAAATTTAATTACACACTGCTTTGCCATTGAACTAAGCTCTTTTGTATATCTTTACTGAAATGTTTCTACTTTATTTTAGTCTTGTGGTGAAAATATAAATATTTATAATAAAGTCTTCAAATTAATTATATCCTGTATCACTCAGGAAACAAGATTTTTTTTTTTAATTTATTTATTTGTCAGGGAAAGGGCACAAGTAGGCAAAGCAGCAGGCAGAGGGAGAGGGAGAAGCAGACTCCCCACTGAGCAGAGAGCCCCATGTGGGGCTTGATTCCAAGACCCTGGGATCATGACCTGAGTCGAAGGCAGACACTTACCTGACTGAGCCACCCACATGCCCCCAAAAATAAGATTCTTACTTTAAGAAAATAGCCTACTTGTTAAACAAAAGGGTTCCTTGAAATTCTTATTTCTTGGCATTGCTTTAGCATGCTAATCAAAATGCCATTTTAATAGCAGTGGAAAAGAAATGATGTGGTTTAAATGCATTTGACTCTGAGCCACAAATCAATGATAAATTTTCCTAACTGAATTAAATGCTGTTCTCTCAGGCCTCTGAAGCATTAATCTAATTCTCTGGTTCTAATGTCTACTTATATATTCTTAGTGTACTGTCTTGTATCTACTTATATCACCCTACAGGTATGTAAAAAGATGTTGTTTCTCAACTATGTGAACCCTCGATCCCCTCAAAAACAAGTTCAGAATGATGTCTTTACTAATAATTTCTACTTTAATTTCGTGGTTTCATTTCATTTCAAGTATTGTTAAATACTTTAATTTTGTGAGATAATATGATACTGTTCCAGGTGCTATAGCTGTATAAAAAACCACCATAAAACTTAATGGCTTAAAATAATTGCTTTAGGGGGGCGCCTGGGTGGCTCAGTTGGTTAAGCAACTGCCTTCGGCTCAGGTCATGATCCTGGAGTCCCTGGATCGAGTCCCGCATCGGGCTCCCTGCTCGGCAGGGAGTCTGCTTCTCCCTCTCCCACTCCCCGTTTGTGTTCCCTCTCTCGCTGTGTCTTTCTCTGTCAAATAAACAAATAAAATCTTTAAAAATAATAATAATAATAATTGCTTTAGTATGTCCATGGTTTCTGTGGGTCAGGAATTTGGACCGAGCATTAGGAGAAGGGCTTGTCTCTGCTTCAAAATGCCTGTGAAGCAGAGAAGCTGGGAAGACTCAGAGGCTGAGGTTGATTCTTCATCTGGGGTCTAGAATCATTTGATGGTGTATTCACATTCCTGTCCAGTGGCTGATACTGGGACCCCAGCTATAGGCCAGAATGCCTGTACTTGACTTCTCCTTGTGGTCCCTGTGTGGGCTAGTTTAGGTTTCTCAACACCTTGGTGGCTGGGTTCCAAAAGTGAGTCTCAGTAATCATATTTGATACACATTATTGGTTGAGGCAGTTAAAAATCAACCCAAGGAGGTCCAAACCAAGACACATAATACTTAAAATGGCAAAAAATAGTGGTAAATAGAGAGATTTAAAATATGCAAAAGAAAACAGTTACATACAAGGGAAACCCCATAATACTATCAGCAGATTTTTCAGAAAAAACTTTGCAAGCCAGATGAAAGTGGCTCGATATATTCATAGCGCTGAAAGGAGGAGGCGCCTGGGTGGCTCAGTCATTTGTTAAGCGTCTGCCTTTGGCTCAGGTCATGATCCCAGGGTTCTAGGATCGAACCCTGTATCGGGCTCCCTGCTCAGCAGGAAGCCTGCTTCTCCCTCTCCTACCCCCCCCCCCCGCTTGTGTTCCTTCTCTCTCTTTGTCTCCCTCTGTCAAATAAATAAATAAAATCTTTAAAAAAAATAATATGTATTGGAATTTTTAAAAACCCAGTCTGATTAAAAAAAAAAAAAAGTGCTGAAAGGAGAAAATCTGCAGCCAAGAATACTCTATCCAGCAAGGCTATCATTTAGAATAGAAGGAGAGATCAAGAGTTTCCCAGACAAACAAAAGCTAAGGGAGTTCCTGACCACTAAACCAGCTCTACAAGAAATGTTAAATGGGACTCTCTAAGTGGAAAGGAAAGACCATAAGTAAGTAAGAAAAGTAGGAAGCACAAAAGCAGTAAAGATAAGTATATCTGTAAAAATCAGTCAAGGGATTCACAAAATAAAAGTATGACACCATATACCTAAAACATGGTGGGGGTTGGGAGGGAGAAGAGTAAAGAATGGGTTCAAACTTAAGTGGTCATCAACTTAATATAGATTGCTATATGCAGAAGATGTTATATACAAACTGAATGGTAACCGCAAATTAAAAACCAGTAATAGGTATGAAAAAAAAGAAGAGAAAGGAACCCAAGTATATCACTAAAGAAAGCCAACTAATCATGAGAGAGGAGAGTAAGGGAAGAGAGAAACAGAGAACTACAAAAAACAACCATAAAGCAAGTAACAAAATGGCAATAAATACATAGCTATCAATCATTACTCTGAATGTAAATGGACTTAATGCTCCAATCAAAAGATACAGGGTGATGGAATGGATTAAAGAAAAAAAAAAAAAGACCAGTATAACAGGTAAATGAAACCAGGAGCTTGTTCTTTGAACAAAATTGATAAGCCTTTAGCTAGACTCATTAAAAAAAAAAATACATCAGAAATGAAAGAAAAGAAATAACCAATATGACAGAAATAGAAGGATTATAAGAGAATATTATGAAAAATTATATGCCAACATATTGGACAATCTAGAAGAAATGGATACGTTTCTAGAAACCTACAACCTCCCAAAACTGAATCAGGAAGAAATCGAAAGTTTGAACAGACCCAGTGTGGGGCTTGAACTTAACAACCCTGAGATAAAGAGTTCCATGCTGTACCGACTGAGCCAGGCAGGCACCCCCACTCATCACTTTTTTTCAGTCTAGTACTGGAAGTTGTAGCAGCATCAGACATGAAAAAAGGAATAAAAGGCATTCAAATTGGTAAGGAAGAAGTAAAACTGTCACTATTTGCAGATGACATGATACTATATATAGAACATCCTAAAGATCCCACCAAAAAACTACCAGAAGTGATAAATGAATTCAGTAAGGTTGCAGGATATAAGATCAATATTCAGAAATCCTTTGCATTTCTATACATGAATAATGAAGCAGCAGAAAGAGAAATTAGGAAAACAATCCATTTATAATTGTACCAATAACAGTAAAATACTTAGGAATAAATTTAACCAAGGAGGTGAACAACCTGTACTCTGAGAACTATAAAACATCGATGAAAGAAATTAAAGATGAGATAAACAAATGGAAAGACATTCCATACTCACGAATTGGAAGATACTGATAAATGTCCATATTACCCAAAGCAATCTACAGATACAGTGCAATCTCTATCAAGATACCAACAGCGGGCGCCTGGGTGGCTCAGATGGTTAAGCGTCTGCCTTCGGCTCAGGTCATGATCCCAGGGTCCTGGGATCGAGTCCCGCATCGGGCTCCCTGCTAGGCGGGGAGCCTGCTTCTCCCTCTGCCTCTGCCTCTCTCTCTCTCTCTGACTCTCATGAATAAATAAATAAAACATTAAAAAAAATGATTTAAAAATAAATAAATAAAAAAAAGATACCAACAGCATTTTTCACAGAACTAGAATAAACAATCTTACAATTTGGAACCACAAAAGACCCCAAATAGCCACAGCAGTGTTGAAAAAGAAAAAGCTAGACATGTCACAATCCCAGATTTTAAAATATACTACAAAGTTATAGTAATCAAAATAGTATGGTATTGGCACAAAATATAGACACATAGAACAATGGAACAGAATAGAGAGCCCAGAGATAAACCCATGATTATGTGGTCAATTAATCTGTGACAAAGGAGACAAGAATATATGTCAAGAAAAAGTCTCTTCAGCAAATAATGTTGGGAAAACTGGACAGCTACATGGAAAAGAATGAAACTGGACCACTTTCTTACAACATACACAAAAATAGAATTAAGAATCTAAATGTGAGACCTAAAACCATAAAAATCCTAGAAGAGAGCACAGGCAGTAATTTCTCTGACATTGACTATAGCAGTATTTTTCTAGATATGTCTCCTGAGGCAAGGGAAACAAAAGCAAAATAAACTTATTGGGACTATATAAAAATAAAAACTTCTGCACTGCAAAGGAACCAAACAACAAAACTAAAAGACAACTGACAGAATGGGAGAAGATATTTGCAAATGACATATCCAATAAAGGGTTAGTATCCAAAATATATAAAGAACTTGCACAACTTAGCACCCAGATAACATGTAATACAATTAAAAAGAGCAGAAGACACGAACAGACATTTCTCCAAGGAAGACATACAGATGGCCAACAGACAAATTGAAAGGTGCTCAACATCACCCATCATCAGGGAAATGCAAATCAAAACCACAGTGAGATTTTACCTCATACCTGTCAGAGTGGCTAACATCAAAAACACAAGAAACAAGTGTTAGCAAGGATGTGGAGAAACAGGAACTCTTTTGCAGTATGGATGGAAATGCAAACTGGTGTAGCCACTATGGAAAACAGTATGAAGGTTCTTCAAAAATTAGAATTCCCATATGATCCATTAATTGCACTAAAGAATACGAAAACACTAACTGAAAAGGATATATGCACCCTTGTGTTGATTGCAGCATTATTTATAATAGACAATAATTATGGAAGCAGCCCAAGTGTCCATTGATAGATGAATGGATAAAGTAGAGGTGATTTATATATATATATATATAATGTAATTAATGTTTTACATATATTATGTATTTAAGTAAAAATATATAATGTAAATCACATATATTATGTAATTAATGTAATTACATTATATATATTATATATTATGTAATTAATGTAAAATATTTTTATTACTTATAATAAAACCCTTAGTGTTGAGGGAAGAATCCCCAAGAAAGACAAGCAGGCTACAGTATGGGACCCAAGGAAAAGAAGCCAGGGGCAAATCATTTAGGCTTCCAGGCAAAAGAAGTCCTCGCCAGTGCACAGACCAGCAGCACATATTATACATGTATTATGTAATTAATGTAAAAATATATAATGTAAATCACATATATTATATAAATTACATGTATACACATATATTTATATAACATTATATATATATGTAATATTATTCAGCCATAAAAAGAAAACTTGCCATTTGCAACAACATGGATGGAGCTAGAGAGTATAATGCTAAGCAAAATAACTCAGAGGAAGACAAATACCATATGATTTCACTCATGTGGAATTTAAGAAACAAACAGGAAAAAAGGGAGACAAAACAAAAAAGACTTTTTTTTTTTTAAGTAGGGTTCTGTGCCCAACATGGGGCTTGAACTCATCATGATCCTGAGATTCAGTGTTACATGCTCTACTGAGTGAACCAGCCAGATGCCCCCAAAAAACAGAGTCTTAACTATAGAGAACAAACTGATAGTTACCAGAGGGGAGGTGGTTGAGGGGTGGGTGAAATAGGTAAAGGGGATTAAGAGTACACTTGTCTTGGTAAGCACTAATACACAGAATTGTTAAATCACTATATCATACACCTGAAACTAATATAGCACTGTGGGTTAACTACACTGGAATTAAAATAAAATTAAAATTAAAAATTAAAAAAGAAATAAAAATAGTCATTTTTGGAAGTTAAAACCATCCTTATAACTTACTATAAAATACAGAGCAGTAGAGAAACCATGATTGTTTTTCATGGGAAATCCTATTCAAATATTGTAGTAATATCTAAGATTCCTAACCTTTATTATTTTATTAAAATTTTACTTTTTTAGAACAGTTTTAGATTCATAGCAAGATTGAGTGGAAAGTACAGAGATTTCCCATATACTCCCTGCCCCCCAACACGCATTCCCCACCAGAGTGGTACATGTGTTACCAATGATGTACCTATATTGACAGTTATAATCACCCAAAATCCGTAGTTTACATTAGGGTTCACTCTTAGTGTTGGTTGTGCATTGTATGGATTTGGTCAAATGTGTAATGACACATACCCATCATGATGGTATTACACAGAATATTTTTACTATCCTAAAAATCCTGTGTGCTCTAGGCAGAGGATTCATCTCTCCTGTATTCCCAACCCCTAGCAACTATTGATCTTTTTACTGTTTCCATTGTTTTGCCTTTTTTGTATGGTTGGAATCATATATTATGTAGTTTCCCGAGATTGACTAAGCCCTTTTACAACTGAGATAATAATTCACATACCATAAATCCATCCACTCATTTAAAGTGTGCAGTTCAGTGGCATTTAGTATATTCACAAGGTTGTGTAACCATCACCACAATCCAAACGCAGAACATTTTTGTCACTCCAAAAAGAAATCCCATGCACATTAGCAGTCATTCCCTTAGGTCCTTGAAGCCACTGATCTACTTTCTGTCTCTGGGTTTGCGTATTCTGGACATTTTATATAAATGGAGTCCTACAATATGTGGTCATTTGTGCCTGATTACTAAGCATTTTTTTTTTGAAAGATTTTATTTATTTATTTGAGAGATAGTGAAGGTGATAGCGAGAGAGAGCATAAGCGGGGAAGAGAGGGAGAAGCAGACTCTCCGCTGAGCAGGGAGCCCGATGTGGGACCCGATCCCGGGACCCTGAGATCATGACCTGAGCCGAAGGCAGATGCTCAACTGACTGAGCCACCCAGGTGCCCCTGATTACTAAGCATTTTTAATGATGGTTTTGACCTTTTCAAAGTATGTTCATATTTAAAAATAAATGCATAACCCCTCTATGAGGTAGACAGGAACTTTGTGATGTCATTGTCAGATTTACTATGTCTTCATGACCTCAGTTTACCATAGGATGAGGGAAGGAGATTTAGAGGTGACAGGGTGGAGATTTGGAAAAGTACTGTAGAGTTAAAGGAAAAATAGAACATCATGATACATGAAAAAATCCTATGGGATTTCTAGAACCATGAGTATTAAACTTTATTAAAATGCAACTTCAATTAAATACTCTGGTTATATTTCAGTATTTAACATATGAAGATGAGTTAGTGAGCCTTCAGTAGTTCTAGATTGAATCCCATATCAGCTGAATTTCAGCAAAATTGAAAGGATGTCAGGATTGTGCTCTTCGTTATTCCAAACTCTTTAAATGGAAGCCTGTTGCTACAGTGTGCAGAAGGGGTATGATAAATTTGTTTTAATAAATGAAAGCAAATAGTAGGAATCTTTTGCCTTTCCTACAGTTAACTCTAGTAAGGAACTTTTATATAATGGAAATGTGAAGTATTAATTTTTGAAAGTTGTAAGCATATCTGAAATTAATGGTTGGTATTAATAAGGGGTAACATTTTTCTGTAATTTTATGTGTTAGGTTTTCTATTTACTGTGATTTGGGGATGCAAATTAGTGCCATCTTGATAATTGAATTTGTGGTTGTAATTATGTAGAAAAGATCAATAGGATAACAAATCACAATAGGATATCTTGTGGTCTACTATGGCTCCTATTCTTTGGTTCCTTTCTGGCTTTTTGCCCTGAGGAGCTGTGCTGCTGGTCTGTGCATTGGCGAGGACTTCTTTTGCCTGGAAGCCTAAATGGTCTGCCCCTGGCTGCTTTTCCTTGGGTCCCATACTGTAGCCTGCTTGTCTTTCTTGGGGATTCTTCCCCCAACAGTAAGGGTCCCCTTATCCCTTTTATACTACTGTTTCCAAGAGAAGTAAATTCTAAAATGAGTTCCTGAAAATGAGAGGTTAATAAAACTTTTGGCCCTTTCAGCACTGATAATCAAATTTTTGTCTTAGAAGTTCCAGCCTCATATTGAGTTGCTTAACTATGGCCTTAGAATCCCTTTTCCATTTTATCCTTTGCTTATTTCAAAGTATCCTGCTGGGTTGAGATGGAGGAACTGGGCACAGAGGGATAGAGAGTCATCTATGTACTGAGGTGAGAAAAAAAGCCTTGGGCAACCCATGAGGAGAATAGTGTTTGCTAAAATAGTCTCGATGGGATTGTATGCCTTGGTATTTTAATTTCTGTGTGTATAAATTGCTATATATAACTAAGATTAGCTGAGAGTATGCTGAATCCGAAAATAATTTGCAATGCTTTAGCCATTTACCTATGACATAAAATTTAAGATCTTCTCAAAGCTCATGAAAGCATGTCATAGTTTCTAGCTTTTATATATCTAAGTACTTCACAATCAAGAAGCTCTTTTCATGATAGTTTTTAGAAAATACAGTCCCTTAAAAAGCCTATTAACACCTTATTTTGTAAACTCATATCATTAAGAATGTTTAGTTTTATATAGGTATTCAAATATGGCTATTATGTTTTTCATTAGTGAATGATAATGCCATATTTGAATATTATTTATGTATATTTTATTTTTCAGCTGCATTTGTATATGTATCTGCTTAGGAGATGGATATAATTTATTTATTTTTTTAATTTTTTTTTTTAAGATTTTATTTATTTATTTGACAGAGAGAGATACAGCGAGAGAGGGAACACAAGCAGGGGGAGTGGGAGAAGCAGGCTTCCCGCGGAGCAGGGAGCCTGATGCGGGGCTCGATCCCAGGACCCTGGGATCATGACCTGAGCCGAAGGCAGACGCTTAATGACTGAGCCACCCAGGCGCCCCTGGATATAATTTATGATGACTTTATGGACATATGTGTCATTCACTTAATCTTAGAGATAGGCAGGATCTTAAGGGTTTTTTAAATTCTGGTTGCCCACTTAAAACAGAAAGTTATCTTCAACTTCTGACATTTGGCTCTTCTAATAGCTGCTTTATTATAGCCATTGGTGGGGATGTCTACTCTTTCTAGGCGTCCCATTCTATTTCTGAATATTTCCAGCTATGTGAAAATTGTGTCTTAAATCTCTCCCACTCTACTAACTCAACCATTTATCATAATTTTGTTCCTGTAGAAAAAGTCCCTTTTCTATAAAAATACTCTTTAGCTGTTTGGAGATAGGTATCATGGATCTCCTTACATCTTACTTAGGCTAAGCAACCCCAGTTTTTGTTGAATTATTAATCCTGTTACAGCATTTCCCTATCCTCATCACCCAGTGGACATGTTTTAATACCTTTGCTTTCAAATGTTTTTGACTAGAGAATACATTTTACATCCCAACTAAATATACCCATAGATATATGTACAGGTAGTACATAGTTTTAATGCATATATGTAACTGAAACAACGATTTCATAAGACAGTATATATTTACACTGATATTTTCTATTCTTTTTCATTTTTAAAAATGCTAGCATTACTTGTCATATTGATTTTATTACTCCCTGATGGATTTTAGCCTGTAGTTTGGGAAACACTGTTCTCGTTTGTTCATGTTGCAGAACTGAAATATTTTCCAAAAGCCAGGTGTTAGGATAATTGTTGCTAAAGTAGGTTTTACCTGTATCACCTCAAAGAAACTATTGTGATGGTGGCTATTAATTAAAAATAGGGTTATCACGTTCTTGATAATGAATGCAGTAAAACTAAAATATATTCAACTTTCATTTTTATCCATAGGTGGCGACAGACAAGGTTGCAGAAAAGCTGAGTTCTACTTTCTCATGGGTGAAGAACACAGTATCACATACAGTCAGTCAGATGGCCAGTCAGGTGGCAAGTCCATCTGCCTCATTACATACTACATCCTCATCTACCACACTATCCACGCCAGCCTTTTCACCATCTTCTCCTTCACAGTTGAGTCCAGACGACTTAGAACTCCTGGCTAAACTGGAGGAACAAAATAGGTGAGTGAGGTTGCTCGGCTTTTCTTTCTCTGTAGTTATATGAGCTCAGCCAGTCATTTATGTATATGTGCCATAATCAAAATTTACTCATATTAAGAATATTTATTTTCTAGTCTTTGGCTCCTTGTTTATGAAAATTACTTAACAAAAGTATTCAAGTCTTTTTTGGAGGAGTTGGTCTTAAAGTTGTACTAAAATTTTCTTCTGGCTCAGATAGCTTTAGAGCTTTGTTTTCTTAATATAGCAAATTCCCTAAATTTTTCCTGAATTTTAGAATTTTTTTAAGGCAAATAGAACTACCATTTCTTTTTCTTTTTTTTTTTTAAGATTTTATTTATTTATTTGAGAGAGAGAGAATGAGAGACAGAGAGCATGAGAGGGAGGAGGGTCAGAGGGAGAAGCAGACTCCCCACTGAGCAGGGAGCCCGATGTGGGACTCGATCTCGGAACTCCAGGATCATGACCTGAGCCGAAGGCAGCTGCTTAACCAACTGAGCCACCCAGGTGCTATCTTTTTTTTTTTTTTAAGATTTTATTTATTTGAGAGAGAGCACAAGCCGGGGTTGGGGGGGCGCGGAGAGGGAAGGACAGTGGGAGAAGCAGACCGCCTGCTGAGCAAGGAGCCTGACAAGACATGGAGCTTGATCCTAGGACCCTGCGATCATGACCTGGGCTGAAGGGAGATGCTTAACCAACTGAGCCACCCAGGTGCCCCTAAAACTACCATTTTTGATTTAAACTCTCAAACTAGTCCCCTTTGGTTAATTTGTAAAGTAATTTAATTTAGGATAGATACCTGATTTATGGTTTAGAGTGGGAAATCTCTTCAGTTTATTCTAGAAGGCGAAGTATCCTTCTCTCTTAATGGAAATGAAATAGAATAGTTGTTTGTTGAGAATGTATACTCTAGACCCTGTGTGCCCTTCACTATATTATTTTCAGAAATTCTTTCGGCCATCAGCTACAAAAGAATTATTGGAAGAGTCCCCTTTTGTGTTCAGTCAAGATATATACTACCACTGGCTTTAAGGGTAATAACAGAGACAACTTCTTTTTTTTTTTTTAAGATTTTTATTTATTTATTTGACAGAGAGAGCACAAGCAGGGGGAGCAGCGGGCAGAGGGAGAGGGAGAAGCAGGCTTCCTGCACAGCAGGGAGCCCAATGCGGGGCTCGATCCCAGGACCCTGGGATCATGACCTGAGCGGAAGGCAGACGCTTAACCAACTGAGCTACCCAGGCTTCCCACAGAGACAACTTCTAATAGCTTTTTTCACATATCATTGACATAATAAAGTACACATACTTAAGGTGTACAGCTTGATAGGTTTTGACATATGTATGTATCTGTGAAATAATCACCAAAGTCAAGAAAATGAACATATCTGTTATCCCCTTTCCCATCCCCAGGCAGCCATTGATCTAGATTAGTTTGCATTTTCTAGAATTTTATAGAAATGGAATAATATGTATTTTTTTTAAACGGAGTATTTTACTCAGAATAATTATTTTGAGATTCATGCATGTTGTAGTGTGTATGAATAGTTCATTTTTAATTGCTTAGTAATATTCTGTTGTATGGTTATATTGTAGTTTATTCACTTTTTGTTATGAAATGCTATGAACGTTATTTATGTATACAAGCCTTTGTATACATAGATGTATACTTCATTTCTTCTGGGCAGATACCTAGGATTGGAATGGCTGGTTTATATGATAGGTGCACATTTAACTGTCAGACTGTCAAAGAGCCTATACTTTATCACATTCCCACCATCAGTATATGAAATTTTTAATTCATCTGCATCCTTGCTGATACTTGGTATGGTTAGTCTTTAATCTTAGCCATTCTAACGGTTATTGGTATCTTGTATTTTTAATTTGCATTTTCTAATGGTGTTGAGCATCTTTTCATGTGCTTATTTGCCATTGACGTATCTTCTCTGTTTGAAATTTTTGCCCATTAAAAATTACTTGTTTGCTTTCTTACCATTGTATTTGAAGAGTTCTTTGTATATTTGGGATATAGTTCTTTATCAGATATATGCTTTTAAAATATTTTTTCCCCAGTCTGCAGCTTAATATTCTCTTAATAGTATCTTTTGAAGAACGTAAGTTTTAAATTTTGATGAAGTCCAATTTGAAATTGTTCTTTTATGGTTTGTAATTTTGATGAGTCAAGGTCACACAGCTTGACTCATATGTTCTTACAAAAGTTTTATAGTTTTAAGTTTTATGTTTAGGTCTGATCCATTTTGAGTTAGTTTTGTATATGGAGCAAAGTATAGATCAAAATTCATTTTTTGAATATGCATATTTAATTGTTCCTGTACCATTTGTTGAAAAGGCTATCCTTTCTTCACTTAAGTACTTTTGAGCTTTGGTCAAAAATTAGTGGTTATTGTATGTATAGTCCTATTTCTAGACTTATTCTGTTCCATTGATCTGTTTTCTCACTTAATGCTAATACAGTACTGTCTTGATTACTGTGACTTTATGTCTTGAAATCAGGTAGTGTTAATCCTCCAACTTAGTTCTCCCATTTTGGCTACTTTGGAACCTAGCATTCCCATGTGAATTTTATATCAAGTTCTTAATTTCCACAAAAATACTTCTTAAGATTTTGATTGGAACTATATTGCCTTATGTATCCTGCTGCCTTGCTAAACTTGTTGTTCTGGTAGGTTATATTGTTTTTAGATTCCATGAGATTTTGTATGTGGATGAGCATGTCATCTGTGAATAAAGCACTTTTACTTCTTCCTTTCCAATCTGGGTGCCTTTATTTCTTTTTCTTACCTTACTGCAACTGGCCAGCACCTTGAGTACAAATTTGAATATAAGTGGTGAACATACATTCTTGTTTTCCTGATATTGGGGATAAAGCATTAAATATGTTAACTGTAGGTTTTTGTAGATGGCTTTTATCAGATTGAGGAAGTTCCTTTTTCTTCCTTGTTTTCTTCGAGTTTAAAAAAAATAGGTGTTGGATTTTGTCAAATGCTTTTCCTGCATTTATTGAAATGATCATGTGGTATTCCTCTTATAGTTCAATATGGTGAATGACATTGGTTTTTGAATGTTAAACCAACTTTGCATTCCGGGGATAAACCCACTTGGTCATGATACATTGTCTTTATAAGACAATATTTTGCTCCATATTATAAGATATTGTTGGATTCGATCTAAAATTGTATTTAGAATTTTTTATCTATGGTCATAGTGGATTTGATCTGTAGTTGTCTTGGGATTTTTTTTTTTTTAAGATTTTATTTATTTATTTGAGACAGAGAGAATGAGAGACAGAGAGCATGAGAGGGAGGAGGGTCAGATTGCTGAGGCTAGGACTCCCCGCCGAGCAGGGAGCCCGATGTGGGACTCGATCCCGGGACTCCAGGATCATGACCTAAGCCGAAAGCAGTCGCTTAACCAACTGAGCCACTCAGGCGCCCTGTCTTGGGATTTTTGACATTTTTATGTAATATCTCTGTCCTCGTATTGTCTTTTCTAATATAAATGTTGGTGCTGTACATTTATTTTCAAGCCCTGCTTTAGCAATAGCTGTTTAAATTTATTGAGACTTGTTTTACGGTCCTGAATATGGTCTTATTTTGGTAACCATTTTATGTGAATTTGAGAAGAAGGTATATTCAGCTGTTGTTTGGTGGAGTATTCCGTTAATGTTGATCAATTAAATTTGATTGATAATGTTTAAGTCTACTATATCTTTGCTGTTTTCTATTTACTTGTGATATCAGATATTGACAGAGGAGTACTGAAACCTCCAACTATAATTGTGGATTTGTCTGTTTCTCTTTAAATTCTTTTAGTCTTTGTTTCGTGTAATTTGAAGTTGTATTATGAAGTATATAAACATTTGGATTGTTATGCCCTCTGAAATGCCTTCATCCCTGGTAATATTGTTTGCTTAGAAATTGACTTTATAGAATTAATACCTGTTCTTTTGAAGCTGTTTCAAAAAATATAAATGGAAGGAAAACTTTCAGACTCTTTCTTTGAGGCCAGTATTACCTTGATCCCAAAACCAGACAAAGACCCCACCAAAAAGGAGAATTATAGACCAATATCACTGATGAACATGGATGTAATAATTCTCACCAAGATACTAGTCAATAGGATCCTACAGTACATTAAAAGGATTATTCACCATAAGCAAGTGGGATTTATTCCTGGGCTGCAAGGGTGGTTCAACATCTGCAATCAATCAGTGTGATACAATACATCAGTAAAAGAAAGGACAAAAGGACAAGAACCATATGATCCTCTCAATAGATGCAGAAAAAGCATTTGACAAAGTACAGGATTCTTTCTTGATTAAAACTCTTCACAGTGTAGGGATAGAGGGAACATACCCCAATAATCATAAAAGCCATATACAAAAAGCCCACAGCGAATATCATTCTCAGTGGGGAAGAACTAAGAGCTTTTCCTCTAAGGTCAGGAACACCGCAGGGATGTCTGTTGTCACCACTGTTGTTCAACATAGTACACAGAAGTCCTAGCCTCAGCAATCAGACAACAACAAAAAGAAATCAAAGGCATCCAAATCAAGGAAGAAGTCAAACTCTCACTCTTGACAGATGACATGATACACTGTGTGGAAAACCCCAAAAGACTCCAACCCCAAATTGCTAGACTCACAGGAATTTAGCAATGTGGCAGGATATAAAATCAATGCACAGAAATTAGTTGCATTTCTATACACTAACAATGAGACAAAAGAAAGAGAAATTAAGGAGTCGATCCCATTTACAATTGCACCAAAAACCATGAGATACCTAGGAATAAACCTAACCAAAGAGGCAAAGGACCTATACTCAGAAAACTATGCTTTTAAAATATTTGAGGAAAGATACAAAGAAAGAAAGAAAGAAATTGAGGAAGATACAAAGAACAAATATTGTTAAAATGTCTATGCTACCCAGAGCAATCTATACATTCAATGCAATCCCTATCAAAATACCATCAACTTTTTTCCACAGAGCTGGAACAAATAATCCTAAAATTAATATGGAACCAGAAAAGACTCCTGATAGCCAAAGGATTATTAAAAACAAAACAAAACAAAATTGGTGGCATCACAATCCCGGACTTCAAGCTCTATTACAAAGCTGTAATCATCAAGACAGTATGGTACTGGCACAAAAACAGACACATTGATCAGTGGAACAGAACAGAGAGCCCAGAAACGAACCCTCAACTCTATGGTCAACTAATCTTTGACAAAGCAGGGAACAGTGTCCAATGGAAAAAAGACAGTCTCTTCAACAAATGGTACTGGGAAAATTGGACAGCCACATGCAGAAGAATGAAACTGGATCATTTCCTTACACCATACACAAAAATAGACTCAAAATAGATGAAAGGCCTAAATGTGAGACAGGAATCCATCAAAATCCTAGAGGAGAACACAGGCAGCAACCTCTGTGACCTTGGCCACAGCAACTTCTTGCTAGACCCTTCTCCAAAGACAAGGGAAACAAAGGCAAAAATTGGGACTATTGGGACTTCCTCAAGACAAAAAGCTTTTGCACAGCAAAAGAAACAGTTGACAAAACCAAAAGACAGCCGACAGAATGGAGAAGATTTTTGCAAATGTCTTATCAGATAAAGGGTTAGTATCTAAAATCTATAAAGAACTTATCAGATTCAACACCCAAAGAACAAATAATCCAATCAAGAAATAGAAGACATGAACAGACATTTCTCCAAAGAAGACATTCAAATGACCAAGAGATACATGAAAAAATGCTCAACATCACTCAGCATCAGGGAAATACAAATCAAAACCACAATGAGATACCACCTCACGCCAGTCAGAATGGCTAAAATTAACAAGTCAGGAAATGACAAATGTTGGTGAGGATGCGGAGAAAGGGGAACTGTCCTATACTGTTGGTGGGAATGCAAGCTGGTGTAGCCACTCCGGAAAACAGTATGGAGGTTCCTCAAAAAGTTGAAAATAGAGCTATCTTATGACCCAGCAATTGCTCTACTAGATATCTACCCCAAAGATACAAATGTAGTGATTCGAAGGGACACCTGCACCCCGATGTTGATAGCAGCAATGTCCACAATAGCCAAACTATGGAAAGAGCCCTGATGCCCATCGACAGATGAATGGATAAAGAAGATGTGGTATATATACAATGGAATACTACTCAGCCATCAAAAAATAAATAAATAAATAAATCTTGCCATTTGCAACAACATGGATGGAACTAGAGGGTATTATGCTAAGTGAAATAAGTCAATCAGAGAAAGACAATTATCATATGATCTCACTGATATGTGGAATTTAAGAAACAAAACAGGATCATGGGGAAGAGAGGAAAAAATAAAACAAGATGAAATCAGAGGTTGGGAGATAAACCATAAGAGACTCTTCTTTTTTGGGGGGGTTTCTTTTTTTAAATTTAAATTCAATTAATTAACATATAGTATATTATTAGTTTCAGAGGTAGGGTTCAGTGATTTATCAGTCTTATATAATACCCAGTACTCATTGCATCCAGTGCCCTCCTTAATGCCCATCACCCAGTTACCCGTCCCCCGCCCCCTTCCCTCCAGCAACCGTCAGTTTGTTTCCTGTGATTAAGAGTCTCTTATGGGGCGCCTGGGTGGCTCAGTTGGTTAAGCAACTGCCTTCGGCTCAGGTCATGATCCTGGAGTCCCGGGATCGAGTCCCACATCGGGCTCCCTGCTCAGCAGGGAGTCTGCTTCTCCCTCTGACCCTCCTCCCTCTCCTGCTCTCTGTCTGTCATTCTCTCTCTCTCAAATAAATAAATAAAATCTTTAAAAAAAAAAAAAAAAAGAGTCTCTTATGGGGTGTCTCCCTTTCTGATTTCGTCTTGTTCTATTCTTCCCGTGTTTGTTTCTTTTACTAACGAGAATCATGCTGTATGTATTGTTCTTTGATGTGCTTGTTGGAGATATTCTCAGCCTAGCACACTCCTTTTATCCATTATATATTCCACAGAATTAGTGTCACTATTTGGATTGCTTCATTCTGCTGTTATAATTATGCCCACTTTTGTGCACAAACTTGAACAGGGACTGGAATTTGAGGGGAAGAGTTTGAATCCTTGTCAATCTGTGGTGAAGATGTATTGACTTGGCCTTGAGCAGCTGGCAGGCCATGCATGCTGACTGAGGTAGGAGGATGGCTGGATTGTGGATTTGGGACCCACAGGCCGATGGCATTGTGTGTGACAGGGACGTGGCTGGTTTTGCTTTTAACTTTTGTTTTTCTGGGAAACTCTCTCTCCTATTCTGAATGAAAGCCTTGCTGGATAGAGTATTCTTGGCTGTAGATTTTTTTCCTTTTAGCACTTTGAATATATCATGCCACTTTCTTCTGGCCTGCCAAGTTTCTGCTGAAAAACTCACTGATAGCGTTATGGGGTTTCCCTTGTACATAACTGCTTTCCTCTCTCTTGCTGCTTTTAAAATTCTCTCTTGATCACTACTTTTGGCCATCTTATTTACTTTGTGTCTTGGTGCAGACCTCTTTGGGTTGGTTTTGTTGGGGGCTCTCTGTGCCTCCTGGATCTGGATTTCTCTTTCCTTCCCCATATTCAGAAAGTTTTCAGCTATTACTTCTTCAAATAAATCTTTTTTTTTTTTTTTAAGATTTTATTTATTCATTTGAGACACAGATAGAGAAAGCACTAGCAGGGGGAGTGGGAGAGGGAGAAGCAGGCTCCCCGCTGAGCCGAGAGCCCAATGTGGGGCTCCATCCCAGGACCCTGGGATCATGACCTGAGCTGAAGGCAGATGCTTAACCATCTGAGCCACCCAGACACCCCTTCAAATAAATCTTCTGCCCCCTTTTCTCGCTCTTCTCCTTCTGGGATCCCTATCATGCAACTGTTATGCTTGGCAGTGTTGCTCAGTTCCTTTGGTCTATTCTCATTTTGAGGATTTTTTCCCCCTCTCATTTGCTCAGCTTGATTACTTTCCATTACTCTGTCCTCCAGGTTGCTGATCCGTTCTTCTACTTCCTCTTGTTTGCTCTTTATTCCAGGTGGTCCTTTTTTAAAGATTTTTTTTTTTATTTGACAGAGAGAGACAGCGAGAGCAGGAAACAAGCAGGGGGAGTGGGAGAGGGAGAAGCAGGCTTCCCGCTGAGCAGGGAGCCCAATGTGGGACTCGATCCCAGGACCCTGGGATCATGACCTGAGCCGAAGGCAGACGCTTAATGACTGAGCCACCCAGGCGCCCCCAGGTGGTCCTTTTTAATTTTCATTTAGTGAGTTCAGTATCTCTAATTGGTTCTTTTTTAGGTTCCCTATCTCTTGGTGGAGGGTGTCATGGAGGTCCTGCACTCCTTTCTCAATTCTAGCAAGTATCTTTATGACATAACTTTATTTTATTTATTTTTGAGATCTTATCCCTTTATTTGGCAGATGAGACAATTGAGGCATGGGAGGAGCAAATGACTTCCCAACATCATTGTACAAATTCTAGGAATAGTGTCAGAACTAGAACCAAGTGTCCTGACTGTTATAGCACATCATGATTGTGAAATCAGAGACAGACCCAGACTTTGCTATGGGCTTATGCTAATGAGCTCTTTTCCACCGGGATCTCCGAGCGAGGAGATGTACGCCTGGAGTTGCGGCAGCTGCTGTGGGTTAGAAGAGGCAAAGAGGGATGGAGACACCAGGACCTGGAGGCATTTGAGCACCCAAAAAGCTGTGTTTGAAACTAGTGCCACCTCTTGGATGCTCTGGTGAAGCAACCCGTATAATTCCTTTTTATTTAAAGCCAGTCGGTACAGGGTTTTCTGTCACTTGCAACCGAGAATCTTGAATATGCCAAGCTCCTCTGCTTTATGGGAGAGCCAATGGAATTCAGGACATAGAGTTTTATTTTGGAAAGAGAAAAAAAAAAGGTTCTAGGTAACTCACCAGGACTATGTTTGCAAAGTGATAACTAAAGATAGAAAAACATATGAGGACATGCTCATGTTTCATTTTCCTCCAGAAATTTTAGTTCCTAAGTTATGGATACAATTGTTTTTTCTCTGCTGACTTCTCCACTGCATTCTTGATGAGCATGACTTTAAATTTGCTATCAGACATATTACTTATCTCCATTTTGTGTAGGTCTCTTGCTATGATTTTGTTCCGCTCTTTCATTTGGGACATACTCCTCTATCTCCTCATTTTGTCTATTGCTGTGTCTGTTTCTATGTGTTAGGAAAGTCAGCTACATCTCCCGCACTTGAAAGTAGTGGCTTTATGAAGAAGAGGTCCTGTAGTGCCCTGTAGTACCATGTCTCCTTTTCACCAGAAAATGGTGCTTCAGGGGTATCTCCTATGTGTGTTGCTATAGGGGTGTCCTACCATCGCAGTGGAGCTCTGTTTGCCTTCAGTTCAGTCTGCGATGGCTTTCTGCCTGTTGTGGGCAGAGTCTGGTGCCTCTGTTGTTAGTGGGCTCATCCAGGGCTGCTTTGGGCTTGGAGTTGAGTAAGACCAGGTGTTTGCCAGAGATGAAGTAGCATCAAACTGCAGGACACTTTCCCTGTGTTGTGCCCTGAGAAGCTTTTGGTGGGTGGGGCCTGCAGTCAGACCAGCTGCCTGTTCCCAACCCACTGTTGCCGTCACAGTCAGACTGGTGTGTGGTTATATTCTCCTCTCCTTGGAGCAGGACTCACTTTGGAGTGGTGTTGACCCTTGTCTGGGCTGTTTATACACTGCCAGGCATATGGCAGTGCTTTGATGGGATCTTGCCAAGAGCAGTTGGAGGGAGTGGATCTGCTTCACTGTGGCCTCTTGTCCACATCTGGCTATGGAGAGTCTGTTCTGCCAGTCTTTGGGTTGCTTTCTGGGTTATTTGTGCTGATGTGGGTGTTTTCTAGGTAGCCACATGGCAAGAGGTGAGCCAGGGTCCTGTTACTCTGCCATCTTCCCAGCAGCCTGTGCTCAACTGTAAGAGACTCTTAATCATGGGAAACAAATTGAGGGTTGCTGGAGGGCAGAGGGGTGGGAGGATGGGGTAACTGGGGGATGGATGTCAAGGAGGGCATGTGATGTAATGAGCACTGGTTATTATATAGGACTAATGAATCACTGACCTCTACCTCTGAAACTAGTAATACATTATATGTTAAGTAATTGAATTTAAATAAAGAAAATAATAAAATTCCTTACAGGAAATCCTAAAAAAAAAGAGAGAGAAGAAAAGAAATTGTCTTTATCTCAGTGTACCTGGGTGACACAGTCAGTTGGAGGTCCAACTCTTGGTTTTGGCTCAGGTCGTGATTTGGGGTAATGAGATTGAGCCCCATGTTGGGCTCAGCAGGAAGTCTGCTTGAGCCTGTCCCTGTCTCTCTCCCTCCCCACTACCTCACCCATGCTCTCATTTGCACACTCTCTCTCTCTCTCTAAAAGAAAGATAAATAAATCTTACGAAAGGAAATCTACTTTATCTCATATAGTCATTGTAGCTTTCTTTTGAATAGTGTTAAAATTTTATATATTTTTCCATCCTTTCTTTTTTCTTTATCCTTAAAGTTTGTCCATTAGGCAGCATATAGTTGGGTGTTGCTTTTTAAAATATAAACCAACGATCTTTGCCTTTTAATTGGAATGTTTAGACCATTTACTTTCAAAAAATTACACCAACAAATCTTTATTTCTTCCTCACATTTCATGTTCATCTCAAGCTACAGGTTGAGTACATCTTTGTTCCACACTTCTTCATTCCAGGACCAACGACCTGCCCCTATCCAGGAACAACCAGACTTGCAGCAAATGGAAAAGAGATAGAGTGGAAATACCTTAAAGTATCGGTTAGGGAGTGATCCACATAACTTCTACTTAGATTTTATTGGGCAAAGCAAATCACGTACCCAGACCTCATGGAGTAATGTGGGAATTACAATCTTCTTGCAGGGATGGATTTATTATTAATATTTCATCTGGTTTTTTTTCCTGTATTTTCATCGTATTGTTACTGTATTTTTAACTTATTCTATAAGTTTAAAATTCACCATTTTAAAGTGTACAAATATAGTGGGTTTTGGTATATTTACAAAGTTGTGCATCCATTACTACTATCCTATTTCAGAACACTTTAATCACCCCCCCAGAAGAAAGTATCCATTAGTCTCCCCTTTTTACCTTCCAGCCACTGGTAATTGCTAATCTACTTTCTATCTCTATGGGTTTGCCTATTCTGGACATTTCATTATGGAATCATACAATAGGTGGTCTTTTGTGACTGGCTCCTTTCATTTAACATAGTGTTTTCTGGGTTTTAAGGAAAATAGATCATTTATATTTAATGTGATTATTGATAGGCTTATATTTACATCGGTCATTTTGTTTTATATTGTTTCCTTTTTATTTTTCTGCCTACTTTTGACTTAATGGAATTTTTTTTTTTTAAGATTTTATTTATTTATTTGACAGAGACACAGTGAGAGAGGGAACACAAGCAGGGGGAGTGGGGGAGGGAGAAGCAGGCTTCCCGCTGAGCAGGGAGCCCAATGTGGGGCTTGATCCCAGGACCCTGGGATCATGACCTGAGCTGAAGGCAGGCGCTTAACGACTGAGCCACCCAGGCACCCCATAATGGAATATTTTTTAATGAGTCTATTTTCTTTGTTGATTTATTAGCTATAACTGTTTTTTTTTTTAACTGGTTTCTTTAAGGTTTGTAGTAGATATCTTTAATTTATCACCGTCTGCCTTAAAGGGATCTCATAGTATTTCACACGTTGTGTAAGTACTTAGAATAGTACATTTCCATTTCTCCTCTCCAGTCCTTCATGGTAGGTTTGTCAAGCGTTTTACGTTTATATATGTTGTAAACCCCATGCTATATTATGATATTTGCTTCAAGCCAATTATGTTTTTTTTATAAAGATTTTATTTATTTAATTGTCAGAGAGAGAGAGGCAGGCAGAGGGAGAAGCAGGCTCTCTGCGAGCAAGGAACCCTATGTGGGACTCGATCCCAGGACCCTGGGACCATGACCTGAGCTGAAGTCAGATACTTAACTGACTGAGCCACTCAGGCGTCCCAAGCCAATTATCTTTTAAAGAGATTGAAATAATAAGAAAAAATCTCATATATAGTTTCCATCTCTGGAGCTCTTTGGTTCTTTCTTTAGCTCTAGATTTCCAACTGATACAATTTTCCTTCTGTCTGAAGGACTTTCTTTAAAAGTTCATGTAGTGTGGGGCTGCTCTTATATGTTTGAGTCTTTGTTTTTGTTTTTTTCTTTTTTTTTTTAATAAGATTTTATTATTTATTTATTTGACATACTGAGAGAGAGAGAGTGTCCACGCATAAGCTGGGGGAGCAGAAGGCAGAGGGAGAGGGAGAAGCAGGCTTCCCGCTGAGCAAGGAGCCTGATGCCAGGCTTGATCCCAGGACCCCGGGATCACAACCCAAGCTGAAGGTGGACACTCAACTGTGACTGAGCCACCCAGGCACCCCCTTTTGATTTTTAAAGATACTTTTTCTGTGTATAGGTTGGCAGTTCTTCCCCCCCCCCCCCCCCCCACAGTACTTTAATGATGTTTCATTGACTTCTGTCTTGCATTGTTTTCATTGGGAAATCTGATCCTTTCCTTATCTTTGTTCCTGTGTATATAATGTACCTTTTTTTTCCCTGTCTCTTTTTAATAGTTTTTTTTTTCCTTTATCTCTGGTTTATGCAGTTTAATTCTGAGAGATGCCTTATTGTACTTTTTTTTTTTTTTAAAGATTTTATTTATTTATTTGAGAGAGAGAATGAGAGAGAGAGCAGGAGAGGGAGGAGGGTCAGAGGGAGAAGCAGGCTCCCTGCCGAGCAGGGAGCCCGATGCGGGACTCGATCCCAGGACTCCAGGATCACGACCTGAGCTGAAAGCAGTCGCTTAACCAACTGAGCCACCCAGGCGCCCCTGTACTTTTCTTTTTAAAATTAATATATTTAGAGAGCGTGTGAGCGAGGGGAGGGGCAGAGGGAGAGGGAGACAAGCAGACTCCCTGCTGAGCAGGGAGCCGAAAGTGGGGCTCAGTCCCAGGACCCTGAGATCATTACCTGAGCCAAAACCAAAAATTGGATGCTCAACCGACTGAGCCACCCAGGTGCCCCTGTACTTTTCTTCTTGTTTCTTATATTGGGGTTTTGTTGAACTTCTTGTAGATTTACAGTTTTCTTCAAATTTGGAAACTTTTTGACCATTTTTGTCTCAAAATTTTTTTGTTGCTTTCCTCCTCTTCAGAGATTCTAATTACACAAATATTAAACCCTCTTGAAGTTATTCCACAGCTCAGTGAGACTTTGTTCATATTTTGGAAAATTTCTACTACTATGTATTCAAGTTCACTGATACTTCTTTCTGCCATGTCTAATTGGCCATTAATCCCATCCAGTGTGTTTTTCATCTCACATTGTGGTTCATCTCTAGAAGTTGGAGCCAAGTGTTGTTTGTATGTCTTAAGTACTTAAGTTTTAAACATACAGAAATCTAGTCACAGTAAATTTTAATAGCCTAATAAGCACTTATAGATAGTGCTAAAGGGTATAAAGTATTTGTAAGTTTTGACTTGGTTCTTACATGGAAAAGTAGTTTGCACAAAAGATAACTTTTGGTGCTGAGTTTTAAGTGACCAGAGTTGAATTTATTTTTATGGTTGTGATCAATAATTATTGTACAACTAAAATATACAAACCACTATATTAAAAATTATTGTCAGTAAGGTATGGATATAGATGAACTTTTTCCCAAGTAATTCACAGTTTATTTGGGAATACCAGATGTGCCCTGTGTATATGTTAATATCTAAAGAATAATTACTAGAGTTTAAAGATGCTCAGAAAAGAGGTTTTGACAAGTAAGAATTTCAAGAAATAAAAGGAGCAGAAGGTTGTCACCCTTGTTCTTGTGTGGATTACTCAAAATCTGTACTCATTTCGAGTTCACATTTTGAGACTTTCATTTTCTCTTTCTCTGTCTCTTTGTGTTTTTTTTGTCATTAAAACTCAAAATCCATGGGAAGGATTTATGTGTAGAGAATGTTTGAATGTAATGACATCTTGTTTTTGCCTTAGAACAATCCTGGTGGAAAAACACATTTCTGACTCTAACAAAAAATAAAATGGCAAACACTAGGTTTAACTTTTCCTCCCCCTGTTCTGCCCTACTATCCTGCCAACATATTAAGTCCAAGGAAAAATTATAAGAATAATAACTTAAATTTTCTCTGACCACTTCTGTGTTTTATAATGTAGATATGTAAGTTACATAACTAAAGTAAAAATTATGAGACACAATTACTACTTGTAATGAGGGATATAAGGAAAATGCTTTTATTTAGGATATTTTGTTCTCTTCTCCAAATATAGATGGGTCTCTGGTTATGTTACTTAACTCTCTTTAATTCAGTAAAGTATTAAAATGGCAATATTTTAGAAAATGATAATTTAAGAAACATGAAAATATCAAATATCAAACAAACTGTTTTTCCTCCCCATGGTTTTACTGCAATTATAACTTTTAAAGTATCAGTGCATGTGGCAACCCCAGAAAGATGTGAAGAAATGGTTCAATACAATATCAAAGATCTGTTTGATGAAAGTTAATAATTGATAGCCTTAAAGTTGAAATGGGACAGCTATTTTTTTCCTATGTGTTAAATGTGTTTTTCGTTTTAAAAATACAAAGGCTTTGGCAGAGATGAATTTAGGAAGGTAAGGTTCAAGTGTGATAGCAGTGCATTTTAATTAAGGAAGGGAATGTTGCTAATTTAAATTTTTAATGGGCCATTATTCGTGTGGTCTAAAAGTTTAGCATTGAACAGTGTTTATTTCCTTTTACATTCTTTGCTTTTTAACAGATTTTTGGGCGGTGAGATATGAGAATAAGGAGAGTGGATAAGGGTTCTTTTAAAATAAAATAAATGTATTTTATGTATTTTTAAATATAGTAAGCAGGAATCCTTGAAACCTTAATTTATATATCTTTATCTTACCAACATCTGGATCTATACTGTCCTGTATGGTAGCCACAAGCCAGATGTGGCAGTTGAGCACCTGAAATGTGGCTGGTCTGAATTGTTATGTGCTATAAGAGTAAAATGTATACCAGATTTTGAAGAGTTGATTTGAAAAAAAGAATATCTCATTAATTAAATTTTTATTACATGCTAAGATGGTATTTTGACTATATTTGGTAAAATTATTAAAATTAATTATACTTTTTTTTTTTACTTTATATGTGGCTAGTAGAACATTTAAACTGATATAAGGGGCTTGCATTATATTTCTGTTGGACAGGGCTGATCTAGATGATCCAACTTTCATCTTACGTTTATAATTTTACTACTAAAGCATTACCTTGTTTTCCTGAGGATACTCTCTATAACACAACCAAGAATATTAAGGAATTAAAAAGCTTGGGAGCAAAACCAATTTTTTCAAGTCTCTCTGTAAAAAATTCATGTATTTTCAATCATAGGAGAGGCCTTTAAGATCTTCACACAAACTCTTTATTCTTTTTCTTTTCATTGAGGATTATTTTGCATTTTTTATTAGTTGATTTCCTAAGGAATTTGATGATGTAATTAAGAGAATTTATTGAACTACTTTTGCTGTTGCAACTAGCTTAGCTTCACATTGTGTTTTAAATTAAGAAATCTTAGAAGTTAAGTTTGTTATGCTTGTCTGTCTGGAATGTCTATATAAAAGTAATCCCCAAACCATCAGTTTCTGGCCAGGATATTTGGGAGGGAGGTGCAAGTCTCCTGTGTTTGCCTTCTCTGAGACCTCATCTTAAAGAAACAGAAGCAAAATAAAAACCCCCATGCTTTCAGAACTGGAGAGATTGCTGTCACGTAGGCACCCCACTGTGAGTTGTCTCTGAATTGTTTCCTGTGCTAATTCCTTGGGTTTTCTCTTAATTCTCCCCTTTTTTGTTTCTCTTGCTCTGAGACTTGAATTTATGCTTGATGATGTTGATGTGAAGGGGGTGACTACTCTGTGAGTCAGGCAAGTATTTTGCTGCTACTGGTTTGCTGTTCTTCTAGCTTGCTAGTTGCTGTTTTTCTCCCAGTACATTCATATCCTGTTTCTTTGATGTAACATTACAAGAGATATTTGAATCCCTGTTTGTAAAGTGGATTCCCCTGCGGTAAGTGCCAGTGTATTTAGCTTTCCAAGTGTTTTTCTTATATAGCAGTTTTTTTACCTTTGCTTTTCTCGGTCTTTGTTAGCTCTTTGTAAATTATCTTAGCAGTTGACACATTTCCAAATGGCATGATGACCTGTTGCTGTTGTATCCTGATCTTTTAGCTCTGGTACCCATAGGAAAGTATTATGCTGAGTACAATAGGGTATTCAAAAAGTTTACTGTCAACTCTTCGCAAATATGGTAGTTTCCCATTGTCTGTGGAGGATACATTCCAAGAATGCCAGTGGATGTCTGAAACTGTAGATAGTACTGAACTCTGTATGTATTGTTTTTTCTATACATACCTACCTGTGATAAAGTTTAATTTATAAATTGGGCACAGTAAGAGGTTAACAACAATAACTAACAATACGATAGAACAATTACAGCCATATAGTCTAATAAAAGTTGTGTGAGTGAGGTTTCTCTCAAAATATCTTAATGTACTGTTCTCTTATAATGATGTGAGATGGTAAGATGCCTACCTATGAAGTGAGGTGAGTGACGTAGGCATTGTGACATAGCATTAGGCCACTGTTGACCTGCTGACCATATGTCAGAAGGAGAATCATCTGCTAATGGACCCCAGTTGATTGTGGGTAACTGAAACTGCAGAAAGTGAAGCTGCGGATAAGGGGGGACTACAATAATTGCCAGATTTCTATTTGTGGGCTTCACCTCTATTCTACGGTTCAGACTTGTCTTTTCCATTGCTGTGCTTCTTACCTACATTGATGTCCCCCAAGGTCTGCATACTCCAAATACCCAAAAGAGAACCCATTGTTTTCCTTCTCCTCCATTGTGTTTTTCAATCATGGTATTATTGTGAGAGGCTTTTTCTTTGATGTTCATCAAGTGTGCACTGCCACACACAAGCTACTCTTTTTTTCTCATATGCCCATCATGAAGTAATACACACTGTGCTGTTTTTCCTTAGGTAGGTGACCCCTTGGTGAGGATAAGGTTCAGTTCTCAGTAGCAAAGTTATGGTGAAGGTAATCTGCCTAATAAAATAAAACTGAAACTACTCTCTGTGTTGACATATTCCCTTGTTCTCAGTTTAGTCAAACTGGGTTCCAGGGAACTGGAAATGCTTTTTCTCTGCCAACTCTTTAAAGTTTCTGGAAGCAGCCAAACCTAGACTTTCTCCATCCTTGATGCTACTTGAAGTGAAGTCCAACTGAAAATTAGCTTTAGCACCCCCATCTCAGATAATGTGGGGCTATAGCCGTTTTGAATGCTGTCTTTAGAGCTGGAGCTGCCCTAACAAAAACTTGGAGTTGCTTACTTAAACTAAAGATTATGTATTCTCCAGTCAATAAAGATCCAACCTCTGATGTCTTAGTCTGGCAGCATTCTGGGAGGATGAATAGATTTGGGCTTGTGAATTACTGTATAGCAGTGGCAGATAAAAAAAAACCAGGAGGCCACCCAAACCTGTGGGGCATGCCTTTGATTGTAGCATACAGTATTCCTGCTGGGCCAGTATTCTTTTCCTTGAATCTGATAAATTTCTTCTTATATTAGTCATACGGAACTTATGATGGGATACAAAGGTAGTTTCCTTTTTTTGCAATAAATCTGTGCAAGGCAGTGAACCCACATGCTCTGGAAACAGGGAAATAAGTACATTTTGAATAGACTTCTCAGTAGTCCAAGGACCTATGAGTAATGCCATATTACCATTTTACTAGTTGCTGGCCTCCAGTCTTTGGAAATTGTTGACATTTTCAGGTAGTATACATCCTCTATTACCATGTCAGAATACTTTAATTATATTGAAACTAGGTGGCCGCCTGTTTAGTAGGAGTCTTCCTGAGTTGTTTCATCACTGTATTTAGCAAAGAGAGATAAGAATACTTGATTCTGGGGCGCCTGGGTGGCTCAGTCATTAAGCGTCTACCTTCAGCTCAGGTCATGATCCCAAGGTCCTGGGATCAAGCCCCACATCAGGCTCCCTGCTCAGCGGGAAGCCTGCTTCTCCCTCTCCCACTCCCCCTGCTTGTGTTCCTGCTCTCGCTAACTCTCTCTCTGTCAAATAAATAAATAAAAATCTTTAAAAAAAAAAAATACTTGTTTCTAACTACACATTCTATAAAGTCTACATTTGCTTTCTTTCTTTTTTTTTTTTTAAAGATTTTACTTATTTATTTGAGAGAGAGAGACAGAGCATAAGCAGGGGCAAGGAGGCAGAGGTAGAGGGAGAAGCAGACTCATCACTGAGCAGGAGCCTAATGCAGGGCTCAGTGCCAGGACCCTAAGATCATCACCTGAGCTGAAGGCAGATTTAACCAAAAGAGCCACCCAGGTGCCCCAAGTCTACATTTTCTTAATGAGTGTGTAAATTCTTTTCCTGTGTACCATGACTTAGAAGCTCAGTGGGGAGGGTCTTAACAGTATCAGTTCAAGTATTACTTCTGGAAAATGTTCCAACTCTCCAACAGAAAAGACTTCTTCATTATACCTATAACATTGAAAAAAATTCTAAAGTTTATCTTTAGAAAAGTCTGAAATTTGCTAGAATGACTAACAATTAGAAAAGGAAAAAATGGAATAATGTTCATATTTTCCTTTTTTTACAAAATAGATACATTTAGGGGCACCTGGGTGGCGTAGTCAGTTAAAAGTCTGACTTTTGGTTTCAGCTCAGGTATGATCTTGGGGTCCTGGGATCCAGCCCTGCATCAGGATCTGTGCTCAGCATGGAGTCTGCTTGGGATCTCCTTCTCCCTATGCCCCTCTTGCTCATTCTGTCTCTCTCTCTCTCTCAAATAAATAAATCTTTAAAAAAACAATAAAACAAAATAGATATATTTAATGTATAAAAATAGTCCTTTACAAAGTAATAGTCATTATTATAAAAAAAGTTTTAAAGGGCTTTCAACAATAGAAAGCAGTAGTTTCTCACCTAATTGTCACTACTTCTAGTGTCATTAACCACAGACAGTATTTTCTATAAATTTTTATAAAGTTGATATATAATTTGCAATCAGAGAAATAAATGCTCAGTTCTTAAGTATAGTTTGATTTTGGACAAATTTGTGTATAACCCACATGCCCATTAACACATAGATGATTTCTATCATGGTAGAAAATTCCTATCATCCCAGAAAATTCCCTTGTGCCCTTTCTAACAACCTCACCCCCCTGAAATCTCTCTTCTGATTTTTATTGTCATCGATATATTTTACCTGTTCTTTTTTATATAACACTTTTTTGAGCTATAACTCATATACATACAATTCACCAGTTTAAAGTATACAATTCAGTGTTTTTTCATGTATTCAGAGTTGTATAATCATCACAAGAAAGCACATGTTCATTAGCAGTCACTGTCCATTCCTTCTTGCTCCTCTCACTTCTCCTCCAGTTCTCAGCAACAACAAATCTACTTTCTGAGTTCCAGATATTTTATATAGGTGGAATCATCCAATATGTTTCCTTTTGTGACTTCTTTCACTTAGCATAATGTTTTCAAGGTTTGTCCATGTACCAATATTTCACTCCTTTTCATGACCGAATAATATTCCATTATATGGCTATACCAGTGTTTTTTTAATCCATTTAATTGTTTCCACTTTTTTGGCTAGTATGAGTAATGCTGCCATGAACATTTGTTATGTAAATTTTGTGCAGCTGTCACCACAGGGAACTGACATTCATTAGCAGTCACCTCCTGTCCCTTCTTGGGCATAGATTTTCATTTATCTTGGTTATATACCTAGGACTGGAATTGCTGGTTCACATGATAATTCTTTGTTTAATCGTTTGAAGAATTACCATATTGTTTTCCAAAGTGGTTTTACCATTTTACATTCCCACAAGTAGTGTCTAAGGGTTCCTATGCCTCCATTTCTTCACCAACATTTGTTATTATGTCTTTTCGATTACAGTCATCCTAGTGGTTGTGAAGTGGTGTCTTACTATGGTTTTGGTTTGCCTTTCCCAAATGATTAGTGATGTTGAACAACTTTTCATGTGCTTATTGGCCATTTGTATATCTGTTTTTTGAAAAATGTCTATTCTGGTTCTTTGCCCATTTTTTAATTGGGTTGTTTGTCTTTACCATTGAGTTGTAAGAGTTTCTTACATATTCTAGATATAGGTCTTCTGGCTTGCAAATATTTTTTCCCATTCTGTGAGTTTTCTTTTCCCTTTCTTGATGGCATCCAGGAAGGTATGAAACATTTTTAATTTTGATGAGTTCAATTTGTGTGTGTGTGTGTTTGTGTGTATTTATTTATTTAGTCACTTGTGCTTTTGGTGTCATTTTTAAGAAGGCTTTACCTAACCCTGAGTCATGAGGACTTACTCCTATATTTTCTTCTATACTATACTTGTTCTTGAACTTCATGTATGTGGAATCATGTAGTATATGCTTTTTTGCATCTGACTTCTTTCACTCGACCTAACATTTATAAGGTTCATCTATGTTATATGTATCGGCAGTTTGTTTCTTTTTATTGCAGAGTAATATTGCAATGAATGAATATATCACAATTTGATCACTTATTTTTTCTGGATATTTGAGTTGTTTCTAGGTTTTAACTATTACGAATAAAGCTTCTATGAACTTTCTTCAAGTCTTTCTCTTGTTGGGTCATATGAAAATGTATTTAGTTCTTCAAAGAGGTTGAAGTATGACATCCCTATATGACAGTTACAAGTACTTCCATCCCAGGCAACACTTGGTATGGTCAATCTTTAAAATTGTAGCCATTTTAATGTATACATAGTTTGATTTTAACTTGCATTTCTCTGATGACTAAAGATGTTAAGTGTTTTCCGATTGCTTATTGGCCACTTGATTATCTTTTTTTGTAAAGTGTCAGTTTTAGTCCCTTACTCATTTAAACAGCTGTGTTGTTTGCTTTCTTAATTATTGATTTTAAGAGTTCTTAGTATATTCTGGATACTAATCTTTTGTCAGATACATATGTTGAGAACATTTTTTTCTCAGACTATGGCTTACCTTTTCATTTTCTCAGCGGTATCTTTTGAAGAGCAGAGTTTTAAAGTTTGATGAAGTCCATTTTATTTATTTTTTATTTTTTTATTTTTTTAAAGATTTTATTTATTTATTTGACAGAGAGAGACACAGCGAGAGAGGGAACACAAGCAGAGGGAGTAGGAGAAGGAGAAGCAGGCTTCCCTGAGGAGCAGGGAGCCTGATGCGGGGCTCGATCCCAGGACCCTGGGATCATGACCTGAGCCGAAGGCAGACGCTTAACGCCTGAGCCACCCAGGCGCCCCAAGTCCATTTTATTTTTTAATCAATCTTCTCTTTTATGGTTAGTGTTTCCTTGTGTCTTGTTAACACATTTTGCCTCCTCCAGGGGTAAAGGCTTTTTCCTGTTTTCTTCAAGGAGTTTTAATAGTTTTAACTTTTATATTCATGGCTGTTGTCCATTTGTGTCATTTTTATATGTCATGGTAGTTAAGGCAGGGACAGTATTTTATTTTATTTTTTTAAAGATTTTATTTATTTATTTGACAGAGAGAGACACATAGAGAGAGGGAACACAAGCAGGGGGAGTGGGAGAAGGAGAAGCAGGCTTCCTGCGCAGCAGGGAGCCTGATGCAGGGCTCAATCCCAGGACCCTGGGCTCATGACCTGAGCCGAAGGCAGACGCCCAGTGACTGAGCCACCCAGGTGCCCCTGTTTTATTTTATTTTATTTTTTAAAGATCTTATTTATTTATTTGACAGAGAGACACAGTGAGAGAGGGAACACAAGCAGGGGGAGTGGGAGTGGGAGAGGGAAAAGCAGGCCTCCTGCATAGCAGGGAGTCCGATGTGGGGCTCGATCCCAGGACCCTGGGATCATGACCTGAGCCTAAGGCAGACGGTTTACGACTGAGCCACCCAGGCGCCCCAGGGACAGTATTTTAAATAATGTAGTATCTTTATTTGGAATACTTCATTTATACATTTTTTCTTACAGTTCTGTGTATTTGTTTATGTTATTTCACTGTCCTCTGAAGATAAACTGCTTTACCTTCTTCTCTAACTCACGCATGATTGCACTTGGCATTCCTGCTTATACCAGAAGTTATAACTTGGCAATCTCTGAGACCTTTCTGACTCTCTAAAAAAAGCCTTCTGTTTAGGCACTTTTTCATCTATATTTCCATTATATCTCAAACTTACGTTTAACTTAGGAAATACCATTATTTTCTTTTTAACTCCATGTCTCTCTATTGATGGTAGTGCTGTAGTTTAGTTACTTGGCCCAATAGCAAGCACTCAATGAATAATGAACTGAAATACAGGACTTAGGTTCAAGTTGTTTCAGTAAAGTTTGTTTCTCTACTCCATTTAGAATTCTGAAGGATTAGACTCATACATAAAAGTATTTACATATGTTTACTAATTTTTCCATAGGATATATTGTGGACTTACTGAAATAATATCTGTAGAAAAAACAGTATTTAAGTAAAACATCATCATTATTTTTTCTAAAAAAGAATATTTATAGCAAATAGTTGACCCTTAATTTGCCTGGTTGTATAAATTTTTCTGTTTCTAGCAATATTTGGGATATTTTATATAAATTATGTTGAAATGGAAATGTATTAAATTATCCCATGAATAAGGATAGAATTTGTTCAATTTGTGTTATTGTGTTGTATTATTAAATATGACATATTTGGGATTTGAAGTTTTTTTTAATATGGGAATTTTTATTTCATCTCAGTCAATATTTAATGTACTTTGTACTGAGTTAAATGCTGTCAGGGATATAAGGATGAGTAAATTATAAATATAAAGGATGTTTCTGTAGTCTGTTCAGTAGGGTTTGACACATACGTTTCTTTCCTTTATTAGTTTTTATTTATCTTAAATTACTACTGGGAGCATTTCTTATATCCTAAGCAGATGACTTATTCAAGAAATTACTAGAAGTAAATAGAAGCCATGTTAAAAACACAAATAGCTCTTTTAGGACCCTTATTTGAATGACATGTAATTTACATCTTTATAGTGATGGAGCCACATTTTCCAACCTTTTTTTTATAGTCTGTTTCTTTATAAAAGAAATAATGGATTTGATGTTGTGATGAGTCATGGAATTGATCTCTGAAATTATCTTAATTCATCTTTCAACAGATAAGGAAACACAAAGGCTATAGGTCCTTAAGAGTGAAGAGGTCTTTGTTTGAGAGTGCAAACCCAGTGATAAATAACAGCTGTTAGTTGGCCTGAGTTTTTGGGAGATAGTAGGGATTATGGAGATTGAGTGGATTAAAGTCCTCCATTTAGTAAGAGAAGCTCTTACTCTGCTACACCTTGTTGTTCCTATGCAGGGCCTGGTTTTGCCCTATCTTTTTATTTTTCAAGAGAACCCCAGAATTGTAAATAAATATAAATATATGTGTATATAAACAAATAAGTAAAATCTTCCAATTTTAATATTAATAATTGTTCAATTTATACAAACACTGCATGACCAAACAAAACACTTTGGGCAGATTTATACATGGGTAGAGAAAAATTTAAAAAGAGAAGGGATTTGGATGATTTGTATGGCTTTGCCTTGCTTTTTTCTAGCCCAGGACATATTCTAAACATATTAGGGTTAGTTCTTTCATAGAATTTATTATACCTGTTCCAACTGTAGTTTCTTTTTTCCTGAAGCCCTCCCAACTATTTTTCTCACCAGATTTCTCCTAATTTGTATTTTTAGTGGAGATGAAGGGAAATTATAATGGGACTAATAGCACTAAAATATTTAACATAATTTACCATCAAGTTCTGAAATTGTGGGGCACCTGGTGGCTCAGTCAGTTAAGCATCCAGCTCTTGGTTTCAGCTCAGTTCATGATCTCAGGGATGTGAGATCAAGCCCTGTGGCAGGCTCTGCGCTCAGTGCAGAGTCAGCTTGAGATTCTTTTCCCCTCCCTCTCCCTACCCCTCTGCCTCTCCCCCTGCTCTCTCTGTCTCTCAAATAAATATTAAAATTTTTTTGAAATTGCTATGCTTAGATAACAAAATAGCAGTAATTTTATAGATGCCAATCAGATATTATTGAAATTATGCATATTCTAAAACCACAGCTATAGTGAAGCTGTAAGTATCATCATTACTTCATCAAGTATCACTGTGAAATTAGATCTTGAGCAATTTTTAATTATGTTTTAGATTGTTAGAGACGGATAGTAAGTCTTTAAGATCTGTAAATGGGTCAAGAAGAAACAGTGGCTCCTCCCTTGTATCAAGTTCATCAGCCTCTAGCAATCTCAGCCACCTTGAAGAAGATTCTTGGATTCTTTGGGGAAGAATTGTTAATGAATGGGAAGATGTACGCAAAAAGAAGGAAAAGCAAGTTAAGGTATTCGTATTCTTTGTTGAAGTTCTTCCTCTTATCCCAAAGGGGCATCAAGGCATGGATTAATAGAAGATTTTAAAAAATCAGATTCTAGTACTTTCCAAGGGCTGTGTAATAGAGCTCTGCTTTATGTTTTCATTTATTTGTGCCCATAAAAGTTTTGACTTGTACATATCAGTTTTTATAGATGTATCCTAATGGTAGAAATATATAGCTGAAAATTATTTTAGAAATTAAATCCTCACATTTTATAGATTCAGGAATGAAGTTGTAACATCTGATATCTTTGAATTATCGGTATTTAACTTTTTTTGCCTAAAACACCCCTTTGAAAGATAATGGTTACTGTGCTTTCATTCACAGCTCTGCAGATTATCAATTACTTCCTTAGTAGCTTTAGAGGCCATACTTTGGGAGAAATGTCAAGAATTTATCCATGGCATTGTAACCCTCTGAACAGAATAGGATACAGCCAAGGGCCAAGTCTTAGCCTTGGTTAAAAGGTTCCCTAGTATTAAGAGTAGCTTTGTGAATTATAAATTTGATAGAGTGTTCTACTCCATTCCAACCCCCAGTAAGTCTTCTTTGGCTTTTAAGGTAGGAGACTTAACTGGTTCATTTTTAAAATTTTATTTTACTTTTATTTTTATTTTTAGGAGCTTGTTCATAAAGGGATACCCCACCACTTTAGAGCAATAGTTTGGCAACTTTTATGCAGTGCACAAAGTATGCCAATTAAGGATCAGTATTCAGAACTCCTGAAAATGACCTCACCATGTGAAAAATTGATCCGAAGGGACATTGCTAGAACTTATCCTGAACACAATTTTTTTAAGGAAAAAGATAGCCTTGGACAGGAGGTTTTATTTAATGTAATGAAGGTAAGTTCTATTTATTCATTTTTTGAAATGAATTCTCAGAAGATTGAAATTATACATATAATGAAGCATGAATCCTCGGCACAATAATCAGTTTCTTCTGCAAAAATTTGTTGTTAGCCTAATTTCTGCTTTATTTTTGATGCTACATTACTGTCTAGTTTAGAGAACTTAGAAAATTCATCACTTTGCTTAGTACTAGTTGGTTGAAATCAAATAACCTATAAATCACTATACACCATAGAAAGATCATTTATGAAAATGGATAATTTATCTTCTGTGAGTTTCACAATCTAGGAACAAAGTTTTCTGCTTACTGTGGCCAGCACTGTTAAAAGTTCTTAGCCCTTAAAAGTGTGTGCCATTGTAATTTTTTCTTTCAATATTGCCTTTTTTCTTCTCATAATTCTTTTCCCTTTCAACTACCTCTGTGAAATATTAATTTCTTCTTAAACCATCTCAGTTTTTCCAGTGCTTTACCCTAACCTTACTCTGGTTTTATCTCAGATAAACATTTTTTAAGCCTAGTTACTTCACTGAGTACAAATTCCTTTATTTTCTTGTCCTTAGGAGCTGTCAGTTTCTAATTGGGAAATTGTCAAAAGAAAATTTTATATAATAAATCACCTACTTTTTAAACACTTACAGGATAACTTGTATAACAAACAAGCAAAAGCTTTTCTAAAAAATAAATGGTCTTTACTCCACTGTCTCACGATTTTTAGGTTTTTAGAGAAAGAAGATATAATACATCATGTTAAAGTATTCTGAACATTTTTTTACTTTTTAGGCATATTCTTTAGTGGATCGTGAGGTTGGTTACTGTCAAGGAAGTGCTTTTATAGTTGGATTGTTGCTTATGCAGGTAAGTTAGTACAAGTATTAAGTGTCTGATTAAGTTCTTTATTGAAGTTGGAGAATTTAAAAATCATCCTTGTTTTTATTAAGCATTAGATACTGGAAATTTTTCCCTAGGCATAATTTAAATAGGGATATTTAGTTTGCAGTTTAAAATATTAAATGTGTTGAAAATAACATATGCAATAATATCCTGCCACTAAACAAAATTTCAACTTCTTGGTATCTACATTTGGACCATAATATTCCACTAAAGCCTGTATCTACTTTTAAATCTTAACTTACATGTCAGTATTTAATAAAGACTCACCTTTTCCGAACCAAGGAGGACATGATTGAAGTGTTGATATGAAAATCTTATTAATATCATACATCTTTGCAAATTTACACAGAAATTTTGGTTGTCATAGAGTTGAGGGCTTGTTACGTCTAAAATAGAGGTACTCAGTTATTCTTACTGCCCCAGAGATATAACCTATATTTCCATTACCAGCGAATAATTTTGGAGTGGGTTCGGGTG
Organism: Neomonachus schauinslandi; assembly: GCF_002201575.2. Taxonomy (NCBI): domain Eukaryota; kingdom Metazoa; phylum Chordata; class Mammalia; order Carnivora; family Phocidae; genus Neomonachus; species Neomonachus schauinslandi. The sequence goes on along the minus strand of NC_058406.1, from coordinate 76,536,762 downwards.
GGATGTTTTCAGAAGTCAGGGACAGGATCATCATTTATATCTTTGAGGGGAAATGGTAAATAGTGTTTTCTCTTCACCTTTGTTGAAATTTTTTTTTCAAGTCCATCATACTCTATATTATTCTCAGACTAAAATGTAATCTGAAGAGAAACCTTGGAGATAGCTTGATTTGAGTCATATATACTGGTTTTTGCATCTTAGTACTACACTGAATTCTGTGAATGTCGGCTAGATTATTTAGTCTCTCTCTGAGCCTGAATTAGGTAACACTATCTACTGTCAGATTCATTGTGAGGTCATATGAGATAATAAATGTAAAAACCTAGCATGGTGTTTTCCACATAGTAGACATGCAATGAAAGTTCGGTGTCTTGCCCAAGATCACTTTTCTTGGTAGATAAAAGCAGAGTAGGAATCTGAGACTGTTTCCCCATTCTTTGCTTCAGTTTCCTGAGAGTTCTGCCTGAGTTTTAAAGCTCTATAACTGTGACACTACTTTTCTGAGTAGCAAAAACCTGATGTCAGAGACATTGGTTTATAATAAAAGTGACAGATTTTTATTTTGTTTTGTAACATAAGAACTACTACCAATTGTTGTAGGATAATTGTCCATTTCTAGGTGACATTGGCTTGTAAATAATAAAAACAAAACTAGTTTTGTTAATGTCGAGGTGTAACGGTTTTGTACGATTGTGATTTTTCCTAATTTGTAATTGATTAGTATTGGTAGGAGTTTTACTATTGAACTCAAGCATTCCTATTATCAATCCAGTAATTTTTTTTCATAATTCTATGCCTTTTACTTTCATATTAGCTCCAAAATAACCTTTCAGTAGTCATTTCTATTGAGCATTTAAAGAGCAGCTTTTCCTTACTTGAGTTAGGAATCTCCTAACAGCAGACCTAGCTCTGTAGGAATCCTAAGGGGCCATCACATTTTCCTTCAGGATACTGTAGTCTGGTAGTGGTACTTTTATTTAGTGATTAATTTACTTAGCTAGTATTGTCAATGGCAGCTAATACATTACCATAATAATATTTTTCTAGCCTAGGGCCATAAGCTAGAAAGCCCCCTCTCTTTGTTTCTAAAGCTTATTCTGATACACCCATTGCTCTTTTGCCTCCCACATACTAGCTTGGCAACGCAACTCGGAGTCTGAGAAAAAAATTTTGCAAAGTTAGCTTAATTAGTACGTGTTGTTTTAAAATAGCTAAAAGTGCTGGATATATGTTTTGTGTGTATCTTAATACTCATATAAAATTAGGTAGATTTTGTCACCGTTAGACCTTTGCAAAAGGCATGGATTCTCTTTAAGTTAGTGTCATAGAGAAAGTATGTAGCAGTGCGATTGTTCTTCATATTTATATTTCACTTGGTGTCACACTTTTCATTTTGTGACCATTGTTTCAGTCTTTTTGAGAAGGGCCCACTGATTTTTTTCTTTTGGGTCTTTTATTCAATTATTTCAACTCACTTTTTAAAAAATATTGTCAGTTCCCATATCAATGCTATTGCAGAGGAAGAAGGCAATGAAACTTTTTTTGATATGTTCAGAAGAGAAGAAATTCTTACAAGACAAAAAAATGTATTCATTCCCACTGTGACTAGAATGAGGGGTGGTAGGGGTGGAATGCAAAGGGGAAGGTAGTGGTAGGAGAAGAGGTTAGAGAAGTAGTAAGGGGTCATGTAATGTAGGATCTTGTAAGGATTTTGGCTTTTACTGAGGATATGAGAAGCCACTAGAGTGTTTTGAGCCGTAGAGTGAAATGGTCTAATTCATGCTTTGAAAGGATCACTCTGGCAGTTCCATGCTGTACAGGGAATAGACAGGAAGAAAGCACAGGGAGGTGGCAGAGTGACCCATGAATGATGTAGGAAAAACATTGAGTTCAAAGCCGATGGCCAGGAAAAAATTCTTGAGATGACTTTGGTGCAAAAGGTGGTTTTTAATAAAACACAGAAACAGAACCCATGGGCAGAAAGAGTTGTACTGCGGTCATGAGGAGTGGCCCATTATATACTTTCAAGTTGGGAGGGGTTAGGGATAGCATAGTCTCTAAGGAGTTTTGGGAACAAGGTTTCCAGAACCTTGAGGGGGCTAGCTATTGTTGGGTAAAGGTCATTTATTCCTGTCTAGTAAAAGCTTAGTCATGAGACCCTTCAGATGTGTATCAGTGGGTCGTATGTTTGGGGAATGATTGCCAACATGTATCTTGGGGAGTAGAGATAAAGGAAATTTCCAAAGGAATTTTTATATGTTAAAGTAGACTTACAGGTTCCTGGGGTTGGGCTAAGATTGCCTTTTGTCCTTAGCAAAATATTAACATCGAGGCAGCTGAGTTCCTGGAGGAATATCATTCTGCCTGTGTCACGGTCTTGTCAGTGGAGCAGAATGGAGAGACTTTTCTTCTGCTTTTGTTTCCCACATCAATGAAGAGCCTTGTGGAGTTGTCCAGACAATGGGCTGCTCTTTTGATGGTGGTTTGGACTAGCTGTGAATGGTTGGAGGTGGTTGATTCTTGAAATAATTTGAATTTAGAGCCAACAGGAGTTACTGAAAGATTAGATGTGGAGTCAAAGAGGAAGGGATTGTGATGATGCATATGGATTTTGAGTGGAAGTTTGGGCAAGGAATGGCAGGGTAGGAAATTACAAGTGGTTTGAGATGTCTTTTGGACATGCAAGTGGAAATGTAAGTAGGGCATTTGAAAATATGAGATGAGAACTAAAGGTTCAGGCCAATAGAAGAGAGAGTCTAAGGGTTATAAAATGGGTACAGATGCAGGTAGGATGGTATTTGTGGTGGTGTGAGAATGGGAAAATTCTGTTCTAATTGCTTCTAATTTTTAAGAAATTGAAATACCAAATAAGATCACTAGCTTAGAGTTGAGTGGGAAGGAGGTAATGGAAGCTTGAGGACAGAGAAGTTTGAAATGGTGGCCTAGGAGAATGAGAGTGATTGTATTAGGGAAATAAAATATACCAGAAGCATTAAATACCCACTGACATTAGTGGTCCTGAATTCAAAGTGAGACCAGCCAGCATGGTTAAGTGTTTTGTTTTTACCCAGCCACTTTCTGCTATCTAGATGTAGTTGTAGAGTTGGATTTATCCAAGGGTGGAGTTTTTGAGTTGGAATTATTACTGAGAGAGAGAGGCAAGAGTAATTGTAGATATAAGTGAATGAATAAATGTAACAGGGTAGGTAGCAGAGAGCACAGGAACAGAAAAAAGGTAGTGTGCTATAAATGACTGATATGCTTGCAAAGTCATATAGCTGTAAATACTCTGTGTGTATTAATCTTCATTGCAACCCTATGAAATAAGTGCTGTTATTTTACCCATTTGATATATGTTGAAACTGAGCAATAGAGAGTAACCTCTATTTGCTGAAGGTTACAGAAGCAGAACCCATGGGCAGAAAGAGTTGCACTGGGGTCATGAGGAGTGGCCCCTTATATACTTTCAAGTTGGGAGGGGTTAGGGATAGCGTAGTCTCTCCCACTCTATTAAGTGGTATTTGAATCTTAAGTGGTGTGGCTCTAGAGCCTGAGTGAGGATCATTGGAGGAAAGGAAGGCAAAGATCTGCTAGGCCAGGAAATTAGTCCTCATGAAAATGAGTAGGGTTTGGGTCAGTGACCTAGAGGTTTGTAGATACTACAAAAAAGAAGAGTCATAAGTAACACCTACAGGTATTGTTTCAGAGAGAAGGGGGAGTTAATGCAATGACAATGAGTCAGTAAGGTCCAGGGAAGGACATACACCTCTCTAATCCTTGGCTTCTTCCAGTGCTATGGGAGAGAAAACAGCTACCTTAGCGGAGACAAGTTTCAGTTAGAGGAAAATGGTGAAAGAACAGCTGGTAGAGAGATTGAGGATGTAGGTAGGCCATTTTGTTGATGGCAGGTTATGAGTTCCAGAAAGTGCTGTGGAAAGGGTTTAGGGAAGGCTGGATATAGGGTTAGATTAAGGAGCAGTAGAACCACATGGGATGAGAGTTCTGGATTGTTGGGCTTCTTGCAGTGGGGCGGTAGGGCTTGAGGGGATTGATAGGAATAGTCTCCAAGGCAGAACTGTGGCCGTGTGTGTGGGGAGGAAGGAAGTACAGGTTTTACCAACGGTAACACTTGACTTCTATCCATGGCTGTGTCAAGGCCAGGAAAAAACGTTATTAGAAGCAGTCTTTAGTAAGAAGGATACCTAGAGAACCTTTGAGTTTCCTCTTTTAAAACACATTGTTATAATGTGAGGGAATGAGCATTAGAAAATTAGAAAATATTCTGAATATCTGTGTAGCTCTTACATTCATTATCTTACTTGATAGTTTTCTTGTGAGTTACACATAAAATGTGAAATTGGTACTTTTAAACCTTGCTTACAGATTCTTTGAAAATTTATTTTACAAGTTTGTGTGTGTGTGTGTAACACCTATACCGTATCCTATCATTTCTGCTCAGAACTGTTGAAAGTTTTCCCATCACACATAAGATAAAAGTCCAGATCCTTACAGTGGCTTCTAAAACTCTATATAATTTGGTTCCCTGTATTTCTCCTTCATAACCTAACTGCACTTGTAGAATTCCTCCTAATTAGTAGTATCCTATTTGCTGTTCCTTTAGCATGCCAATTGTGATTCTACTTCAAGGCCTTTTTATTCATTCTCCCAGGACTGTTCTTTCCTCAGTTGCTCCCTTATTTCTTCAGTATTCTGTTCAAATGCTCCCCTATCAAGGGACTTTCCCTAATCTGCCTACATAAAATAGCAGTGTATCTTCCACCATTTCCTGTACCCTACTCTGTTTTCTTTCTGTAGCACTCAAAACCATCTGGGATACATACTAATTGATTTATTACATTTATTGTCTGTCTCCCCCCAGTAGGATGTTCAAGTTCCATGAGGGTAGAGTGTTTATTTTGTTCACTGGTATATACCCAGAAAAACAGAAGTATCTGGTTCTAAATGAATATTGGTTGATTGAATTCATGAATTAGGCAAGTGAGGCAGTTAGTCTCAGAGGTTATAAGATTTAACTTCTCATTCTGAGAATGGGAGATTGGAACCTTTTGATTCCTACTTAACATTGTATCACATGGCCACTCAAATCAGTGTTTATAGATGAATGGGTACTTAGTTTAAATAGAATTTAGCTTATTTGTGTATGACAGAACATTAACCTATGTTGCTTTTTTTCCCCTCCTAATGTAGATGCCAGAAGAAGAAGCTTTCTGTGTATTTGTTAAATTAATGCAAGATTATAGACTTCGTGAACTTTTTAAACCAAGTATGGCAGAATTGGGCCTTTGTATGTACCAGTTTGAATGCATGATACAGGTAAAATTGTAGTTGTTTTTTTTTTTAAGATTTTATTTATTTGACAGAGAGAGACACAGAGAGGGAACACAAGCAGGGGCAGAGGGAGAGGGAGAAGCAATCCCACGGAGCAGGGACCCGACGAGGGGCTCGATCCCAGGACCCTGAGATCATGACCTGAGCCGAAGGCAGATGCTTAACGACTGAGCCACCCAGGCACCCCTAAAATTGTAGTGTTAACAAAAAGGCATATTGCCTTTATATTTGTGTCATCTTGGTTTGAGTGACAACTAAGCAAATTTAATGTTAAAAGCATTATAGCAATTGAAAAATCAGTGTTTTAAGCATGTGATCATTTGTTCATTGGTTAACACAGTTTAGACCTACTTCCCAGTTAGATACTGTTTACAGATAGATCACAGTCTGGAACTTGACTGCAGTTTTCATATTCAGACTTTAAGCATTTGTGCCAAGTCTGTCACAACCACATTGCCTAAATGCATGAGTTTCCTTTTTATGCCCTATTGTATTCTGTTGTTAAATAGACTATGCTCTCATAGGAGCTTATGACATTATGACACTGACATCAGTTCATTTCCTTTGAGACTTGGCTGTTCTGGTTCTTTCAGTCCTTTCTCCTGCCTTTCCCTTTTTATCTCACTCTTTTGCTAGCCTAATCTTTTCTTAAAATAAGGCTTTTATGTTGCTAGACCAAGAGTCTAGTGACTGTGTGAGGGTATATAGAAGAGGAGGAGAGGAGTCAAAATCAAGTGAAAAATATATTTTGGAATATTTTACCTTTCTGGAGTTAATTTATATATATATAGTAGATATATATATTATTAACTAATATATTATATACTAATAATATATATAGTAAGCTATATATATATATATATATATTTAAGATTATATTTATTTGACAGAAAGAGAGAGAGCACAGATAGGCAGAGTGGCAGGCAGAGGGAGAGGGAGAAGTAGGCTCTCCGCAGAGCAGAGAGCCCGACAAAGGGCTCGATCCCAGGACCCTGGGATCATGACCTGAGCCGAAGATAGCTTCTTAACTGACTGAGCCACCCAGGTGCCCCTATAGTAAACTATATATATATAAATTAGTTTACTGTGTTGTCCGGTAATATAATGGTGTATTTTCATTTACTTAAATTTCAATTAGATAAGCAGAACTTAAGAATATAGGTTAATGATTCACCTGACATGAGAACCACTTTTACAAGTCTCCTTTTCCCTGGCAGCCTTACCTACAAGAATTTTAAAATGCTTTCTTTTGTATGTGTGGTGGGGACAAAAAGGGATATGCAAAATGTTGGCACATTTTAAAGAAGACAAAGTAGGTCTTGAGATGATTCTTAGTTAAATTTTTCTTTCTGAAATAGTAGGCTTTTTTAAAAATGATTTTATTTATTTATTTGAGAGAGAGAGCATGAGTGTGCATGAGGGGGTGGGGTAGAGGGAGAGGGAGAAGTGGACTCCCTGCTGAGCAGGGAGCTTAATGTGGGACTGGGAGATCACACTGACTTGAGCCATGCAGGGGCCCACGTAGGCTTGTTTTTAACCAACCTTAATCTCTCGTGGTTTATTTTCAGTTAGTGTGTCATTTATGTTTTGAATTACTAGAATTGAGGAAGCATCTGTATTTTAGGTGAGAAGGTAGGAAGGTAATCAATGGTAGATAGCACATGAATGTGTTTCAGTATAGCATTTCTTTCCTTTAAAAAAATTTTTTTGGAATTATTATAGTTTATAGAAAAGTATTGAGAATAGCAGACACCCATGTTCCTACCAACATGATTAAACAAATATTAAAGTTTTATTTACTTGTTTTATTATTTTTATTAATAAATATTACAGATACAGCCTAAGTTCTAACTCCACATCCTTTTCCCCTTCTTCCCTTCCCTGATAGTAACCATCATCCTGAATGTATCAATTTCTACATCTTAACTTTTTTTTTTTTTAAAGATTTTATTTATTTATTTGACAGAGAGAGAGAGACAGTGAGAGAGGGAACACAAGCAGGCAGAGTGGGAGAGGGAGAAGCAGGCTTCCCGCGGAGCAGGGAGCCCGACGCGGGGCTCCATCCCAGGACCCTGGGATCATGACCCAAGCCAAAGGCAGACGCTTAATGACTGAGCCACCGAGGCGCCCCACATCTTAACTTTTCTAAGTGATCCCTGATCTTTGTGTTTGATATAGGCTTATCTCGTATACGCACAGTAATCTGGTTTGAAATGCTCAATTTTACTGTGTTTTAATTAATTCTTTTCTTCTCTTTAGGAGCATCTTCCAGAGCTCTTTGTGCATTTTCAGTCTCAGAGTTTTCATACCTCAATGTATGCATCATCCTGGTTTCTGACTATCTTTCTTACGACTTTTCCATTACCAATTGCAACAAGGATATTTGATATCTTTATGTCCGAGGTAAGCTAATGGGCAGGCTGAGCAAAGGAATCATTGGGTTAATCATTAGTGCAAAGCAGTGAGGAGCCATGTGTTCCATACTAAGCTACTTACTTTGATATTCTCCTTTAAACCTGTAATAACCCTATAAGTACTGTTAGTACATTTAATAGATGATAGATGAGGAAGCTGAGACTTACTGGAAGGTTAAGTAGCTTGTCTGTGGACACACAGCACGTAAGTAGTGTAGTAACCATCGTTCAAATACAGGCAGTCGAAATCTGGAGCCCACACTCTTAAACAAACCTCTGTATCACCTCCTGATTGATTTAGTGAGAATTAGTGAGAAGTGAAATTTGCCTTACAGTTAATATTATTGCTCTGCATCTGTTACCCAAAGAGCAAGAAGTAATGAATATATATTTTTTCTATTCTGTGAATATATTGCAGGTTTAATTGTCATTGTCATGTTGTAGTCATCTTTTGTCTTTTTTTCTATATTTTGGATGAGAAGGTAGGCAGGTTAGGTGACAAATTGTAGGTAGCACTTGAAAGTGTTATTAATCAGTATTAATAAAGGCTGGGTGGCTCAGCTGGGAGAACATGTGATTCTTGATCTCAGGGTCGTAGAGCTTACTTATGAATGAATGAATGAGTGAATGAATAAATAAATAAATAAATAAATAAAAGAATAGAATATCTTAATCAAACCCAGTGTTAATTGTTGTTAATTACATCTTGGGAAGATTAGCTTATATTACCTAGTTAAATTAGTTTAGTTTGGAGCCAGGAAACTGTGATTTGTGTGCTGACCCTACTGGTTCAGGTACTAAAGCTGTCCTTCCACTTATTTTTGTAAATAGTTTTCTTGGAACATAGCCATGCCCATTTGTTGTGTTATCTCCGTCTGCTTTTGGTCTTAGTGGCAGAGTTGAATTGTGACAGTAACCACATAGCCTACAAAGCCTAAAATATTTGCTATCTGACTTTTTACAAAAAAAGTTTGCCAGTTCTAGTAAGACAAATATTTACCTTAGTATTCTTTTGAATGATTAGTTTTTGTCAATGGAAGAGTAAGACAAGTTTGGCTTTATAAAAATGTGTTTCCACAGGGTTTAGAAATAGTGTTTCGAGTAGGATTAGCGCTTCTTCAAATGAATCAGGCAGAACTGATGCAACTTGACATGGAAGGGATGTTACAGGTAGGTCAGTTCATGATTTCTTGAGTGTCTTTAGATTTTACTCTTAATTAGTCAGTAATAAACAGCACTAAGTAGTTCTTATACTTTGCTTGTGTTTTATTAGCACTTTCAGAAAGTCATTCCACATCAGTTTGATGGTGGTCCAGACAAATTAATCCAGGCAGCTTACCAAGTCAAATATAACTCAAAAAAAATGAAAAAGTAAGTATTTTATATTTTGGTTTTTAGTCATGGGTGTTTGTTGAAGCATATAGGAGATTAAATAGAAGTGTCAAAACAGTCCAATGATAAGTGCAGTTTTCTTCCTCAGTTTATAGAACTGTAGCATTTTATTTGGTGGTACTGGTTTCAATATAACATTAATGTTGGAATTTCATACATCTCTTAGTAGTGGTGCTTGTGACCATTATATATTACCTGTGAAACTCCCCTTTCCCGTTCCACATTGACTGGAATTAGGAACCTGTGAGTGTGCTGTTATTTTGAAAACCACTTCTGTGGTGTGATCCAACTTCACTGACATTCTTTTCTGCTCAACTCCAGACTGTAACTTAAGTTCAGGATTAGTCTAACCAACAAGGTAGACATGAGGTATAGATTGACAATTTAAGTTGTTTTTTTTTTAAAGATTTTATTTTTATTTTGATAGAGAGAGACACAGCAAGAGAGGGGACACAAGCAGGGGGAGTGGGGTAGGGAGAAACAGGCTTCCTGCCAAGCTGGGAACCCGATGTGGGACTCGATCCCAGGACCCCGGGACCATGCTGAGCCAAAGACAGATGCTTAACGACTGAGCCACCCAAGCGCCCTAAGTTTTTTTTTTTTTTTATTGTGTATTATTTTCTAATGAAACTTTTCTTGTTATATATTTAATGGAAGTCCAAGGTAAGCAGTCTTGGCTCCCAAAGATTTTTTGAAATATGGTAAAGGTATTAAGAATGACAGCTCTTGTTCTTCCAGCTTCTGGTATTTAAATAAATCTTAGCCAGAGGTCATAATTACCATTCCTGACACTATTTTCGTGGTACAAGATACTTTAAAATAATAGCAATACTATATGCTAACAGTTCTCAATATCTTCACTGCTGTAACATAAAATTCCATTCACATGTATGACATACTCCCATGGATGTTCCTACCCAGGAAATATATTAGAATATGAGTGAGAATTATGTTATTAAAATTAGCGCTAGGGGCACCTGGGTGGCTCAGTCTGAGGTTAAGCGTCTGCCTTCGGCTCAGGTCATGATCTTGGGTCCTGGTATCGAGCCCCCCATCGGGCTCCCTGCTCAGTGGGGAGTTTGCTTTTCCGTCTCCCTCTGACCCTCCTCCCTGCTTGTGCTTGCTCTCTCTCTCTCAAATAAATAAATAAAATCTTATAAATAAATAAAATCAGATCTAATTCACAGACACAAGCCAATTTATGAGCTTTCACTATTATTATTAATAAATTACTTGTGAAATTACACCATGATGTTGAGACATTATTGACCAAAAAGCAATTCTGTTCTATAATTGATAAAACCTTTAGGAGCCATGTCAACTTCCAGCTCTTGGTAAAACCACATTTAAATCACACTAGCCAAAAAGAGAATTTATTTTACTTTAATTACAGAGAACAACATAACTGATTTTCCTTTTAGATTTTATTTATCACCATTATAATCCCATTTCTGAAATTCTGGTTATGCTATTTACTTATCAAACTTACGACCCTCTAGTTCTTTCACTCTCTTACTCATACAATATCTCTGTTCCACTTAAGATCTCTACTCTGATGTTAAATAGCCTTCCTCTGATCCAAATAAGCATACTTCATCTGATGTTTTGTACCCTGTTTCATGTAACCAAGTGTCAGAGAACATTGCATAAACAAATTGCTGGCAGTAAGTTTTATCTGCATTGCCACTTCATGTGTATTTTTATTGACCTTGATTAATTATCCCATTCCCCATGGTGATTATTTCAAACTTTGCCATTTTTCCCAGATTCTGTGCCCATTTTGCCCTGACTAACTCTTTGGCAGGCTATTTTGCTTGTTAATTCATAAGCCATCATTTTTCAAGTTCTCTGAACTTTTTCTCCTATAATTTCCAGCTTATAGAGTTAGCCATATTTCTTTTCTTCCCTTTTCAGAATATAGTATTTCTATGCCTTCACAGTGCTAATTCAGGATGTTATTTCCATCTCTTCCAGGTCCTTGCTCCACTAGTTTTTTCTACTTTTATCTTCATCCCTTCCTTCTGTTTCATTTTCTTCAATGTACAAAGGTATTTTTGAGTTCTGACTTAAAAACAACAAAACAAAACCTACCTCAACATAGCATTTCATTCTCCTTTTATGAAACTTAATTGTGAAGGAAAGAATAGTTTACTCATTAGCTCCAGATCATATTTCATCTGCCATTTTTTTTTCATTTGGGACATTTTTCAAATATACAGAGAGACACTGGAATAATAAATATCCATATGCTTATCATCTAGATTAAACAGTTAATATTCATCTTTTTAAAAATTTTAATTCCAATATAGTTAACACACAGTGTTATATTAGTTTCAGGTATACAATATAGTGATTCAGCATTAATATTTTGTCATTTACTTCATCTACTTTCTTAGTGGATAAAATTATATATTTTTTGAAAGTAAATTATAGAATTCATGACATTTCACTCCTTCAGTATTCAGTATGTAAAGAAGGATGAAGGACATAGAGTGATGGGGTGCCATTTTAGGTAGAGCACATAGACTGATAAGGTACCATTTGAGTAGACACCTGAGAGAAATGAGAGAGCAAACCATGTGATAGTATTCCATGCTGAGAGAACAGTAAATGTAATGACTAAGGCCAGAATGTGAGCGATACGTTTTGTTTTTTTTTTAATTTTGAAAAATTTTTCTTTTTTTGGGGGGGGGGATCAATATGTTTAAAGAATAGCAAAAAGCCAGTGTGACTGTAGCAGAGGTAAATCGGAGTGTGTTGGCCAATGAAATCCAAAACATAGTAGGGAGCAAGGGGTATTTAAAGCTGGGCTGTTTTATAAGGTAGTTACTACCTACATGTGGCTATTTAAATTTTAAAAACTAAAGATTAATTCATCAGTTATATTAGCCACATTTCAAGTGCTCATTGTCACTTAGATTTGGCTAGTGGCTACCATATTAGACAGCACAGATCTAAAACATTTTCACTGTTGTAAAGATCTGTTGGACATGTTGGCCTCCTCAGGGACCAGACTTATATTTTTAAGTCTAAGGGAAACCATTAGAGAATTTTGACAAAAGTGACATCACCTTATTTCAAAATTTCGCTTTTTGCTGTCTAGAAGAGTAGGTAGCAGTTGGCCAAGTGAAGAGAAGGCAGGCATTTTAGGCAGAAAGGTAGTATGTACAAAGGCTCAGAGGTTCCTTTAAGACAAGAAATTTGTAAGCAGTTATTCTTAGGTTGTTTTGTTGTATTTTTTTTTTTTTTTTTAAGATTTTATTTATGGGGCGCCTGGGTGGCTCAGTCATTAAGCATCTGCCTTCAGCTCAGGTCATGATCCCAGGGTCCTGGGATCGAGCCCCGCATCGGGCTCCCTGCTCGGCGGGAAGCCTGCTTCTCCCTCTCCCACTCCCCCTGCTTGTGTTCCCTCTCTCGCTGTCTCTCTCTCTGTCAAATAATTAAATAAAATCTTAAATAAATAAATAAATAAAGATTTTATTTTTTTATTTTTTAAAGATTTTATTTATTCATTTGAGACACAGGGATACAGAGAGAGAGAGAGAGAGCATGAGCAGGGAGAGAGGCAGAGGGAGAGGGAGAAGCAGGCTCCCCGATGAGCAGGGAGCCCGATGCAGGGCTCGATCCCAGGATGCTGGGATCATGACCTGAGCCAAAGGCAGACGCTTAACCATCTGAGCCACCCAGGCGCCCCAAGATTTTATTTATTTTTTGACAGACAGCGAGAGAGGGAACACAAGCAGGGGGAGTGGGAGAGGGAAAAGCAGACCTCCCGCTGAGCAGGGAGCCCGATGCGGGCTCGATCCTAGGACTCTGGGATCATGAGCTGAGCTGAAGGCAGACGCTTAACGACTGAGCCACCCAGGTGCCCCTGTTGTTGTAATTTTTATTTTGGTGTACTTTTAAACTTTTAAAAAAGTTATAAATACTATGTGTGTGTGTGTAAGTAAAACCCATACCCATTTTTAGGGGATCCATTTGAGAGTAAGTTAAGATACTGTGCCCTTTTTTCTTAAATACTTGAATGAATGTGTACTTCCTAAGAACAAGGACTTTTATTTTTTTAGCAGAACCCAATAGTTAATCAAAATCAGGAAATTATCATAGATACAGTACTATTATCAAATTCCCAAAGCATGTTCAAGTTTTATCACTTGTCTCAGTTAATACTCTTTGTAAGTCCCCCCTTTCAGACCGCTGCCTAATCCTCTCCTGTCCACTCCCTACCCCTCACCTCCTGGGTTTTGGATGCACTTTAAGTACTCCAGGATCATGTATTGCATTAATTGTGTCAGATCAATCTCCTCTAATCTGAAACACTCCCTCCACTCTTCTTGTATGTCTTGACCTTGATACATTTGAAGAGTACAAGCTAGTTATTTTGTGGAAAATCCCACAGTTTGGGTTTTTCTTGCATTTCCTCATGAGTAGATTCACGTTGTGCGTTTTTGGCAGGTATACCAATGATGTGTCTTCTCAATTAACCATGCAGTGGGTGCATGATAATGGTTTACCTCAGAATTGATGATGGTATCTCTAATCATTGGGTTAAGGTGATGTCTGCCAAGTTTAACTACTATAAAGTTATTATTTTGTCTTCTATTATTATTTGTTTCCAGATGCTTTGAGATTATATACTATCCTGTTCCTTACCCCACACCTTCTTTCACCAGATTTACATCCACTTATGATTTTCTCACTCTCCCATTCCTTCTGTATTAATTGGCATTCTACTGTAAGGAAGAGCTTTTCCTCTTCTCTAATATATTTATTCATTTATTTATATAAGTGTGAATTTGTGGGCTCTTTTTTTATTTGGTGAATTATAATTCATTATTCTCCAGTTATCCCTGCTTTGTCCAGTAGGAGTCCTTTCAAGCTGGCTGTTGCTTCCTTTTGACATGTCCCCATGGTTCTTTGAGAATTTCCTTATTTTAAGACAACAAAAAGCTTTAGGCTCATCTTGTCTCTTACCCGCTCCTGCACAGGAGCAAGTCATTTCTCCAAAGAGCCTTGATTTCTTTTAGTAAGCTTTTAAAATGTTGCCTGAAGGTAATGGATAGACACTGAAGCAGTTGGCCTCTGGGAGTGGCATGATCCAAATCAACATTCTAAAAATGTCATCCTGGTAATAGTGTGCGGAAGAGATTGAATTATGAAACTGGCAGTAGAGAGAACAATTATAAGGTTCCTTTAGTAATTAAGGCAAAATATAATGAAGGCCTAAAAATGCTGCCAATAAAAGAATGATGTAGCTCTGTAGTTGCTTTGAAGTCACTTTGTAGAAACCTTATAAGCACACCTTGGCCAGCTGATCAAGGTCAATATCAATAGTGATATCCTGGTGATAATTTGTACCCTTGATATGATGTGATGAAAATGGGACTGACTTCTGTGGTCTTCTTCCTCCAAACCCATAACCTCAATACAATCATGAACAAACATAAGAGAAATCCCAATTGAGGAATATTCTTCAAAATACCTGACCAGTACTTCTCAAACAAAGTCATCAAAAACGTGGAAGGTCTTAGAAATTGTCACAGCCAAGAGGAGCCTAAGAAGACATGGCAACTTAATGTAATGTGATTCCCTGGATGGGATCCTAGAATAGGAGAAGGACATTAGACAAAAATTTAGAAATCTGAATGTAGTATGGACTTTAGTTAACATTGTATCAATACTAGTTCATTAATTGTTACAAATGTTCTATACTAATGTAAAATGTAAAACAGGAGAAACTGGGGACAAGGTATATGGGAACTCTGTGCTCTTCTCACTTATTTTGTAGATCTAAAACTCTTCTCAAAAATAAAGTTTATTAAAAAACCACTATCAGTGCAGTTGGAGAGGCAATAATATATTTTAGAGCATTGTTAAGAAGGTTGAATTGAACGTGCTTGGTGACTGAATTGGGAAGCAAGGATTAAATGAGGATTTCTAGTGTTTTGTTTTAGGTGCATGAGTGAGTAATGATAACATTTATCACCTAACACATAACAAAATATTCACTTCAAAGTAGGCACTTGTGAAGACTGTAAACTTCAACAGTGCAGCCATTGTTCAAAACATTTTTTACCTCTTTGGAGTCTTTTATAAATTCTTTTGGATATCCTATTCTTTTAGATATACTAAAGTAAGAGACATGGTAGTATACAGTCAAGGTTGTGACCTTAGGCAAGTTTCTCAGTCTTTCGAAGCCTCCAAATGGACATAACAAGCTGCATTAAAAAGTCAGGTTTGTGGGAGGATTGTGGGAAGATGGAGTAGAAGGCACCAGGAATCTGTCTCCAACCTAGAAAACAATTGCTGTGGCAGTATCTGATGTGACTCTTTTGGAACTCTGGGGCTTATTGAAGCCTTGTAACTTCTAGGGGAAGGCTGCGATGGTGAATTGTGGTTAATTTGGTAAGTTTCAACTCTTAGCACATTAGCACCTCTTAGCACCATCCTGTACCCTTCAGCCACATGGTAAGCAGCTGTGCTTGTATTTCTGGAGCAACTTTCATGCAGCTTGTGGGAACGAGGGTGGGCAAAAATGACCTTGTCTTCTATATATCAGAGATCTCTGTGCTCTGATCAGTGATTGCTGTGCTGTTTCTGATCACAGGTGCAAGAAAGTGAGCAGCCATTGGTGTTGCACCACTTTCCATTGTTGCAAGTCCCCTCTTCCTCCGGCTGAAATAACTACCAAGAGACTTAAAGGGCGTCATCCTTCTCTTCCTTTTATTTTTCTTTTCTCCCCGCCTTTGGGAGCCAGACAGGAAAGACTAGGACATTCAAAAACAACTGCATATTTGGGGGAAATTAGAAAGTGACTGTGTGTGCCCAGGGAAAGGCTCAGAAAAGTCCTGAGACAGTTTACAGCTCAGGTTGATCTTCAGCACAAAGATAGCCTGTAACACTCAAAAAGACAAAATCAATAACAAAAAACAGCAAGCTCTGGGAAGAGGGGAGACTGATTTCCTGAGTTACCACATTACTAGATTCAAATGTCTAGTTTTTAACAAAAATCACAAGGTATATGAAGAAAAGGAAAGTATGTCCCAAAGGAAAAGAATATTGACCCTTGAACAACATGGATTTGAACTGTGCTCATCCATTTATATGCAGATTGTTTTCAGTAAATGCAATACAGTACTGTAAATGTATTTTCTCTTATAATTTTCTTAATAACATTTTCTTTTCTCTAGCTACTTTCATCATAAGATTATAGTATATAATACATACAGAATATATGTTGACTATGCTATTGGTAAGGGTTCCAGTCAACAGTAGTGAAGTTTTTGGAGAGCCAGAAATTATACACAGATTTTCAACTGTCCAGGGGTCTCAGCACTTCTGATTCTCATGTTGTTCAAGGGTCAGCTGTAAATAGAAACTATTATCTGAAAGAGACTTGATGGAAGATAAAGTAGACAGAGACTTTAAAAGAAGCTCAAAGAACTAAAGTAAGAAGTGGGGAAGATTGAGAAAAAGATGAACAAAATGGAAATATTAGTAAAGAGATAGAAAACCTAAAAGGAAACAAAAAAAATTTCTGGATCTGAAAAGTCCAGTAACTGAAATGAAAGACTCATAGAGTGATTAAAAAGCAGATTTCAGCAGGCAGAAGAATAAGTGAACTTGAAGATAGAATATTGGAAATTACTGAATTTGAGGAACAAAAAGAATAAAGATCAAAGAAAACTGAACAGAGTCAAAGGGGACCAACATTCACATTGCGAGAGTCCCAGAAGAAGAGAGAGGGTCAGAGAAAATATTTGAAGATATAATGGCTGAAAACTTCCCAAATTTGTTGAAAGACATGAATATAAACATCCATGAAGCTCCGTGAACTCCAGGTAATGTGAAGTCAAAGAGATCCACACTGAGATACATTATAATCACACTTGCAAAAGACAGAGAAAATCTTGAAAGCAGCAAAAGAGAAGCCAGTCACCACATAAAAGAGGTTCTTAATAAGACTACAAGACTACAAACAGAGTTCTCATCATAAACTTTTGAGTCCAAAAAACAGTGGGCCAGTATATTCAAAGTGCTAAAAGAAAATAATTGTCAACCAAGAATCCAAATCTGGCAAAACTGTCCCTCAAAAGTGAGGAAAAATGGGGCGCCTGGGTGGCTCAGTCGTTGGGCGTCTGCCTTCGGCTCAGGTCATGATCCTGGGGTCCTGGGATCGAGCCCCACATTGGGCTTCCCACTCCAGGGCGGGAGGCCTGCTTCTCCCTCCCCCTCTGCCCCCGCTTGTGTTCCCTCTCTCGCTGTGTCTCTGTCAAATAAGTAAATAAAATCTTAAAAAAAAAAAAAAAAAGTGAAAAAAAATAAAGACATTTTCAGACAAAGATTGAGGGAGCTCATTACCACTAGACCTGCGTTGCAAGAAATGCTTGTTCATGTAGGGTGAAAGGAAAGGACACTAGACAATAATTCAAAGTTGTATAAAGAAATAAAGATTCTAATTAAGGTAAACACATGGGCAATTATAAAACCTATTACTGTAACATTGGGTTGTAACTCCACTTTTTGTTTTCTACATGAATTAAGACTAATACATTAAAGAAAACTGGGGTGTCTGGGTGACTCAGTTGAGTGTCTGACTCTTGATTTTGCCTCAGGTCATGATCTCAGGGTCATGGGACTGAGCCCCATATCGGGCTCTGTGCTTGGGCACGGAGTGTACTTGAGATGCTCTCCCTCTCCCCCTCTGTGCCTCCCCCTGCTCGCTCACTTTCTCTCTGTCTCTCCCTCTCAAATAAATAAATGAAATATTAAAAAAAGAACAATTACTGGTCTAGAAGCTAGTATTAATGTAATTTATGTTTGTAACTCCAAATCTTGTTTTCTACATAATTTAAGAGTAGATACTGTATACCTGAAGCTAATATAACACTGTATGTTAACTACACTGGAGTTAAAATTTTAAACATTTTTAAAATATCTTAAAAAGTGATTATGACCAGTGCACATGCATACAAAACTAAATCACAAAGAAATGGAAAATCAGAATAGGTCTATAACTAGTAAAGTGATTAAATCAGTAATCAAAAGTCTCTTGAGTAGAAAATCCCTGAACTTGTTGACTTTACTGCTGAATTCTACTACACATTTAAAGAACTAATATCTTTTTAAACTTTTTCAAAAAATAGGAGGGAATACTTCCTAACTCATTCTGTGAGGCCAGCATTATTACCCTGATAGGAAAACCAGGTAAGGACACACTAGATAAATATCCCTTATAAACATTGATGCAAAAGTCCTCAACAAAATACTGGTAAACCAAATTCAGCAGTGTACTAAAAAGACTATATATATACCACTACCAAATGGGATTTATTCCTAGAATGCAAGGATAGTTCAACATACAAAAATTGATCAATGTAATATACCACATTAACAGAATGAAGGGAAAAAAACCACAGGATCATCTCAGTTGATACAGAAAATGTATTTGACAAAATTCGGTATCCTTTCATGATTGAAACACTCAACAGAGTAGGAAAAGAAGGCAACTACCTCAACATAATAAAAGCCATCCATATATGAAAAACCCACAGCAAACATCATACTTGGTGGTAAAAGACTAAAAACTTTTCCTCTAAGATCAGGAACAAGTCAAGAATCGTTGATATTGCCATTTCTATTCAACATAGTACTGGAAGTAGCAAAAGAAATAAAGAAGAAAAGAAATAAAAGTCATCCAAATTGGAAAAGAAAAAATTATCTTGGTTGACAGCATGATCTTATATGTAGAAAAACCCTTCTACAAAAACAGCTAATAAACGAATGCAGCAAAGTAGCAGATTACAAAGTCAACCCACAAAAAATTAATTGCATTGCTATACCTTAACAATGAAAAGGAAATTAAGAAAGCTATTCCATTTACAATAGCATCAAAAAGAATAAAATATGTAAGAATTAACTGAGGAAGTGAAAGATGTATACAATGAAAACTGCAGAACATTTCTGAAAGATATGAGAGAAGACATGAATAAAAGCATATTCTATGTTCATTGAGTGGAAGACAATATAATATTGTTAACACATCAGTATTACCCAATGTGATCTACAGAGTTAACTGAAGTCTCTCTTAAAATACCAATGATATTTTTTGCAGAAATAGAAAACTCCATCCTAAACTTCATAAATAAACTCAAAGGACCCAAGTAGCTAAAACCATCTTGAAAAAGAACTATAAAGCTGGAAGACTCATACTTCCTGATTTCCAAACTTACTACAAAGCTATCATAATCAAAACAGGGTGCTAGAATAAAAATAGACATCTAGACCAATGGAATAGAATAGCACTCCAAGAAATAAGCCCTCATATATACGGTCAAATGATTTTTGACAAGGGTGCTAAGACCATTCTGTAGGGAAAGGTCTATCTTTTCAACATATGATGCTGGGAAAACTGTATATCCACCTGCAGAAAAACAAGGTTGGACCCTTATTTAATACCATATGCAAAATATAAGTCAGAATGGATCAAAAATTTAAATGTAAGAACTAAAACTGTAAAACTCTTAGATGAAAACATTGGACAAAAGCTTGGAATTGGATTTGACAGTGACTTTTTGGATTTGACACCAAAGGCTCAAGTAACAAAAGACAAAATAGACAAATTGAACTTCATGAAAATTTAAAAATTTTGCACATCTAAGACACTCTCAAAAGTGGAAGAAGATACTTGCAAAGCATGTATTGGATAAATGATTAATATCCACAGTGTATTGAGAACCCCTAAAACTCAGCAGCAAAAAACACAACTGGATTCAAAAATTGGCAAAGGACTTGAATAGACATTTCTCCAAAGAAGAAATACAAATGACCAATAAGCACATAAGAAGATGCTCAACATAGTTGTAATATAGATGAACCTGCAGGACTTTATGCTAGGTAAAATAAGCCAGTCACAATGGGACAAATACTTTGTGATTCCATATATATGTCAAAATTATAGAGACAAAATGTAAAATGGTTGTTGCCAGGACCTGCTGAGAGGAATGGGATTTTCTTTTCTTTTTTTTTTTTTTTAAGATTTTTATTTATTTATTCATGAGAGACAGGGGGAGAGAGAGAGAGAGAGAGAGAGAGAGAGGCAGAGGCAGAGGGAGAAGCAGGCTCCCTGCTGAGCAGGGAACCCGATGCGGGACTCGATCCCAGGACCCTGGGATCATGACCTGAGCTGAAAGCAGACGCTTAATCATCTGAGCCACCCAGGCGCCCGGAATGGGGTTTTCTTATTTAAGGGTATAGAATTTCAGTTTCATAAGATGAAAAGAACAGAACAGTGGACATGATGGTGGTGATGGCTGCACAACATTATAAATGTATTTAATACCACTGAACTGTATACCAAAAATGGTTAAGATGGTAAATTTTGCTCTGTGTATTGTATCACAGTAAAAAAAAAAGTTATTGTGAGTTAAATGACATTTTATATATACTAAAAAATAGGTTTTTCTCCTTTGAGGGAGAATTTGATTTTTGACGGCAGCTGTAAGTTTTGGGGGGGGCCTAGGTTTGTTAGTATTAGGAGTAGTTAAACTTGTTATTAACATTTTTGGCCCAGAGTAAGATCTGAAAATAACTTGGTGGGAGTAACTTTTGTATGGCCTATAAATTTTTGTAAAGATAATCTTACACTTACAGTAGAGTTACAAACATAGTACGTATTTGTTTGTCATTTCTTACTCTCCTACAATTAGTGACAATTCTTCAGTCTTTATCTTTTATGACCTTGATACTTCTGAAGTGAGCCAGTCAATGGGTTTGCTGGTTTGAGTTTGATGATTTCTCTTGATTAGACTGAGGATGTACATTCTTGGGAAGGATATCATGGAGGTGACCCTTCTTAGTAAATCTTAACAGTGCATGATGTCAGCATGTATTATTGGTGGTGTTAACCTTGATCAGTTGGCTCAGGTGCTGTCAGGATACTGTAGTACAAATTTACTGTTTTTCCCTTGGTAATATCTAAATATTTTGAGAGAGATACTTTAAGACTCTGCTTACAGTTTTTACTCACTAATTTTAGTGTCTATTGATTTTTCTTGCCTGTGGGGGAATTCTAATGGTGATTTTTAATTTATTTATTTTATTTTTATTTATTATTATTATTATTTAATGGTGATTTTTATATTTGCCTCATTCTTTCTATGTTTAGGAAAAATTTTGTTAGAAAGAGTTGTTCCAGGGCACCTGGGTGGCTCAGTCAGTTAAGTGTCTGCCTTCAGCTCAGTCATGATCGCAGGGTCCTGGGATCGAGCCCCACGTCGGGCTCCCTGCTCATTGGGGAGCCTGCTTCTCCCTCTCCCTATGCTGCTCCCCCTGCTTGTTCTCTCTCACTCTCCCAAATAAATAAATAAAATCTTTAAAAATAAAAAAGAGTTGTTCCTTTTCCCCCATTATAAATTTTACACAATTTTTAGTACTACCATTGTATTTTAATCTGAAGAAGAATGATAGATAGTTCTTTTTATAAGTTTAGGGCTAAATAGAATTTGTAAACTCAGTTCTTTGATGCCTGTATATTTCACTTTCTGAAGTTTATTTTTGTGTGGTTCTCATTTTTGTTATTTGTGAAATAGTTTTTTAGGTAAGTATCCATGTAACTATTCAGATGATTTTTCTGATATCAAGTATCTCAAGTTATAAGTTGGGAGAATCTACTGGAATTCTATTTTGTGTTAATAAGTAGTTTTAAGTTTTATAATTTAATAACTACTTCTGAGTAAAAATATATCTTTAATTTTTTTTTTCCCTCTTAGGCTTGAAAAGGAATATACTACAATAAAAACTAAAGAAATGGAAGAGCAAGTTGAAATTAAAGTAAGCATCTCAGAACTTTTAAAAGTGCCAAACATAAATTTATTAAAGTCAGTCATTTGGTTATGTTGATATATCTACTTCCTGTAACAAATTTAGCAGTGATGTTTGTTATTACTTACTGATAAATTTACCATCCCACTAGGTAATAGTTAAAAATAGACATTTCAAAAACCAGAATAATGCAACAAGTAGTTTTCATTCTAGTGTGAGAACAGCTCTGTTTCTAGATTTGTTGGTGGGTCATCAGGAGAAAATACTTGTATGGGGAAGATAATTACCACTTCATTTAAGCATATTTTTAAAAATGCAGAGAAGTCAATCTGTAACATGCATAGACTAATAGCAGTGTAGTCTGAGGTGTACCAAATAGAGCACATCATTGCACCAGCACTAATTATGGCTGCCTTAGAGCTGCAGGAAACTTTGGCTAATTCAGTTTTCTCATCTCTAAGCAAAGGTTATACTTTTGAACTCTCCACAGGAACAGGTAGATTGCCAATTTTAAGGGATATATAAATTCCTATGTATACCTTAAAAATCTTATTTGTACCCTCTGTAGGCCAGAAGTTCCTAAGTTGATGATCTTTGGCATTGTTCAGGATTAAGAAAAGTTCTATAGGTTTTATGATATTTCAGGATGGGGATAATGAGTAGAAGCAGGAGTTAGTGAAGAAACTCAGTGACTTGCTGATCCAGTTTCTTATCTCTTTGTCTATGTTCTCCCCCTTCCAAAAAAAAAAACCCCACAAAAAAAAATAAAACAAGTTTTGAGTGACTCCCCCCCTTTTTTTAAATTCTACATTTGGATGTATCTGAGTTTTGACTTGAACCTGGCAAGACGTTAGATGACCACCTTACTTATGATTATTTAGCCGTGTCTTAATTCACCTTTGCTGTAAAGTACCTCTTCACTACTCACATCCATGGGCCCTTTTTAGAAGTAAGGGAATGAGTTTTATGAAATTGGTATTCTTTCTTGCCATGGTCCTTCTCAAAAGCCTCCTCGGAGACAACCTCTCCTTTGTTTCTGTGTGACCTCTATCTCGTCTGTCTCCTTTTTCTAGATGTTTTATTTTCATTTCTATCAGTATTCCCTATTGATTGGAAATAGATACTTCTACATTTTTCAGAGAGAGAAAGAAAAGACCCTTGTGGATGTTTTTCCCTCCTTTTTAAAAATTCTGTCACCCAACTGCTGCTCTACCATTTGCTTTTCTTTTAGGTACCATGAGTAAGAGTAACATTAAATCATACCCTCCACTTCAACCTACTGAAAGTGGAAAAGTACGTCAACCTGATGAGTGGGGAGAGAGTATGGGTTATCGCATACCACGAATATTCGGAACTGCAAATCAAGAATCTGAGGATGGGAAGCCATCCTGTTCATTTCACCATGCTATGTTATTGCAAAAAAAAAAAAAAAAAATCACAGTTCTGTGAACAATCTTTGCTCTTAAAGAAGTTTCTTCTAAAATTAAATCAACAGTAGGAATACCAAGAGGCCTTTTCAGAAAGATCTTTAGCACAATTTAGCTTGTATTTACAGTTTTTCTCAAACTTCAGTTTTGGGGGAAACTTACAGTTAATATACCTCACGGAGTATTTTTGAATGCCAGCTCCATGTGTCTTAGGGGAAAACAGATGGCACAAAGTGTTTATAGAGAGGAAACGGGGGGGGGGGGGTCAGAATGAAAGTTCAAAAAGTTAGTAACACATGGGGGTAAATAAAATCTGCTGATCTCCAAGGTAGTTTGTTCCTTTTTTTTTTTTTTTTTAAGATTTTATTTATTTGATAGAGACACAGCGAGAGAGGGAACACAAGCAGGGGGAGTGGGATAGGGAGAAGCAGGCTCCCCGTGGAGCAGGGAGCCTGATGCGGGGCTCAATCCCAGGACTCTGAGATCATGACCTGAGCTGAAGGCAGACGCTTAACGACTGAGCCACCCAGGTGCCTCCTAGTTTGTTCCTTTTATACAATTTTGTTTCCACATAGTTTTTTCTTACTCTCAAACCATTTTCATTTCTTTCTTTACTCCTCCTGCCACCAAAAAGGACAAAGCCATGACCATTTTTGTGGGACTGCACCTTTTTTTACTTTGTATAAGCTTTGGTATGTCTGATTTTTGACTTGGACCTGGCAACTCATCTCAGTCATAATCAGATGACCACAGCATTTATGGATAGTTAGCCATGTATTATTGGAGGCTTTCTCTAAAATGGGAAGTGCCACTTCCTTAGTCACACTCTCTCTCCTTCTCCCCAAGGTCTCTTTTACAAGGGAATGAGTCTCTTAAACTAATGCTTTCTTGCCTTAGTCCTCCTCAAAAGCCTTCAGAGAGATAATATTAAACTGTTTTTTATACAAGCAAATGGTATGATCATCAAATTAATTAATGTTTTGATGTGGAAGTAAAAAAATCAGCCATTGATCAAGTTTCCTTTCTTTTGTTTTACTTAAAATTCTAAGACCTTTGGGTTGTGGACCTTTTTGTCTAAGAATTATATGTGGAAGCTCCCTGAAGAAGGTGTAACTTCTAAGTATTTTCCACCCCTTTTCTGAAAGTGTTACAGAAGTTTTTGATAATAATTGTTTCGTATGGAGAATCTTACATTTTATTGTGTGAAATTTTTTATTAATAGAAACAGCTTTCTCAGTATCTTCTTCCAATCTATTGATCTTCCACCTGAGGGGGAGGAGGTAAGAAATATTAAAATTCTAGCTTATATTAGGTTACCTCACAAATCCTTAAAAAAGAAAAACCTTTATTCCCCCATTCTATTTAAGGCTGACATTTGAGCTGATTATCTAATATTCGTATTTAAATTTTGTGCTTTGGGATGTAGAGATTTGAGCCCTGCAAATGAGAAAAGTTAGAGATTCTGACTGGTTTTTAGCCAGAAGTTCTTTTTTTTTTAATTTAAAAATTATGAAGTATTGCAGATATGTTGAAAAACAGAATAATATAAAAACACTTGTGTATTCACTGCCTGGCATAAAAAAGGAAAACATGACAAATGTTATGAGTCATTCAGGAGTTATATTTAACAGTCAGTGTGAAGTGTTAGTGTTGACACATTTATTTAACACTTAATATGTGAAGGGTCATTTACACACATCATATACTTTTATTCTTCTCATAACCTTATGAGAGGGTTCTTATCCTTTTCCTTTTGAGCTTCAGAAAGCTCAAAAAATATGCTAGTGGTCACATTGCTAGAAAATGGTGAAAGTCAAGGATTTGAAATCTGATTTATGTTTTTCTAAGACCCATATATATTCTTAAGTGTATACACTGTGCTGTTTTCCAAAAGAGACTTAATGCATTGTGATGTAAGAAGGTTTCAGATGCCTGTTTTTCTGTGGCATCACAAACTTTCATTAAAAAATTAATGGCTATATAATAATATCTAATGGGGGTTACAATAGCATAATTTATTCAAGAAGTCATCCATTTAACAGGTATTTGTAGAACCTACTACATGTCCAAACACTATTCTAGGCACTTAAAATGTGTTTATGAAATAGACCAATTTCTGCCCTCATCGAACTTATATTCTAGTATGGGAGTCAGGCAATAAACAGAAAAGTAAAATACATAATATTTTGATGAGGATAAGTGTTAAACAGAGAAAAGAACACATCAGGGGAGGGAGAGTAAAATGGTAGTGTTTGGATTGAAAATTTAGAGAACTTGACTAGATTACTTTTGAATAAATACCTGAAGGAAGTGAAAGAGCTAGATACATAGATATCTGGAAGGAGAGCAGAATCCAGTCAGGAGTGTGCCCAGGGAGAAATAGTAAGGAAACCATGTGGATGGGACAGTATACATGATGAGGAAAGTGACAGGAGCAGGGTGTTGTTGAACATGTAAAGACTTTGACTTAAACCTGGAAAGCCATTTGGGTTTTCAGTGGAGGAGAAGGTATGTTGAATATATTGCAGGGGACAGGAAGACTAATAGAGGCTGATGAAGTACTGCAGGCAACAGATGGTGGTGGCTTGGACTGAGGTGGTAAGAAATGATTGGATTCTGAATAGATTTTAAAGAGAAAGCTGACAAGGTGATTGTGGAGGTATGAGAGGGATAGGAATTAAGCATTTTGGCTTTAGTATGGAGAAAAATAGAGTTCCCAGTACCTGAGATGGGGAAGTCTGCAGGAGGACCTGGTTTGGGGAGGAATATCAGGAGCCTAGTTGGAGGTATTTTAAGTATCAGATCCCTAGGAGATGTTCGCGTAGGGCCTTGAATATTCAGAGTTGAATTTAAGAGAGGGCAGCTCAAAAACTGAATTTTGCAGTTATTGGCAGACTGATGATAGTAAAAGCCTTTAGAGTGGATGAGATTACCTGGGGAATAAGTGTAGATGAGAGAAGAGAGTTCAAGAATTGAACCGGATCATAAGCCAACATTTAGAAGGTGAGAACAAAGCAGGAGAACGCTAGGGAAGTGTAAGTGTCCTAAAGCCAAGAGAAAAGAGAGTTTCAGAAAGAGAAGGATTTTACTGTGTCAGTGCTAAAGAGTGTTCTTGTGAGATGAGGATGGAGAAATAATGAATTTGTCAGCATGGAGATAAGCTGGAAAAGAGCAGAGAAGTAAACTTGAATGAACTAGAAAAAATTGGAGATAGGGAGTATAGATATCTTTCAGGGAATTTGCTATAAAGAAGAGAGAAATGGGACAGTAGCTTAGAGAGAGGATCATGATGTTGAGGGGATTTTGGTTTTTCTTTACTTTTTATTAAGATGGGAGAAATAACCACGTTTTAATAGTGATAACCAAGTAGGAAAAACTGATGATGTGTGAATGGCAGGGGGTAATTGCTAGGGTCAGCACGGTTTAGGATTTAGCACATGGTGGGAGATTGATCTCCTGGCATGGATAGTTAATCCATAAGAACAAGAGAGAATCTAAAATATATGGGAAAAAATGTAGGTAAGAGGTAGGATGGTTGTGGGAGCTTGCAAAGTTTTGTTCTTAATGCTTCAGTTCTTTCAGTGAAATTGGAAACAAGATTATCATTTGAAGGGTTCCTGGTTTAAAGAAAGAGGAGCAAGTATGAAATAGGGATCTGAGAGGGTGAGAGAAGGAATGGCCTAAGGAAATACATTTTTGCTGTTAGGGTGCATTAGTAGTCCAACTGAATTTAGTGATTGTTAATTTAAACAAACTTTATTGATTTATTTTTTTTCAGTCATATTTACCAACATAGGTGCAGACCCAGAGTTGTCAGTATGTTAACCCAGAGTAGTGGTTTTACCAGGCACGTATGCTAACTCCTAAGGGAGAAAGGGCAGAGGGGAGGAGGATAAAAGCCAGGGAACATTTATAATGATTGGAAATTAAATTTTATAAAGAGGGACGAGAGCACATCAGAGTGAGGGACAATGAAAAGTTGATAAGATCAATGGATTATCCCAATGAGGAAGATTATTGAGTTTGGGTTATTTCATAAAATGAGTAAGAATAAAATGGCAAGAATAAAGTGAGTTGTTAGAAACTCAAATTCCCCCATTTGGGGATATTTAGGGTTTTTAATCATTTTTTTTCCTTTTTTTAAAATTTTTTAAAGATTTTATTTATTTGACAGAGAGAGACACAGTGAGA
Source organism: Neomonachus schauinslandi (assembly GCF_002201575.2). Taxonomy (NCBI): domain Eukaryota; kingdom Metazoa; phylum Chordata; class Mammalia; order Carnivora; family Phocidae; genus Neomonachus; species Neomonachus schauinslandi. The sequence goes on along the minus strand of NC_058406.1, from coordinate 76,509,167 downwards.
GAGGGAGGACAAGCAGCGGGAGTGGGAGAAGCAGGCTTCCCGTGGAGCAGGGAGCCTGATGTGGGACTCTGTCCCAGGACCCTGGGATCATGACCTGAGCCGAAGTCAGACGCTTAACGACTGAGCCACCCAGGCACCCCTAATCATTTTTCATGATTAAAAATAGCATGTATAGTTAGCATGTTTGTATATAAAGTTTTTAGCACCTTATATTTTCTTAGCCAGTTGTAAAGAGTAGAATTATTGAATTATAGGATATTAGTATTTTTCAGACTTTTGATATGCACTAAGTAAATTTCCTAAAGAGTATTTCCAGGGTATGTTCTTTTTGGCAGCGAGTTTCCATTCCACTAACACCTTGCCTACATTAGGTATTTCATTTTTGCTGTCACTCTTCATCTCGTATTCTCTTTTCTAATTTTTTTTTTCTCTTTTCTAATTTGATAGGTCAAAAGTCTCTCCCTCTTTTTTTTTAAGTGTATGTATCTTTCTCTTTATGGTTTTCACTTTAAAGTTTAGAAAACACTCTTCATTTACTCTGGCAAATGTAATTAAAAAGACAGGTACTCAAAAATTAATGAGAATTCAATCAAGTGATAGATTTTAGTCATTAATTTTCCTATATATCAGCAATAAACATTTCAAAAATATCTTAGAAAAAGAAATTCCACTTAAAATAAGAATAAAAGCATCTAGGATCACCTAAATGAAAAATAGGATAGAACCTAACAAATTATCACTGAAAAACTTTGCATAAAGGCATTTAAAGGATGAATAAAGGGGAGAGACGAAAAGAACTCTATGTTAAATAAAGTTACTGTTTCCCCCATCAAATACACATTAACAAATCCAGTCATTTAATTCCTTGTGATTTTGCAGAGCATTAAAAAAATCTAAAGAATGGTTGTAAACAAAAGACAAAAATTATAAAATAGTATTCATGCCTGACTTCAAGAATATTATGAGCAATGCTTATCATTAATCAAGTTTTTGGTATTATGCTGTCTCATTAATTTTTCCCATATCATTGTAGGTTTTATTACTCTAATTTTCTAGATGAGGAAATGAATAAGATATTGAGTAACATGCACAGGTGTTAATTTTGAAGTGAGAATTTGAACCTAAACCTACCTAACTCCAAAACCCACTCTCTCAACTAATTTAGTATACTAGTACTTAGGGTTTGGGGAGGATAAACAAAACAATATAAGGATGGGGGAAATTAGCTCCACCAGACATTAAAGGGGATTGCAAAGCTATAATTACCAAAATACTGTGGTGCTAATCCAATAAAAAGACAGAAACACTTGAAATTTAATAGGTAATCCTGAAATAGCCCTTAATAACTGATAAAGTCTATTATATTTATCAATTTATAATGAAATAGATGTCACATAAATGAAGAATTTGTTTATTTAAAAAGTATTCAAACATTTGGGTAGATGTTTGGGGAAGAAATCAATTTCAATTTTTATTTATAGCAAAATTTTAGAAGATTTAAAGGGGATGGAGAGGGAAACCCAGGTAAATGTTTTTAGTTCTGAATTTTATAATATTTTAGCATCATTTCTATTGTAACATTAACTATATTCCCTCAGTTGTCTGGTTGAACTTTCTAATAAGTCTTTTAGGATTAAAAAAAATTTATTTTTTTTGATGAAATATGTTGAGAACATTTTGAGAGTCACATTTGTTTCTTTGGATTTGCAGATTTTAAAAGCATTTAATAATTGCCTATTTGTCTAGACCACTGTGCTACACATAATATGAATGGCCAAGAAATGAGAAACATTTTCTTCCCGAATTCAAGCTTTTTTGTAGTCTGAAATCACACATAAAGTAATATCGATTTCAAATCATTTAAATAATTCTAAATGAATAGAACAAGAAAATCTAACTTGCAAATCTATCTAATAACTCTAAGATTTATTTGTTCCGATTTGTGGTTCACTTAAGATATAATAATTCATAGAATCTTTATTTCCTTGGTCTGAGACTTTATATGTTATATAAACTATATTTTAGTCTTTACTGGAAAAATGATAGATTGAATTAATAGAAATTTCTGAGGAAAACATTTTTAAAAGCAGGAATTTAGGATGGTAGGGTTGGAATAAGGCTGGATTAAGTTCTGGGGTAAATTTGTATAAAAGGTAAGGGGAATTTGAAATTCTAATGATGGCAAAATGAAGAAGTAAGTTGAAGGATTCTAAGATGAAGGGATAACATATCAGGTTTCATATGAAAATTTGTGGATGGAATATACAGAAAGATGATTTTTTTATGTAGAGTGTTTTAGTTTTAATACTTAACAGTAATTTGATAGGATTTGGGGAGTCAGGTATTGAATGGTTAGGTGAAGTTTTTTTTTTTAATCTGGTTTTACTTTTTTGTTTTTATTTTTGTAATTTAAAGATTTATTTTATTAGAGAGAGAGTGTGTATGCGGGAGGTGGGGAGAGGCAGAGGGAGAAGAGAGTCTTAAGCAGACTCTGTGCTGAGTGCGGAATCCAACACAGTGCTTCATCTCAGGACCCTGAGATCAGGCCCTGAGCCAAAAGCAAGATTCAGTCTCTTAATCAACTGTGCTACCCAGGCACCCCAAATCTGGTTTTGCTTTTTGAACTATAGGAAAATGCTAGTAATCAGAGCTGTTCATTTTTTTTTAAGTTTGGTATTTTTTTTTAAGTTTTTAATCTTTTTTTAAGTAGGCTCCATACCCAACGTGGAGCTTGAACTGACGACCCTGAGATGGAGTCAGATACTCTACCGACTGAGTCAGCAAGGTGCCTCCATTTTTTTAAGTTCAAAACAACTCATAAATAATTAATTCGATGAAAACAACTCAATCTTTATATTTTCAGAATGTAAGGAATTTTGCAGCTTTGCATATGTAAGGCAGAGATGAAGGCTGGTCTAGTTCTGAACTGACAATTTGGTATTTATCCTATGAGCTGCATTTTTCAGATTTCTTATTTGTTTCTTTGATAAACATTTGAATACTATTTGTGTAGATAGTCTTTGTAGGAGGTAAATGAGTTAGAGTCTTTCCTATCTAATGGGGATGTTAAGACAGATAAAAAAATACTGATTATGAGTCATGGTTGGTACTTTAAAGAAAGGGGTTATTTCTGTATGTACTGTAGCTTATATTTAAAATTCAGTCACAGCTAGAGTGATAAATGTCATTTCCTTTACTCTGTATTTCCTACTCTGAACCTATAAGAGTTTGACAGACAATAATGTAACCATTCCTTAGACCTTTCCTATTTATAAAAGGTGGTACATTTTAAGGACTATGATTTAGGTATCTTTTCCTCAGGAATGCTTGCAAACAAAACCTCTTTTTTTTTGTTTCTTTTTTTCTTTTTCTTTTTTTTTTTTGCAGAGGTTACGCACAGAAAATAGACTTTTAAAACAGCGCATTGAAACATTAGAAAAAGTAAGTAAATAACTACTTATGCAAGCTTCTGTTGGAATGCACAGTATTTTCTATTTATTTAAAGGTTCAAGAAATCTATCACGTCTCCAAAGTTGTGGTATTAACTGCTTAGCTTGCCTAGCTTACTACTTAACTAAGTAACTTGTCATTAATAAAAATTGATCACTATGAGTCCTTGAAATTTAAGGTTAAAGTTTTAATTAAGGTTATTACTAGAGTAACATTGATATCATTTGTTTTCTTTACATAAAGTCTCTAAAAAGTACGTTCTTTAGAGGTAACCTAATTGAGAATTCATTCTGTATAGTATTTTAAAAATGACTTTCAAATGTTGCCCTTTCTAGCCACATATTAAATGTGTCAGTGATTCCTTTAAGGCCTAGGATTCCTTTAAATTTAGTCAGAATGACTGGCTGATTTCTTATATAAAAATTCACCAGGGTGTTGATTTTCAACACAGGGGAATTATACTTAAACATTTGGTTCTCAAACTTATTTTGATGCTACTTATTACCTCTTTCTTCCTGTTTCATATAAAATAACTGGGCAAATCTGGAAAGTTTTGCATTATTTTTAATACTGTGCTTTTGATGTAATGTCTTCTGTAGTCTTGTTCGATGCTAAAAGAATATATTGAGTAATAAAAGTATAGTCTAAGAGTTTTGGTTTATTAAAAGAAAAACCTGAATTCACAAAGTCTTTTGGTGTTTGGAAGGGCTTTTTTTTTTTTTTTTAAACAAAAGATGAGAGTAAGTAGGTTAATAAATGATGTTGTGAAGTATCTTAAAATCTTCCCTGAAAATCTACAGATCAATAATCAAGAAAGAAAACGTGAAGATATGGGTAGTTCGGATATTTGTCTTTTGTTTGAAAGCATCACACCACACACAAGGATAAGATGTTTATTTCATGTCTTTTGGTTGTGTAATAATTTCAGGTACATTAATTCAAAAACAGTTTTCCTGTATTTCCTACATCTTATTAGAGTTGCTTTGAGGATAATTCTACTTTTTTGGTGACTCTGCAAAAAGGTTGAGCTTAATTTAGTTTTTAAGTTGTTCTAATTGCATATTTTTTTTCCACTAAATACTGTTTATAATATCTGTCTTAGGTGGTCTTTTATCTTTGGAATGAGATATTTTCACAGAGAAAGTATTTTTATTTCACTGAACCATCAGAAAGATAAAGGTGCCGTAGGAAAGTGTTAAGTTTGGATTTTACTTCTAGAAAATTAAGTACCTTTCTCCTGGCTTACATAGCCTAGGTCTGTCCTTTAGCACTTAGAATTCTATAAATACTTATATATCAGTTAAATTCTGTAACCAAAATATTTACTTATTGAGTTATTGCTAGAGTTTATTATGTTGAGCTCATTAATTTCATTTGTCATATTTTCCTTGCTTTGCTTCTTTGGAAGTTGCTGTTGTACAAATTGCTGTCACACTTTATAAGTGGAATTGCTTACTCAAATTCCTTCTCCCTTTCCTATAAGTGGTTTGACAATATGGCTGACTCCAAACATGAAGACTTAAAGAATGCTTTAAAAAGAAGCTATTTGCTTGTCTCAAATGATGAAAAACCTCTTGGAATTTGTGTTTGGTCTTCTAGAAGCATATGATTTTCTGCAGTTTATCCTTATTTTGATATATTTTTCGTAAGGGTTAAGAATAATAACAAACACAGTAAATAGCCATAAAACCAAATCTAAATGTCTATTTTAATTACAATGAAAAGTAGATGGAATTTGGGTATGCTTTGTTTCTTCTTATTCCTAATTTTATGCACTTTTATTTCTTTCTCTTAAATTTCTATCTGAATTTTTCCTTTTGTAGGAAAGTGCTTCCTTGGCAGATAGATTGATACAGGTATAGTTTTTTTGTTTTTGTTTTTTTAGCATTTTCTCTAACTTACTTCTAAGGAAAGTCCTAAACCTAGAAATTCACATTTTAACGCATGCAATTTTACATGCATTTTCCTAGAAATAATTTTTTGGGCTGATATATATGCGTGTAAACTTAATTTTTGATAACAGTGTGTTATCTTGGTTTATTAAACATCTTTTGCACGTTTTAAAGCTAACCTTAAAGTATTTGTTCCAAAATGTCAATCAATGGATTCTGCGAAATTAACTACTATACATTGAAAATTTTAGTCCTGCATGTACAACTCAGTAATATTGCATGAATTGAATTTTTATTGACTGAACGAAGAACTGTTCTTAAGATTATCAGATAAATTTTTTAATTTAGTTTCCCAAAATTTGCTGGAGCGATAATGAGCTGCTGGTTAATAATTACTTAGGCTGTTCTGTTCTCTGAGGTGATTTTTTTTTTTTTAACATGTCACAGTAAATAACTAAACCTTACAAAGGCAGTCTTTCTTGAATCTATCCTAAATTGCTTTACACACACATAAATTATGTCCTAAGGGACAAGTGACAAGAGCCCAGGAGGCTGAGGAAAACTACCTCATAAAACGGGAGTTGGCCACCATCAAACAGCAGAGTGATGAGGCCAGTGCTAAACTGGAGCAAGCTGAAAATACCATCAGGAAGCTCCAGCACCAACAACAATGGGTAAGGAGTCTGGTAGTGTTTTTTCTCACCTTTCTCATCCCCCTTCCTTTAAACTTTTTTTTTTTTAAAGCACAACTTCTGTGCTCTTGTTTTAAGTAATTTTGTTTTCTTCTTTAATTGAATTCTTAATCTGCTTTATGTTCTGTAATACTTAGGGGTCTTACTGTGGTCTAAAGACTCTTCATTCTAACATTCTTTCTCTGTCCACACAGTTTTGTTAGAAATAGGTAATGTTTTCTTTTCTTACATTATATTTTAAGTCACAAAAAATAAGTGATGTTTGTCAGACCTGCTTTTTAGGTTTTAGAAATCTGTTTCATATTGGTATTTTGCCATGGGTAATTTTTGAGTCTTAACTCCAGCTAGTTCTTGTTAATTGTGCAGATAAAATATTATATCCAACATAGAGAATATATGTAATTATCTCACTAATGTTTCGATAATGTGGGGATTTATGTCTTGTGAAAAACTACAGCCTTAACTTCCTACATCAAGATGTCAAATTATGGTTTAAGATATATGCTTACATTTTTTTCAAGAAGGGAGAAATTTCAAAACTTTTAAAAAACTATGTTAACTAATTCAAGTTACTAAACAGCTGTTCTCAGATATCTTTTGCAACTTAGACACCATTTTCCATTGGCAAATTCAGACTAGTGTAATCTTAATCAAGGATATGAGGGCTAAAAAGAAAAGCCAACTGTTTATTTTTAAAAAGATATTATTTCTTGTTTCAGTTTTCTGTTCTCAGGAGTTAGATTGTAACGGTAGGCAGAAAAGGTTATGTTAAATCTAGAACTCCATATAGGTCAGGAAGGCAAATAGAATGACTTCAAATTGGACATTACTTTTATTCAGTAAAATTAAGAAACACCATCATAAGCTGGCTACAGATATCAGAAACTGAAAGCAAAAAGAAGAAATTGACAATTGAAAAAAACCATAAAATAGATTTATTTTTTTCTATTAAGTAAATGAAGATCATTACGAAAAATGAATAGAAAGGTAGTAAAAGAATACTAAAACGTTGGGAACTCAAATATTTTGTCCTGCCTTTGTATGAAGTGTCAATATCAAAGCATAAAAAATAGATGAAACAGAATTGGGGATTCCTATTGGGGATTAGGTTAAACTGAGTTACCAGTGTAATGTGATTTTGTTATAGGGAAAGATAGTATTATGTTTGCATTTAGCATGAGCTACAGTAATAATCCATTAGAATCATGAATTATTAGTTTTTTGTGTGTAGTTTTTCAAATATTGAGACCAATAGGACATAAAAATAAGAATGTTCATTTATAATGAAAAAAGTAAAATGGATGGGAAAATGGGAATGAACTGAAGCTTTTGAAAATAAAATATAACAAAAGAACCTCTGTGCTGTTTCAAGGACAAGATAGACTCACATTGTGGAGCTAAAATATAACAAGTAGAATGCAGATCTCTACTTTGATTTTGTTTACATTTTTTCTCACTTGGCAGACATTCTTCTAAACTGGAATAAAATGTAAAACAAATATATAAAGCAGTGATGTACAAAACAGGTGAAAGTAACAGAGCCTTGGTTAAATTTCCAACTTCAAAATGCCTATCTCTAGATAATAAAATAATTTGCAAAATACAGGAATATTATTGTCTTTAAAGGATTTTAGAAAATAAGAGATCCTAAAGACTTTGAGGTGGGCAAAACATAGCTCTTTAGGTAATAATGGTTGAATATCTGAAAAGAAAACCAGTGAGTTTGATATTTCATTAAAAATTCCTAGAACATCTGGTTTGTGAACAATTAGAAAATAACTTTTACTCTTTAAAAGGGAATTTACTATGTATAAGTCAAAACAAACTGACTTTGTTTCTGCAGTAAACAAAAACTGTGCCATAAGTGAAATTTTAAAAGTTATTTGTTAGGCACTCTCATGGTATCTTTCTAGTTAAGGTAGAGAAATATAGATGAAAGTAGTAAACTTAAGTGGTTTTATATATGATTAACTATAGCAAGAGTTTATCCATGTTGAAGTAAAGAGATGTCAGAGATGTCTTTGTCCCCTAAACCTATGCTTCCAAGTATTTTAATGTTATTAAACTCTTATATACAAGGTATGTTTAAGAATTTTATACATGAAATATTTCAGAAATGTAGCTAATATGTTGCATAATGAATAAAGATTCCAAAATATTTTTAAAGTATATTCAGAATAAGAAACTAAAATAAAAGGTTATTTTACAGAAATAAATCTATAGCCTTGCCCTTAATTTTCAAATTCAGAGAGCTGTCTTAGTGGTGCTTTATGTAACAAAGACCTAGAAATTTTAATTGGCAGGAAATCAGGAATTAGCCAATAATGCAATACAGTTTACCCTCCTCCCCCCACCCCAAGTAGTCTTCCTAGAAGTATAATGATCCAATTTAATTCTAAGTAGCTTGCAGAAAATTTGTAGTCTTGTTTCTTGTTTGAAAACCAAAACTCGTTTGAATTGTTTACCCACTGTATTATGGCCAGTGTAGGAAAGACTGTGGCAGCTCTGGATATTTTTAGACTGTACTAAAGAAGACTTTATGAGAACATCATAGATATAGTCATTTACAAATATTTGAGAAGTGATCTTATGGAAAAGTGATTAGCCTTTTTTGATATTGCTTCAGAGGGCAGAATGTGTTTAAGGTCCAAGGATACAAAATCTTATTCATTGGAATTTTGACGATTGGAGTAGTTGCTTTGCAGAGTAGTGAGCATACGAGTGGTAGGAAGTGAACATCTGTTGCTACATGTTTTGATTTCAGCCTTCCAATATAACCACATGAATTCTTCAGAACTCAGAATAAAGGTTTCAAACCTCTATTCCAGGAGGAGGTATTGAATTACCAATATAATCATCCACCACCATCACCCTCTATTTCCAATAGTGTCATTTTATATGATATAAAGAGCTTTGGATTTCATTTGTGGGACTGAATTCTAGTCAGACTGTTTTGCTAATTGTGTGACTTTTGATATTCAAGGATTCAGTTTTTTTTCTCTAAAATGATTACATAGGGCTAGACCATCTCAAGTCTCTATTTAAGTGAACTTTATTGAAGTATAATTTACATGCAATAAAATTCATCAAATTTAAGTGTATAGTTTGATGTGTTTTAACAAATGTATCTAGTTGTATAACCATCACCACAATCAAAATACAGAGTATTTCTATCACCCCCAAAATTTTCATCATGTCCCTTTGCAGTTCACCTCTCCACTTCCAGCAACCATTCTGCTTTCTGTCACTGTAGTTTTGCCTTTATTAGAATTTCATATAAATGGAATCATTAAGGTATGAGGCTTTTGTGTCTGGCTTCTTTCAGTTAGCATATTCACTCACTTTTTTTCTTTTTGGCAATTTTATTCTTAATTGTGGTAAAATAGATACAACATAAGTTTACCATTTAAATGCATAGTGCATGACACTAAGTACATTGACAATGCTCTGAACAATAACCACCATTTATTTCTTGAACTTTTTCATCATCCCAAACAGAAGCTTTGTACCTATTAAAAAATAGTTCCCCCTTTCTCCTTCCCCTGATAATCTCTATTCTACTTTCTGTCACTCGTATGAATTTGCCTCTTCTAGGTAACTCATATAAGTGGAATCATACAATATTTGTCCTTTTGTGTCTGGCTTATTTCGCTTAGCGTAATATCTTCAGGCTCATCCCTCTTGTAGCATTTATAATAATTTAGTTAGTTTTGGGCGCCTGGGTGGCTCAGTTGGTTAAGCGACTGCCTTCAGCTCAGGTCATGATCCTGGAGTCCCGGGATCGAGTCCCGCATCGGGCTCCCTGCTCAGCGGGGGGTCTGCTTCTCCCTCTGACCCTCTTCCCTCTTGTGCTGTCTCTCATTCTCTCTCTCAAATAAATAAATAAAAATCTTAAAAAAAAATAATTTAGTTAGTTTTTATGGTAGTTGAACAATACTGTTTTATGCTTATACCAATTTTGTTTATCTGTTCATCCGTTGATGGTCATTTTGGTTTTCTGCCTTTTGGCTATTATGAATAATGCTGCTGTGATCATTAACATACAAGAATCTGTTTGAATCCCTGTTTTTAATTCTTTGGCATATATACCTAGAAGTGGAGTTGCTTGATCATATGGTAATTCTGTTTAACTTTTTGAGGAATCACTAAACTGTTTTCCACAGTGGCTGCACCATTTTACATTCCCACCAGCAATGTACAAGGGTTCTAATAAATTTCTTTACTTCCTCACCAACTCTTGTTATTTTCTGTTTTTGGGGGGTTTTATTTCTTGTTTTTTAGCAATAGCCATTCAGAAATTGGAGATGATATTTCATTGTGGTACCTAGGAATAAATTTAACCAAGAAGGTGAAAGACTTGCACTGAAAACTGTGAATCATTGTTTATTCATCTCTTGATGAAAGAAATTAAAGAAGGCATAAATAAATGGAAAGACAGCCTATGTTTATGGATTGGAAGACTTAATATTGTTAATATATCAACACTACCCAATATGATCTACAAAATTTTAACTTTTGCAAAAACGGGAAAGCTGATTCTGAAATTTATATGGAATTGCAAGGGGCCCTAAATATTAAAAACAATCTTAGAAGAACAGAGTTGAGGAAATCATGCTTCCCCAATTTGAAAACTTATTGACAGTGCTAGAGTAATCAAAACAGTATGATACTGTCATGAAGATAGACATACAGATCAATGGAGTAGAAATTTTGAGAGTCCAGAAATAAACCCATATATCTGTGGCCAGTTGATTTTTGATGTGGGTGCCAAGACCATTCAATGAGGAAAGAATAATCTCTTTGACAAATGGTGCTGGGAAAACTGTATATCCTTATGAAAAAGAATGAACTGGGACCCTTACCACATATCATATACAAAAATTAACTCAAAATGGATCTAAATAGACATTTTATAGTTTTAAAATAACTGTTTTATGGTTTTAAAGTCATATAGCATTCTTAGAACACATGGATATATCTTCATGACCTTGGATTTGGCAATGGATTCTTGGATATGGGTTCTTTCACACCAAAAGCATGGGCAACAAAAAGAAACAGGTAAATTGGACTTCATCAAAATTAAAACCTTTTGGGCATCAGAGGGCATTATCTAGAAGATGAAAAGGCAACTTATAAAATGGTAGAAAATATTTGCATATTACATATTTGATAGGAGCTTAGCATCCAGAATATATAAAGAGAACTCTTCAAACTCAACAAAAAGACAACACAATTTAAAAATGTGCAAAGGATTGCTGCATTCTTTACAGTAACCAAGACATGGAAACACCCTAAAGTGTCTAATGATGAATGGATAAAGATGGGGGGGGGGTACACACACACACACTGGAGTACTACTCAGCCATAAAGAAAGAATGAAATCTTGCCATTTGCAACAACATGGATGGACCTTGAGAGCATTACACTAACTGAAATAAATCAGAGAAAGACAAATACCATATGATCTCACTTATATGTGAAATCTAAAAAAAAACAACTCCTAGAGAACAGATTGGTGATTGCCAGAGATATGGTGGGGGAGGTGAAATGAGATGAAGAAGAATCAAAAGGTACAAATTCCCAGTTACAGATAAGTCAGGGGATTTAATGTACAGCATGACAACTGTAGTTACTGTATTGCATATTTAAAAGATAAGAGAGTAGATCTTAAAAGTTCTCATCACAAGAAAAATTTTGTAACCTTATGGTGACATGTTAACCAGACTTAATGTGGTGATCATGTCACAATATAAACAAACACTGAATCTTTACATTTTATACCTGAAACTAATATATTGTATGTCAGTTGGCCTCAAAAATTTTTTTTTAATGAAGGACTTGAATAGACATTTCTCCAAAGAGGATATACACATGGACAACAAGTATATGAAAAGACACTCAGCATCATTAGTCATTAGGGAAATGCAGATCACGATGAGGTACCAATTCACACTCACTAGGATAGCTATAATAATAAAAAAAAATAACAAGTGTTGGCAAGGAGATAGAGAAATTGGAACCATTGTACACTGCTGGTGGAAATATAAAATGGTCAGCTGCTGTGGAAATTAGTGGCTCCTCAAAAAGTTAAACATAGAATTATCACATGACCTGCAATTCATCTTCCAGGTGTGTACCCAAAAGAATGGAAAACTGGTATTCAAACAAGTATGTGTACACACGTTTGTAGCAACATCATCCACGAAAAAGTGGACATAGCCCAAAAGTCTATCAGTGGAAGAATGGATAAACAAATTGTGGTATATGCATACAATGACGTATTATTCAGCCGCAAAAAGGATTGAAATACTTACACGTGCTTTACTATGGATGAACCTCCAAAACCTTAAGCTAAGTGAAAGAAGCCAGACACAGAAATCACATATTATAGGCTTCTATTTATATGAAGTATCCAGAATGATAAATCCATACAGACAGCAGATTGGTGTTTGCCAGAAGGTTGAGGTGGGAAAGGGGTGAGAAACTGCTTAACATGGAAGAGGTTTTCCTTGGACTGAGGGAAATGTTTTAGAACTAGGTAGAATTGGTAGTAGCACAACATTTTGAATATCCTAAATGCCACCTAATTGTTCACTTTAAAATGATTATTTGAATTTTGCCTCAATAAATTGTTTAAAGAAAAAGACTACAGAAATGAAGGAATGAAGGTATGTATAAGGCTCAAGGAAATAACACATTTAGTTTGATTGCAGTAGAAGGTGGGAATAGGGAGAATATATTACATCACAGTGCTGGACCCCATTGGTTAAGGTCAGGGTAGGACCAGAAGCAAGTGAGCTAGCTTTGTATGAAGAGCCTGAGAAGAATGGGAGCTTCCTCAGGGCTGGGGCTGGGCATGTCTTAATTGTGGTCACATTGAGATGAATATTAGAAATTTGGATAGCATAGTAGCTAATGAGGGTGACTCCCTCACAGTGAATTTTCAGGACTGAAGGGCCAAGGTGGTCTGCCTGTAACTGCTGGATACAACATACTAGTTATAATTGAGGAAAAAATGGAAAAAGATGGAAAAAAGATACACTATGCAAACACTAAGCAGAAGGCTGGCGTATCTGTATTAATATCACATAAAATATATTTCAGAACAAGGAATAGTTCCTAGAATAGAGAAAATCGTGATAGTAATAGGGTCAGTTCACAAAGAAGATCTAACTATCTTATTTAGGATTGTATGTATTTAGGAATATGTCTCTTAATGTGTGTGCTCCTAACAATAGAGGAGTGTGAAGCTGAACTGATAGAACTGGAAGGTGAAATAGACAAAACCACAGTTATGGTTGGAATCTTCAATACATCCCTGTCTCAGTAACGAATGAAACAAGTAGTTGGAAAATCATTATAGATGTAGAAGACCTGTGCAATGTTATCAACCAACTTGACCTGCTTGGCCACTGATGCAACACTTTACCTAGTAACAGCAGAATACATATTCTTTTCAAGTGCACATAGAACACTTACAAAGATCATATTTTGGGCCATAAAATGTTACCAAATTTAAAGTAATCGAAATCATACAAAGTATCTTCTTTGACTCTAACAGCATTCAGTTAGAAATTAATAATAGGTATCTGAAAAAAATCCCCCAAATATTTGGAAATTAATGCATTTTTATCCATGTATCAAAGAGAAAAATCTCAAAGGAAATTAGAATATATTGAATTAAATGAAGGCACAACATCAAAATTTGTAGGATTCACCTAAAGCAGTATGTAGTGGAAAATTTATAGCATTGAATGCTTATATTAGGAAAAGAAAGAAGTCTAAAACCAATATTCTAAGGTTAAGAAACTAGACATATAAGAGGAAATTCAACCTAAAGCAGGTAGAAGGAATAAGAAATAAAAAGTAGAAATCAGTGAAATTGAAAACAGTACAAAACAAAAATAGAGGGGCACCTGGGTGGCTCAGTCAGTTAAGGGTCTGCCTTTGGCTCAGGTCATGATACCACGGTCCTGGGATCAAGCCCAGCTTCAGGCTCCCTGCTCAGGGGGGAGCCTGCTTCTCCTTCTCCCTCTCCCCCTGCTTGTGCTCGCGTGATTTCTCTGTCAAATAAAATCTAAAAAACAAAACAAACAGAAATAGAGAAAATCCATGAAAACAAATGCTGGTTCTTTGAAATCATTAATAAAGTTGATAAACTTCTGTCTAGACTGACTGAAGAGAGAAGAAACAGTAACCAATGTCAGGGATGACTTTGACTTCTGACAGATGGAGCCAAGTCTCATTTTCTGGAGTTTGTTCTTCATGGTGTTATATTTCCTGTAAATTAGATTCAGTTAAAAATTTTTAACATCTAGATGATGGATAATGTTGTGAATTTTATTTTGCTTTAAATCAGGAAGCACATAACATAAGTTGTTCCCACTATAGTAATACTGAGTTTGATTATCATGCTGAGTTTGGTTACCACAGCCTCTCTGCCTTGTAAAGATAAGGTTTCTTCTATGCAACTATTAAGTAATCTATTGGGAAATACTTTTGTATCAAATAAATATCTTGTCCTCTATTCACCTTTTACCTAATGGTTTTAGCATCCACTGACTGGGTTTCCAAAATGGTGATTTTCATATTTTCTCATTTTTTCTACCCATACTAGCTAATGTTCCTCTATAAAGAGACCTTTCTCTTTTTTCCTCTTTAATTTCTTATACTCACTCACTATGGACTCTCATATCACTCCAGATTCATGGACTTCTGTTTGTATAATGTTCCATAATTTTTAATGATTTTTAATGCTGTTGTTACAGTGATAGGCCATACTTATTTCACAATAATATATTTAACTTTTGAGCAGCAGTTTTTAAAAGGTAAATTTTTATTTTTAATTACTTTTGATCATTGATGTTCTTTAAGGCATTTCCTTTTCTTTTTCTTTAAAGATTATTTTAGAGGGGTGCCCGCGCAGCTCAGTCGGTTAAGCGTCTGCCTTCAGCTCAGGTCATGATCTCGGGGTCCTGGGATCAAGCCCCACATCGGGCTCCCTGCTCAGCACGGAGCCTACTTCTCTCTCTTTTCCCCACTTGTGCTTTCTCTCGCTATCTCTGTCTCTCTCAAATAAATAAAATCTTTTCTTAAAAATTATTTTTGAGAGAGCACACATGCACACAAGTAGGGGGAGGAGCAGAGGGTGAGGGAGAGGAAGGGGAAAGAATCTCAAGCAGACTCTGCACTGAGGGAGAAGCTGACTTGGGGCTTGATCTCACAACCCCAAGATCATGACCTGCACCGAAACCGAGAGTTGGACACTCAACTGACTGAGCCACCCAGGCACCCCTAAAAAGCATTTCTGCAGTCACAAATAATGATTGTGTTTGACAGGTCATTGATTTCGTTTTATGCTGACCTTGATAGCTTGAACCTGATATTGTTGGTTTTCAAAAATGATCTAGTAAATTTATTAGCAAATTTAGTATTTAGTACACTAAATAAAATTTACTACTTAGTATTTAGTAGTATTACAGTAAATATTAAATATTAAACTAGCCATAAGATAAAATCAAGCATTAAGATTAAACTTCCTGTATTTGTTTTACATTTTCCCTGAAGCCCACAGAAGTAGAAATGATCCAATGATATTTCATGTAGTTGCATGTTTGACTCTGACCCTTTTGAGTGTGGTGGGGCATGAATATATTTTTAGACAATATTTCCTGGTAACTGTCTTTGAGTCTTGCTTGATGTATTTAATAAAAGTTTTTTTGCCGTGTACATGAGTGCTTATTCGGGTTATTCTGAATAAGCAGTTTGTCCTGCAGTTTGTTGGCTAGGATTAAGCATAAACAAGAATTTTAAGTTAAAGCTGCTGAGTGCTGAAATGACTGCTTTTTGAAGTTCTCCGGACCTTTGTACTAGGAAGTACTTAAAGGGAGGCTAGAAAAGATTTCTTCTGACATTCCTTCCTTTTCCTATAATTCCAGAAGAAAACATGAAAGAATTATGTGATACTTTTAAGAACCAAGGGTTTGGGGCACCTGGGTGGCTCAGTTAAGCATCTGCCGTCGGCTCAGACCATGATCTCTGGGTCCTGGGATCAAGTCCCACATTGGGCTCCCTGGTTAGTGGGGAGTGTGCTTCTCTCTCTGCCCCTCCCCACTGCTTGCGCTTGCTCACTGGCTTGCTCGCTCTCAAATAAATAAAATCTTAAAAAAAAGAAAAAACACCAAGGATTTGATACGAGGAATAAAAACTAATCTTAAAATGAACATACAAGTAAAGGTTAATAAACCAAAAAAAACCAATTTCTCAGTGGAAGTTGTGAAATCTAGATAATTTATTTTAGAAAAAGTGTTCAGCAACATTAGGAATTACCCCACACCTGATTTACCTAGTGCATTTGCTTGTCTTTATAAATATGGAAGTTAATGTTTAACATATCCTCCTGCATTCTAAACCTTTAGCTCTACTTCAGTGACATTTCAAGAAAAAGCCATTTAATTTGTAATTATTGGTAAGTTTACATGTCTTTCTAAAAATTCAAATTGAGCAATGATTTTACATATTTTGTAAACTCTTTAACAGTGTTCATCAATATGCCTATAAATCCGGACAGAAATTTTCTTCCAAAACTAATTTTGACATTAGTCTAAAATTAAATGTTTTACATTCATATATAGTCATCTTTTCTTATCAGCTTAAGTATACGAGCGTTCGCTTTAGTGGAAGTAATTGTTTTCTTAAAATTTTCTTCAGCATTAAAAAAAAATCTTGCAGTTTGAGTATATAAATAAGCAGAACCAAACCTCTGCCTTCTAGGATATATATATTTTTTAAGATGTTGGGAACAAATCATTTTAAAAGGATATACCAATTTAAAAAAAAAAATTCAGTGTGGTAGATCTTTAAATAGTACATCCATATTGCTTGGATTTTTTTTTAAAATAGCTATTTGGAGCATGTGGTACGGAGGATTACAGACATATTTTGGGGTCATATGCTGAGGCTGAGAGCAAGATATAACTTTTTAATTGAAGTACAGTTGACGTATAATATTAAGTTAGCTTCAGATGTACAATAGTGTTTCGGTGATTCTATACATTACAGAATGCTCATCACAATAAAAGTGTGTTACGATATTATTGACTGTATTCCTTATGCTGTGCTTTTCATCCTGTGACTTGTTTATTTTAAAACTGGGAGTTTTGTACTGCTTAATCCCCTTTACCTATTTCACACATCCCACCTCTCCCCCCAACCTTTGACAACCACTCATATTTATGAGTCTGTTTCTCTCTTTGTTGCTACTGTTGTTGTTGTAAGATACAATTTTTTACTTAATTTTTTTCTGCTATGATTTTACTTTGTGGTACAGAATCCTAGTCTGGACTACTTGCCTTGTGTAATAATAGTTTTTTCAAGTGCTTTAGATGTGACAATAGATATATACCATATTTCCATACTATTAAAAACTTTATTTTTGAAACAAATAGATTTTATAGGTTATTTTTGCAACATTTACTTACCACTACCTATGCTTAACATACAGTATATAATAGAGGGGGTGTTGTTGTTATTTAATCAAAGCACAGTTGACATTAGTTTCAGGTGTACAACATAATGATTCGAAAATTCTATGCACTATGCTCACTACAATAAGTGTAGTTATCATCTGTCACCATACAAAGTTATTATTATTAACTGTATTCCCTGTACTGTACTTTCATATTGTTTTTTCTTTCCTTTTTTTGGTGGGGGAGGGACAGAGGGAAAGGGAGAGAGAGAGAATCTTAAGCAGTCTCCACGCCCAGCATGGAGCCTGACGTGGAGCTCAGTCTCATGACCCTGAGATCATGACCTGAGCCAAAATCAAGAGTCGGATGCTTAACTGACTGAGGGGCACCTGGGTGGCTCAGTCATTAAGCATCTGCCTTCCGCTCAGGTCATGGTCCCAGGGTCCTGGGATTGAGCCCCGCATTGGGCTCCCTGCTCGGCAGGAAGCCGGCTTCTCCCTCTCCCACTCCCCCTGCTTGTGTTCCCTCTCTCACTTTGTCTCTCTCTGTCAAATAAATAAATAAAATCTTACCAAAAAAAAAAAAAGTCGGATGCTTAACTGAGCCACCCAGGCACCCCATATTGTTGTTTTTTGAACCAAGAGTTGACCAGTTAATTTATTCAGCAAATAATTGTTTGCTCACTTACTATGAAAAGCACAGTTTAGTTCTGACAGTACAGTAGCAAATCAGCCAAACTTTCTGGCATTGCTTGTATATATAGAGATAGATATTTTAAAAATTAGTTGCACGGTTAATTATTTAATTAGAGTTGTGATAAATACTACAAAAGAGAATATAGAGTTCCATGAAATGTGTGGGTTCCTGAATAGGACATATAATTATCAGGTTTTGAACTTAGTTGCTTAATTTATAATTAAATTCAGGGAATATCTTTTTTTTTAATGATTTTATTTATTTATTTGACAGAGAGAGACACAGCGAGAGAGGGAACACAAGCAGGGGGAGAGGGAGAGGGAGAAGCAGGCTTCCCACCAAGCAGGGAGCCCAATGCGGGGCTCAATCCCAGGACCCTGGGATCATGACCTGAGCGGAAGGCAGATGCTTAACGACTGAGCCACCCAGGCGCCCCTAAATTCAGGGAATATCTGATACATCTGTGTAGACAATCCTTTTTTCCAGTTGGATTTTTTTTTCACTTCATAATACAGGAAACCTCTCCAAATCCAAATTTTTGCTTTTCACTGTATCACTCATGTATCTTTCAAATATTGAATGTGAGAATGTATTTTTTTGTTTTACTCAAGACACAAGCAAGAAAGATTACTAAGGGTTTTACCATTATTCATCTTACCTTTGTAACTTTTGTAACACCAGAAAAGCATATGGGATTGAAAGGCAGAGACTTCACCTACTAAAAACAATTTCTATTACATTGGAATGGGATTGCTGGTAACACAGAAACATTAAGAGATTCATTGACTTGGGGCCCCTGGGTGGCTCAGTCGTTAAGCATCTGCCTTCGGCTCAGGTCATGATCTCAGGGTCCTGGGATCGAGCCCCACATCTGGCTCCCTGCTTGGTGGGAAGCCTGCTCCTCCCTCTCCCACTCCCCCTGCTTGTGTTCCCTCTCTCGCTGTGTATCTCTCTGTCAAATAAATAAATAAAATCTTTTTAAAAAAGAGAGAGATTCATTGACTCAAGTGAATTTGATATTAAGTGTAGGGAAGTCATTCATTATTTATAGACTTTTGAATAAATTGTCCCTTGCTGGCTTATTAGCCATTGTAATTGTAGCAGTTTTCATTTGATAAGTCATGTATTTGTCCAGGTTACTAATGTGAATATGAAATAAACTTTTCTAAGAATTTATTATAAGAATGTTATGTGAGATATTTAGATTATTTTTAGATGCTTAGATTTTTAATACTATGCCATTAATTCTTAGAACAGTACATATTAAAACAGTATATTAATCTCTTAAAAATAATATTTCAATCCTTATGTGGCTTAAAAGTTTAAAAACATGGGCTCTGGGGGCGCCTGGGTGGCTCAGTTGTTAAGCGTCTGCCTTCGGCTCAGGTCATGATCCCAGGGTCCTGGGATCGAGCCCCGCATCGGGCTCCCTGCTCCGCGGGAATCCTGCTTCTCCCTCTCCCACTCCCCCTGCTTGTGCTCTCTCTCTCGCTGTGTCTCTCTCTGTCAAATAAATAAATAAAATCTTTAAAAAAAAAAAAAAAAACATGGGCTCTGTAGTCCATACTCCAATTAACAGAGGTGCCAATTGCTGTGTGACTTTGCTAGGTCTTTTTAGTTTCCTTATTAGTAGAGTAGAAATTGTGGTGAATGTTGAATGAGAATACAAAGCACTTAGCATGTGCCGGCCACGTAATGAAGACTCAGTAGATATTAGTTGCTATCATCATCGTCATTATCATCATAAACTTAAAAAAAAAATTGTTTTATAGTGAGTGGAACAGGAACATCTTAAAACAGCAGCATCGGGAATGGTAGAGGTTTGGGCGCAGTGAGATACCTGCTATTAAATCTCTGAGCTTCTCCTGGCTTTGATGGTTTTCTTTCTTCCTCTCCAAAGTTTCTCATTCTTTTCCTGACCTCAAGTCAACTTCATAAAAGCCCAGTTTTTGTTTTGGTTTGTATTTAAGTTTTTGCTATAATGTTGGTTTCAGGATTTTGATTGTTTTGTTTTTGTTTTTTTGTCTATTTTGTCTGGAAAAACTATAAAAAGAGGTAGACCAGCCATGCTCAGTTCTCCTAAATAGACATGGAACTGGGAATTTTTGCTCCTCAGTGTTCACCTGTTTTACGCCCCTGCCCCTCCTGGCACTTCGTCCTGGTAAGGAACTGGCAGTGCCCTCCTGTGCTGCAGGTTTTTTTCAGGCTTTGTGGTACCAGTCACTTTTCCTGACATCTCTTTTTCCACTGTGAGTGAGTTAAACAGCTTCATAAAAACAACAAAAAAACACCCTGTTTTATAAATAACACTTTCTTTTTTCCTGTATAAAATAAAAAAAAAAAATGGAAACGGGTAGTTTATAGTCCACAACAGCATTTTTTGACATTGTCACTTTGATGCCAGTTCTTCCACTCACTGGTTGTGTGTACTTAGACAAGTTACTTAACTTCTTTGTGCTATAGTTTGTCCTGTGTATAATAGAGGGTTGTTAAGACTTGAGGGAGTTGGTACTCTAGGGTAATGCCTGGCACATAGTGAATGCTCAATAAATGGTATACCTATTATTAGGATTAGTATTAACATTATTCCATTGTTATTTTTCTACCAGCTTGCTTGGCAAATGTCATAGGCTGCTACTAACAAAAACCAAAGCTTAGAGCTAAAACTGACATGGCAAAATTTTTAATAGACTAAACGTTGACAGAAGTATCACTTTCCTATTTAGATCTGCAAAAATTTGAACCAAGAAAATTGGAAATGGTAGAAATAATGACCAAAAATGGATTCAATTACAGAAGCTCTAATGGGTCATATTTGAAATGGACCAAAACCCAGACAATAATAAAACTTCTAAATCACTAAATTTAATCTTATTTGTAAAATTTATCGTACATTATTCAGGGTTCTCCAGAGACAGAATCAGTAGGGGAAACATACACATACACACAAACACACACACAAAGAGTTTTATTGAGAGTAAAATGGCTCATGCCATTATGAAGGTTGAGAAGTCCCATGTCTGCCGTCTGCAGTCTGGAGACCTGGGAAAGCCAGTGGCATAATTCTAGTTAAAGTTCAAAGGCCTAAGAGCCAGGGAAGCTGATGGTGTAAATTCCAGTCCAAAGGTAGGAGAAGACCCATATCCCAGCTCAAGCAGGCAGGCAGGCAGGGAGTGAATCCTCCCTTCCTCCACTTTTTGTTCTATTCTGGCCCTCAATGGATTGGATGATGTCCACTCACATTGGGAGGGCAATCTACTGAGTCATCTGGAAACACCCTCAGACACACCCAGAAGTAATGTTTAATCTGGGCCCCATGGCCTAGTCAAGTTAACACATAAGGGCGCCTGGGTGGCTCAGTTGGTTAAGCGACTGCCTTCGGCTCAGGTCATGATCCTGGAGTCCCAGGATTGAGTCCCGCATCGGGCTCCCTGCTCAGCAGGGAGTCTGCTTCTCCCTCTGACCCTCTCCCCCTCATGTGCTCTCTCTCTCTTTCTCTCTCTCAAATAAATAAATAAAATCTTAAAAAAAAAGTTAACACATAAAATTAACCATCATAAGTCTAACCTTTGACAACTTGACAACCATGTGCATCTCCTTAAACCATACTTAGTCTCCACGTGAGGACAACAAGGTCATAATTCTGCCTAACATGATACGATTAGCCTGTGCACAACTGAAAATGCACTAATGCCTTCCCCAGAACAGAAGTTAAAGTCTTTCAGTGATGTTTTCTTGATGTCTTATAACTTAAATACTATGATGTAAAATTAACAATTGTTAAATACTTTGATATGAAGTCAATGCATCTTATATAAGGAAATAAAAGAGGAAAGAAAACACACATACACATATTCATAGCAAAATTAGAAGGAAATACTCATGACAGTTACAGTCTACATTTCTGTCATGTGGTCATAGCTACTATTTATAACTGCCATCTTCCACTACCCACTCTATTCCCTTTGCTTTCAACAAGCACTTCAGCTGATTGTGATTCTTTGTCTGGTGAGGTAATCCAGACCTTCATTCCTGAGGAGTCTGGGCCATTAGTAATCCTTCCTAATTTTTCATTGACCTTAATCACAGGGCATGATAATACCAAGAGACACTCTAAAGGATCTTCTGTGTTCCATATATATTCTTCATTTCCACCTCTTGATTCCTGGATTTGTGAATTTTGATTGTGGGAGAAAAGGCACCATATATTGGACACTGATTCAGAGCACATTCATCATTCTGGAGAACCTTGCCCCAGCCCTGCAAGATATTGCCATTTGCACTGTAATTTAGTCTTCAAAAGGTCATTCCACCATTCTATCAAGTCATCTGCTTCAGAATCTTAGGAAACATGGCAAGACTAGTGAATTCCATGAGCATGGGCCCATTTTTGCACTTCTTTTGATATTAGGTGAATTTTTTGATCAGAAGCAATGCTTTGTGGAATACCATGACAATGAATAAGGCACTCTGTAAGTCCATAGGTAGTAGTTTTGACAAAAGCATTTATGTGCAGGGAGGGCAAATCCATATCCAAAGTATTCCAGTAAGAATAAAATGCTGCCCCTTCCATGATGAAAGCAGTTCAGTGTAAGCAACCCACCACCAGATAGCTGGCTAGTCACCCCAGGGAATGATGTCACGTCAGGGGCTCAGGGTTGGTCTTTGCTGCTGGCAGATTGGACTCTTCAGCAGTGGCCATAACCTTGGTGAATGGAAGTCTGTGTTGCTGAGCCCACACATAACCTCCATCCCTCCCACTATGGCTGCTTTGTTCGTAAGCCTATTGGTGGCTGAGGAAAGAGTCTGACTGGTATCCACAAAATGGGTCATCCTATCCAATTGATTTTTAAAATCCTCTGCGGAGGTCACCCTTTGGTGAGCATTCCCATAGGGCACAAATAAATGTCTTCATGTTTTTTAGCCCATTCAGAGAGGTCTGTCTACATTTTCCGTGATTTCTTTCTTTCTTTCTTTTTTTTTTTAAAGATTTATTTATTTGAGAGAGAGAGAATGAGAGAGCACATGAGAGGGCGGAGGGTCAGAGGGAGAAGCAGGCTCCTTGCTGAGCAGGGAGCCCGATGCGGGACTCGATCCCGGGACTCCAGGATCATGACCTGAGCCGAAGGCAGTCGCTTAACCGACTGAGCCACCCAGGCGCCCTCTTCCGTGATGTCTTTGTCACCACTTTTCCCTTCCTCTACATTAAACCAAGGCATGTCTGGCATTTCCAGTTCACTCACTGTGGGCCACCTTTTGGTCCATGTTTCAGCCAACCAAACAAATGCTAGCACCTTTTCTAACTCCCTAAGTTGTAACACTAAATGCAGAATCTCTTTTTAGTGAGCCTATGTGAATATTAAGAACTGATTCCCATGAAAGTACATTTTGTCCAGTAAAAATGCATATGACTATAATTGGACAGGGCTAATTGCCATTTAGAAAATTGTTAATTGGGTGAAGTTGACTTAGTGGAGTTAGACTCATTGTGGGTACTTTATGCCTTTACATACAGACTATATTAGATAGTAGATGAAATCACATAGGATGAATCTACAAAATAAGAAAACAGAAAACACAGTATTGAAACCCTGGGGACTGATAGACACATACACATGTACATATAGTCATACATACCTATATGAAGTAGTAGAATTGGCAGAGGCAGCAGGGAAGATAAGTAGTAGAACTATGGAGGAGTAGCACCTCAAAATCTAAGTAAAAAGTTTTAAGCCTGGTCAGTTGTGTTAAATTCCACAGACTGTCTAGTGAAAGTAAGACCTGAATAAAAGGACTTACTTACCATTGAGTTTTTATATCATTAGTGCATATTGATGTTGTTAGTGATGAGAGCAGTTCCAAATGGTTGAGAACTAATGCTAGTTTACAGTGGATTGAGGAACAACCCTCAAATCAATGGGAAGTGTGAAAGAAGAAATAATATGTGTAAACTATGGAATTTAGAATTTATCCCTTGAACAATAGAGGGCAATTAGAAATTTTGTAAATTTTATTTATAAAAATGTGTTCCCAATATTAGTACAGTTTTTGGGAGGTTTCTTTGGTGCTTAGTTATATCCGTTGGTTTATACTAGATCACATGATTCCATTCTCAAATGGGCCATCTGGGCTTGATGTTTTCCTGGGGATCTCCTAATATAGAATCTTGGCAAACAAACCTGGACTGCAGGTGTCAGGCTTTACACTAGGACAGAAAATTCTAGTATTACTCATGAAATAAGCATGATCATTAAACAAAAATTATGGCACCTGCACTTTGGATGTGGTCATTCCAAAAGAGTGCCTTTTTCCTGTTTAGTAAGGTAAGTATTTACTAAAGTGATATACCTGTTGCAGATATACTCCTTGTATAGAAATACTGTTTTAATAGTACCAGAAAATTCCTAGGAGAGATAATGTGTACTACATTGAATTAAAACATCCTCATTTGTTTCATAAATATTCATTTAAAAAATTGTCTTTTTGGGTAGCTGGGGCAAGGGAGTATCATGTTTTAATTAAACATTTAATGGTTTTTAAATAAAGTTTTATTTTGACATTGGTCTTATTCCTAATGTATTAAAGAGTGAAAGGAACTATTCTTTACTCAAGGTAGTTCAGTAGGAGATGATTCTCTGTGACTATTTTGAAATTTTGAGTTGTTTCTTTTCTTTACTGTGTGAATTAAATGTGAACTGATAGTTTCTTTTAGGAAGTCTTACATAATGGTGAATTAGGTGTCTTTTTGCTTTTTTAGAACAGCTTTTTATAGAAACTAGTTTAAAAAGGGATTTCTTAAGTGGCTGCATTGGTATTCACATTAAAGAGGAGAAAGGAAATGGAAAGGTTTTGTGCTTCCGTGGTTAATTTCTTTGTGCAGCATCTTCTTTTTCTGTTTCCAGCAGTGATTTTCATGCATATCCTTGAAGAGTTCTACATTTCTAAGAGCAAAGGCATTTTTATTCTGTTGGGATTTAGGATGGTTTACATTATTGTGGATGCCTTATTTTTATTTAAAAATTTGTATTTGAAAATAAAATTTTCAGTAAATGCGTATTTCCATATTGTATGACAGTGCTGTCCCATAGCAATATAATGTGAGCCACATATGCATTTTAAAATGCCATGTTAAAAGGAGTAATAATTACAGGTGAAATTAATATTCTTAAACTCAGTGTGTGTAAAATATTATTTCATCCTGTAATCAATATAAAAATTATTAATGAGATATTTTGCCTTTTTATTTCATATTGTCTTCAAAATTCAGTTTGTATTTACACTTACATCCTTTCTCATTTGGACTAGCAACATTTCAAGTGTGGGGTAGCCACATGTGGCTAATGGCTACACTGTTGTACAGGGCATGTCTATAGAGTCAGAATAAATTCTTAGTATCTGGATGGATGGAAAGATAAAAGGAGATATTTATCCTCTGTGAATTGGATTTGATAAGTATAATGACTAGTTACCAACATAGAATAATGTGTGGCATCAATAGATACCAAGCCTGGACTTTTTTATTCTTTGGAAAGTTATTTGGAGTAGATAAACTAGGAGTAGTGGGTAGATGGAACTTTTCATTTGGTTGCCCTTAACAACTGTATTGTGTAATTGCATTTATTTATATTATATGTACATGTTCATACTTGTACGAAATTTCACTATATGTCTATAACTTGTAGCATAAATGCAATTCCAACTACAATGAAGATTTTGTGCTGCAACTAGAGAAGGAATTGGTCCAAGCCCGTCTGAGTGAAGCTGAGTCTCAGTGTGCACTAAAGGAGATGCAGGATAAAGTCCTGGATATAGAGAAGGTGAGGACAATATAAATACTGTCATTCCCAAATTAGAGGGGACATTTTGATGGATGTGCTTATTGAACAGTTAAATTGGACTTGGTGTTTTTATACATTGGATATCTTATATATTAGTTACTAAGAGAGGAAAGGAGAAAGGAAATAAGATTCTTAATTATTTGTTGTTGTCATACTACTCAAAGCCCCATTTTTAAGGGTAAAAAAAAAAAAAGAAAAGAAAAGAAAGGATTAGAGCCCTTTTAGAGGAAGATAACCAGGGTAATTTTGATATGAATAATATTTAATTATTGAAGAAGAGAAACTTAGGGGATACATAATAATGGTTGTCTTCAAATATTATATCTTCATCTGCAAGAGGTAGGATATGACTAATACATAAACATTTCAGAAAAAAATTCATCTGTTACTGTTAAAACTTTCCAAGCTACTGTAAGCCACCTCAGGATATGTGGGAAGATCTTAGCCTAAAGTATACTTACAGAAGCTAATTTACTTCTTTTCAAGGTGACTAAAGAACTTTAAGGATTAGATAAGAAATGCTTTTAGGTTTCTTAACAGTTCTCAAACTTGAGAGTCTATGTTCTCGATCACAAACTCTGAATATCTTTTTTTGTCATCTATGAAATTATTGGTGGCTTGGGCTCTATGTTAAGTTTGTTCTTTTCACTATTAGGTAGTATCTAGCTATTGAATCAAACCCTTAGAAATAATGAACATGACAGCCTCAAGTTGTTCATATTTCTTAATGAAATCAAGCAGGGTGTAACTACCATCAATAGTGGAATAATTTTGCTAGAAATATGCTTGCTCTTTTTATATTATTTTTGGAGAATTTATTCTCCTATTTGTTGAGAAAAAGCCAGCAAGAATACTATAAAAAAAATGCATAACAGAATATTTGGTTTCTGGGGTACCTGGGTGGCTCAGTCGTTCAGTGTCTGCCTTCGGCTCGGGTCATGATCCCGGGGTCCTGGGATCGAGCCCCGCCTTGGGCTCCCTGCCCGGAGGGAAACCTGCTTCTCCCTCTCCCACTCCCCCTGCTTGTGTTCCCTCTCTCGCTGTGTGTCTCTCTCTCTCTCTGTCAAATAAATAAATCAAAAATCAAAAAAAAAAAAAAAAAGAATATTTGGTTTCTAAGTTAGGAATACTTTGGGTACCATAATGTAGATAAGAATCTTGATTTTTCAGTGAATATTTGGTAGAAAGAAATGTCCTTGGATCCAGTTTAAAAATTGCCATTTCTTAAACAGCATTTTTGGTATTTCTGTTATAGAGTAGAAAGGAAATTAGAAGGCTTCATGCTTCCTGTGGTTAATTTCTTCATGCAGGATTCTCTTTTTATGCATATGCAGTAGATTTCTGGTATTCAACTGAGAAAATATTTAGTCCATAATAAAAATGTGTAGTTGGCAAGAATAACTTTATTCATGATCTCTGTGGGACTAAAATCTTCATGTCCTACCATGAAATATTTTAGAGTTATAAAATTTCATAGATTCAATACTTGAAATCTCAGTAGTACCTCAGTTGACCCAAGGAGCTTTTACTACGGCATAATTTAGGATCTCTTGGTCATGGCCCACGGCAGTGTAATAAGGGCTACCCTGTGTCCTAAGGTGGGTTTTTCAGTAGGATAGGAGATTAGTCTAAATCTTGTACTTCTTTCAGCAAATATTTAGATCACCTTGGTATTAATCTCTTAATCCTGATATAAATAATAACTAATGTTTAAAGATTTTATACTCCTTTCCAAAGTGACATGCTGAAAAAATATAACAAAACAGTCTTTGGACTATTCTTTTCCATAAATCTTTAAAATATAAATTATGTCCATGCTTTGTTTGGAGTCCTAATCAGAGGTTAGTAAGCTTATTGCCATGTTGAAAAACATTTTAATCATGTTGCTTTAAAACTCTGATTACTGTTTTATTAAGCAAAGCACAGTTAGACTTTTTGTGTCCTCAAAATTAAGTACAAGTACCCTCATACATTCCTGGTAGAAATGTAAAACAGTAAGTCTGCTTTGGAAAAGCTTGACAGTTTCTTAAAAGTTAAGTGCAGAATTAGCATCTGATCCAGCAATTCTGCTCCTTAGTATAAACTCCAGAGAATTAAAAATATAGGTCCACACAAACATTTTTACACAAATGTTCATAGCATTTTCATAATAGCCAAAAAGTGGAAACAATCCAAATTTCTGTCAGCTAATGAATGGATAAATTAAAAAAAAATTTAGCATATACACACAATGGAATATTACTTGTCAATAAAAAGGGATGAATCTTGAAAACATGCTAGGTGAAAGAAGCTAGTCATAAAAGGCCACATATCATGTGATTCCACTGATAGGAAATGTCCAGAATAGACAAATCCACAGAGACAGAAAGTAGACTAGTGGTTGTCAGGGGCTGGGGGAGGGGAAATGTGGAGTGACTGCTAATGGGTATAGGGTTTCATTTTGGGGCGATTAAAATGTTCTGAAATTAGATTGTGATGATGGTTGTACAACCCTGTGAATACTCTTAAAACCATTGACTAGTGTACATTAAAAGGGTAAGTTTTATGGTTTGTGATTTATATCTCAGTAAAACTGTGTAAAATTAAGTACAATTACATATGGGACAAAATAGCTCTTACTACAGATGTTTTATTTTATTTTATTCTTTAAATTAAAAAATTCCAAATTATATTTTCTCTTGCTTTAGAGAAACAACTCCTTTCCTGATGAGAATAACATTGCAAGGCTTCAGGAAGAGCTCATTGCTGTGAAACTGAGAGAAGCAGAAGCTATTATGGGATTGAAAGAACTTAGACAACAAGTCAAGGATTTAGAGGAACACTGGCAGGTATATCATTATATTTTGTATATTTTTTAAAAAGCAGGTAAAGCCTGAATATCCAATTTGTGTGAGTTTGAAGTAGCTGATGATCAACACTAGGATTTGAATTTAAAATGAGAAAGACTCTTTAAATGTAAAAATCTGAGAGCATTTATAAGTTGAAAGTACCTTTAAGCTGTTTCTCCCTTTTTAATTCATTTAACTAAAAAAAAAGATAAAATAGAGATCAAGTCATGTTTTTGTTATTGTATCATTGTGATTTATATAACTTCTCCTAAAGAATGAAAAGAAAATTTCCCTTTATATAGGACATATTTCTTCTGTTGATATTAAATCCATTAGTATGAAACAGTAGAAGGGTGACACTAATATAAATTTGTCTATACATTTGTAAACTCTTTTGAAAATTGGTTATCTCACAAAATCAGGCATTTATATGCCTGCAAATTTATTCACGTATGAGGGAAAGTGTTGCAAGGAACCAAAAAAACCAAACCAAAACAAAACAAAAAAACCCAGAATCTAGAAGAGACAGATCAAGAAGGGAGAGAGGAAAGAAAAAAACACTACATACCATTTCAGAATAGTGACTTTGGTTTGAATTTGGGGTGGGGCTACATCTAGCAAAGACTGAAATTAGTCCTTAACATTGCCACAGCTTTTTTTTTTTTGCCCCCAGAAGTGTCAGGCAGCAATAAACTGGAAATTAAAAACAAAACAAAACTGATGCTTCACCATGGATATTTTGAGAACATTCCTAATATTGCTTCCTTAATTCATGAATGGCCCCATTTTTTCTTTTCTTGGGATTTCATTAAAAATGTGGAAATCTCTCATAATAAATTTAGGGTGAAAATTGCATTCTTTACAATAATCCACAGTATAAACTGATTTGAACTATATCTGAGCTTGTATTCCAGATCTGCCACTTATTGGCTATATTGACCTTTCTGAAGTTACTTAATCACCACCATTTCCATTTTCTGACCTGTATAATGGCAATAATAGTGCCTAACTTTTAAGGTTTTCTGGGGATTAAATAAAATAATGTATATACAGTGCTAAATATAGTACTGGGCATGAAATAAGTGCCAGGAAAGTTAGCTCTTATTTTGATACTGGGAGTATTTGTTGCAATATAATTTTTTTTATCTTTTAGCGCCACTTAGCTCGTACTACTGGGAGGTGGAAAGACCCACCTAAGAAAAATGCTGTGAATGAGTTACAGGATGAACTGATGACCATTCGACTTAGAGAAGCTGAAACTCAGGCAGAAATAAGAGAAATAAAACAAAGGATGATGGAAATGGAAACACAGGTATGATGGGAAAGCCCAGTAGCTTTAAAAAATACCATTAGCATGGAGCACCTGGGTAGCTCAATTGGTTAAATACTGGATTCTTGATATTGGCTCAGGTCATGATCTCAGGTCATGATTTCAGGGTTATGAGATCAACCCCCACATTGGGTTCCATGCAGGGTATGGAGTCTGCTTAAGATTCTCTCTCTCCCTCTCTCTCACTCTGCCCCTCCCACCCCCCTCACACACACTCACTCTCTCTAAAAAAAAAAAAAAAAAATCATTAACAGATCAAAAGTTTATGCACAGGTTATATCACCCTAGAATAGAGCTAAGAGATGGATATATGGAACTGTCTGGATTGTAATTTCCTAGCACAAAGAAAAAGGGCTAAAAATTATAGTCTTTGATATCAGAGATTTAATGTCTTCTTTGACCCATTCAGCAAAGTTTAAGCAAGTCATAAAACTACATTTAACTCTGTTGCCTTGTTGCACAACTTGAGAGGAAATATTCATGTAGAGCAAAATTTCTTAACCTTGACTCTATTAAGATTTTGAACCAGGTAATTCTTTATTTGGGGAACTGGCCTGTACACTGTAGGATGTTTACCAGCATCCCTGTCCTCTACCCACTAGATCCCAGTATCACTGTACTCCCCACCCCAGGTTGTGATGACCAAAAGCATATCCACACATTGCCAGTGTCCCCTCGGAGTAGAATTACCCTGGTTGAGAACAATTACTGTAGACTGTAATGTGAATGATGCTTCCTTATGTGTAATTTGGTGACTCTGAGCACTTAATTCCAAAATTATACTTCTTTCTTCTCAAGTCTCCCCTTTCTGTAATGAATTCTACCTTAAATACACTTGATTTAAGATCTGCAAAATCCTTTTTATGGAACTCATTTGCATTATAAACCACATTTGATTTTTATGTGGTACATTTGTGTGGACCGTATTCTGTATTCTCTGTAATGTTATTTGGTTTTCAAAATATTTAGTCAGTAGGGGGCATAGTTAACTCATGTATCATTCTGTATACCTTTGTGCAAAATGATCATCCAAACTCGAACATGACAACACGAATCTGTAAATCCTTTAGGTTAAATATATCTTGCTTTACATTGTTCAAAGTTATATTCTTATATTTTTCATTGTAATTAAAAATAACAGTAAGATTATGAAAAGTAGAAATCTAGTTTTTTTAATGGGAAGTTTTATAACAGATTTTATCTTCATGTACTTATTAAAGATGCAAACAGCTTTTAAGCCAATGTTCAGGATTTCTTTCTTTCTTTTTTTTTTTTTAAGACTTTATCTACTTATTTGAGAGAGAGAGAGCTGAGACAGCACAAGCAGGGGGAGGGGCATAGGGAGAGGGAGAAGCAGGGTCCCTGCTGAGCAGGGAGCCCGACAAGGGGCTCTATCCCAGCCGCCCCCAGATTTTATTTAAGAGT
Organism: Neomonachus schauinslandi; assembly: GCF_002201575.2. Taxonomy (NCBI): domain Eukaryota; kingdom Metazoa; phylum Chordata; class Mammalia; order Carnivora; family Phocidae; genus Neomonachus; species Neomonachus schauinslandi. The sequence continues at coordinate 76,477,548 of NC_058406.1, read as the reverse complement.
GATGAATGAATCAAATTCACAAACATCATTTTGAGAGCTTTTGAATACAAAGCACTGTCCAGCCATCAGAGAACTTAATACCTGAGAAATCAGGCGTGCACAAAACTACATTTAATATAATTCACTATATGACATGATGGTTATTAACTAATCATTTCATATTATATGTAAGTCAAGTCATTATGCTGTACACCTTAGACTTACACAGTGCTGTATATCAATTATATCTCAATAAAATTAAAAAAATGTATAAATCAGAAATTGGTAATTAAAGAGTTCAGTGAAAACTGCTGGGAAAATAGGAGGGCAAAATTAATTCCAACTAGATGGTTAGAGAAAGGCTTCCTAAGGAGTTTGTATTTTGAATTGTACCTGATTAAGTGTGATTTTGGATAGATTTTGCTGGAAGAGGAATGGCATAAGGCACTTTTCCCTAAATGCCAGTGCTTGAACTGATGATGGTCCATATTGAGCATCCAGATTAAGAGATTTGTCCTTGTTGATATTTTTCAGTTCCTTCATTTTAGTGCCTTTCAGAAAATACCACCTAGGAAGTACACCTTAGTTTATTGAGCCACACTCTTCTTTCTGTGTACCAGTTTTTGCTCTTACAGATAGTGCTGCTCGGAACATTCTTGCACATGTTTCCTTGTGGCTAGCTCCAAGAATTTCTTCAGGACAGGGATTCTTATCTTTTTTTTATACCATGAACTCCTTTGGCAGTGTGAAGCCTCTGGACCTTTCTCAAAATAATGTTTTTTAAGGCATAAAGTAAAATATGTAAGATTGCAAAGCAAACCAGTTATATTGTAGTACAGTTCTCAAAATACTGAAAAACAAACAAGTGTATGATACAGCACACATACAGAGACATACACAACACATTCACATGGTTAGATTCAGGGTTGTTTTTTTGTTTTAAGATTTTATTTATTTGAGAGAGAGAGACAGATAGTGACAGAGATAGCGAGAGAGAGCACAAGCAGGAAGGAGAGAAGCAGGCTCCCGCTGAGCAGGAACCCAACGTGGGGCTCGATCCCAGGACCCTGGGATCCTGACCTGAGCCAAAGGCAGACGCTTAACTGCCTGAGCCACCCAGGCGCCCCTGGATTCAGGTTTTTAATATTTGGGATTTTTCGTACCTAAGTTAAAATGTACTATAGTTTTTCTTTTGGGGGAGACTCTTACCTAGTTTCAGAACAAGGTTATAATAAGCTCATGGAATGAGTTTGGTTGTATTTTATCTTTTTTTGTTGTTGTTCTATGAAATTTTATGTAAGATTAGAATTACCTCTTACTTGAATATTTGCTGGAATCCATTCCTTTAAACAGTGTTATCTTTTTGTTTCATTTTGTGGGAATAGTAACTATTGATCCTACTTTTTGAAGGTTATAGATCTTTACAGGTTTCCTGTTTTTTCTTGAGTCTAGTTTGGTAAAATACGTTTCCCTAGGAGACTGTCCATTTCATCTGAATTTTCAAATTTATCACTTAGGGTTGTTCAGAGTAATTTTTTAAGAAGTATCTTTTCTTTTTACTGGATCAATATTTGTCTCTTTAAATTTCTAATAGTGTTTATTTGTGCCTTTTTAAAATTTTCTTGTCAAGTCTTGCATAAGTTTGCCAATTTTTTAGAGGCTTGCCATTGTTATTAATATTTCTAAAGACTGGGTTTTTAATTTTTGTTGGTCCTCCATGTTGTACCATTGTTTCTGTATAATTTAGTTCTGTTCTTTATTATATCCTTTAAATATGTGTTGCTTGGGTTTCATCTTTTCCCCCTTTCTTTGTACTCCTACCTACTATGTTTTCTTTTCTAATATAAGTATATTTTTTGTTCTTCAGTTCCATACTTTTTGACTTTCTCGTTGATTGCTTCTTTGACTCAAGAGTTGTTTACAAGTGTCTTTTATTTTTCCAGATGTATAGATTTCTGGTTCATTAGTAGTTTATATCATTATTTTAACTAAACTGCTTCGTGGTCACAGAATGTGGTCTGTAGAGTCTTATTTATATTAGATCAAACTTCTTTTTTTTTTTTTAAGATTTTATTTATTTATATATCAGAGAGAGAGAGAGCACAAGCAGGGGGAACAGCAGGCAGAGGGAGAAGCAGGCTCCCCGCTGAGCAGGGAGCCCGATGTGGGACTCGATCCCAGGACCCTGGGATCGTGACCTGAGCTGAAGGCAGACGTTTAACCGACTGAGCCACCCAGGTGTCCCTAGATCAAACTTCTTAATTATTTAATGTATCTTAATGTATTTAATGTATTGTTTGTATCTTCTATATCCTTTCTAGTTTTTGTGTGTGTCACCTTATCTTTCAAATGCTAAATAGTAGATATCTTCTATTGTGATTGTGGATCTGTTTATTTTTCCTTAGAATTACGATAATTTCTTTGGCTTAAAATATTCTGAGCACCTTTTAGAGGGACATACAAATGTATAATTGTTATTTCTTTCGTGATAAAATGAATCTTATTATGTACTGACCCTCTTTATCCTTCAGGATGCATTTTGATTTAGTCTATTTGTCTTAATACAGTTATCTAAGCTGTTTATTGTTTAATATTTGCCTTATATATCTTTTTCCATCTTTTTAATTTCAACCTGTCTATTACATCTCTGATAAACTGCATATAAGTGGATATTTTTAAAAATCCAATCTCACAAATGGTTGTACAACTCTGTGAATATACTAAAACCACTGAAGTCTAGGTATACTTTAAGTAGGTGAATTTTATGATGTGTGTATCTCAATAAAGCTATAAAAATGCAGTCTCAGTCTCTTTTAGGTGTCATATGTAGTCCATGTTTAATGATTCAATTTGGATTAGTATCTATCACCTTGCTAGCTATTCTCTCTTCCATCTGTTCTTTCTTTTTTCTTCTTTCTCTTGGATTTGAGGCATTTATTAGAATTCAATTTTATCTCCACAATTGACTTATTTATACTCCTTAACTTTTTGGGTTATTTTTGTTTGTTTGTTTGTTTGTTTTTACTGGTTGCTCTAGGATTTTCAGTATACATCTAATCAGAGCTTGTCTTCAAATAATATTGTACCCTTCACATATAGTATAAGGACCTTACAACAGTATATTCTCAGTTCTTCCCTCTTCCTTTGTGCTATTGTTATATATTTTATTTTTACATAGAGTACAAACATGTCATATGTGCTACTAATTTGCTTTAATCAGTTACCTTTCAGAGTAATTTTAAAAATTTTTAATGAAGTTTTTTTTCCCTTCCATTCATTTTTGGCGTTCTGTTTTTTTTGTTTTGTTTTTTATACATCCATGTTTCTGTCTGGTGTTGTATTCCTTGTGCTTGAAGAACTTCCTTTAGCTTTTCTTTTACTGATGGTCAGCTGGCAGTGGATTCTTAATTTTGTTTCTTTGGGAAAGTCTCCAATTTTAAAATATATATTTGCTGGATATTGTATTCTGGGTCTTTTTGTTGTTGTTGTCTTCAACGCTTTAAGTTCTTCTTGTCAGAAACCACGCAAGCTAAAATTCTGTTGTCATTCTGTTTTTGTTCATCTGCCTGTAATGTGTTTGTCCCTCTACTTACCCTTAAGGTTTTCTCTCTTGTTTTTAGCAGTTTGAAGATAAAATGACTTGATGTACTTTTTTGCTTTGTTTTTTTTCCTCTGAGTTTCTTGGCCCTCTGGATTTGTGTCTACCATGAAATTTGGAAAATTCTTGGTTATTCTTTCTTCAGATATTTGTTCTGTCCCACCATACTCTTTTTTCCTCCTGGGACTCCCATTACACATACGTTAGATTATTTGATGTTGATAGTAACTCTTGGATGTTCTGTTCTTTTTTCCCCCCTCATTATTTCTTCACTTTGTGTTTCAGTTTCTGTTGACTTATTTCTATTGACTTATCATTAAGTTCACTGATTCTTTCTTCCACTTTGTGAGTTGTCTGATGAGCCATTGAAGGCATTCTTCACATCTGTTACTGTGTTTTTCATTTCTAGTGTGTCCGTTTGATTCTTTTAGTTTTTATTTCTCTGCTGATATTAGCTATGTGATCTTGCATGTTTTTCACTTTTCTTTTAGAGCCTTTAGCATATTAATCACAGTTATTGTAAATTCCCTTCAGGTAATTTTAATATCTGTGTCATATGTGAGGCTGATTCTGTTGATTGCTTTGCCTCTTGGTAATATTTTGTTTTTTCTTACCTGTTCCTCTGCTTTGTAATTTTTTGTTGAAAACTGAATATCTTGAGTAGGACAGTAGACTAAGGTAAGTAGTTTTTATGCCTGGAAATGGGCATACCTTTTCCTCTGCGAGGCCTTTAATGTGGGGTATTTGAGTTAATATAGTCAGGAGTTGGGCTGGGTTTGAGGTTTGTTGTTTCTGTGGTTACCCTCATTGCACCACAGGCTTCAAATTCCTCTAGCACTATCTCATTTTTAGATTGGGGGCTGGTTTGCCAACAGGTTTTCTCAGCATCTTTAGGTCTTCCATTTACACAGCACTTCAGAGCGAGTCAGTCTCCAGAGTGTTCCACTGTTACTTGTTACAGGAAGTTGGAGGGGCAGAAGTCTTCCCCATTTTTCTGATAAAGCCTCAGTCTTAGGCTGCATTGTGTCCCTGGATCTGGAGTGTTTGACTTTCTTAGTGCTCCTGCCCGACCACCAGCTGTAGTCCTAGGCCCACAATATAGTCCTAGCCCTTCCTCAGATGTAGTGATTTCCCCAGTGCTCCAGGAGCAACAGTGTTTCTTGGCCTGGGAAGCCTATGAAACCTTTTATTCCCTAGAGGAGACAAGCAAGGTTTAGTGCTCCTTCTGTATTGCCTGCTCTTCTCTTTCCTCAAGCCTGTGCTGTGGAGATCTCTTTCTCAAGACTCTCATCAGTCTTTTTTGTGTGTACCTCTTGGGGTCCATGAAGAAAAAGTATATAAGAGCTTGCGAACTCTGCTGTTCCCCTTAGGCTCCACACTCTCTTGTCAGCCAACACTTGGCCGCAACCAATTTGATAATATTCTGGCTGAATTATTCTTTTTTTTTTTTCCCCCAATACGTACCCTCTTTAATACCCATCACCAGGCTAACCAATCCCCCCACCCCCCTTCCCTGGCTGAATTATTTAACAGCTTCTGGCTTCATCTGCCCTGTCTGTCCTTAGATTTGGGGATAGTTGGTTGCCTTGTCACCTCACCTGTCTGGTTTCAACAAAAGTTGTGAATTTAGAGTTTGGCTGGCTTTTTTTTTTTTTAATTGAAAGAGTGAGAGTAATGCTCTTTCTATTCTACAACCCCATCAGGAATCAAAACTCTTTATTATGATATATTTAAAATTATTTTCTTTTTTCAATTTATTTCCTCCCTTTTTTCTATTTTTTCCCCTCCTTTCTTGCTTTTTTATTGGATTAATTTAGATGTTTCTTTTTCTGCTACTGGTTTGACTTTATAATTCCTTTTCTATTAGTGTTTATTACCTGAAAAAAATTAAAAATGCTCACCTGACTGAACAAAGTTTGATGTTGATAATTATCTCCATCTTCCTTCTAAACTGTATAAGGGCCTTGGAAGATCTTCATGTGCTCTTCTTCCATCTTCCAATCTTATATCTTACTATTATTGTACATCTTTTTTATATCTCCAAATTATTAGACATTATTGTTTTTTTATGGAGTCAGTGCTTATTTGGATTTGTCTATTTGCACACTTTTTGCTGTTACTATTATTTAACAGTTTCTGATTTCAGTCATGAGTAGTAAACTCTCACTTTCTTAAAGGTAAATGTACTTTTTCTCACTGTTATATGATAGTTTAGCTGAATGTACGATTGTAGGATGAAATTTATTTTTTTAAGCACTACAAAGTTTTCCTGTTGAGATGTCTGCTGCCTATTTCACTTTCCCCCTTAACAGAGACCTGGTTTTGCCCTTGATTTGTCTCTTCTTTTCGTTAGCATTCTGTTTTCTTTTTTTTTTTTAAGATTTTATTTATTTATTTGAGGGAGAGAATGAGATAGAGAGAGTATGAGAGGGGGAGGGTCAGAGGGAGAAGCAGACTCCCCACTGAGCAGGGAGCCCGATGCGGGACTCGATCCAGGGACTCCAGGATCATGACCTGAGCCGAAGGCGGTCGCCCAACCAACTGAGCCACCCAGGCGTCCCAGCATTCTGTTTTCTTAAAATGTATCTTAGCGAGGGTTTATTTGTATTTATCCTGTCTAGAACTAGTTGTGTTTCCCGAAATGTGGATTCATATATATATTTTCCAGTTGTAAAAATTCTCAAGTATTGTTATCTCTTAGACTATCATATCTCACTTTTTTCTTTGTTTTCTGTTTTATATTGCAACCCCCATTAGGTATATTTTGTACCTCCTAAGTCTCTTCTATGTCTCTTGACCTCTTCTGGAACACTATTTCTTTCTTTTTTTAAATTTTATTTTATTTATTTATTTGACACAGAGAAACACAGTGAGAGAGGGAAAACAAGCAGGGGGAGTGGGAGAGGGAGAAGCAGGCTTCCCGCTGAGCAGGGAGCCCAATGTGGGGCTTGATCCCAGGACCCTGAGATCATGACCTGAACTGAGGGCAGACGCCTAATGACTAAGCCACTCAGGCGCCCTTCTGGAACACTATTTCTTCAGTGTAGCTAATCTCCTGTTTAACCCTTTAATTAATTTTTAACATTATTGGCTATATTAACTTCAAGAAGTTGTATTTGGTTATTTTTCAAATTTGCTAAATGTGGTTTTTTAAAAAAAAGATTATTTACTTATTTATTGGAGAGAGAGAGAGGGAGAGCACATATATGAATTGAGGGAGGAGCAGAAGGAGAGGGACAAGCAGCCTCCGCGCTGAGCCAGGCACTGGGCTTCATCCCACGACCCTGAGCTCATGAGATGAGCTGAAATCAGGAGTTGGATGCTTAACCAACTGAACTACCCAGGCGCCCCCAAATTTGCTAAATGTTTTTTGATAGTTACTTGTTCTTTGCTTATGTTTTGCTTCCTCTTTTTATGTCTAATAATTTTAAATACATTATTTTATATAAAGTCCTCACATGATTACTATCTAGAGTTTTTAAAAAATCTGTTCTTGTTACCCTTTTGTCTACAATTTCTTACTCATCAATTTTCAATTTTGCTTATGTGTGGAGTTTTATAATTTTGGATCATGGACTTGTATTGAGGGGTGGAGGGAGGATTTCTGTCTGTTGAGAATTCTTTGCAGCTTATGTTGAAGGTATGTCCCTCTGAAGTGTAGTTATTTGTTCGGTGGTAGGAGGGAAGACAGTAAAAAGAAGTTGTGGAACATTTTGAATCTAAGTACTCAGTACTTGAGTACTAAGAAGTTTACTATTTTGTAGACAGTGAGTCAGGAAGAGGAGTAAAAGTAAAAATGAAGAAACTCAGAAATGGTAGAAAGTTTTGGAGCTTAAATCTATTACACGATGCAGATTTTTAAATAAAGCTGGAGGGCAGGGTCATTTGTATTGAGTGAGGTCGAATAGATGAAATAATAGTAACAACCAAGGGTTTATTAAGTATCTGTTTAATTTCAGACATTACGTGAGCTTTTTTTCTCAAATGATTCTTACTCATATGATTTTCTTTTGTCATACGATTCTTACAGCACAGCCTTTAAAGTCGGATGGTAATATCTATGCTTTTACCCGTGTGCTGGAATTTGATGGGATTAGATGCGTTTAGCAAGGGTGAAGAACTGTAAAATGAGGAGCCAGACTTTCCTGTCTTTGGTTCTAAAATCCCTACTGTTTCTTTCAGACCCCAAATGGAATATTTTGGGGTTAAGAGAAATCAGACATGGGGAAACTACCTCATGTCAATCAATTTAAGGTGTATATATATTTTTTAACATGTTCTATAGTTGTAATACATTAAGCACCACCGTTTATTGAGTTCTTTCTATAGGTTAAGCCCTGTTCCATGTAATCTCTCATTTAATACTGAAGAGAACCGAATGAGAAATAAGGGGTATTTTTGTGTGCATTTTTCAAATGATGAAATAGAAATATTATAACTAGTTTGCTTAATCACCAAATAACAAGTCAGAATTCACAACCAGTTCATGTTCCATAAAAAGACTGTGCTGTATATTGGAAGAATATGGAAGTGCATATGACACATTTCATGACATCAAGGATTTTACAGTCCAGTAAATGATGATGGAACTTTTCAGGCAGTCTGTGCTTTCTTTTGGGAACGGGAAAGAGGAGTTAAAGTCATCATATTTCTGTATCTACTCATTTGTGTAACACTGCCTGTTTCAGAAGTTAATACCTTCAAGGTCTGTGTAAACATTCTTAAAGTTTGTAGATATTTATTGTATAAACAGAGAAAATTAGGAAGAGTTTCTAATATGGACCTAAGTATTCTTTTGGATGACTCGATTTTTTTAAAGCACGTTTATAAATTTTTTTTTAACATTTAACTACTTGTTAAATAAAATCCACCTGTAACTAATAATAGCATTTTATATAATGTTATTGAGGTATAAAATGGGGAGGTAGAAATTTGTAGGTTTTTTGGGATCTTTAATGTCTGAGTATTTATATTTTTAATTATTAGAATCAGATCAATAGTAACCATCTTCGAAGAGCAGAACAAGAGGTGATTAGTCTACACGAGAAGGTGCAATATCTTTCGGCACAGAACAAAGGACTACTTACTCAATTAAGTGAAGCAAAGCGCAAACAAGCAGAGATTGAATGCAAGGTAAATATATCAGCTACCTAATGTTTTTGTCAATATAATAATGCCTTTTTGTTTTGTCTCTTCATTATTTTAAAACCAAATAAAACCAAAAAGAGGTAGTTTTATTTCCCACTTTTCCTGAACTTGGTTTGGTGGTTGCTTTCAGACAGGGTTAGCGCATCTTGCTGTGAGGTGGATTTCAGGCAGGAAACCTTATTTTCACCCATTGGTTAAATGCCAGTTTAGGAAATTAAGATAATCAAGTGGTTGAAAATTGATATCTCTTTATAATTTTTCTTTTGACTTGTAGCCCTTTAAAACCAAAGCTTTTAAAATCAGAACCAAAAAAATGGTAATTTAGAGAGGTTAGGGCAACTCTGCTTTGATCGGTATGGTATCGGTAGGCACTCAATATTGATATATGTTTTCTGGGTAGAGAGCAAAAGAAGTGTGTTTGCCCATGGATTGGGAAAATTGTGTACATTTCCCATTATTTTAATTGGTTTTTCCATTTTTGTGTGTGAAGTGTTTGGATTTATAAAGCATCAAAAAGTATTTGAATGCAAGTAAATGTTTTCCTGAAATCAATTTACAGTACAACAGTAGTGAGAGAGTGAGGGGATGAAGAGTGGGGTGAATGAGGAGGGGGGTAGAAGGAGAGAGAGTGAGTGTGAGAGAAAGAGAGAGAAATAACTAAAGAGATGAGTGTGGTCTGAGCATTAGAATAGATTACTGAGGACAAGTTATGGGATTTTAAAAATAAACTAGGCATCCATCTTTCCATGGTGAGATAGCAGGAATGATGCCCTTTAAAGAGTCCAGCCTTATTATTCTATGATAAGAAAAAGACTTTCAATGGTACATATGAAGCTGTAATTCCATCAACTTGTTCTGGTGTCATTAAAAACCAAGAGTGAAGCTTGAGTGGTTTATCAGTGTCACTGAAATCCAGAGATGAAATTACATCCTAATAAATATGCATGGCTGTTGCAGTTTACACTGACAGAAATCTGTAGGCAGTACTGAAATTTGTACTAACTTAAAATTAGTCCCTCTACAAGGATATGAGTAGACCAATTTAAAAATAAAATAAAATGATGTGACATGAGGTTATATCATTTTGATTTGTCTTTATAATATGTGATTAAATTTTATGATGCCGTATTGTCTGTGCTGCCTTATTTTTAATAAAGAGCTAAACTTAATCTTTTTTCATTATTGGTGTAAGTTTTCCTTAAACATAGGTTGATAACACTGTTATTGGATTTAATATTGTTCCTCAAATGCCTTGGCACCTTTTAAGCAAAGTAAGGTGTTCGTTGGAAATAATTTTTGGGATTTGCTGATGAAAAAATATATATATATATTTTTTAATTTAAATAATAGGCTCAGACTCAGAATTTTAGAAAATTTTAAGAACCAATATGAGATTTTATTTAATTTTTAAGTGTTCAGTAATAGTACTGTGAAATTTGTTACAGATGCTAATTCTGATATCTGCTTGTGTGTTTACCCTGTATATTGATTTATTCAATGTTTTGTAATACCTTTTGTAGATTTTGAGAATGACCAGTGTGTTGTTACCATAGCACCTAGTACATTGTAATTAAGTGTATATATTTTATCGTGTTATGCTGGAACAGTTCAGGAACAAACCCTGACTTTTTCAAGGAAGCTAGGCCTTCAATTATAGAAATCGGACTCATTTCATTTAGTTTTTTTTTTTTTAAGACTTTATTTATTTGAGAGCAAGAGAGTGCACATGCGGGTATGTGCACGAGTTGGGTGGAAGGGCAGAGGAAGAGGAAGACGCAGACTCTCCGCTGAGCCAGGAGCTGGACTCTGGGTGGGCTCAATCCCAGGACCCCAGGATCATGAACCTGAGCTGAAGGCAGACACTTAATCCACTGAGTCACCCAGGCGTCCCTCATTTAGTTTTATATGATTATAGCTTGTAATTTGTTGATAAATAATTATTAAATTTCATTTTACTTTTCATTTATGTAATATATCAGGATACTGTTTTTAATATTGTTATTTTCCCTCTACAACTGAATTTGAATGTTCCCACTTAAAGATAAAAATAGTATAAGTCTGTGATCTCCAATATGAAAATTTAAAACACTCTGAAACCCAAATGTTTTCTCATAAATTTCACACATTCATTGGGATGCCCATTTATAATTTTTATTTTATACTGCTTGGTGTGAATATTTATACTTTACAGTTTCATTGTGTCTATCACTGAGCATAGTACTTCATTATGGATGCAGCCACTGGATAATACTAATGTATGGTTTATGTACCTTATTATTTTTCTAAAATCTAAAAAATCGTAAATTCTATGACATACCTAGCCCCCAAGATTTTAGTAATGAGATTGTGGGATTTCCTACATAAATCTAAATTTGAAGATTATAAAAGGTTTTCTATTATCTAGTTCTACATATATAAAGATACCAATATAGATATATATATCCATGAGAAAAGGTATATTAATTCATATATAAACTTGTAAAATTGTATGATAAGTAATTTTAAGTGAGGAAAGTCAGAGTATTTTACTATGATTATAACATTGTGCATCTATGGAATAATGACAGGAAAGAAACAGGAAGAAAATAAACCTGGTGCTTATATATAATATAAACTTTAATAGCTTAATACATATGCATTTTTTCATAATGCTTTGATTTTTTAACTGAGTATAAATGAAAGCATTGTTCACACTCTTTCCCCTTTTATCTCATTCTCTTCCTGACTCTACCACATACCCCTTCTTTTATTTTTTGCTAAGTAACTGCTTTTATTATTTTCTGATACGTCCTTTCAGAATTTTTTTTTTTTAAGATTTTATTTATTTGCGAGAGTGTGAGTGAGAGAGAGCATGAGAGGGGTGGAGGGGCAGGGGGAGAGAGGGAAACAGACTTCCTACTGAGCAGGGAACCTGATGCAGGACTCGATCCCAGGACCCTGGGATCATGACCTGAGATGAAGGCAGACGCTTAACTGACTGAGCCACCCACCTGCCCCTCTTTCATAGTTTCTTTTAGGCAAATACAAGCAAGTAAAAGTACATAATTTTTCTTTTCACTTTCTTACATAGAAGTTAACATATTGTATGTTCTTCTCTTTGCTTTTTTTTGTCACTATGGTGGTTTTCTTTTATGTCATCATGTTTTGTAGAGCTTTCAGTATCAGTGCTTCAAGAGTCTTCTCATCAGTTTCTAAGGTACATTGTTTTCCATTGCATGGATGTACTGTAGTATACTAAACTAGATCCTTGTTGATGGGCACATGGATAGTTCCCAGTGTTTTGCTGCCACAGTATAGTGAATAACCTTGTACGTATATAATTTCAGACATATAGAGTTATATCTACATTCCTGTAGAGGTATATCTACACGTTCTCTTAGATTGTTTGAAATGGGTAAACGCATTTGTACTTTATACAGTTTTGTCAGATGACACTCCTTAGGGTTATACCATTCTGTACTCTGACCAAGAGGACATGATAGTACCTGTTTCTCCATTGTGTTACTTACAAAGTGTATAGTCAAACCTTTTCATTTTAAATAGATGTAACTTGCATATTTTAGGACAGTGATTCTCAAATAGGGATGGGGGGAGGTGAGATTATGAGACTTCAAAGAATGATGGTATCTATTTACATATTCATCAGATATTTGGGCAGCTTTTATTTGTCAGTCTTGTAGGCTCTGGGGATTCAGTAGTGAAGAAGGTGAGCACTGGGTTTAGTGAGGCAATAAGTAAAAATTACATAAGATTGTTACTAATGATGTACTATAAAGTGAGAGGTGAGGGTAAGTGGTGATTAAGATGGAGTGCCAGGAGGTGCTATCAAAGCTGAGATGTGAAGAATAGGAAAGAAGCAGCCATATGAAGAGCCGGGGGAAGATCCTGGCGTGAAAAGGGCAGAGTTCAAGATACAAAAGCAGGAAAGAAGTTGGTTGCTGAGTCTTGTATAAAGTAAAAAGCTAATGAAATAAAACCAGGGAAGTAGGTTGGGACTCCACTTCTTACCATACAAAATTTTAGGGCCCATACTAATGAGTTTGGGTTTTACTCTTAAGTGCTGTGGGAGGCTATTGAAAGGTTTTAAACAGGAAATCAACTATGACTTTTTTTTCTGTTTTGCTATATTTGCTTCAGGTTTTTTTTTCTTTTAATTTTGAATTTTTTTAATGGATTTTTTTTTACTTTTTTATTTTTTATTGTTATGTTAATCACCATACATTACATCATCAGCTTTTCCTAATGTTAACATCTTACATAACCATGATACATTTATCAGTACTAAGAAATGAATGATGATACAATGTTATTGCTAAACTGCAGACTTTATTCAGATCTCCCCATTATATCTCTGTCTCCTCCAATATGGGACAAGTTTCTTAATGTTTTCTTATCTTTTCTTACCTTGATTATTGAAGAATACTGGGCAGATACTTTGTAGACTATCCCTCAGTTTGGGATTGTATGTTTTCTCATGACTAGACTGAGATAATGTATTTTAGGAAAGAATACAGAGTTGAAGTGTCCTCAGCACATGATGTTAGAAGACATATTGTATTAATACGTCTTATGGTTAGTGCTGTTAACCTTGATCATTTAAGTTGGTGTCTGCCAGCTTTTTCTGCTACAGAACTTTTTTCCTCTCAAACTCTGTTCATTAAAGCAAGTTACTAAGTCCAGGCCATAGCAGGCAGGGTGTTAAGGAGTGTTAAGTATCAAAGAACTTGTGGACGTATATTAAAATCACCACAGTAATTAATAAATATTTGGGGGGAACTATTTTGAGGCCATGCAAATATCCTTAAAGTTCCAGCAACTAATTTTAGCTTTTATTAGGGGATATTGCTTGTAGCAATTAATATAATTATTTTTTAAAAGAACACACACACCACTGTGTGTGGAGATAGGTTTGAGGTGGGGTTGGAGAGAGATTTGTTACGAGATCATCAGGAAGTAGTACAAGACAGAGGTACTAGCTTGGGCTCAGGTATTGGCATTTAAATAAAGAGAAGTAGATAAATTCACTATCCGTTTTTGTACAGAACCAAGATTTGGTGATTAGATTGAAGAGGGGGAAAATTAGGGGGAATTTGGGTTTTTTTATTTGATTAACATAATTTTGTATAATTTGTAATATATACGTTTGTAGGTATGAATTTATATAATTCAACTTATATATAATTTATATAAATAATTTTATTTTATTAATATAATTTTTATACAGTTAACTAAAATTAGTAGACTATAAATGTATGTTATCTTACTATTTTTAAAATTACCTCTAAAACTTAGTGGCTTAAAATAGCAGTAAGCACCAGTATCCTAGAGTTTTTGTGGGTCAGAAATTCAAGAGCAGCTTAGCCAAGTGGTTCTGGTTTAGAGTCTCTTATGAGGCTGCAGTCATCTGAAGGCTTAACTGGAGTTAAAGGATAAGGTGCTTTATCCTTTAATAAAGGATATTATTGTGGCTCTCTCACAAGGTTGAAAGTTGGTGCTGACTATTGGAGACATCACTGGCCTCAAGGGGATTTCTCTTAGTAAAGGATTTAGACAAGTATACAAACAAGCACAATGCAATATGAGTAGTGCTATGATTGAGGAGGTCTATAGGACACTCTAATGGGAGTTTAGCATTAGGGTAATGGTTCAAGGAAGGCTAACTGAGGAATGATTAAGTTAAGACATTAAAGCTATGTAGGAGTTAAGGAAAGACAATAAATAGAGTTCACTGGATAGAGGGAATAGCATATGTGAAGAGTAAAAATGAGAAAGGAACAAGAGGTTGCTTGAACTAAAAGAAGTTCATTGTAGCCAGAGGTAAGTATCATGAGTAATACTGGTAAGATATGAGGATAGAGCAGTGAATAGGGAACGAAATCATACAGAATCTAGGACACCAGTATAAGGACCTGAGTCATTATCTCAAGATCTGTGGAGTGCCATGAAGTGTTTAAAATAAAGGAGTGACCAAATGAGATTTGAATTTTATGAAATAGAGGCACAGTGGTGTGCTGGAGCCAGCCAGTAAAGGCTTGCAAAAACCAATTGTTAAATTTTCAGGAATTTTGTGAGTCACTTGTTAAAACAGCCATATTAACAGTTAAGTTATATAACACAATTAAGTTGTGATAGAACAAAGGTAATAAGTACTCAAACTTCATCATTTACTACTTATTTTTCCATTTTACTACTATCTGTGCTTTTGAGGTTATTTATACCCCTTGTATCTGTATGGTGGAAATACAATATAATAGTGTTCTACTGCACATTTCTTCCCAACTAAGTGTGCAGTAATGTTAACGTTGGTAGCTTGAAAGGAGCCAGGGTGGGAGGATTTACATCACATAAGTTGTCAAACTACAAATCAGGGCTGGATTTATTTTTTTGTTGATTATCTAGACCAGATGTTGGCAGACTATAGCCTATAGCCCAAATCTGTCTGGTTGCCTATTTTTGGAAGTAAAGTGTTTTTTTTTTTTTTTCATTTTTTAAAAAATTTTATTGTGTTAATCACCATACATTACATCTTTAGTTTTTGATGTAGTGTTCCATGATTGTTTGCGTATAACATGCAGTGCTCCATTCGATACATGCCCTCCTCAATACCCATCACCAGGCTAACCCACCCCCCCACCCCCCTCCCCTCTAGAACCCTCAGTTTGTTTCTCAGAGTCCATCCTCTCTCATGGTTCGTCTCCCCCTCCGAATTCCCCCCATTCATTTTACCCTTCCTAGTATCTTCTTTTTTTTTTAACATATAATGTATTATTTGTTTCAGAGGTACAGGTCTGTGATTCAACAGTCTTACAAATCAGAGAAAGACATGTATCATATGATCTCACTGATATGAGGAATTCTTAATCTCAGGAAACAAACTGAGGGTTGCTGGAGTGGTGGAAGTAAAGTTTTATTGGAATATAGCCTTGCCTGTTTGTTTATGTATTGTCCGTGGCCACTTTCACACTGCAGTGGTGGCAGGTAGAATACTTACGATACATTGTATGGCCCACAAGGCTAAAATATTTACTCTCTGGCCTTTTAAGGAAAAGCTTTTGATACCTGTGCTTGATTTTTAATGCAGATTAAACTTTAAAAGTGTGTTGTATCTTCAGCCTATACATTATGAATAGCACAAAATTTTTAAGGAAATTTTCTTTCAGTATTTAATTACTATTACCAGAATCAACAAAAAACTTGCTCACATTATTAACAAATGAGTGAAATTCTAACATAAGTTGTCTTTGTTTCACTTTCATCTTTTAACAAAAATATTCAATCAACATTTATATCAAAACTTCACTTCTTCCCCAGTTTCAACCATGGCTTATGGATACAGTAGTTTAGAAAAAAATCAGTGAAGCATTCTGTGAGAATATAGCGACTACACAGAATGGGCAATGAGTATTGTATATCTTATTATCTATATGTTGTGTTCTGTATATCCTCTATATCAGTTTATGTTAAAAAAATATAATAAACTTATGCATGAACACATATTTGTACACACACACGAACTCTCACACACACACACACACACACCCCCCTAGGAGAAAGCTGATTGCTAGACTTTTTTTTTTTTAAAGATTTTATTTATTTATTTGATGGGGGTGAGGCACAAGCAGGGGGAGCGGCAGGCTCCCCACTAAGCAGGGAGTCTGACATGGGGCTTAGTCGCAGGACCCTGGGATCATGACTTGCGCTGAAGGCAGATGCTTAACCACTGAGCCACCCAGATGCCCCTGATTATTAGACATTTACTAGCACAGCACTGGGTACACATGTGGCCATATGCAAATTGGCAAAATATTTAAAGCAGTATTTGCTTAAAGTGAAGCAGCAATATCATATCTGAGATACAAGAATAAGTACAGTTTTTTATTTGGAAGTTTAATTATTAAACTCCTACTGAATTTGTTATTTTTAGAAATTTTGGTATTATAGTGCTGTCAGGTGCTAAATTTCTCCTAAGGTCACCATGCTGTACAATTTTGATACAAATGATTGCTAAATTTCAACTGAAGTTAATGGAGGAGAAAAATATTTTTACATACCCTACTTTTCTCTAACATATTTTCTTCATATTTTGTTATTTCTGGTTCAGTATTAATTGGCAAGTATACTGTAGAATACAGTTTTGGGGTTTTTCTTTGTGAAATTTTGAGGTGGTAGAATTAAGTACTATGCTTTTCCTAGGAAGGTTAGAATTATGATATAATCTAATTTCTATTCTCTTTTGTAGTATAATATAAATATTCATTAACATTTATTGCTTCAGAAAGAATATAATTTTTCAAATATTATCTAGCTAATAAACTCTCTTAATATCCACATTGTCTGTTAATCTGTTGTTTGAAAGTTCTCAATATTTGTTCTTGCATAAAAAATGAGCAGCTTTCACGGTCACCAGTGATTTGAATTGTTTTAGTTAAGTTCATTTTAATTTTAACTTCTTATGCAACATTTATTTATATGAGTGGTGTCTCTTTTTTTTTTTTTTTAAGATTTTATTTATTTATTTGACAGAGAGAGAGACAGCTAGAGAGGGAACACAAGCAGGGGGAGTGGGAGAGGGAGAAGCAGGCTTCCTGCCCAGCAGGGAGCCCGATGCGGGGCTCGATCCCAGGACCCTGGAATCATGACCTGAGCCGAAGGCAGGCGCCTAACGACTGAGCCACCCAGGCGTGCCATGAGTGGTGTCTCTTAATGCTTAAAGATGGAATGCTATTCTGTATACTCGGTCTATATATGTTCTGTATATTCGGTCTTCATTTTATATCAAGTTCAGGAAATACTGGCACTTTTTTCTCTCCTTTCATCATAGATCTATTTGTTTTCAAAATTTGAAGCAGGTTTTATTTTTGATATATTACATGGTTTCTTTTTGGTTTGTTTTGTTTGCCGCCCTAGAACAAGGAAGAAGTGATGGCTGTGAGACTCCGGGAAGCCGATAGCATAGCTGCTGTGGCTGAATTACAGCAGCACATTGCTGAGCTGGAAATCCAGGTACCATACGAAAATAATAAAGTACACATGAAAATAATGCCATAGTTTCTCTTTCCTTCTGCACCCAAGGACTGATTTATATCTTCCTCCTATTGACTGTGCTTCTATTTCAACACATATTCATTTCCAAGCCCTTTTTTTGGTGGTAAAATACATATAAAATTGACCATTTTAAAGTGTACAGTTCTGTGGCATTAAGTGCATTCACATTGTTGTGCAACCAGTCTCCAAAACTCTTTTCATCTTGCAAAACTGAAAGTCTGCTTATTGAACATCTCCTCATGCCCATCTTCCCCAAGCCCCTGGAAACCACCATTCCACTTTTTATCTCTGAATTAGACTACTCTAGGTACCTCATATAAGTAAAATGATATAGTATTTGTCTTTTTTTTTTAAGATTTTATTTAATTATTTGTCAGCTAGAGAGAGAGTGTGCACACAAGCAGGGAGAGTGGCAGGCAGAAGGAGAAGCAGACTCCCCGCTGAGCAAGGAGCCCGATGCAGGACTCCATCCCAAGACCCTGGGATCATGACCTGAGCCGAAGGCAGACATTTAACTGACTGAGCCACCCAGGCATCTCTTTTTTTTTTTTTTTTTTAAGATTTATTTATTCATTCTACGGGGCGCCTGGGTGGCTCAGTTGGTTGAGCCACTGCCTTCAGCTCAGGTCATGATCCTGGAGTCCCAGGATCAAGTCCCATGTCGGGCTCCCTGCTCAGCAGGGAGTCTGCTTCTCCCTCTGACCCTCCCCCCTCTCATGCTGTCTCTATCTCATTCTCTCTCTCAAATAAATAAATAAAATCTTTAAAAAAAAAAAAGATTTATTTATTCATTCTAGAGAAAGAGAGTGCACAAGTGGGGGGAGGGGCAGAGGGAAAGAGAGAGAGAAAAAGAGGGAAAGCAGACTCCCCACTGAGCAGGGAGCCTGACAGACTGAACCACAGACTAACCCACCTACCCACTGCAGGGCTCAGTCCCAGGACCCCGAGATCATGACCTGAGCCGAAATCAAGTGTTGGCCACTTTAACTGAGCCACGCAGATGCCCCAGTATTTGTCTTTTTATGACTGGCTCTTTTCACTTAGCATAATGTCATTAAGGTTTATCCATGTTGTAATGTGTGAAAAAATTTCCTTCCTTTTTAAGACTGAGTAATATTCCATTGTATGTGTATACCACATTTTGTTTATTTATCCATTGGTAAACACTTGGGTTGCTTCCACCTTTTGGCTATTGTGAATAATGCTGCCGTGAACATAGTTGTACAAATCTCTTTGAATCCCTGCTTTCATTTCTTTGGGATTTACCCAGAAGTGGCATTGATAGATCATATAGTAATTCTGTGTTTAATTATTTGAGGAATTGCTGTTCTATTTTCCATAGCAGCTGCACCATTTTACATTTTTGCTAGCCATTGCACAAGGGCTCTTATTTCTGTCCAAGTCCTCTCCAACACTTGTTAATTTTCTGGGTTTTTTGTTGTTATTGTTTGTTTTTTTATAGTAGCCATCCTAATCAGTGTAAAGTGGTAGCTCATTGTGGTTTTGATTCGCATTTCCCTAATGATTAGTGATGTTGACCATCTTTTCATTTGCTTATTTGCTATTTGTATACCTTCTTTATAGAAATATCTATATGAGTCCTTTGCTCATTTTTTTAAATTTTTTAATTTTTTATTAATTTTATTTTATTATGTTAGTCACCATACATCATTAGTTTTTGATGTAGTGATACACGGTTCATTATTTTCTTCGTATAACACTCAGTGCTCCATGCAGTACATGCCCTCCTTAATACCCATCACCCGGCTAACCCATCCCCCCACCCCCCTCCCCTCTAGAACCCTCAGTTTGTTTCTCAGAGTCCATAGTCTCTCCTGGTTCATCTCTCCCTCCGATTCCCCCCCCTTCATTTTGCCCTTCCTTCTCCTAATGTCCTCCATGCTATTCCTTGTGTTCCACAAATAAATGAAACCATATGATAATTGACTTTCTCTGCTTGACTTATTTCACTTAGCATAATCTCCTCCAGTCCCATCCATGTTGATGTGAAAGTTGGGTATTCATCCTTTCTGATGGCTGAGTAATATTCCATTGTATATATGGACCACATCTTCTTTATCCATTCGTCTGTTGAAGGGCATCTCGGCTCTTTCCACAGTTTGGCTATTGCGGACATTGCTGCTATGAACATTGGGGTGCATATGGCCCTTCTTTTCACTACATCTGTGTCTTTGGGGTAAATACCCAGTACTGCAATTGCTGGGTCATAGGGTAGCTCTGTTTTTAATTTTTTGAGGCACCTCCACACTGTTTTCCAAAGTGGCTGTACCAACTTGCATCCCCATCAACAGTGTAAGAGGGTTCCTCTTTCTCCACAACCTCTCCAACATTTGTTGTTTCTTGCCTTGTCAATTTTTGCCATTCTAACTGGTGTAAGGAGGTATCTCAGTGTGGTTTTGATTTGAATTTCCCTGATGGCTAATGATGATGAACGTTTTTTCATGTGTCTGTTAGCCATTTGTATGTCTTCTTTGAAGAAGTGTCTGTTCATGTCTTCTGCCCATTTTTTGACTTGATTATTTGTTTTTTGGGGTGTTGAGTTTGAGAAGTTCTTTATAGATCTTGGATACCAGCCCTTTATCTGTAGTGTCATTTGCAAATATCTTCTCCCATTCTGTGGGTTGCCTCTTTGTTTTGTTGACTGTTTCCTTTGCTGTGCAGAAGCTTTTTATCTTGATGAAGTCCCAAAAGTTCATTTTTGCTTTTGTTTCACTAGCCTTTGGAGATGAATCTTGAAAGAAGTTGCTGTGGCCGATGTCAAAGAGGTTACTGCCTATGTTCTCCTCTAGGATTTTGATGGATTCCTGTCTCACATTGAGGTCTTTCATCCGTTTTGAGTTTATCTTTGTGTATGATGTTAGAGAATGGTCGAGTTTCATTCTTCTGCATGTGGCTGTCCAATTTTCCCAGCACCATTTATTGAAGAGACTGTCTTTTTTCCATTGCATATTTTTCCCTGCTTTGTCGAAGATGAGTTGACCATAGAGTTGAGGGTCCATATCTGGGTTCTCTATTCCGTTCCATTGGTCTATATGTCTGTTTTTGTGCCAGTACCAGGCTGTCCTGGTAATCACTGCTTTGTAATACAGCTTGAAATCGGGCAACGTGATGCCCCCAGCTTTGTTTTTCTTTTTCAACATTCCCTTGGTGTGATTCAGGGTCTTTTCTGATTCCATACAAATTTTAGGATTGTTTGTTCCAGCACTTTGAAAAATGTCATTGGAATTTTGATCGGGATGGCATTGAAGGTATAGATTGCTCTGGGTAGCATTGACATTTTAACAGTGTTTATTCTTCCGATCCATGTTTGCTCATTTTTTAAATCAGGTTGTTGAGTTGTGAAAGTTCCTTATATATTCTTGATGTCAGTCCCTTATCAGATTGATAGTTGGCAAACAGTTTTTGCTGTTTTTTGATGCACAAAAGTTTATATATATATATTTTTTTAAAGATTTTATTTATTTATTTGAGAGATGGAGAATGAGAGAGAGCGAGTACGTGAGAGGGGGGAGGGTCAGAGGGAGAAGCAGACTCCCTGCCGAGCAGGGAGCCCGATGCGGGACTCGATCCCGGGACTCCAGGATCATGACCTGAGCTGAAGGCAGTCGCTTAACCAACTGAGCCACCCAGGCGCCCCAAAAGTTTATATTTTTGTTGAAGTACAACTTACCTATTTTTCTTTTGTTGCCTCTGCTCTAAGTCCATGTTTGAGTGATAGTTTACCATATTTGTACATTGCCAAAGCAATTTTCAAAAGAAGATTCAAAACTAAACATTTTGTCATTCTATGTCCTATTTCTTATTAATATGGGAAAAATATTATGTTGAAAATCTTATTTCTTTCAAAATGTGTTATATTCTATTCCAAACCATAATACAGTTTTTGCTGCAACATCTAGAATTTTCTTCCCACTTGAAATATCCTTTGAATTAAATTTCAATTTAAAATCTGGTTAATTTCTAAGACTTACATATATTATAGCCTCATCTTTTGATCTGGGTTGAAAGTAATCATAACACATTATGATTTGTATATGTTTATAAAAAAATAGCCTTTATGTTCTGTTGGTAATATTCCCTGTAAGGTAGCACATATTCAGAAAAACTTCAGACATGAACTGACTGCATGACATATTTGTAATCAGCAATTTAAATCATGCTATCATATGCAATTCTAGTTTAAGCCTGTAGTTTTCTAACATCAAGAAAATTATGAAATTTTGCTACATTTCTTTACATGTTAGTCACAAACAGCAAGATTTATATTATTGTTTTTATTTATTCTGAAATACTTATTAAAGTGAAGAGCCTGATATGCTGCATGTTTTGTTTAAAGTGAAATATAACATGTTAATATTGTTTCTGAAAACAGAAAATGCATGAAATTTTTACTATCAGGAATATGTTGGCATCAAGTGGCTCCTGATTAAATAATCACTGGAATCCTAATTGCTAAATTCATTGGTATTTTTTCGGTCTTTATCATGCTTGAGTTTATCTCATTTGTCATTGTTGGCCAGTCATCCTCTTTATGTTCTCTCCTCCCATAGCTTTCCCAGCACCACTCACTTTTGCCTCTCTTCTTTCTTGTTTATTGTTTTAGTCTTATCATTTCTGAATGTTTGTATTCCTCTGAGAATCCCAAGTTTTTGGCTTTTTAAAAGCTGTATTCAAATGAAGGGTCTCACTTACATGGCTTTAGGAGGCATCTGTACAACAACAGATCCTAATGTAACTCTAGCCCTTGCATGTTTCCGCAACCAATAATTTTTAAACCTTTTTAAAAATTATTTTTAAAATTATTAGCACAATATACCAAGAAGTTCATAATAACAGAGCTACATTATAATATGGGTAAACACATTACCCATATAATCATGGCTCAGGTCAAGATACAGAATGTGCCTGTACCCAGAAGTCTACCCAATCACACCTGACTCCCTTGTCCTGAGTTTTGTGGTAGTCATTCCTTTGCTTTTCCTTATAATTGTGTCGTCTTCGTTTGCCTCTCTGATCTGTACAGTTTAGTTTTCCCTGTTTCTGAACTTTGAATAGAGCATTCTTGAATATCTTTGTCTCTCTTTTGTTCAACGTTATTTTAGTAAGAGTAATCATTTTTATTGTTGTACATATTCCATTTTATGAATATATCACAATGTATCTATCCACTCTAATATTATTGGTCATTTGGGAGTTTGTGGATTGGGACTGTTTTGAACAGTGCTGTGTTTATGAGCAATCTTGTGCACTATACTGACCACGTGTACATGTTTCTCTAGCGTGGAATGTTTGTGTCATAGAGCATGCAAATCTTCAACTTTATTTTCCAAAGTGCTTGTACCAGTTTAAACTCCCAAGAGCAGCATATGAAAGTTCTTGCTTGTTCCATAGCCTCCTCAACACTTAGTGGTGTCAGATGTTTTAACTTGTGCCATTCTGGTGGGTATGCAGTGATACTTCAGTGTGGTTTTAATTTCCATTTGCTGATTACTAATGAGGCTGGCCATTTGGATTTCCTCTTTTGTAAAGGTCTGCTAAAGTCTCTTTGTATGTATTTTTCTATTAGGTTTTTTCTTTTTCTTTGGATGTGTAGTTCTTTATTTATTGATGTTATGTTTTACACATACCTCTTTCCACTCTGACTTTTGTTGTTTTTAAACTTACTGTGTCTTTTGATGAGTAGACCAGTAGTTTTAATGGACAGTAAACCACTCCACCTGAAGTTTCACAGGCACTTCAAATTCAACATGTTTAAAATTATGTGTTCCTAGGGGCGCCTGGGTGGCTCAGTCAGTTAAGTGTCTGCCTTCGGCTCAGGTCATGATCCCAGGGTCTTGGGATCGAGCCCCACATCGGGCTCCTTGCTCAGCGGGACGTCTGCTTCTTCCCTGCTTGCTGTTCCCCCTGCTTGTGCTTGCTCTCTCCGGCTCTCCCCGTCTCTCTCTGTATCAAATAAAAAATATTTAAAATAAAATTATGTGTTCCTATTTCATCCAAATTTTTTTTTCTTTTTGTATCTCTAGTCTTTTTTTTTTTTTTTAAAGATTTTATTTATTCATTTGAGACACAGAGAGAGAGAGAGCATGAGCAGGGAGAGAGGCAGAGGGAGAGGGAGAAGCAGGCTCCCCGTTGAGCAGGGAGCCCGATGCGGGGCTCGATCCCAGGACGCTGGGATCATGACCTGAGCTGAAGGCAGACGCTTAACCATCTGAGCCACCCAGGTGCCCCTGTATCTCTAGTCTTGATCAGTGGTATCATCTCTTAATGGATTGTTCAACCTAGTAGGAACTTCACTTAAGCCTTTCTTAACCCTCTACATCAAGGCTATATAGAGAGAGTATGTAAACTTTCAACTTTACTAGATAATACCAAATTCTTTTACAAAGTGCTTTTGCTAGTTAACATTACCAGCATTTTACCTTCTCACCTACTCTTGTAGTTTTGCTTTCAGATAATTTTTAATAACTCATAAAGACTGAAGTATCTTGCCCAACTCCTCAGTTGGGCACAGGTTGGGACTTCAAAAGAGAAAAGTCCTGAATAAATCTAAAACTAAATCAAAGGTAATTTTAATTTCAGAAACTTTTCTTTTAATCTCTCTTAGCCTTTCTGTTCCCTGGGCCATTCCCAGAATTCTTCTGTCCCCAGCCTTACCTGAACTATTGCAGTAACTTCCTAGTCAGTTCTCTCTTCTCCAGCCTCAGCTCTTCCAGAGAGCTATCCGAGTTAGCTTTCTGAAAAATAAAAACTTTTACTGACTGCCTTTTACTAGCAAATCATATCAAAATTCCTTAGCATAAAATGCTTACCTTTTCATTGTTGCCCAAACCTGCATTTCCCATCTCATCTCTCAGCATTATCTCCTCATCCTCCCTCCCTACCCCTTACCCACACACACACACACTTTTCAGAATTTTCACATTCTCTCAAAATTCTGTACCATTCTACAAGCCACTGTGTCTTCCTAAATTGTGTTTCTCTGTACCCCCTAGTCCTCTGCTTTTAAAGTATTTGTTCTTGCTGAGTTGTGCTTGGCTAGCTTGCTATTAATACATTTAGTAAATGTGTTTTCAGTAAACATCTTGATGATTCAGCTTTCATTCATTTACTTATTACATGCAGATCCAGAATAGATCCATAATAGATCTCTTGCTAAAATCTGAAACTCCTTTCTCAGTTATAAGAATAATACATTTTAGGTTATTCTTAGTTATGAAAATATTTTAGATCCTTTGCAAGTTCCACTAGGGGGAGAACTCTGTCAAATATTTTGTACTTCAATCTCTTCAGATCAACTCTTCCAATTAATGTTACTCTCTTTTGAATAAATTTTTTTCCTATAAACCAATTTTTCTCAAACTCTTCATTTAATAAATCATGTTATTATGTAATCTATTGATATAATTAAGACCTGCTTTTTAAAGTATTTATGAAAAGTATACTTTTATAAGTGTCATATTTAGATAAGGAAATACATTAGATGAACAAATACTCATTTTTATAAACACTAGCATTCAGTGGTAGATACACTTGTGAGACTAAAGTTTATTAAATTTGATTTCAAAGATTCTTTAGTCATCTTGAAACGTTTGGTCTGATTTAAAGTTTATAATCTTTCCCTATGTTATTATTTGAGATATCTGCATCTGTAATATACTTAAGATTTTTATAATAATGCTTTTCCCCCTTGTCTTTGGAGGAGCTGTTTTATATCAGTGTCTCATAGTGAATTTAGCCTTTTGTAAATGTAGCAATTTTCAAATTTTAGCCATTTTCTTAGAACTGTTTGAGAAAGTTATTAGCTAGGTTTCCTCCTTCTCAAAGAGAATGCCACTTTACAGATGGATTTTAGTCACCATTCTATTATAATGCTTGTCTCGAGCAGATATACACCTATAAAATTAAGAGGTTAAACTCTTAAGGTTTCATTAAATATAAAAATTATACCGTGTATATCATTTTAATATCTTTTGACCATTCAGAGTTGCCATTATGAATTTTAAATACTATATAATCCTTTCATTTCATTCAGATCTTTATGATTTTATTAGATAAAGCTCCTTTGGCCAAATTTCTATCCAAAATAATACTACTATTCAAATCACTATGCTCTTCTGCCACTTCACGTTTGATCAAAACAATTATTTCTTGCCATAAAATATACATTTCTTGTTATTCTTGTTGTCCACATTCTCCACCATAGTGGAAGCTCAGTGAGAGGAATTTTTGGCCAGACATTCAATTGCTGTATTCCTCAGCGCTTGGTATATAATGCTTGGTACATAATCATCGCTCAATTATTTGTATTAGATGTTAAATTAATACAATAATTCGCTCATCTGCTGTTTCTGCAAGTGATTTTTACTGTATATACTTTGAGTATTCAAATTTTTAAAATTCAGAGATTATCACTGTATTCACAAATGCATCAATTTGCATACACTTTTTATCATTAGGTCACTGATGAGGATGATAGAATGATTTCAGACTCTGTCTAAATGCATTTATCATCTTACATAAAGAGTGACTGAATGCGGGTCTCTTCTTTGAAAGGTTGTTGAATAGAATTTAAAACTCTGAAAATTCATGTATGTTTATTGTTGGTGTCAGTGGCTTCAGTTACATCTGAGGTGATGCAAGTTGTTACCTTTTAAGGGAGAATTTTTGTTTTTTTCTTCCTATCAGCCCATATACTTTACTAGCTGATTTTCTGGCTTCGTTGTTTAAGTAGCTGCAAAATTAAATATGGTAGAACCTGATCACAATAAAAAGCTTCAAGAAATTTAATTATTATTAAGAGCAAGAGAATTTTAAATCCTAAATGACTCTGTGGTCACAACTTTTTGTCTTTTTGTTTTCTTATAATTGCTAGAGATACTGTATTTGTTAAGAATTTAAGATCTTGAAGTCAAACTACTTCCTAAGTATCTTTGACAAGTTACTTAACCTATCTTTTTATTTATTCATTCAGAACTAAGGATCTGAAAGTTTTCTGCTTTAGAATTGTTGGTATTAAGTGAGAAAGCATTTGTAAGTCATGCAGATTTGGGGAAAGAATTCTCTGCTAAGGAACTAGTAAGGGCAAAGAGCCTAAGGCCAGGAGCTTGTCTGAGTAGAGTCCCTGTGTGAAGTAAGAGGGGAAGTAGAGGAAGTCTGTGAGGTAAATAGGGCAGATTATGTAGGGCCTAAGAACTTTGGCCTTTGTCTGAGTAAAATGGAAAGTCATTAGAGGGTTTTGAGCATAGGAGTGATCAATTAGTAGACATTTAACCTATTAAAAAAATTTAATTGAACTTGATTCAGGAAAAAAAAATGCTTTTAAGAGTAATTCATAGTATTTAGGAGGGAGGAAATGGTGGTTAAAAAGTATTTCCTCCTCTTAGTGGAATTTTCCACCTTTATTCTATTGATCCAAATGTTATTTATTAGTCCAGGGCTTTATTTTTATATTCACACTAAATAAAACTTGCTCTACTTTGCTGGTGGTGGAACAAAACACAGAAAAGTTAATTTTTGCTCAGGTGATTGAAGAAAATAGGTGGGAATTAAACTCAAGCTCTCTGATATTTAACCTGGAATTAAGTTTGTATTTTGGTTATTATAAAGATAAGCATATTAATTTGTCATAACCATATTAAAAACTTCTGTGGGTCAAGCACATCTATAAAATTAATGCTGCTTTGTTATAAGTAATGGAAAATTTTTAATTTATAACAGGGTAGTTCTACTCAAATCCAACTTTTTTTTCTTTTCCTGGTACCCAGTAACATTTACCCACTTTCGTTAGTTTGCCCAGCAAATAACCTCTAGGGATGCCTCAGATGGGCAATACCCCAACCACTCTTGGCTTAAGAAACACCCACTCAAAATTCTGTTCTGACCTAAAATGAGTGAGTTAGGTTTAAATCAGTGTGCCCAGATCAGTATGCCATTTTGGCAGAGATGGAGAGGAAGTGATAAAATCTTTATCACTGAACTTTAAAATACATGTTTTATAATAATGTTAAATTGCAGTGACATTACTAAATAATGGAGTTTATCATAAAGCTTTGTGATCAGTTTGTGCTTTTCAATTTCCTGAGCTAATTTGTTAATAGTTTCACAACAGGTGGTAGTTTATATGCCAACTCTTGGCTAACAAACTTCTTTTTGGAAGATTTTTTTTCCCCCTTGAAGTACAATGGTTTCCGTTTTGAGCAACTTACTCAAATATTAAAGTATTTTTCATTTTTCTTAAATGATTTTCTCAAAATTTTAAGCATTTTTAAATTTAAAAAATGGCTACTCTGTAATTTTATCTAGTTTTAACAGTAGTTCTCAACAGAAGAAGTTAGGTATGTAAGATATTTTATTCAGCTTGCTATGTAGTCATTAAGGATGATAAAATTCAGTGAAAACTTTATTTACTTAAGTGCTTAGATTCTTTGGTATCCAAATTTAGTATGCAGTTAAATATAAAGAAATTAGGTACCTAGAGGTTTTTAAGGTATTGCTGTATTTAGAAATGAAGAATATCATTCAGATACCCAAGATGAGCTCATAGTAGCATCTGAAGAATTAGTGAAGGAGGATTAGACCCTTAAATACCATAATATCAGCAATCTCTTGGTGTTAATAAAAGTTAATTGATGTACACCTAGCATGTACATCTTGGTTTCTCATACCATTCTCTAATGAAGGAAACCAAGGCTCCTCAGAGAAATAACTGATTCCACAACTGGGATAGGAAATATAGTAAGGACAAAGATGAGCCCAGACACCTTCTAATACTAGAGAAAGGAAGGGCTTAAAAACAAAACAAAGCCCTACATTAAAGGGGCAGAAGAACCAACAGAAAGAGTTCCTGATGGCCAAAGGTAGAACAAATGAGGAAAAAATGTTTAAAGTCATAGTAGATTTTAACTCACGGTATAAAATAAATACCCATGAGTTCACTGATATAAATAATGATTAAATAAACTAATAAGTGGGGAAGAAGAGATAAATCTCTATGCAGAAGAATTTCAAATAATTGTAGATATTCTATTCCTGAGGAGAGGAAGAAGTCCTTTTCCATAAGTATGGACTCTGCACAATGACTTCCCTCCAAGGGTACAGTATGGAAAGGGCAGGAAAGAAAAGAGTAACTTTACTGTGGAGAAACTTGACAAACACTGCCTCATACAGATAATCAAGGTCAATCAGTAGTTATCAATCATATTGATAGTATGTACTATGGTGTGATGAAAGTGGTAGTTCTGTAGTTTTCCAGTAACCCTTAAACCCCAATCTTAACATGAGAAGAAATATCTGACAATTTTTGATGGTGGGGCATCCTACAAAATACTTAACCAGCGCTCCTCAGAACTCATCAAAAACAAGTAAAGTCTGAGAAAGTATCACAGCCAAGAGGAACCTAAGGAGACGTGATAGCAGAATGTAATGTAATATGGTAGTCTACATAGGATCCTGGGACAGAAGAAGGACATTAGCTTAAAACAAACAAAAAAACTAAGGAAATTTGAATTAACTTTAGACTTCGGTTAGTAATAAGGTATCAATATTAATTCATTAATTGTAACAAATTTACCATACTAATGGAATATGTTATTAATAGGAGAAATTGAGTGCAAGAGGTATATGGGAACTCTCTGTCTTCTCATTTTTTCTGTAAATCCAAAGCTGTTCTATAAAAAGTCTATTGTAAAAAATAGTTTATGTAATTTCATGGTTTTTAGGGACCCCTGGAATTATACAAATTTAAGTATTTGTCACAAAATTGCTTTGTTTCTAATTAAACTATGATTTAAAGAAATATTTTCTAGCTTTTGGACCTTGTGCAAATGCTGATTTTTCATGTGGGCATGTAGTTGGTCCTATGAGAAAAATCACTTTAAAATGTTTGTGTATT
Organism: Neomonachus schauinslandi; assembly: GCF_002201575.2. Taxonomy (NCBI): domain Eukaryota; kingdom Metazoa; phylum Chordata; class Mammalia; order Carnivora; family Phocidae; genus Neomonachus; species Neomonachus schauinslandi. The sequence goes on along the minus strand of NC_058406.1, from coordinate 76,447,867 downwards.
TGTGTGCCTATTTCTCTTCTCAAATGGAATTAAATCAGTCTTAGCATTAAAATATTTTTTAATTTATTTTCTCCCTTCCATACTTTTCAGATTACCTTATTATTTTCTTAAAAGTATTTATATGTACTTTTTTCCTAGTTAACTAAACTTTAAAAAATATTCAAACCTTTTTGTCCATGACTTTAAATTACAGGAAACTATTTTAGAAACTTAGAATGGTACATGATATGAGTATGATTTGTTTTTAGATCTGTCAAATGAGTCACCTTGAAGTCACAGAGAGGCTACCATTTACCACATTTACTATTATGATTAATTTTTCTTAGGGCAAAGTACAAATCAGTAATAACTTACTAAAGCTTAGTGGTTGCTATTGATGTTTCAGTAAGGTTATGTTGATTAATCACAGTGATTACTTATCAACTGTCAGGGATTTACTCAAATCATTGGGTTTTCTTCTACTATAGTAATTTCATATGCAGTTATAATTTGCTTAATACATTTTGCTTTAATATATGCATTGAAAATACCAAATTAGGGCTTAAAAATTGTCCCCCTGCTGCAAGTTAATATGGTTGCTTCTGTGACCGTTGAACATAGTTTCATAATATAGCCTTGAAAAAAAAGTATTATTTAACCTTAAAAACAGTCAAGATATTGCCTTCTTATGGTCTCTGAAATAGTTTAACTTTTACAAAGGAGAGAAAGAGAGCTTGGATATATCTTTACCATAGTCACTCTTTGTGTTACATTTTTCATCTGTGAGTGTAATTTAAAATATTTTTAAAATGTAAGCTTTACACTTGCATTTGAGACTAAGCAACCTGCATTGTGTCATGACCCTTCTAATACCACAAACTTTCTGTAATACTACTCCCAGTGAAAAACCCACATCCTATGTATAACCTTAGATTTATTTTGAAATCTCTATGAAGAGAGCATAGAGAGATTACTAATTGTTTCTGTTATTTCCTTTAAGGGTGTGATGTCTATTTGTAAACCATGTTTTAAGTTTTAATATGTGAGGCTTAAAATGTTAAACTATATTAAGTACTGATTTCCTATTCTAAAGCTATAAAAATATAATAACTCTAAGTTTCAGTTGAGAATTGGGTGGTATATTAAACATCTGTAGAACATTTCAAGAGAGGAAGAAGCAATAGTACTTCCAGTAGCCAATACTTCTGATACCACTGGCCAGGAGAATACTAATAAGCAAATGCAAATTTAATGATAAGCCACTTTTTTTTCTGTTTTATTGCTGTTCTTGTTTTTACTATTTCCTTCCATTTTAGACTTATTTTGTGTTCTTTGTGATACTTCTTAAGATGGATGCCTAAATCCAACATCATTTTTATTATTTAGAAATATTGGTAACTACTCATCAATAGTAGAATTGTTAAGCCACAGTAAATCATACTTGGAATAGTCTCTATCTTTAAGAAAGAATAAAGATCTGCAAGACATATTAAATGAGAAAAGCAAATTATAGACAGAATGTAGATCATAATTCCATGTGTGTGTTTTTAAAAGTGTATGTGTGTGTATTACTTGTTTTACATATATTTAAATACATTAGAATGTCTGCTGTCATATCTATCAAAGCTGTTGACAATGTTCCCTCTGGGGAGAGTAAAGGGCTTGGTGCAAAAGAGTAAGGGGCAGGAATTCACTTTTACACTATATGAACTTATATTATTACTATTGTAATTTTTTAAATGAATATACATTTAAATAGCTTTTAAGGTAATCATTGCTAGAATGGAGATAAGATTTAGAACTTCCAAATAGTCATAGGAAAATAGCCACAAAGACAACTTGGTCCATCTAGCAAAAGTGCCACGCTTATTCTGTGGCCTTGAAGTCCCTGAGTTTTCTGGCTCTTGCCTACTTTTCTGACTACATTATCATCACACTCCACTTCACGTGTTATGCTCTAGCAGCACCATCCTTCTTTTCATTTCTTGAACCAAGGTTATTCATTCCTAATTTAAGGCTTTTGCTCTTGCTCTACCCTACATTTGGAACACTATGCTCCCTGAGCTTCCCCTGGTGGTTCCTTCTCATCATTTTTTTTCTTAATTTTATTTTATTATGTTAGTCACCATACAATACATCATTAGTTTTTGATGTAGTGATACACGGTTCATTGTTTTCTTCATATAACACCCAGTGCTCCATGCAGTACGTGCCCTCCTTAATACCCATCACCCGGCTAACCCATCCCCCCACCCCTCTCCCCTCTAGAACCCTCAGTTTGTTTCTCAGAGTCCATAGTCTCTCCTGGTTCATCTCTCCCTCCGATTCCCCCCCCCTTCATTTTGCCCTTCCTTCTCCTAATGTCCTCCATGCTATTCCTTATGTTCCACAAATAAATGAAACCATATGATAATTGACTTTCTCTGCTTGACTTATTTCACTTAGCATAATCTCCTCCAGTCCCATCCATGTTGATGTGAAAGTTGGGTATTCATCCTTTCTGATGGCTGAGTAATATTCCATTGTATATATGGACCACATCTTCTTTATCCATTCGTCTGTTGAAGGGCATCTCGGCTCTTCCACAGTTTGGCTATTGCGGACATTGCTGCTATGAACATTGGGGTGCATATGGCCCTTCTTTTCACTACATCTGTGTCTTTGGGGTAAATACCCAGGAGTGCAATTGCTGGGTCATAGGGTAGCTCTGTTTTTAATTTTTTGAGGCACCTCCACACTGTTTTCCAAAGTGGCTGTACCAACTTGCATCCCCATCAACAGTGTAAGAGGGTTCCTCTTTCTCCACAACCTCTCCAACATTTGTTGTTTCTTGCCTTGTCAATTTTTGCCATTCTAACTGGTGTAAGGTGGTGTCTCAAAATTCAAACCACATTGAGATACCGTCTCATCATTTTTATCTCAACTTAGAAGTCACCCACTCATAGAGATTTTCCCTGACCACCTTTGTAAAATTGGCCCCTCACACTGTTACTCTCTATTTTATGATCATGTTTTATATTATTTATGACTCTTGTCAGGGCCTTTAATTATCTTCACCTTAAGAATTAATTCACTCCTGGGGCGCCTGGGTGGCTCAGTCAGTTAAGCGACTGCCTTCAGCTCAGGTCATGATCCTGGAGTCCCGGGATTGAGTCCCGCATCGGGCTCCCTGCTCGGCGGGGAGCCTGCTTCTCCCTCTGACCCTCCCCCCTCTCATGAGCTCTCTCTCTCTCTCATTCTGTCTCAAATAAATAAATAAAATCTTTAAAAAAAAAAAGATTAAAAAAAAAAGAATTAATTCACTCCTACATAGAATATATTAGAACCTGTTTATCTTATTTACTGCAGTATGCCTTTTGGCTGGCATATAACAGATACTCAAAAAATAATTGCAGGATGAATTTTAGGGGGCAGAAAACAGTCATGTATAAGGGAGTTTGATATTCTATGCCATAAGAGGTAGTAGAATGTTCTAAGGACTGTATATGTAAAGATTTAATTTATTTAAATAAATGCTGCCACAGAAGTAGATTGAAATTGATCCTATAATTTCCTATCCAACCATCTAACAAAATAGTAAATAATAGGGTTTTTTTTTTTTTTTAAAGGCAAATACTTTTCTACTAAAAGAAGCCTGAGAGGAAAAGGACCAAAACTTAGTGCGATAAACTTTAAACATGACAGCTAAGGAAAGAAATAGACTAGACTAGAGCAAAGAGGCCTAGCAGGGCTTGGCTTCTAACCTCAACTGTCTCCTTCTCCTATCCTACTCACCAAGCTATATAGGTAAGTCAGCAAAATCTCCAGAGGAATCAATTCATCATATCCCAAATGTGGAGAGAAAGAAAATGAGTATTTTCTGACTGAAGAATTGAAAAAATTTCTGGAAGGAAAAACCTAGTCAAAGAGATTAAAAAGTGAACATCTGAATTTTAACTTAAGTGAAGACCTTGGGGACAACACACTGAATCTGGGGAACTATATGAATCCTAAACCCAGGTTTTGACATATATCCCCCCAGTTAGGTAATACAGATATTTAATAAAATCTTCGAAGAATAAACAGAGCCCTTGTTTAGCCAGGTTCTTCCCTTCCCTTTGCTATCCCTCAGGCTATAGAAAAGTCAGAACAAACTTGAGCTTGGAGGGCAAGGAAAATAGATTTTAAATATGGTGGAAGGGGAGTTAATAAGTAACCCATATTCTTAAAGCATTAGGAATATCTGGGCACTCACCTAGCTATGAAGAGAAGAAATGGCAAGGCAACTTGGTTTATATTATTATAGTGGAGAAAGAGAAAGAAATACCATTCAAAAAAGATCCTAGCTAAGAAGAAAGGTAAATCAAGGATAAGAAAGGAATTACAATTGCTTCTCACTATAAAACAAACATGAATTCAATAAAATTAAGAAATCAAAAGATAAAATGATTTAAAAAAATGAGGTAAGAATTAAGATTGTACTGCTAAGGAAACAAATTGAAACCCAGTACATCATTGCAGAAACAACAAAAGAATAGTCTATTCAGTAAACAATGCTGAAAAGTGGAATATTGGCATAGAAGAAAAGCTTGAGATGGTCATAGTGAATGCAGGGATTAAGAATGTAAAACAAGTATTTGCTAGCAGGTATGGATGAAAGATAGGTAATCTAACACTAAAGATAACTGGTGTCCCACAACAAATGGAAAGAAGATATATTCAAAAATATGAACAATTCCACATATGAGTAAAATCGTGGTACTTGTTTTTCCTTGACCGACTTATTTCATTTAGCGTTATACTCTTTAGGTCCATTGTGTCGTTGTAAACGGCAGGCTCTCATTCTTTTTTTATGACTAATATTCTATTGGGTATATATACCACATGATTTCTTGCATATGTGGAATTTTTTTTTAAGATTTTATTTATTTGAGAGAGAGAGAATGAGAGAGAGCGAGTATATGAGAGGGGGTAGGGTCAGAGGGAGAAGCAGACTCCCTGCCGAGCAGGGAGCCCGATGCGGGACTCGATCCAGGGACTCCAGGATCATGACCTGAGCCAAAGGCAGTCGCTTAACCAACTGAGTCACCCAGGCGCCCGCATATGAGGAATTTAAGAGCAAAACAGGGGCACCTGGCTGGCTCAGTCAGAAGAGTGTGCAACCCTTGATCTTGGGGTCATAAATTCAAGCCCTATGTTGGGTGTAGAGATTATGTAAATAAATAAATAAACCAAAGAAAGAAAAAAGAGACCAAAAAACCCAGACTTAAATACAGAGAGCAAACTGGTAGTTACCAGTGGGGAGATAGGTGGGGGAATGGATGAAATAAAGAGGATTAACTTCATGAGCACTGAGTAATATATAGACTTGTTGAATCACTGTATTATACACCTGAAACTAATATAACACTGTTTGCTAATTACACTTCAACTAAAAAAATATATAAATAAGAAGTAGTCCTTAAAATTCAGGAAGATCCAAATATACAAATCAAAAGAATACCCTGTGTTCTAGGAAAATTTGACACAGAATACTGCATAAACACTTAAAGCAGATTATGCACAAAGTTGTATGGGCAGATTAAGACTTCTTGTCCAGATTTCTCACAGCATAGTCAATGCCAGAAACCAATGGAGCAGTGTCTATGCTGCACTCCGGTAAGATAGGCACTAGCCACATAATGGTGCTTTAAATTTAAATTGATTTAAATTAAACAAAATTAAAATCAGTCCCTCAGTCATACTAGCTCAGTAGCCTCATGTTTGGGCATTTATTTGGGCAATTAGGATTGCAATTCAAGGTATACAGATTTAGATAGAAACCTGACTCATGTTCCTTGTATTTTCTATCAATTTCAGCTAAAATTCAAGATTTAATATTCATCTTTATATTTTGTGTGAATTATTTAAGGTAAACATGTATAATTTTACAGACACAGTTATTTCCCTTTTTAAAAAAAGCTGGCTATATGTATTCCAGGATGTTAACATTGATCATTAAAATTGTTTTTCTCTACTTTTTTCCCCTCAGGCCTTTAAATTCCTCTATATAACAGGTGAACTCCAAATCATAAGCTAAAGGTGATGAATGTTTGATGGAGGAGCATATGCAGGGGAAAAAATGACTCAATAACTATTATTCACAGCCAGGCCAAACCATCTCGTTGAAATTGTTGAGAGGAAATTAATTTTATAGTATGACTTAATAATCTCAAATGTATAAAATATTATTGATACTATCTTTATATGGGCTGTCTTTGATTTTATACCTTGTTCTCCCTTGACTTCATATGGGAAGGAGTTACTGAATTGATAAATAATTATAATTTGGTTTTTCATGCTGGCCTTCTCCTATACTTGATAAAAATGGCTGGCTCCCTATCAAATTCCAGGACTATAATAATCTAATAAGTTGATAAAACTTCTTGTTGACTAAGTCAGCTCTTTATGTTTCTTTTAAACAAATGAGAAAAGAAATATGTAGTCAAGAATACTCTATCCAGCAAGGCTGTCATTCAGAATAGAAAGAGATAAAGACTTTCCCAGACAAACAAAAACTAAAGCAGTTCATGACCACTAAACCAGCCCTGCAAGAAATATTAAAGGGGACTCTTTGGGGAAAAAAAAGACCAAAAGCAATAAAAACTAGAAAGGAACAGAGAACATCACCAGAAACACCAGCATTAACAATGGCACTAAATTCATATCTAACAATAGTCACTGTGAATACAATGAAATATTACTCAGCCATCAAAAAAGAAAAATCTTGCCATTTGCAACAACGTAGATGAAGCTAAAGTGTATTATGCTAAGTGAAATAAGTCAGAGAAAGACAAATACCATATGATTTTACTCATACGTAGAATTTAAGAAACAAAATGGATGAACATATGGGAAGGAAAAAGAGGGAAGCAAACCATGAGACTCTTAATGATAGAGAACAAACAGGGTTGATGGAGGAAGGTAGGTTGGGGATGGGTTAAATGGGTGATGGGCATTAAGGAGGGCTCTTGTTATGATGAGCACTGGGTGTTATATGTAAGTGATGAATCATTTCATAAATTATACACCTGAAGCCAGTATAGCACTATATGTTAACTAACTGGAATTTAAATAAATTTGGGGGAAAAAATGAGAGAAGAGCATGTTTTATCAGTGAGATGAATATATAGGAAGCTGTCTAGTCATCTGATGCTAAGGAAGACATGACAAACTTTGACAGCTAAGGATTGTACTCCCCAACTTTGGCTTACTATCACTCTTTATGGAGGGTCCAGGAAAAGATACATGAATCAAACATAAAATACACAATTTTTAGAAAAACAATTCTAACACATATCCTGCTGTGGTTTGTCTCACAAATATGGAAGTAAGAGTGAAACCTGATTTCTACCCCTGGCTTTTTCCATGTGATCCTTGATAAGTTAGCTACTGAGTCTGTTTAGTCCTCTAGTGCTGTTGGATCTAGGCCACACTTAGGTCAAGCCACCTGTGAGGATAATGCACAGGTACAGGGGCCATGCCAAAAAAGAGGACAGCTTATTAATTTATCAATCTGGGGAAAATCCTGCTAAGAGAAAGAAGTGGTGATGAGAATCCAGAGTATGAAAATAATAGGTCTAGAGCATAATGGTCTTTAAGCTAACAGAAGAGGATCTCGAGAAATAACAATGCTGGGTCGTAGAATGACAGGCAAGAAGATGAAATAATGTTTGCTTAGATTTAGAAAGGCTTTTTGAAACTAATTCTTCAAAAGTCTCAGTATCCCAAGTCTCAGTATCATCTCACTGATGAAAACACTCCCAGTGTTTATCATTAGTGAACAGGATATCATCATATATCCTTTCCTCATAAGCAAAAGAGCAAGATAAAAGCTGCATTATACTGCACAAGAGCACCTATTTGGTATTTAACTTTGTGGTATTAAAAACAAAAACAAAACACAAAGCGAAGAAACAAAAGCAGAGATGAATCTTTCACTGAGATGATAAACCCTCATGACATGGAATATGAGGATATTAAAATATGACAGTTCCAGCCATCCAGAAGATGAATCACATTTTTTTCAGCTACAGTATTCTCCAGCTGTGAGCACTGTCTCACTGAGCAAGGTGAAGCTTACTAAGTGGCTGTTTGATGCTTTCCTTTTATGACAAGTCCTCTCTTTCTTAGTGATTTCTTTGTGACTAACCCTGTGCTTTTCCCAGAATTTAAAGTCATCTACCTACGACATAGAATATTTTCACAGAGACAAAAAAGCTAAAGGGCTTTTGTGTATTTAAAGTGATGTGGGGGCACCTGGGTGGCTCAGTCGTTGGGTGTCTGCCTTCGGCTTGGGTCATGATCTCAGGGTCCTGGGATCAAGCCCCGCATCGGGCCCTCTGCTCAGTGGGGAGCCTGCTTCTCCCTCTCCTTCCCACTCATGTTCTCTCTCGCTATCTCTGTCTCTCACTCTCAAATAAATAAAATCTTTAAAAAAAAAATAAAGTGATGTGAAGTATGGAGAGAGTTCTTTGGATCTCATAGGGATTGAAGAGTTAAACTCACAGGTTAGTCTCTTAATAAGAGGCAAAAAATATAACTACTAATATTTATTATGTTTCTTTTTTATCAAATATCTATAAATAATATAATAAGTGTTTACTGGTATAATATATAAAATGCAGTCTTCTAGTGCTGTTCCTGTATATTAGTCTTTGGCTTCAGATATTTAAGTTTCTGTGCCCTTGTCGTCTATGCTTCCTCCCTTAACCAGCCATTAAATATACACTATATTAGTTTTATCCTGCTGCCTATTTGGTTTGAAAAAAAGGAATAAAAACAGAACTGTACTTGGAGTTTTGTTGGAATGGGAAATTTTTGTATTTTACCTTGCATAATACAGTCTCTAGACTTGGACTCTTAAAAATACTAAGTCATGATAAAAAAAGCAGAGGGACTATTACAGATTAAAAGAGGGTAAAGAGCTATAGTAACCAAATGTAACCATAAACCTTGGTTTGATTCTGGACAGTAATAATCCATTTGGGGCCCTTTTAAGGGAATTTAAAGAGCTACATATTCAATGATACTGTGGAATTAAACTATTACTTTTTTTTAAAAAAAGGTATTATTTATTTATTTGACAGAGACAGAGATAGCGAGAGCAGGAACACAAGCAAGGAGAGTGGGAGAGGGAGAAGCAGGCTTCCCGCCAAGCAGGGAGCCCGATGTGGGACTCGATCCCAGGACGCTGGGATCATGACCTGAGCTGAAGGCAGACACTTAACTACTGAGCCACCCAGGCGCCCTAAACTATTACTTTAAGTGTGATAATGGCATTTAGTTATGTGGGACATTTCCTTTTTCTTAGGAAATGCATGCTGAAATATATAGTAGTGAAATGTCATATCTGCATTTTACATTCAAATGGTTCAGAAGATATCTATACATATAAAGAGAAAGAATGAAAGCAAATGTGGCAAAATAGTAATCAGTGAATATAGCTGAAGGGTATAAGGGTATCGTACTATTTCAACTCCTCTGTAGATCTGAAAATTCTGAAAACTGAAAAGCTAGAAGCAACTTTAGCAGGATGTAAATAATAGACTAGGTGCTTTTATGTTTTGTGTTTTCAACTACCTCAAATATGCATCTAGTACATTAACTGGGTATTAACTGGTTAAATTCTCTCTAAGAAAACCCAAAAACTTCTAAGCAAATTATCCGGTCGCACAGAGTATTAAAAAGCCAGTGGCTTGAAACACAGCTTTTAAAATCTGCTATCTTCCTGTCTCTAAGGAAGTGTCCTTCCTGTGGCAAGATAGGGTAAGTTATAACCAGCATTAAAAACATAGATAAAGAAATAAACACGAATGGACTCTTAGACATACCTATTATAATTTCACTTAAAAATTGAGGCTTAATTTGTAGTTTAAACAAACCTGAGCCCCTGCCTCCTCTTCTCTCACCTCCACAATATTTTTTAATATTATACGCTACTTTTTCTTCTGAACAGTTAGTTGTTCAAGGCAAGTTAACATCATACTCATCTCAGTTTTGTTGCAATATGACACATGAAAAACATGCTGCTTAGAGCTATAGAAAAAACGTTTCACATTTTTACTTAATTCTTCTAGCTCGATGCACCAGCACATTTAATTATTCAACTTTTTAAAGAGTATGTTGGAGTACAGTAGATGTAGGTGATGATATTTCGGATTAAAATGTCCACTTCCTACTGTGACTGTATACACATTGCACAAATAAATATTCACTTTTTCCCCGCTGACTATAGCATGTACTGATTTTCCAATCAACAGAATATGTGACACATCTTGGGCACATTCCATCTCTACCTCCTCCTTTCCTGGATTACAGCTCCCAGTGGTTGCAGGGATAAAACAGATGAATGTGTATACCTAAGGTCATTAAAAAACAGTCCAAGTAGGGGGCGCCTGGGTGGTGCAGTCGTTAAGCATCTGCCTCCAGCTCAGGTCATGATCCCAGGGTCCTGGGATGGAGCCATGCAAAAGGCTCTCTGCTCAGCGGGAAGCGGGCTTCTCCCTCTACCACTCCCCCTGCTTGTGGTCCCTCTCTCGCTGTGTCTGTCTGTTAAGTAAATAAATAAAATCTTAAAAAAAATAAAAATAAACGAAAAACAGTCCAAGTAGTCAAACAGTGCTCTTTTTTGCTAAATATTTTACTAAATATTCCTCTACACGCATTTATGGTTATATTAGAGAACATAGTTTTTTGACTGTATCAATCTGTTACCTAAAAAAAAACTTTAGAAAATTGGATCCCTTATTTATTGGCATATCCCCTCATAGAAGTTGATACTTTTAATATTCTGCTGGTCCTCAAATCGTTGGTTTTTCTTTATTCTTTTAAGAGTGATCTTAGTATTCAGTCATAGGGGTCATATATATGGGATTTTTTCTGATCCTAAACATTATTTAGTTCCTCATCATACATTACTAAGCTTTAAAATAGTAATATCTTCTGTCTGAGAGCTAGGTTAACCAAGAAAGGGATTTGAGTTCAAAATGAACCACCCTCTGTAGACAGGGAACTGACCAGCTGAAACTAACATAGAAATAATACGAAGTGAAACTGATAGCAGAATTGAAAGAAATTAATTTAAGAAACCTTACCAGTTTTCCTTTGTTTTAAAATATATTCACTCTGGAATGTAGAGACTATTTGTAAATAAGTTTATGAGTCTCGGTCATTTACCAACATTTGCCGTTGTGGTGGTAGTTAAAAGAAATATTAACCCTTTTTTATGTGTAAAATAAGTAAATTCTATAATGAGTCTAGACTTGTAAAATATTATTTGAGATTCTTAAAAGGTAAAAGTATTTTATAACTGGCATATAAATTTTTGAATTTGTGTTTAAAAAACAGTTCATTTTCAAAGGTGGTACAAACCCAGTATCTTTCAAGTATAGGTCTACATACTGGCTATATCAGAACCACCACTTGTGTAGCTTTCAAAGTGTACAGATTTTCAAACCCTATTCACAGATAATTAGAATTCATTAGGTCAGAAACAGATTCTTTAATCTGTGCGTTTACAAAACTCCCAGCCATAGTCATCTTTGAGAATTACTGTTTTAAGCATTTCTTAGGTTATGTTGTTTATATTATTGTATTCATTTACTTAGCCATATTTTTTTAAATTTTTTTAAAGATTTAATTTATTTGACAGAGAGAGACACAGCGAGAGAGGGAACACAGGCAGGGGGAATGGAAGAGGGAGAAGCAGGCTTCCCACTGAGCAGGGAGCCCGATGCGGGGCTCCATCCCAGGACCCGGGGATCATGACCTGAGCCAAAGGCAGACGCTTAATGACTGAGCCACCCAGGCACCCCGCCATATTTTTTTTTTAAAGATTTTATTTATTTATTTGAGATAGAGAGCATGAGAGAGGGGAGGGTCAGAGGGAGAAGCAGACTCCCTGCTAAAGAGGGAGCCCGATGCAGGACCCGATCCCGGGACTCCAGGATCATGACCTGAGCCGAAGGCAGTCGCTTAACCAACTGAGCCACCCAGGCGCCCTTGCTTAGCCATATTTTTAAAAATATGTTAGATAGGATGTTTTTATTGCAGATAACAGGAAACTACATTCTGGATTTTATTTATGGCTTAAATAATAAAGGGGATTTATTGGCTCAGGTACCTGAAAAGTCCAGAAGTAGGATATATTTCAGGAAAAGTTTAATTTGGGTTCCAGCTTGTTGCATTAGGCATGATTCTGAAGGCTCTGCTCTGCTTGTCATTTTTGAAAAAGATTTATTCATTTTTAAAAATAAAAGTAAAAAATCTAAAATAAATAAATAAAGGTTTATTCATTTTTGAGAGAGAACGTGCGTGTGTGAGAGTAGGGGTAGGGTCAGAGAGAGAATCCTCAAGCAGACTCCCCGCTGAGCACAAAGCTAGATGCAGGGCTCGATCTCAGGACTCTGAGATCGTGACCTGAGTTGAAATCAGAGTCAGCCACTCAACTGACTGAGCCACCCAGGTGCCCTTCTCCTCCTCATTTTTTATCCTTAGGAGGTTTTTCTCATTGTGTTAAAATGGCTAACAAATGAGCCTTATACCTACTTATCATAATATCCAGAGTAAGAAGCTATAACCCATAATTTCCAGTAAAAGTTTTGAGAGTCACACTATTTGAGCAAAACCCGAACCAGCTACAGTGCAGACAGATGTGATTATCCTGTTTGGCTTCAACCCTACCAATCGGGGCCTTACCTGTGGGGTTAAGGATGGAGATAATTCCTATCCTAGGACCACTACATAATGAAGGAGAGAAAATAGATCTTGATGTAACCATAAAATCTACTCTAAAATACTGTAGAGATGAACTGTAAGCCTAGTCTAAAATTATATTGTTTTAATGAAGTACTAATTTGATTTTAATATTTTTCAGTTTCTTAAGATTCTAGTAAAATATGAAGAAGGTACTAATCTTAGAGCAACAGGTAGATTTTAGATGAAGAATCAGTAAGTAACCTGTGGGAGATAAATACCTCTTCATATATGTAAATGAACTACAGTATGGACTAAGTGCTTGCTTTCTAGTGGGGGGAGGGGCAGGTATGTACTGTTTCTTATTGATGACTTTTTCCAGTGTTTTACAATGAAAATTTTCAAGCATACGGAAGTTGAGTTGTATAGTGAACATCCACCACCTCCATTCTGGAATTAATATTTTTTTTAAAAAATTTTATTTATTTATTTGACAGAGACACAGCGAGAGAGGGAACACAAGCAGGGGGAGTGGGAGAGGGAGAAGCAGGTTTCCCACAGAGCGGGGAGCCCGATGCGGGGCTCGATCCCAGGACCCTGGGATCATGACCCAAGCCAAAGGCAGACGCCTAATGACTGAGCCACCCAGGCGCCCCTGGAATTAGTATTTTTATATATTTCTTTTATCCATTGCTTCCTTAGTTACTTATCCATCCACTACTCAAGCTATCTTATTTTTTGATACATTTCAGAGTAAGTTAAAGTTGTTATACTCTATCCCTAATCACTTAAACATACATACATATCTTTAGGTTTTTGATGACCTCTTGACTAAGAGACTCATACATGGAACTCTATAGCTTAAGGCTTTAATATGAATTAGATTATTATAGACGTCATGATGGTAATTGCTAAAATAATTACTGAAAGATAGATCCAAGAGTGAAAGTGAATTTAAGCCTTTTATAAATATTACTTGATGTTCTCTTAATGTAAAGTTTCTTTTATCACAAGATGAAAAGTTGTACATTTAAGGTCTGTTCAGTGAAATTACAGAATTACCAAACTTGATGTGTTGGAGCTCTTTAAGTTTGTCACTTACCTAATTAGTTTTGCTTAGGAAACCACTTAACTGGCAATCTGTTGTTGTTATCAGGTAGACCAAAAGAAAACGTCCAAGAAAAATCCAGGTTCCTGGTAAATTTATTAGTATAGCTGACATTTTCCCACCTGCTTATCAGAAAGAACCATGTGGACTTGCTTGAAAATAGAAAGCTATAAAAATTTTTGCAAAAAAGAATTTTAAACATCAGAAGTGAAATTAAATTGCCCACTTTTTAGAATATAATAGTTAACTGGATAATTTTTTTGGCATTGTAAATGTGTATTTAGTTACCTTTAAAGAGGACCCTAAAGAGCTTCAAATCAGCATATTTAAATGAGAGCCCATTTGCAGAACATGAAAACCACAGACTTTTAGATAAAATGTTATTTATATATTTTAATTTATTAAATAGCATTTAGGACATCTCTCAGTTTACTCCAGTTTTTGAAGTACCAGCTATATTCCCTTAAAGCGGACTGTTAGAATACCTAACTCAGAGCTTTCGGACTGGTGTGTCTATCACACTGGTATGCTTGCTACTAATGTGTGACAACTGTGCTGGGATGGGGTCAACTGCTAGAGTGCAGAGCTGCTTATTTACCCTTCCTTTGCCCTCAGTTTAGTCAGTGTGCCTTACAAGTTGTTACTTGGGTATATGTGTGTTTGTGTGTGTCTACAGAAATAATGGTTTAATGGGCATCAGATTTTTTTTTTTTTTTTTTTGGTAAACTTTTGACTTTCTGTATGTAACAGCTTTTCAGAAGAAACCTAACATTAAGCTTATATACAGTAATATTTAAATATAAAGGAACAATTATATGCAATTGTGTTTCATCAAATATATAAAGTTTTTCTCTTTGAAATTCTACCTTTTTTCTACAATGAATAGAAATTCAAGGAACACATGGGTTTTTTTAGTCAGAAAGTCTTTAAGAGGCCTTCTTTGATTTTCACAAATATCTTTCAGGAATCTTTTTTTTTCCTCCCTAAATTAAAACATTCCATTTCTTTATTGTAAAATTTCTCAGTTGCTCTGTTTTTTATTAAATACTGCCTTTCCTCTAAAGAAATCTAGGTGTAAAAGTTTTGGCTAAACCTTACTAAGACCCACCTTTGGAGGAAACAGATCTTTGGAGTCACTTAGTCACTTTTTGTAAAGCAGATTTAATGATTCTTATCATGCCAAACTTTTCTTTCATACAGGTTTCCCTATAGGAAAGAATTGGTATTGGGCGCCTGGGTGGCTCAGTTGGTTAAGCGACTGCCTTCGGCTCAGGTCATGATCCTGGAGTCCCGGGATCGAGTCCCGCATCGGGCTCCCTGCTCGGCAGGGAGTCTGCTTCTTCCTCTGACCCTGCCCCCTCTCATGCTCTCTGTCTCTCATTCTCTCTCTCTCAAATAAATAAATAAAATCTTTAAAAAAAAAAAAAGAATTGGTATTAATTACGGTTATTGGTCATTTGACAGCCTTTCAAACCTAAAGTATTTTGCATTCTTGAACTTCTGTCTCACAACATTAGAACTTACCTTGGACTTTGTAATTTTATTCACCCTGAGAATTTTATTTTGTCCTGCATGATATTCTTGCTATGGGATATCCAAAATCCTCAAGAACTTTGCCTTCACTGGGGACCAGATTTAAAGGTAATTTTTCTAAATCTGATTCCAAACCACAAATATCTGGCCTTTCCGTCTCATCCACAAGGATTTCTTCCTAGTAGTTGATTGCACTTTCCATTTAATCAAATATTTCAAGGCAATTAATATGGCATGATGCTAAAATTAGACTCAAAAGCCATCAAAGAGGACAGCTGAACACATAACCCAAAGGAGTGCTTCTCATCAAATTTGTCCCCTTTGGAAATATATCTACCTACTCAGTTGTGGCTGCCATTCCTCATGTCACATATGGGAGTTGGAAAATACATTCTATAAAAATAATGGCTTCCTTTATGTCAGTGAATATTCTCTCCTTTTTTTTTCTCTTTTCCACATTCTTCCTTTTCTTCCTTCTTGACTCACTCACTACTTATTCCCTTCTGCTTGACATAATCTTTTCCTACTTTGAGAATATACAGGACTGAGATGGAATAAGTCTAGAACCAAGGGAAATCATGGAATAAGGTAGTCATAAAACAGACTGAATTTGGGTGATGGATTTATTAGTCTTTATTATATTATTCTTTTGTTCTTTTTCTAAGTTTCTGAAATATTTAACATGGGGAGTGATTAAAAATCAGGTGTAGGCATAATTACATGTAAATAGTATTAGACAACTATAAATTGATAATATGAGTCATTAGTTTAGGGCCATAAATGAAAGTATGCTGTAGCATTTTATCTTCAATTCTTTTTATATTGTGATTCCCATTTAAATAATGGGGCTAAAATAAATATGCAAGCAAGACATGAGATTTTAAACAAATCCAAGAAAGCTAATTTGTTTGGTCCTTTGCATAAATCACCATATATTCTTGCCTGTTTCAGTGTTTCTCATGTTTAGAATGCTAGAGAGAAAAATGTATCAACTGTTTATGTAATTCTTAGGCAATTGTTGGTTCACTCAATTAGAAATAATAATAATATCTATTACACAGCATTGCTGTGATGATTACATGTAAAGGGCACAGAACAGTTCCTAGCATATTGTTAGCCCCAGTCTCTCTCTACCAGTGTTGCACAAGAGAAATTAAGTCTTACAGAAAATAGTCTGAGTAACTATTTTCTCAATTCTTCTGAGGACGATACATAGTACCAATTTAGATGCATAGGAGAGAAGTTTATTCATTGCGTACAATGATGCTTTGGTGTTAGGGCTTAATTACTTGGGGGAATCTCAATTGAGAAAGTCTGGTAAGTTCTCAAGACATGTTAGCTATTACTACTTTGGTGCAAGTAACAGAAACCCATATTTAAACTGGTTTAAATAATAAAGGGACTTTATTCGTTCACATAAATGAAAAAACAGATACCTAAGGCTTCAGAGATGATTAGGACTCTGAGTCAGTGTCTCTGCTGTTTTGGTTCTACCTTTCTCTGGCCGAATTAATATTTCTCCTTTTTTACTTTTTTTAATTGAATATAACTGATACATAATGCCACATTAGTTTTAGTTGTACAACTTAGTGATTTGACAAGTTTATACATTATGTTCACCACAAATGTAGCTACCGTCTGTCCCGTTACATTGCTATTACAGTATCATTGGCTATATTCCTTACGCTCTGTTTTTTATTCCTGTGATTTATTCATGCCATAACGGGAAGCCTGTATCTCCCTCTCCACTTCACACATTTTGCCCAAACCCACACCCCTTTCCCCTCTAGCAACCATCAGTTTGTTCTCTGTATTTACATGTCTGAATCTGCTTTTTGTGTGTTTATTCATTTTTTCCTTTTTTTTCTTTTCAAGATTCCACTTACAAGTGAAATCACATGGTAGTTGTCTTTCTCAATCTGACTTATTTCATTTAGCATAATACCTTCTAGGTCCCTCCATCCATGTTGTCTCAAATGACATGATCTTATCCTTTTTTATGGATATATAATTATCTATTGTGTATAAATCACATCTTCCTTATCTGTTCGTCTGTTGATGGAGACTTAGGTTGCTTCCTTCCTGGCTATTACAAATAATGCTGCAATAAACATAGGGGTGCATATATCTTTTTGAATTAGTGTTTTTGTTTCCTCTGGGTTAATACCCGGTAGTGGAAATATTAATTTTTTGAAGAACCTCCATACTGTTTTCCACAGTAGCTGCACCAATTTACATTCCGCCAACAGGTCATGAGGATTCCTTGTACTTCACATCCTCGTCAACACTTGTTACTTCTTGTCTTTTTGATTCTAGCCCTCATTCTGACAAGTGTGAGGTGATATCTCACATGGTTTTGATTTGCATTTTCCTGATGATGAGTGATGTTGAGCATCTCTTCACATGTCTGTTGGCCATTTATATGTCTTCTTTACAAAAATGTCTACTCAAGTCCTCTCCCCATTTTTTAATTAGATTAATTTGGTTTTTTGGATATTAATTCCTTATTGGATATGTCATTTGCAAATATCTTCTCCCATTCAGAGGTTGCCTTTTTGTTTTGTTGCTTTTTTGTTTTGTTGATGATTTCCTTTGCTGTGCAGAAAGTTCTTTATTTTGGTGTAGTTCCAGCAGCTTATTTTTGCCTTTGTTTCCCTTTCCTTAGGTGACAACATGTAGAAAAAATTTTCCTACAACCAATGTCAGAGAAATTACTCTCTGTGCTCTCTTCTATGATGTTTATGGTTTCAGGTGTCCCATTTAGGTCTTTAATTCATTTTGAGCATTTTTTTAATGTATGGTGTAAGAAAAGTGGTTCAGTTTCATTCCTTTGCTTGTAGCTATACAGTTTTCCCAGCACCATTTATTGAAGAGACTGTTTTTTCCCCCATTGTATATCCTTGCTTCCTTTGTCATAGATTAATTGACTGTATAATCATGGGTTTATTTCTGGGGTTCCATTGATCTATGTGTCTATTTTTTTTTTTTTTTTGCTAGTAACATACTGTTTTGATCACTGCAGTTTTGTAGTGTATCTCGAAATCTGGTATTGTGATACCTCCTGCTTTGTTCTTTCTCAGGATTGCTTTGGCTCTAACCAATATTTCTAACTAAATTTTCAGGAAAAAAATTTTTTTCTTAAATATAGGCTTATAGCTAAAAATCATAAGGTGTCTGTTGAATATGTTTAAGAAGGCTAGAACCTTTGGAATATAGTTGTTAAATTAGACAGTTTTTTTTTTTAAGATTTTATTTATTTATTTGACAGAGAGAGAGAGCACAAGCTGGGGAAGCAGTGGGCAGAGGGAGAGGGAGAAGCAGGCTTCCCGCTGAGCAGGGAGCCCGATGTGGGACTCGATCCCAGGACCCTGGGATCATGACCTGAGCCGAAGGCAGACGCTTAATCGACTGAGCTGCCCAGGCACCCCCCCCCTTTATTTTTTACATAGGGTTTTATTTTTAAGCGATCACACCCAGCATGCATCTCGAACTCACAACCCCAAGATCAAGAGCCACATGCTCCACCGACTGAGCCCGCCACGTGCCCCTAAATTAGAACTTCTTTGCACTTAGGTGATTATATGTGATATTCATGTGTTCAAATATATAAGAAATGTTTTAAAGCCTGTAGGAACTATAGTTGTTCTTTTATCTCTACACAATTATTAGTTAAACTGCTTCAGCAGGCCATATTCTAGAAAAGACTTTTAAGGCAGGTTGCCACAAAGAGAAGAACAGAAAAACAAAAAGAGTGGGCTTGTAAGACTAATGCAATAGGATTTGAAGAACAGAGGAAGGGTATATGAGAATGCAATCCAGGTGGGAAGGACAGTTAATGCAGAAGAGCAGTTCTGTTGGAATGGTACCCTGACTTTATAGGGGAGCCACCCATTCTGTTACTGGAGCAGTTCTAGTTCATTCTTCCTGCCAAGGATGTTAGGAGAAGGTATATAGAAGGAAAGTAGAGCGTGTACTTGGCTGCAATTAGAAGGCCAAACCAGACGATGTCCAGGGTCCCTTCTTACTGGGGATGGAAAGATAGCAATAGAGATCTCCATGTTGGAACGTGCTCTACAGTACAACCCATTACTCTCAAGGTAATTTTACAGGACCTACAGCACATTTTAAAACCTACTTTTTAAAAACCTACCTCAAAAGGTACATTTTATAAGTTGTATGTGTTGTAAACAACTTCCACTAAGCATTATTTGGAAATATTCAGTATAGTTTACTATAAATTACTTTCCAGAGATAGTTGGAGAACAGATTAGTTCAGAATTTAGCCAGTTAAAGGATATGCCCTTATGATGTCCTATATCTTCAAATATTTGAGTACATGCTGTGAAAGTTGTCTCTTGTTTTTGGTTTGTTTTATTGTCACAAAACAGAAGGAAGAAGGAAAGCTTCAAGGACAGCTTAACAAGTCTGATTCTAACCAGTATATTAGGGAACTGAAAGATCAGATAGCAGAGCTGAATCATGAGGTAAGTGATGAATTTTGATCTTCACATATTTCTTTCTTCCTTCCTCTGTATTGTAACAACACTGTATTACTGGTTTATTACCGGCTATGACTGACTCTTTCATGATAAATATTTTCTGTGAATCCCTGTTTATGATTAATAATACTTTAGAAAATTGTCTTTTTAGTAAGAATTGTTCTGTTCCAATATTGAGAATTAATTTCTCAAACCCTTTTATCATGATCTAAAATGCTCAATTAATATTTGCATGGCAAATTTTTTTTTATTGTGATCTAAAAATCTTTGATAGTTTGTCCAGGTGTCATAAGTTACTTCAATTAAACTAAAGTTTTCTTTATACGTTTAAAATAGATTAGTGTTATTTACCGTTGTGGATAGAGGGAAGTCTTTTTACTCTTGTCTTCTTACTCCCTTCATGGTGGTGTTACTGAGATTGCAAAAAAGGATACTTGCCTAATATCAGTTAACAGATTTCTTAGTATCTAAACACTTTTTAAACTGGCAGTACCTTGAATCTGTGAGATTCGATTCATGAAACTTTCAAATAGTATTATTAAGTACTCTACTAAGTAATTTAAATTAATGTGTTTGATTAGAGAGATACTTTTTTGTTAATGTAGCTCTAGGTCAATTTCCTTGTCCTTTATTATTTTCTAATTATAAGTACTTATCTAAACATGAATATAAAAGCATGTTTCTTATCTTGAATTATTTGTACAATAAGGTTTATTCACCGTGAAAAGATTTGGGTGGGTAACATAACCTCATTTGTTAAGAAAGAAACTCATTTTGACCACTAAATTAGTTTAAACCTCAAAGGAAAAAGTTTGGACATTACTCTTTCCTGGTATTACACCCTTCAGTTAAGGTCTGAGTGTTTTGGGTAATACCTCCTGGAGGTAGTCAATCTAAGTAAATTCTGAATGGAGAAACAAAACATTAACAAAAATGATAAATCTTAAATGTGGTTTAATTTAACTTATCCTGAAATTTTGGGGGTCATTCCTCTGATTTTCAACCATGATGGCATTTAAGGGATTCAAGATTGTGTATAATCTTTACCTATTTGTGTACAGTTTTTATAATCTCTTCTGATCTAATAGCCATGTGTGAAAGAAGAAGTTACAAATAAGATGTTCTGGAAATTCTTATTGTTTTGAGAACCCTAGGAATTATTCCTTGTGTTCAAAAGCTTTTCTCAAAAGGAAATTTTGACTAAAATAAAGCCATCTCCCCTTTATAATTTTGACTTAGAGTGATTAGAAAGCTTTAATGTTGCTGAATTAAGAAAATTGTATAGGGATTGACTTTATTTCCAAGACTCGTCTAAAAATCAGCCAACATTAATTTTGCCTGTCATGTACCTTAACTAAAAATAATGATAATCTCCTCATCAGGACTGGCAGAAAACAGTTCGTGAGAGGTCTCACTTTAATGTCACTTTTTTATGTGTGGCCTGTGAAAGTAATTGTTTGTCTTGCACAAACATGGAAAGAAAATTAATTGAGTAAAATTTTCTACCGTTAAAATAAAGAGCTATATTGTGTAAATTACAAACTAGAACAGTTTGTGATGAGATGCTAATTGTGTTATTCAAAGTACGCAGGTCCTGGGCTTAAGCAGGCCCCAGTGAGAAAATGTGTAGAGAAGAGGGTGAGTACAGTGCAGCTGGGGACCACACAAGAGTGCAGAGGTGAGAGTGAGCCAGCATGGGTGTGGGATTTAGAGGCCAGACTCGATTAAGAATTAATGTGATTAAGTTGTGGGAGGTAAGGGCAGATTGAATAGAACCAGCTTATGGTGAATCTTCAAAGCTAGAAGAGATCAAATTTACTAGATAATATGAAACCATTATAGGTCTTCAGTTAAAGGTTCCTTTTCATTATGTTTTCAGAGCAGATTTTAATACATTCACCTGTTTCAAAGTTTTACAACTAAAGAAAGGTTAAGTGAAAACAAGTGAAATTTTAAACCAAGATAATAGTTACAAGTGCACTGACTATACACATTACTATTGGTTGGACCAGCTTCTTAAGAGGATTACATAAGGTATCACTTTATTACTCTAGTGATTTTCATTCTTGTGCTATAGCACTTCACAATGAGGAAAAAAGCCTGCAACCAAAGTCAGTCTAATCTCTCCAAATTAATTTTTGCCTTGTGTGTTAGTTTGCCAGAATCTTTAGCTTTCACCATAAAATTAACTTTCAAATATTAATGTTATATGTGAACATGTGACTGTTAGTAGTCACTCTATTAGCTGATTTTTATACTTCTCAAAATGCTGAGGGAAATGTTGACAGAAACTGCAGATCTATAAAATAACAATAGTAGTTACTATTTATTGAGTACCCTCTATTGGTCAAGCATTGTGTCAGATACTTCATATTTATTATTACTAACCCTCATAATAATCCCACATGATGGTAGTATTCTCAATTGAATAAATATGAAAACAGACTCACAATAATTAAGTAACTTGCCGGGGTTATACAAGTAGTAAATGGTTGAGCCAGGATTGAATCAAATTTGGCCTATCCTTTTCTGTGCTGTTTACAGACATTAGATTAGAAAACATGTCATCAATATTTAAAAATTTAAAGAATGGCAATTAATGACAGTATTTTAACTGTGTTGTTCCTCCCTGAAACATTAATTTGCATACATCCAGTAAGTGAATTCTTCAGTTGACCTAGCCGTGGGAGCTCCCTCTCCTTCCCTGTTAGCATAGCAAATGGAGATTTATCTTCACTTCCTGCAGTTTACTGTGATCCATCCAAGTGCCTTCTCTGACTCCCAACCCCTGCAGTTCCTGCCGTCACCACCTAACTAATTATGCTCCTAATTTTACCTACTTCACATAGGAATGTTTTAACTTGGAACCTCTCATACCCTGCCAAGACCTTCATAGAAGCCACTGTGGAAACCCTTGCTGCCCCAGATCTGGCAAGAGCCTTGGTTAAATCCTCCCGTATCTGTACATCCTGTCCTCATGGCATACATAGAAAAGAAACTGGATCCCAGTTCAAGTCTTTCCTTATTCCATCTTCCCCACCTCCTGCCCTTCCAAACATCTATCATCATAGCACCTCCTAGGCACTGTGTTTAGAACTACAAATAAAGATTGAAACAGTCCCTCAAGGGGCTCACAGACTAACAGCAGAGACCGGTATACAAATAAACGAATTGTAATACATAATGAAAAATATTACATTATAGTGGTTACCATTCATTTAATAGTCACTCTGTGCCAGACACTGTCCTAAATGTTATACTTACATTGTTTCTTCACAACATTCCTTGAAGTAGGTAGCATCATTATTATTCATGTTTACAAGTAATAAAACTAAGGTTCTGGGGTATTAAATAACTCCCCATGGTCATACAGTAGTTAGTGGTAGAAGTAGGATGTTAGTTCAGACTATAGGACTCCAAGCCCATTCATGCACTTAACTACCATATGCTATGCCTCCTTTGAAACATATAGGAATAAAATGGTAACAGCATCTGGGTTGGGTTTTGAAAAATGAGAAGAAATTTGTCACGCAGATTGGGCATCAGGAACATGTAAGTCAGATACATAAACCAAAATTGTAGGTTCTAGGAATGAATAAGCCATGTACTTTGCAACATAGGTCTGTCTTCTTATAGCTACTGACCACTGAAGGCAATGACTATTTTCTAAATGCTGGGAAAGGGAGCTAGAAGAAAGTAGAAAGTTATTCTCATTTAGAAGCTAAAAGAAATATACTCAGGACTCATGTAGGTATAGACATACTGAGAAGTATAATTTTATGGTTCAGCCAACTTACCAGTTGACTAGGCTTCTCTGGGCCCTTTGGAGCCTTGCTGCCATTTACAGTATTATTTTATAGGAAAATGCATACTAAACAGCTGATTTGAAAATGTTTTTGGATATAGGTTATGTTTTCACTTGTTCTTGATGTGATATGTTCTGGTGGATGTTGTAGGAATAGGTAAATTTATTCCAGTCTAAAGATAATTCATTTATGCTAAAAATTAAATACTTTTTTATTAAACAGCTTTGCTGAATTTTTATGATGTCATAATAGTTTTAATATGCTTTATGTCCTTAAAATCTCACAAAAGTAATTCTGGTCCTATTTGCTTAGTAAGTTTTCTACATAGAGCAAGTTTTCCCTTTTTTCATTAAGCTTTCTAATGGTAATTGCTAAACTGGGTGTAGATCCTTTGGATGATTATTTTAATCTTCACAATTATCCTGTGAAAATTATTATTCCCATTTTATAGTCTGAGAGAGGCTAAATAACATGTCCACAGTCACATGATCAATAAGTAGCAGAAGCTTGAAGCAGGACTTTCATTTGACTGCGATGTATTAAACTTAGAATGAAGTAAAACCAAAACAAACTATACTTTTTTTTAAAAGAAAGAAAAAAAACCTTTAGAGCATTTTTGTTCATTAATAAATACCCTGTCTTGTTCTAGACATAAGGAAACAAGTTTGTAAATGATGCAGACATTTTGTGAGACAAAGGAAAGAAAACTGTAGGAGTGTAATATGGAGCCATGAATAAGACCCATACAAAAATGCATACCACAGGAGTATCTATTTCTTATAAGTGGACCTCAAGCTTGGCTCTAAGGTTTTCAGCAGTCAACACAAAAGAGGGGGAAACCTAGTCACTTTAAATATGTCAGAGAGAATGTATAATGAAAACAGACCAATTGTTAGGAGAGCCACAACTATGTCTGATGGTGAGACCAAACAACAGTTTCTTCATTGCTTATCTGTGAACGAAACCTTCGAGTATGATCAACTATTACAGACCAGCTGTTATCCTTAATATTCTATAGTAGAATGTGTTCATAATCATAAAAATTGAACAATTTAAAGAACAAACTCTTTAAAGACTTTTGATAGAAGTACAACATGGAGGAAAGTGCTCAGGTGACAAGTTTAGAGCTCAATAAATTATCACAAAGTGATCACACCCATGTAACTTCCACCCAGGTCCAAGAAATAGACTCAAAGCCCCATATATACTCTCTTGCAACCACTACTCACTCCCTCCTCTTCAAAGATAACCATGATCTCAACTTTAATACAACAGTTTAGGCTTTTGAATTTTATATAAATGGCTGCTTATAGTATATATTTTGTGTCTTGCTTCTTTGGCTTTAAATTGTGAAATTTAATCATGTTATTTTACAATGTTGCTATAGGTTATTCATTCTCATCACTGTGTAATTTTCCTTTGTATAAATATACTACAATTTATTTATCTTTTTGTTGGTGAACATTAGAATTATTTCCAGTTTGGTCTGTTAAGAACATTGCTGCAAGTGATTATGCCATTTTACACTCCATGAGCATTGAAGACAGTTCTTATTCTACATCCTCATCAACATGTAGGATTGTCTGTCTTTATCTAATTTTAGTCTTTCTTTGTCTGGGAAGAGGTTTCCCATTATGGTTTTAATGCGTACTTGGGTAACTTTTCCCCCAGCACCTAGAACAACGTTGCCCTGTAATAGATACTCCATGGGAAAAAGAATTTAACAAATAAATGATTTCAAAAGGCTTTGCTAATAAGGTAACATAAAAGCTGTGATAGGAATGCTAAGAAGCTTCCTGATGTGCACAAATCAGTGGAGGGGCGCCTGGGTGGCTCAGTCGTTAAGCGTCTGCCTTCGGCTCAGGTCATGATCCCAGGGTCCTGGGATCGAGCCCTACATCAGGCTCTCTGCTCAGCAGGAAGTCTGCTTCTCCCTCTCCCACTCCCCCTGCTTGGGTTCCCTCTCTCGCTGTGTCTCTCTCTGTCAAATAAATAAAATCATTAAAAAAAAAAAAATCAGTGGAAAGAACATTCCAGGCAGAAGAAACAACTAGCACAAAGACCTTGGGGGAATGTAGTGGACTTCATGAGAAATCATACTAATGTGGCGGGTACAGTATAGTGGAGGGTGGGGGAAAAAATGGTATGAGATAAGATTAAAGAGATGGTTGAGGTCAAATCCTATATAGTGCTTTTTTGCCAGGATAAATAGACTCTGTTTTATTCTTGGTTCAGTGGGAAGCCTTTGGATGGTTTTAAGCAAAGAGTGATGTGATCTGATTTGTCCTGCCTGCTATATGGTGAATTGATTGTAGGAGAGCAAGACTAGAAACAGGAAAATGGAGGCTGTTAATATAGTCTAGGTAAGAGCAAAGGTGGCTTAGAAGGATGGGAGAAGTGGAATGTATTAAAGATAAGTTTTAGAGGTTGAGAACTTGCTGATGGATTGCATGAGGGACATAAGATAAAACAGTCAGTGACTCCAGAGATTTTTGGCTTGACATCTGAGTGATTGGTGCCATTTACTGAAGTTGGGAAGGGTAGAATATCAAGAGCTCTGTTTTACAGTTTATGTTAAAATTGAGATTCCTATTGAACATTAAAATGAAAATACGAGGTGGTCAATGGATATGTATGAGGTTCTAAAAAGATGTTGGGGCTAAAAATAGGTATAGTAGTTATTGGCATATAAATGTTATTCATAGGTAAAGGGAAGGGGTTCTAGGAGCAAATTTGTGGCACTCCTGACCTATAAGATCAAGAGAGCCAATAAAGGAGATCAAAACTACCAGTGGGATAGGGGGGAAACAAGCGACTGTGGATACAGGAGCCCCAGAAAGGAGACTTTCAAGAAGGGAGCATTTCAACATAGTTATTTTTTTTTAATGTTTTATTTATTTATTCATGAGAGTCAGAGAGAGAGAGAGGCAGAGGCAGAGGGAGAAGCAGGCTCCCCGCCTAGCAGGAAGCCTGATGCGAGACTCGATCCCAGGACCCTGGGATCATGACCTGAGCTGAAGGCAGACGCTTAGCCATCTGAGCCACCCAGGCACCCTCAACATAGTTATTTTAATTAGATTATAAACTTCCCTGGTCCTCCTGAAGAATGAATGTATTAGGAAAGATATCTTCAGCATTTTTTTTTACCATTTATCAGACAATGATGGATGATTTATGAAAAAAACTGACAAGAGGAATTGTCACTGAACAATTACTGAGACCCCCCCTTCCTGAAGAACTTAAAGAAATGTAAGCTGTTTCAGGACAAAGCTGTCCAAAAAACAAAGCAACATAAAACACTATTATAGGATGCTATAAATAACATACAACCCAGGTAGATGAAGCCAACTTTCATTTTAAGGATAGCCTTTGTGCTCATTCCCAGTTACCCAGGTCTTCTGTCATCCTGTTTTCTTTGTTGAGGAGACAGTTTTTTAAGTTATCATATGTTCCAAGAATCTTCTTTTTTTTTTTTTTTTAAAGATTTTATTTATTTATTTGACGGAAACACAGTGAGAGAGGGAACACAAGCAGGGGGAGTGGGGGAGGGAGAAGCAGGCTCCCCGCCGGGCAGGGAGCCCGATGCGGGGCTCGATCCCAGGACCCTGGGATCATGACCTGAGCTGAAGGCGGACGCTTAACGACTGAGCCACCCAGGTGCCCCAAGAATCTTCTTTTATTTCTACCAGCCAAATACAAAATTAGGAGTTTGAATAAATAAAAGGAAATCTAAAGAAAGCCCATTCTGAAGTTTGACTTAGAAAATATTTATACGTAAGTACTCTTTTTTAAATTCTGATAACTGTTTATGTATGCTTGAGCTATAGATTTAGTAAAATATCTACCAAAAAGTATTTTGAATGCCCTGTCCATTATTAGTATATTTAATGTGTATACTGACTTGTTATTAAACTAGAATTTTTGAAATGAGGAACTTTCGGAATCAAATGACAGACTACCCTTTTGTAACTGTGAATCTTTTTTCCCTTGTTCTACATTCCCAG
The DNA here is from genome assembly GCF_002201575.2 of Neomonachus schauinslandi. Lineage (NCBI taxonomy): Eukaryota > Metazoa > Chordata > Mammalia > Carnivora > Phocidae > Neomonachus > Neomonachus schauinslandi. The sequence continues at coordinate 76,420,224 of NC_058406.1, read as the reverse complement.
TTTAAAAGTAGTTAATAAAATCACTTGAACTTGAATATATTTTATTTTATTTTATTTTATTTTTAAGATTTTATTTATTTGAGAGAGATAGAGATAGCAAGAGAGAGCACAAGCAGAGAGGAGAGGGAGAAGCAGAGCCCTAGGCAGGGCTTGATCCCAGGATCATGACCTGAGCCAAGGCTGACGCTTTAACCCACCTGAGCCACCAGGTGCCCCGAACTTGAATTTTTTTAAAGAAGCTTAAAGATTCATTTAACATTGATCTTCATCTAGCATTAAAATCAGAATTTTTTTTTTTTTAAAGATTTTTTATTTATTTATTTGACAGAGAGAGACACAGCGAGAGAGGGAACACAAGCAGGGGGAGTGGGAGAGGGAGAAGCAGGCTTCCCGCGGAGCAGAGAGCCCGACGCGGGGCTTGATCCCAGGACTCTGGGATCATGACCTGAGCCGAAGGCAGACGCTTAACGACTGAGCCACCCAGGCGCCCCTAAAATCAGAATATTAACGGTAGAAAAAAACTTAGTAATTTGGCTCTAATTATTGGCAGCTATTTTCTTCTCTTTATTTCAAACTGAATAGTAATATTTTTGTTTTTTTAACTGTATGCTTATTCTGTATTGACTGTTTCTACCAGTCTTTATTTCCTTTTAAATCTTGCAAAACCCCAAGTATATTACCTAGTTCACAGAGGATAACCTAAAAAAGAATTTACATTTTTACAAACTGCATTGATAGCAACAGTGTACTGGTGGAGGCAGAAATAATCTTTTGTACTGATGTCTGTTGATAATTGAATCTTAATTTTAGAATTATTGTTTAAAAAAGTTTCAATACATGGAGTTATAAGCTTTCATGCATATTGTTACAGTAAAAAGTGCCCAGTTTCCCAATGTGGCAACTTCTTAATAAAAAAACATATTCCCTTAAATTTGTTTTTTCTCTAGTTAAAGCAATGTAAAGTATCATGCAGGAGCTCACAAAAGCCTCACTACAAGAAAATTGTTTTTTTTCTGCTGCCAAAAGGTCTTATGTAGATAATGAAAGATCATATTTGTACTCCTATGGAAATTGCTTTAAGGCTCTTCAAATTAGGGACACCCGGGTGGCTCAGTTGATTAAGCATCTGCCTTCGGCTCAGGTCATGATCCCAGGGTCCTCGGCTGGAGCCCCGCATCAGGCTCCCTGCTCAGTGGGGAGTCTGCTTCTCCCTCTGCCTGCCGCTCCCCCTGCTTGTGCTCTCTCTCTCTCTGAGAAATAAATAAAATTAAAAAAAAAATGCTCTTCAAATTAAATGTTTAGCTCTGGGCACCTGGGTGGCTCAGTCGTTTAAGTGTCTGCCTTCGGCTCAGGTCATGATCCCGGGGTCCTGGGATCAAGTCCTGTATCGGGCTCCCTGCTCCATGGGAGCCTGCTACTCCCCCTGCTTGTGCTCTCTCTTTCAAATAAATAAATAAAATCTTTTAAAAAAATGTTTAGCACTGTTTTTAAATTTTACAACCTCCATTTATAGATTAAAAATCCATTCTTAATGACTTCTTTAAATGGGGGTTGTTATTCCTATTCCTCTTATATGTTCCATTTAATCTCAGATAATTAGTTTATTTTATTTGAAGTCATAAGATAAAACTGTACAGTGTACAATATTTAATGTCTACAATAATATCACTGTGTAGAAGACATAAAGCTGAGATTTCAGATTCACATTTTTTTAAGCCAGACATGTTCTTAAAGTTTACCTAGTTTTTCACTTGCTAAATGAGGAAGCTGAGGGCATAAGAGTTAAGGGACTTACCCGAAGTTATACAGCTAGTTGGTGGCAGAGACGGAACTACTGCCCAGGCATTCGGACTGATCTCCTACATCCCTCTGCCCTGCCACAGTCGTGCCGACTCACTGAACTGTCACATGTGAGATGTAGGAGGAGTTCCACAATGGTTTAATTAAATTAATTACTTCTCTCAGATGGGAACCTAATGTCTGGTTAGTAGAACTTTACTACCACCTAGTATTCTTTACTTTTCTTCCAGCATCAGGTTCTGGATTTCTCTTCCATCTGAAACTGGAGAATTGGTGTGACTTGACCCTTTAGATTCTGCCTCAGTTTCCAGTAGGTGCTATACTAAAATCTTAACTTTTAAATATTAGATGATTTTCTGAAAACAGAGGCAACTGAGATTTTCTAGCCAAATTTGACATTCCCAGAAACATAGAACTAGATAAAAATAGTTAACCCAATTTCATATATACCTATTATTTAAGAAATACAAGTTTACCCAAGGACATAAATCATATCAGCTATTCAATACATTCTGTTGCAAGAGTTTATTATTTAAGTTGTGACCAAACTTCCAGGAATTGTTTCTAGATTAATTTTTTAAAATCTCCAAGGCTGTACATCTTTCCATTTATTCTTTGCCTCCAAAAAGAATATATAACACAGAGAAAAAACTATAATAATCCCACACAGGGTACCTTACTTTTTTAATTTTTTAATTTTTTTTTTATTCTTATGTTAATCCCCATACATTACATCATTAGTTTTAGATGAAGTGTTCCATGATTCATTGTTTGTGCATAACACCCAGTGCTCCATGCAGAACGTGCCCTCCTCAATACCCACCACCAGGCTAACCCATCCTCCCACCCCCCTCCCCTCTAGAACCCTCAGTTTGTTTTTCAGAGTCCATCGTCTCCCATGGTTCGTCTACCGCTCCGATTTCCCCCGTTTCATTCTTCCCCTCCCGCTACCTTCTTCTTCTTCTTTTTTTTTTCTTAACATATATTGCATTATTTGTTTCAGAGGTACAGATCTGAGATTCAACAGTCTTGCACAATTCACAGCGCTTACCAGAGCACATACCCTCCCCAGTGTCTATCACCCAGTCACCCCATCCCTCCCATCCCACCCCCCACTCCAGCAACCCTCAGTTTGTTTCCTGCAATTAAGAATTCCTCATATCAGTGAGATCATATGATACATGTCTTTCTCTGTTTGACTTATTTCACTCAACATAATACCCTCCAGTTCCATCCATGTCGTTGCAAATGGCAAGATCTCATTCCTTTTGATGGCTGCATAATATTCCATTGTATATATATACCACATCTTCTTTATCCATTCATCTGTCGATGGACATCTTGGCTCTTTCCACAGTTTGGCTATTGTGGACATTGCTGCTATAAACATCGGGGTGCTCAGGGTACCTTACTTTTTATTCCAGACTTTTAGACCACTTTCCAGTTTTATGCTGTATTCATAGAAGGGGCTGGTGTTCGACCCAATTACATGCCTCTATGCATGTATCCTATTCCTACTATAGGTAAAAAAAGATGTTTAAATTTGCTAATGAATATATGTGTTTCTGATGATGACAATTTCATTGAAGAACTAGAGTTGAATCCTCAAACATGACAAAAAAGATGGGTCTGGTAGAGGACGGTAAGGTGAGATAATGAAATCACTTAAAAAAGGAAAATTAAAAATAAAAAACAAAGTAAGAAAGGGAATTAGACCCTAGAGAGGATGAGATACCCAGGAAAGAAGCCTCTTAGGGGTATTGACTAGGGAAGGATAAGCCTCAAAAGAGTTAAGAGATTTTTAGGATGAAATCTGGGTAAACAGCCAATTTAGAGACTATAGAATCAATCAGAAATGAGGGATTTGAATCTGGTACTCAGAATTAAAGAGCCAAATAAATAACCTTAAGAGACAATGTTCCACTGGCCAAGGAACAGGACCAGTTAGAATTGTAAAGTCAGACTTGGATACAAAGCTGTGTCAGATGGGATATTTTTCTGATATTGTGCCAGATGCTATGCAAAGTACAGTGTAGTCTTACTCTCAAGGAATTTACAATCTGAAGGGGAAAAGTGGAACAGTTAATTTAACAAAGACTGTATGGTTGATACTGATAGTGAGTACTTAATAGTTCAGAAATGGGAGATAACACAGCACATAATTTTGATTAAGAGTTGTTGTACTGTCCTTGATGCTTAGGGACAAGCTAAACTGTGAGTTCCTTGATGGCAAAGATTGTGCCTTATTCAGCCTTATATTTCTTAGAGTCTTTCAAAAATCCTAACACAGTGCTATGAACTCATGGATTCAGTCAGTTCTCTTGGTATTCAAATTGTCCTGAATCTGACCAGTAGAAACTCTTTCAAGTATCTCTTTTTTTCTCTCTCTCTCTTGCTCTTCTTTTCTTTTCTTTCCTTTCCTTTTCTTTTCTCTTCTTCAACTAGTATCTATTTTTTCTATAACCCCATTAGTCTTTGAGCACTTCTGTGTTTTCTGGTACTAAGTGGCAAGGTTTTTTTTTGGTTTTTGGTTTTTGGGGTTTTTTTTAAGATTTTATTTATTTATTTGAGAGAGAGAGACACAAAGATAGCGATAGCACAAGCAAGCAGGAGCGGGGAGGAGAGGGAGAAGCAGGCTCCTTGCCGAGCAGGGAGCCCGATGCAGGGCTCGATCCCCCCCAGGACCCTGGGATCATGACCTGAGCCGAAGGCAGATGCTTAACCGACTGAGCCACCCAGGCGCCCCACTAAGTGGCAAGTTTTTAAATAGTACTTTACAGTAAACGAGAATAGCTAGATTTTCAAATGCATTGTAGTGAGACAATGTCTATGAGTACTAATGTATAAATTGCTTAATAAGTGGTTCCAACAATTAGATTGGAAATGGAAGTCATAAAAAACCACTTAAGGGAAACTGGATGTCAGATACCACTTAGGTTATGAGAAGTAAAGGCAGATGATAATAAGCGTTTCCGTTTTTCTTTTTCTTTAATATTGATTGATTTTAGGGAGATAGAGAGTGGGAGAGGGCAAATGACGGGAGGGGCAGAGGAAGAGGAAGAGGGAAAATCCTCAAGCAGATTCCTCACTGAACGTGGAACCCGACTCAGGGCTTGATCCCAGGACCCTGAGATCATGACCTGAGCTGAAATCAAGAGTTGGCCACTTAACCAACTGAGCCACCTAAGTGCCCCAATAATAAGCATTTCTTAAAGAAACTAGAACTAACTATAACACCTGTAGTGACAGGTTTTATAGTTGCTTATAAAGCAGTTCTTAAATAGATTTCATTGACTAAGGATAGAAGAGACTTATTCCATTAGCATTCCCATGAAAACACCATCTAATAGCATATTCTTCTATCTTAGACATGAGAAAAATAAGATATAAATGCTTAAAACTATTTCAGGCGTACCTCGGTGGCTCAGTCAGTTAAGCCTCCGATTTTTCATTTCAGCTCAGGTCATTATCTCCGGGTTGTGAGATTGAACCCTGTATTGGGCTCAGCACTGGGCGTGGATCCTACTTAAGATTGTCTCTCTCCCCTGCAATGAATTACATGGTTAACAGTTGACTTAGACCACACACAAATAAACCATATAATTAAAAAAAAAAACCATTTCAGTAATATGTATAATACCAATAAGATTTTAACATGACTACAGAATTAGATGTACTTGTTAACATTTAAGTGAAACTAATAGGATATGCTTAAAGATTTCATTCAGCCTGATGTGAGCAACCAAATGAGCTACAGTTTTAAAGTCCAGTGAACTTACTCGTATACTCAGGTTTCAAGACTTGTGTATTCATTTTTAAATTTTTTCACTTATTCAAAAGCTGATTATCCTGGGGCTCCTGGGTGGCTCAGTTGGTTAAGCGTCTGACTCTTGATCTCAGCTCAGGTCTTGATCTCAGGGTCATGAGTTCAAGCCCTCTGTTGGGCTCCAGCTGGATGGGAGCCAACTTAAAAAAAAAAAAAACTAATTATCCCTACTCTTCATCTAACTCTTACTTTCTCCGTTCATTATCATGCCAGTATTTCTAAACACATCCATAAAAGGGAGAAGAGAGGAAAAATTATAGATATATGTGTAATTTATCAAATTCTTAATAACAGTTCCAGATTATTTTGTTTGTTTTTTTAATTTGATGTTTAGTTTTGTTTCTGAATTTTGTGTCTTTGTTCTCCAAAAAGAACTTACTACACATGGTTGAGAAACTATCAGTTTTGGAACATTGGGCTTAGAGTCAGGAGACCTGAATTCTAGGCCTAGTTCTACCACTGATTAACTATGTGCCCTTAGGATGCCAATTTACTTCATATATTCATTCAGTCAGTGAGCATTTGGATATCATTTAGCTCCCAAGCATGCCTCAGGCCTTGTCTCATTTACTGCATCCTAAAGAAGTCATGCTAAATAATCTTTAAAGTGCTTTCCATCCCCATCCTGTGCTAGTTATCTAAAAGTCATTGTCCCACTTGTGAAGGAATTCAGACTGGTAGGGAGAACAGTCTGTATGGACAGTGCTGTGGTAGAACCACGTGGCACCGTGGCCTAGAAATGTGTCCAAAGTCTCTGGGCGTGGAGCTACCTAAACTATGTCGAAGGAGGAATAGAAGATAGCCAGGACATGCAAGACTGTTGAATCACAGATCTGTACCTCTGAAACAAATAATACATTATATGTTAAAAAAAAAAGAAGAAGAAGAAGAAGAAGGTAACAGGAAGGGAAGAATGAAGGGAGGGGAAATTGGAGGGGGAGACGAACCATGAGAGACGATGGACTCTGAAAAACAAACTGAGGGTTCTAGAGGGGAGGGGGTGGGAGGATGGGTTAGCCTGGTGATGGGTATTGAGGAGGGCACGTATTGCATGGAGCACTGGGTGTTATACGCAAACAATGAATCATGGAACACTACATCAAAAACTAATGATGTACTGTATGGTGATTAACATAACATAATAATCATAAAAAAAAAGAAGATAGCCAGAAAAAGGAGAGTAGAAGAGTATTTAGGTAGAGAGGCCATCATATGCAAAGGTTTGGAGGCAAATAACGAGCTCAAGAGAGAGAGAAGGAGCAGCTATAAAATAACAGGGAAATCAGTAGAGAGGGACACTTCTGAAACCAGAGGCTTAGCCTGATCAGTTTGTCGTGTGTGGTTCTGAAAACAGCTTTCAGAGAGATTGATCTGATGGCCGAGGGTAAAGCTTTCTTAATCAAACGAGAGGAAATCCAGAAAATAGAGTCTTCTTCCTTGATTATGCTTTGAATTATATTCTCTTTAAGACCTTGGCCCAAACAGTGCATTTGAGAGCGAGTTTGAATCTATTCAGTTTAATTTAGATATTCTCTTCCTATTATTCAAGCTACCCAATACTTCACACTTGTTTTTTAGTGTTATATATTCTTAAATCTAAAAGTCCAGTTTCTTCAGCTATGCCAAGATTTTGAAATATAGCCAATCATTTTTAAAACCTTGTTTTCTTTTGCAACAAGTAATTCAGTTTTAAAATGCTAGTTTTTAAAAGAAACAATAACATCGTATTGACAGTTTTTCAAACTAGGAATGTTTGTAAATGTGTTCTACAAACTTAACTAAGTGTCAACTAAAGGAGAATTGATAAAAGATGAGCTAGCTCCCTCAGATTTACAAAAACTAAAAATTTTAAATTGTGGTTGGAAGTCTTTAGTGCAGTAAATCATGTGCCTTTCATGGACCCTATCTCACAGATGCAGTTGGACTTGAGATAATCAGATTTTCACTCCCCACGAACTGGACAGCTAAAATGTCATACCAATAATATGTGTCAAGACTTAGTGCTACTTTGCTGCCTGTCTGATTTAAGTTGTTGTGGTCAGTCTGAGGAACCTGTGATATGATAAGATAGCATTCATGAGGTCATGTGGTTTACAAGTGCCCAATCTTAACTAAGCAGCCTATGAGCACCCCAGAATGAGGAAGAGAGGGATACTAACCTTTTCTGTTTGAAAACTCATTTTGTGTTCAGTGACAAAATAGTGTAGGTCTGTGGCTATACATGTATATTATGTATTTTTAAAATTATTTTTCCATCAGGAGTTAATTTTAGTTTCTGGAAAAAACTGAATGTTACAAATGCATTCATCTTTTACTTAATACTTCTGTCTAAAGCAGAATATTTTTACTGCAAATATTTTCTGCCTGTTAAAATGAAGCTGGAGAAGGTAGCCACCACTTCATTTTTTCTGTTGAGGAAAAAATTGGATGTTGAAGATTAAACATTGTTGGTGAATTTTTTTAAGTCAAATTTTCTACATTTCCTAAATAGAAAATTATTTATTTTCAATGTGGCAATATCTCCATTGGAAACATACCCATAAAATATATATATTTAAAATAGGTTTATTTGAGATATAATTCACATATAGTACAGTTCACCCATTTTAAGTGTACAATTCAGTAATTTTTAGTATATTCACAGAGTTGTGCAGCCATTATCACAATTTTAGAATGTTTTTATCACTCCAAAAACTAATACCACTCCCATTAGCAGTCATTCCTCATTTCCCCCATGCTCCCTTCCCCCAGCCCTAGGCAACCACTGATCTACTTTCTGGCTCTACAGATTTCCCGATTCTGGACATTTCATGTAAATGGAATTATACAATATATGGTCATCTGTGACTGGTTTCTTTATTAGCATAATGTTTTCGAGGTTCATTCATGTTGTAGCATGTATCAGTACTTCATTCCTTTTTTTTTTTTAATTTTTTTTTTTAAGATTTTTTAAATTTATTTATTGGAGACAGAGAGAATGAGAGAGAGAGAGCACATGAGAGGGGGGAGGGTCAGAGGCAGAAGCAGGCTCCCTGCCAAGCAGGGAGCCCGATGCGGGACTCGATCCAGGGACTCCAGGATCATGACCTGAGCCGAAGGCAGTCGCTTAACCAACTGAGCCACCCAGGTGCCCTACTTCATTCCTTTTTATTACCTTGTAATATTGTATCAAATGGGTATACCACATTCTATTTATCCATTTATTGGTTGATGGACATTTGGGTTGTTTTCACCTCTTGGTTCTTATAGATAATGCTGTTGTGAGCATTCAATGTACAAATTTCATTGTGACCATATGTTTTCATTTGTCTTGAATGTTACTAGTGGAATTGCTGGGTCATATTGTCACTCTGTTTAATCGTTTGAAGAACTGCCATACTGTTTTCCAAAGCAGCTGTACCATTTTACATTTCCACCAGCTGTGTATGAGGGTTCCAATTTCTCCACATGCTTGCCAATACTTGATATTATCTCTCCTTTTTGTTACAGCCATCCTAGTAACTATGAATGTCATCTCATTTTGGTTTTGATTTGTGTTTTCCTGGTCTGGTGGCTAATGATATTGGGCATCTTGTCGTATGCTTATTAGCCATCTATATCTTCTTTAGAAAAATATTTACTCAGATCCTTTGCCCATTTTGTAATTGGGTTGTCTTTTTATAATTGAGTTGTAAGAGTTCTTTATATACTTTAGATATAAGTCCCTTATCAGATAAGTGATTAAAATTTGAATAAGAGAGACTGAGAAAACCTATGATCTTAGCTTAGAGAAGAATGATTCCTCTTAATGGTTCAATCCAGATAGAAAAGAAGTACTTTGTTTTGATGAGGATGTTTTACTAAACATTTGAATTTTTTCAGTGCTTCAGCTGAAGGTTAAATCAAATGAAATGTACTTTGATGTAGCTTTAAAAGTTCAGAGTGAAACAAGTGTGAAGTGATTTATTTCCTGTAATTGGTCATAAATTTACATAGAAGCTCATATATTCCTAACCTCATCACCATTGACATTATAGTACCTTCTAAATAATGTTAATGGTTTCAATTTTATCAAGATGTGTCAGCTGCCAGGAAGAGTACCATGCAGTTTCATTTTGTTTGCCGTAGTATACTGGATAAATCTAAGTATACACTATAGAAAGACTAAGAGTTCTTTCTAAATGACTTAACTCTTCCCCCTCTCTCCTTCTCTGGTAACAAATGCACAATATAAATTTCTTCAGTGCCAGACTTTCCTTTCCACCTTTTTCACTTATTATTGTGGGTACATATATCTTCTTTGCTTTTAAAAGCATGAGTTTTAACTATTGCATTTTATACATTTAACACAGAATCTGTATGTTTTTTAAATTTTAAGTGCTTTATCTGGTTTTTAAAAATAATTTACTTAGCTTAAAGCCAGAACCACTTTCAACATTGTCTATTTTGTATTATTTCAAAAAAATTCTTGAGTTTTTCAACTTAATCTACTTTTAAGTACTCTAGGTCTGAATTTTTGCTCCTGTCTGTGTAATACAATGATCAAAAAGTCATGACCTCCAATTGATTGCTTTTATTGGTTTCCTGTTCTGATTCACTGGAAATCTTTTGGTTTGGGTGCTTATGGCTAGTTAATCTTTGTCATGTGTCCAATTCATTTTTGAAAAAAGCTGATAATTGAGAATTAATCTAGCACATCATTTCCCTTTTACATTTTGAAAACTGAGAACACTATTAAACTATTATGTAAGGATTTCAACAAAATTACTGATTATGCTTTGGAGAAAGAAAGCAAAGCCTCTAGAACTTAGAAATACAAATCTTTGTGATTATTGAACTTTATGTCCATCTTCTCATATAAAATTTTATATCTTATACATCACTTACAGAAATGTTACATTTAGCATTAACAAGGATAGTTCAGTGTTTTACAAAGATTGATTATATAAACCCAAATGTACAAATAGGAGCTTTTATAATCTGATATGACTCAGTCTTGGAAACTTAACTGTATCTGTTTTGCAGTTCGCTTGGTATCACATGACTCACTTAAATGGTTTAAACCCTGTCTGGTAGTGATCAAAGTTCATTTGGTTAGGGGTTTTTTTGGTGTGTGGATGACTTTTTTCCACTTTGTTGTGGACTGATTGTCTTTCAGAATATTCAGTGCAGCCCTTCTTATTCTTTTGAATCTCAGAAAGTGGTAGTTGTCTGTACAATTCAGCCTCCAGTCACACACGGGGGAAATTTTCTTAACTTGAAATAACTTGAAATAAATAATATGCATGGAAGCACTTTTAACTGTAAAACCTCATATAAATATGAGTTTATTATTAATTTTATTACCCCTACACATTAAAATTGAGGAAGGATAATCTGTTGTGTCTCTTTAAAATCAACTGCAAAAATCAACCCAAACCTTTTCAAGTTACCAGTGTTCTAAAATTACTAGAAGAAAGTGGACACATAGAGAACATGTGTACTCTATCCACATGGACACTAGCCCAGGTGATCAAATTTCTCAGCACAGATTTCTCTATTATTTATTAGGAAGTTATATTTAAAGGCTACAAATCTTTAAAGCTATAACATTTCTCTGTTTTACAAAAGAAACTTCTATCTTAACCTCTAGAGGTTTAGCTAATGAAGTAGACTAATGAGAAATTTTTTAAATACTTGTGTATCTTTAATGATTATGAAGTCCTTTGGGCCTTCAGAATATTCATTCCTCCAGGGTTTTCTCCCTGCTTTCAAATTTTACTGATAATCTTTATGTGAAATAGCTGTAATAAGTTTTAATACTAGTTTTTAGTGTTTGAATTTTTACTATCATGCAATTAGAAACTCTGCTATTTCCTGTCAAAACCTACGTTCATCAGACTATGAACATGACAGTTTCCTGTTTTCTTATTAGCTATACTGCCTCTTGTGCTATATTCTTCATAAGTTGTATAATATCTTAACACTTTCTTTTTCTAATTACTAAATACTTTCTTTGGGTAGGTATTGTTGAATACATGCAGAGAAATCTTAAAATCCAATCTCTTTGAAGCTAGTGAGAGGTTAAGATTTTGTTAGCTTTTTAAGCTGTAATGAGTATGTCAGCATATCTTAAGTATTATTTAAACAAATTCTGTGTTTTTATTTCTTTACTGTGTCTCTTCATGCCTAACATGATGAAGCAGTCCATATCAGGTAAGAAACAGTGCATTTATTGGGGTCTCGTATATTAGCACTCCCCTCTGTCTTCTTCTTCTTCTTCTTATTCAAAAAGGGTGAGATGAATAATTAGTACCGGAGGGCTTTCTCGAGAATCCTGTTATCTTTTCAGTGTAGTTCATCCATATTTCTTATGTGCCCACTCTTGTCAAGTCAGAGTACTGAGTTCTAGGATACAAAAAGGATTAAGAAACAGTCTGCCTCTGTAGAGGCTAACAGAAGTGGTAGTGTGTGTGTATAGCAGCCATCCAGACGGTGCTGATTTTAAGTATTCATTATAACTTGGAAAAAACTTACCCATAAATAATACACTCAAATATATATATATGTGTCAATCAATACAGTATTAAAGTTTATGAAAATATTTATGCCTATTGGTGTATTAAATATGCTATAAAATTATTAAAATGCTAATATTTTAACTACTAATATCAAAATAATACCAGAAAACAAAAAAGAAATACCTTTAAAATGTAAAGGAAGCAGTTTTTATTTTTTTGTTTTTTGTCATTGGATTATTTGGGGTTTTGTTATGGTGAGTGTAACTGCGTATCAAATGGTCAGCTACAAATGAACTTGGAAATGTTTTTGAGAGATTTTATTGATGACCTTATTTTTTTAATGTGCATGTTTTTTATTATGGAAATTTTCAAATGTTCACAAATGCAAGGAGGGTAAGTTTAATGAACTTTGTGTTATCTATTACTGAACTCCAAATTTTTCTCCTTTTTTTTCTTGTTTTTAAATTATTTTTTTAAACTATTTAAATGGAATCATACAGAATATACTCTTTAATATCAGGCTGCTTATGGGCGCCTGGGTGGCACAGTTGGTTAAGCAACCGGCTCTTGGCTTTGGCTGGGTCCTGATCTTGGGGTCTTGAGAGTGAGCCCTGCATCAGGCTCAGCACAGAGGCTGAGTTTCTCTCTCCCTCTTTCCTCCCCATCCTATGAAATAAATAAATAAATCTTTAAGAAAATCAAGGGCTGTAAAGCTAGAACTGTACTCCTAAAGTTAGACATGTTATCCTTTAAAAGGTATAGTCTGTCACCTGAATATGAAGCTGATCCTCACAATAAAGTTTGAATTTGAAGGTTGACATTTGATAGGAGGAGGAGGAGAGAAGGCTCTGACTCTGTTTTATAAACACATATGTTCTCTCACTTTGTTATAAACTGAGATGTTGAGATGTCTAAAACTGGATGGTGTTCCTCAGTGATGTATCCTCTGAAACACTTACCCCATGGGAACTAGATTTGAAACTAGATGGTGAAGGTGTCATATCTTAAAATATTTATTAGCCTTCTAGTTCTTTATATTTTCATTTATTCCCCCCAAGTTAGTTGTGTGTCCACATTAGGCCATTGTATTTTTAAAATATGACAGTGATAATGGCAGGGATAAATTAACAAGAACATCTTAAGTTCAAATTTATTTACCCTTACCAAATTTTCTTAACATGATCCTGATATAGTAAATCCCTAAATATGACCCATTTAGAGCAGTGTCTCTCAGAATGTGATCTATGGATCATCCTATTCAGAACTACCTGGAGGGACACCTGGGTGGCTCAGTTGGTTAAGCCTCTCCCTTCAGCTCAGGTCATGATCCCAGGGTCCTGGGATCAAGCCCCTCATTGGATTCCTTGCTCAGTGGGGAGCCTGCTTCTCCCTCTCCCTCTGATTGTAGCTCCCCCTGCTTATGCTTTTGCTCTGTCAAATGAATGAATAAAATCTTTAAAAAAAAAAAAAAAAAAGAACTACCTGGAGTACTTGTTTAAAATACAGATTCCTGAGTCCTGCCTGCTGAGTCCAGGTGTCTGAGAGGAGGGCCCAAAAATCTATATATTTTAAAAATAAATCCCAGGTGGTTCTTATATATAACACAGTTTATTAATTGTTGATCTGGAGAATTAGGAAGTCAAAGGGTGCTGTTAAACATCATCAACATTCTCCCAAAAGTAAGGACTCCAGAATTAGATTATGTGTTATATTTTTCTAAGACCTCTTCGAGTACAATAGGCTAACATTATTTAAAAACTGTATTTCAAGAGAGAGAGAAACCAAGAAATAGACTCTTAAACTATAGAGAACAAATGATGGTTAACAGAGGGAGGTGAGCAGGAGGATGGGTGAAATAGGTGATGGGGATTAAAAAGGGCACTTGTGATGAGCATTGGATGATGTATGGAAGTGTTGAATCACTATATTGTACACCTGAAACTAATATAATACTATATGTTAACTATACTGGGATAAAAAGAAAACAAAAGAAACTCTCAACCATCCCAGCAGTAATCAAAGAAACCAAGTGACAATAATAGTGCATATTATGATGAAGAAAAATATGTAATGGTCATGCTGGCCAAGGCTGGATATAATAGGCATGCTCAAATATTCCTGGTGGCAGAATAAAAGCTATTGAAAATAAATGTGATCGTATTTATTAAGAGAAAAAAACATAAAAATCCTTTTTCATTTGCTTCCAAATAGCTAGGTGATGACAACACAGGAATCCACTAAATTATCCCCTGTAATTACAGTTTTTTAAATGTATGTTGGAAATTTTTTCTCAGAATTTTGAAGGCCTTGCTCTACTCTCTTTAGAGTTGAGAAGTCTAATATCATTGTGATTCTTTTTTTTTTAAGATTTTATTTATTTATTTGAGATAGAGCCAGAGAGCACACAAGCAGGGCAGAGAGGCAGAGGGAGAGGGAGAAGCAGGCCCCCTGCTGAGCAGGGAGCCAGGACCCTGAGATCATGACCTGAGCCGAAGACAGAGGCTTAATGGACTGAGCCATCCAGGTGCCCCTATCGTGATTCTTAATCTTTTATATACAACATGTTTTTGTTTTTGGCTGGATGCTTTATCTTTTCTTATTCCCAGTGTCCTGAAATTTCACTGTGAGGTACCATCGTATAAGTCTACTTTTATCCATCATGATGGATACTTGATAGGCTTTTTCAGTCTCAAAGCTCATGTCTTTCAGGTCAGAGAAATTTATGTCTGAAACCTCTTTTAGAGCATTCTGGTTTTTTTGTTTTTGTTTTTTTTTACACATGGATGCAGTTTCTTAGAGGAAATAAATGATTTTTAAAGAGTTTTCTTTTCACCAATAGTCTGTTTCCTCCTAGTTGCCTTTTTTTTTTTTTCCTAGCATCTCTTAGGTGCTTTTTTCAAATATTTGACTCCCTGCTCAAACTTTAGGCGTGGAGAACTTAAAAAGCTGGCAGGAAGTTCTGAATGCCTGGATAGGGTTTGTTGACTATGATCTAGCTGAGACACTTCTTTGGGGAAATCCCAAGATTCACCAGAGAAGAGTCCCTTTGCTTAAAATTCCAAAGAATCCTGGTCCCTCTGTTTTCTTGGTGAATCTCAAAAGTACTTCCATTCACATTCAGTGACTTTAAAACCTGTGTCTAATTTCACCTAGAAAAATAATACTTTTTAAATCTTTTTCATGATATGAGTGTGTTACTGGCATTTCACAAAGTTTAGTTGTTTTGTTGTTGCTTCATAAAGATGTCCCAACAGTCTTTCACCAAAAATTAGAAAAGACAGGGGGCTGCAGAAGGGTATGCTAAAGTATATATATGTACTTTTCAAGAAAGAGAGTCAGTAGCTTTTGTCAGATTCCTGATCCTATGATTGATTCAAAGGAGATACCAAACAAAGCCAACCAAACAGACCAAACATTGCCTAAGTAGTGGTCCTTACCCTGGGATGTGCATCAAAATTATTCAGGTCTTTTGAACATATACATTCCTGGGTCCTACCCTATACCAGGAGAAAGTTTCAGGAAAACGCATTTAAACAGGCTGCCCCTTGTTTCACCCACCAGGTAGTGGATTTGGCTGCGAACAGCTTGGTTGTACTACTGAAAGATTGCATCCATTTCTGTATACCAGACACACACAGGCAGTTGTTCTTTGTTCAGAAGCACTTTTATTGTGAATAAGAATTACCATTTCAGGTAAATCAACTCCTTTCTGACTCAGCCTCATTTGATTTGAACAGAATATCTACCACAGTGATTTCTCAAACTGAGCTATAACAATCTCCTGAGATGCTTGTAAGATTGTTTCACTCTCGGGGCGCCTGGCTGGCTCAGTCAGTGCAGCCTGTGACTCTTGATCTCAGGGTTGTGAGTTCGAGCCCCATGCTGAGTGTGGAGATTATTTAAACAAATAATAAACTTCTTAAAAAAATGTTTTACTCTCCGGATTTTGATTCCTTAGATCTGGGTATGGATTCTGCATTTTTAATAATCATCTTTGGTTATCCTGATGGAGATGATCAGTGGACCATATTTTGAGATATGCTAATCTGAGTGTGCTACCAATAATAATATCTGTGGAAGTGGGTATGTAGGGTTGAGAAAATTGTCTGGTTTTTGTTGTTGTTTAAATATAATTAGCTCCTAAAAGTCTAGTAATAGGATCAGCAGTACAGCTCTTAGATCCAGACACCCAAGACTGCACGTTAGAGGGCCCAGCTCTGGCCTTCCTCTAGCCAAACCTCTCTTCACAGGACATCCTCACCTGAAGTTCAGCCCCTTCTAGAGCACATTAGAGGTACTTAGTACCCTGGAGTTCCTGTGCAATTGTCCCCTTTCGGGGCATAGACAGGCCTCCTTCCTCTCAGAACCAGTGAGCACACTCCTAGGTCTAAGAGATAATGAAGGGATAGCTTCAGTTTTACCAGAGAATCCCTTGCCTTCACCTTTTTCTTCTCCAAAATTCCTTTATGCTATTGCTATTCTTTATTAGCAGTTCTCAAATAAAGAAGCTTTAGTTGTATCCCCTTTGACGTTGAGGAAATGACCCCTCCACCTAGAGTTAGTTTTATGTAATATTTTGAGGTGACTTATTACATCTGATAAGAGGCTGCAGTTTTTTAGTTGCAATAAAATCTGTTAGAGCTACAGCTTTCCAAACAATTGGGAAGTTGTGGTTCCCCTGCTGTACTCCTTTGGTAACAGCCAGGGAAAAGGAAGACACGTGTTCCAGATTATTTCTTCAAAAGGGTCTGGGAAGAAAAGAAAGGAAGAGATTAACTGACTTAATCTAACACTTGGAGCTCCAAGTTGTGTATTGCAACGTGGTGATAGGATGTTGCATCAGCACGTGACAGTTGTAGTAAGGCAGTGGGTATGACAGCTATCGAGAGGTCCTTGTGGCGCTTTGTGCCCTTTCCCTAAAACTTCAACTCCGAGGTTAGATCCTTTCTGCCCTGCCAAGGGAGACGGTGTTACTTAAAGTACCTCGTACCTCACTGTAATTTTATTCTCTTGGCCCAGGGCATAGGGATTTCTTTAGGGTTGAAGGTCTGAGGCAGACATCACTGTCCGGAGTCTCAGCATCCTTCTTGTTTCCCGTTGTTCACAACCCAGCAGGGAAGTGCTGACGTTTCTTCACTTCTTCCCGGAAGTCTGTCAGGAGAGCTGGCAGGTGTATGGCAAGGCTGTAGTGTCTTTACTCTCAGAACCGTTAGTTTTGAAAGTATATGTAATATTTCCTGAATATTTCACACAGGCTTTATCTTAAGATTTGAAAGATAGTGAGTGACCAGGAATTTGTCCCTGAGAAACAAAGTTGAAGGTTAATAGTAATGAGAAGGGTAGGAGGCATGGGACCTATTTCAGCCAAATTCTTGCAAGTCAAGGGAGATTTTGGTAATTAGTTTTTTTCAATTGTTGTTTTGGTTGTTTTGTTTTTAGCTCTTCTGCTCTATTGTAGGAGAAAATTCATGGTGTGTGGGAGAAATTAAACAAGTGACCTTATCAAAATTAAATTTCCTATTTAAAACCTAAGCTCTTGAGGACGACAGGGCTGACGTCTCAATTATATGGTAGTAGAAGTGGTAATATCCATGGCGGCGGGTTTGGGAGTTTAAGGTAACTTAGGCAAAGAAACAGGAGATGATAGAAAGAAGTCACCTTTAATCCTGAAAAAGCTGGTTTTGGAGAATGTGGTTTAGATTGGTGACAACAATGGATTTTTCATTGCTGAGCTCTAGAATTAGTCAGACTTGCCCACCCAGTAACAGGTAGCATGTGATGTCCACATGAAGGTCTGGCCATGTGAAGCTCCTGGGATAGCCAGAAGCTGGTTCTGAAAGGTGGAAAGAGAAGAGAAATAGCTGAGCAATACATGCCATTTCTCTCCCCTATTCCCTCACGAGAGAACTTGCTCGTTCTCCCTGGGGAGGAGTAGGGGAGGGAAGGCAAAATTATATACTACTCATTCCTCCCATGCAGAGAGAAATCTCATTAGTAGGAAGACGCATTCCTGCCCAGAGTGACTGATAGTGGTTTGGTGGTCTTTGGAATATTATAATAGGATGGAGATTCATACCAAGTTTTCAGTATTTGTAACTGATTTTCATTATTATGGGGACATGCTCTTGAGGCAGTGTGTGTGATAGTTCAGAGTATGGTCTTAAAGTCCACATCTTCTAGATATGCATGCTGAAATATTTACGTAAAACTGATAGAATGTCTGGGATTCACCTCAAAGTAATCCAGGGACAGGAGAGGTATAGTGTAACAGGATTGTCCATGATGTTAGTTGTTGAAATTAGGTGATGGGTGCATGGAGTTCATTATATTATCTGTAATATAATGAAGGTTCAATTTGAATCTAAATTTTGCTATTAGCTATGTGTCCACAGCAAGTATCTCTACCTGAGTTTCCATTTCCTAATTTCTAATGAGGATGATAAAATCTACCACATAAGACTCTTGTGATAATTCAATTAAAATAACAAGTTACGTGCCTATTACATAACACATAGGAGGCACATAAAAATTGATAGTTACTATTTTATCTACAAATGGCAAAAAAAAAAAAAGTCAAGGTATCTTCTTTCTTAAACATGAAACATTTGCTTTCTTGGTGTGTGTGTTTCCCCTAGTTGAGTATATTAACTTGGATTTTGTTTTGACAGCTCAGGTGCCTAAAAGGCCAGAGGGTCTTCTCAGGCCAGCCTCCTTTTGATGGAATCCACATTGTCAACCATTTAATAGGAGATGATGAATCATTCCATTCCTCTGATGAAGATTTTATGGATAATTCCTTACGGGAAAGTGGTGTTGGTTTTCCTTTGCACAGAAAATCTGGCCCGATGTCTTTGGACCCCACTGTGGCAGATGGTAGTGAAAGCGAAACAGAAGACAGTGTGTTGGAGACAAGAGACGGCAACCAAATGGCTCGAAAGGAGCAGCCCCCAAGAAGAGAGTCGTACTCAACCACTGTCTGACCATCACTGTGACCTAGACTGTGGGGTTTTTTAAGGGATCAGTTATATGATTAAGGGTTTTTGGAACATACCTGTTTCATATGTACATACGAATATATATATACATATATATATATATATATTTTACAGTCTTATCTGCCTTTTTATCTTTGCCAAATCTTCACCACTGACTTACCATTGCCATAAAGTAGACTGGAATATGGTTAATGGGAAAAATAAGGTTCTAACAGTATTACTGAATATTAATGTTTCTTGTTTAGAAAATGCAGTTTATATGTGGGAAGCATTTTGGAGTTCAGGACTATGGAAAATTGAATTTTCTTCAGACAAAACTGCTCTAGTGCAATATTTCATGCTCATTCAACAAATTGCATATTTATTAGTTTGTTTTCAGGGCAGCTGTCTACAAACATTTGACCAAGATATACATCTAATTTATCTTGTGTTTTTGTGTTGGGGGAGTGTTTCTGGGTTCTTTGTTTTTTGTTTTTTGTTTTTCAGTTAAAATTACTGCTTTAGTAGTGGGCCACTGAAAGCTCCCAAATACAATGCCTTTTTTTCCCCATATAATTTTACAAACACAAATGAATGGTCATCTGTCTTGAGAGTTTTAAGTTTTGTTTTAATTTTAATTTTTTTGTGCATATGATGCTTCCATGTGTTGCCTACTGGTCAGAGTAGTAGGTTAACTACAGATAAATGGGGTTTTTGTACATATTTATAAATTTACATCACCCACATTGAAAATCATTTTATATGGAGAATGTACATGTTGCCAAATGACTGCCTTCAGCATTCTAACAGGACTTCTGTAAATACTAGGTTAAAAGAAAATTGAAAATAAAACCAAACACTAATATTTTAATAGCTTTAGTATTTTGCTTAGCATTCAACACTAGCAGATTCATAAGTGAACTAATGCTTGTTCAAAAACACTACTGGTGACATATTTTGCTTCATGTGTATATAACAATAAATTTTTCATGATTAAAGAGGTTATAGCACGTATTACTAAGTGCTAATATCTACTTAATATAATTTAAGCAATGGACTGAGGTCCAAGATACACAAAAATTGTATCTGCAAATAATCTATGAACATTATCTTCAGATTCTCTAGTTAATCCATAGATAAAGCCATAAGAATTCTTTCCTACCAGTTCTTCCTTTTTATCATCTAGACTTTTTTCCCTGGAAACCTGAATGCCTGTCTTTGATAAATTGGTGGAAGCACCAAATTACACTTAGAGTACGTAAAGATAACAAGAGTGTGTTGACTGGATGCTTTCCACTTCCATTTTCATCAGCAGCCTGTGGACAACAATAGCCTTCAAGGATAAGAGGAAAGTAGAATTCAGTATATATGGAGGTACACTTTTGTACAACATGGTGCCTGCAGAAAAACAACTTTACATGACAGAATGGAGTAGAAGAGACAAAATCGTTTTGTGTCTAAAGCCAGAAGTTAAACTTTATGGTACATGATAAACTAGGCTTTTCTAGCAAGCCCTTTGTCGCTATCTGCTTGAGAAACAAGATTGAAAATAGGCCTGTTGTGTCCATATCACCAGGTTAAATTTTAGTGGTTAAGTAATTTACCTGTGGTTACAATTTAGTAAGTAGCAGAGCCAAAGTTTTAATTAAGATCTCTCTGACACCAAGCTGAAAAGGTTCAGCTAATGAATTTCTCAATTCTCTGCTTTTCTGACAATTAATGTGATTTAAATGTGTTTCCTGAATATATATAGATCTGTATCTGGGTATAGATGTATCAACACTCAAACTCTGCACAGCTCTACTAGAATCGTCTGGTGCTTTTAGGATTCTGTTTTGGGGTTCATTACTGTCAGCCTAGAAGCTCTTGATGCCCAGGTAAAATGAGATGAGTCATGGCCACATGATTGGTTTCACCCCCACAATAAGAAATCTATTGATGTAGACCAAGGGTCAGCAACTACAGGCCATAAGGCTCTTCCAGCCAGCTTCCTGTTTTTACATGACCCACAGCTAAGAGTGGTTTTTAATTTTTAAATAGTTGGGGGAAAAAATCAAAAGAATAATGTTTTGTGTCACATGAAAATCCTCTGAAATTCAGTATTGATAAAACTATGTTATTGGAGCTTACCCATGCTTATCCATTTACGTATTGTCTGCAGCTGCTTTCGTGTACCATGGCAGAGTAGAGACAACAGAGACTGTAGTGCACAAACAGCCCAGAATATCTACCGTTTGGCACTTTAGAGAAAAAGTTTGCAGACCCTCTAAAATGTAGGCTTGTGTCTTAAGGTTGTCTCAGGAGATCAGACGATTTGCTTTTGCTGTTGAACTAATGGTTTGGAAGACTAAAATTTCCTAGTGGATCTTAAACTCACAACTATTCAAAGTGGAAAATATTCCAGCTGTTTGGTGCCAAAGACAAATTTGGAAGGACATCTCTCCCTTTGGAAATGGAGACAGAAAGGGAAGAATTCCAGAATCCCAGACCCAGGGTCTGTCCGCCTTGGCACTATTGGCATTTGTGGCTCTTTCAAACAGGCATGTTGACCTTTAAGGTATGCTTCAATGAGCCGATGTTATAATTTGACTTTAAAATAAGAACATCTTTCGAGAATCATGTTTGAATTCTAAATCTGAAAGATATTCTTAGAGAATTTCCTAAGTACTGTTTTCTGGTTAGGAATTGGGTGTTAAAAGAATCATGGTAAGTAAACCTTAATCCATTGATATTCTTGTAATTTGGACAATGGAAAAACTAGAAACAACAATCGTCTCATTCAAGAACTTTGATTCAAATACTCCTTAGAAGGGTTTAGAATCTTCCTGGTTTTTAGGATGCAACCAGGATGCTATGCCCTTCAAATTAAGACTTTCGAGGTATTGGAAAATGTTCTCTTGATAGATTTTATTTAATCCCTGACACAATTACTTTGTGTCATTTAAATGTTACTCAGTTTAACACTTAGAGCTGGACAATATTCAGGGAGGAATTAGTGAATAAAATAAACACACACACACACACACACACACACTCTCTCTCTCTCTCTCAGGATAGTTACCTTCCTGGTGTTATTGCCATCTAGGTTGAAACGCTACAAGTAGAAGCTACAGGTGATCTGAATAAAATGGAAATCGCACTGAGGTGATGAAACAGAACTTTTAGATCAAGCCAATATTTCAACAGCCTTTTAAGAATCAAAGGTAAATTTTTTTCTTCCTGAAAAAAGCAGTCAAAGATATATGTTACACAATTTCTACCCTTTCTATTGATAGATATTAGGTACTCAATGTTTGATGACTAATTGAGACGTCAAGTCTCAACTGGCAAGCTAGTTTGGAAGAAAAAAAAAAAAAACAGCTCTGAGCATGATGCAGCTTGTTACTCTCCAGATAGTGCCTTTGAAAACAAGGTCTAGACCTTTTTAAGTATTTTATTTCTAACATCATAAGAAATGAATTGGTTCCATATTCTTCTTTATCTTTTTACATAATACACTATCATTTTCAGATTTAAAGTAAAATAAATATATGAATTGTGTTTCGGTGAAGCCCTTTCATGGCCAGCTTAATGATTGTGTAGTACCAGACGTCGACTGCTAGTGTTTTATGAAATCAAGGATTTACTTTATTGAAACAGTGTGCTTTAGCCTGAAAGTTACTGCTGCTCCATCATTAACAAAACAGTAAGTTTTTTAAAATGAATTAATTTTAATTTAATTCATTCTCCTGAAATTAAAATTCCTGGTTAAAAGTGGAGTGAATGCTATTTATAATCCAACTTTTTACATCACATCCATTGATCTAGCTATCCTCTCTTTTCACTCCAAAGAAAAGATAATAGAATAATACATTAGATATACTATAGAGATGCAAAATTATAATGTTTTTCATTTTACTGTTGGAATTTCTTATTGTAACATTGTATGATAACCTGAAATGTCTACTTGTGCCTTTGCTTTAAACAATTATTAAAGTTTTTCATTTTATAAGAATTTCTGTTTCCTTAAACTATTCACCTTAAAAGGGGAGAGGCATCAATACACTATTAACAATACTTGGCTTGGGGCACCTGGGTGGCTCAGTCGTTAAGCGTCTGCCTTTGGCTCAGGTCATGATCCCAGGGTCCTGGGATCGAGTCCCGCATCAGGCTCCCTGCTCCGCGGGAAGCCCACTTCTCCCTCTCCCACTCCCCCTGCTTGTGTTCCCTCTCTCGCTGTGTCTCTCTGTCAAATAAGTAAATAAAATCATAAAAAAAAAAAAAAAAACCAATGCTTGGCTTAACATCACCTATTCATGAATGAGGTTTGTGCTCCGTGAGTACGGGGACCATATCCATCTGGTCCACCATGTATAATTAGTGCCAGAGAGCCTGGTACATGAGATTTTTCAGTTTAATGAAAGGCAAGATATCTAGCTTTATTATTTCTTTCAGGAACATGCTAACTTTTTGAAAGTATTAATAGCGATATTTTTATCTTTTAGGTGATTGAATCGATTAGCAACTAAGTTAATAAGTATATTCAAATATATAATTTGAATATGTTATTATGAAAAGAAAGTTATGCTTTCTGCATCTTTATCACAATGTTAACATTGTTTACTTCAGAAGCAGTAGTTCACTATATATTCTTTGTTCCTGAAGGATTGAAGACACTTTACAAAGGCATATGAAATATGACAAGATAGTTGTAACCCAGGGTCTGTCCTCCTTGGCACTATTGGCATTTGAGGCCAAATTGTGGCAGGAGGCTTTCCCTTCCGTTGTAGGGATGTGCAGCAGCATCCATGGCTTCTACCCACTAGATGCCAGTACCACCCCTTCTTCAGTTGTGACAACCCAAAAGGTCTCCAGTTGTTGCCAGTGTCCCCAGTAAGGAGGACTGAGAATGGAAATCACCCCTCGTTGCGAATCTGTGGTATAAATTTAGAAGTGGGTCAAAAAACAATAAGCTGCTAGGACCAAAACTAAAAATATATGCATCTATTAAAGACAGATCGCAAATTTGACTCTAATAGTAAGAAAAATAAAATTTGAACCACAGTGAGGTGCCACTTCACACTTATGAGGATGGGAATTAAGAAAAAAAAGTGTTGGCAAGGATATGGAAAAATTGGAACTCGTGCATTGTTGGGAATGTAAAATGGTGCAGCCAATGTGAAAAATTTTGGCAGTTCCTCAAAATAGTTAAACATAGAATTACCATATGATCCAGCAGTTCCACTTCTAGATATATACTCAAAAGAGATTCAAACAGAGATCTGTACACCAGTGTTCATAATAGTATTATTCACAATAGCCAAAAGATAGAAACAACATGACCATTAGTAACAGGTGAATGAGTAAATAAAATGTGGCATACATACAATGGAATATTACTCAACTATAAAGAATGAAATTCTAATACATACCACAATGTGGATAAACCTTAAAAACATGTTAAATAAAATAAGCTCAACACATAATATGGTTCTGCTGATATGAAGTAGCTAGAATAGCAAATTCAAAGAGACAAATAGAGTAGCTGTTACGAGGGAAGAGGGGCTTGGGGGGGTAGGGGAGTTATTGTTTAATGGATACGGAGCTTCTGCTTGGGGTAATGAAAAGTTCTGAAAATGGACTTTGGTGGTGATGGTTGCACGACACTGAATGTATTTAATGCTGCTGAATTGTACACTTAAAAATTAAAACGGTAAAAAAAATTAGGCATGTTAATAACTTAAAGTCAGCTTATAATTAAATACGTTCAAATAAAGATATATAGAAGAGAGAAAAAACAAATCTGAATAGTTATAAAATTTACGGGGCCCATGAAAAATAATTTTTTTTGATGTAGATTTTTTTTTTTTAAGATTTTATTTTTTGACAGAAAGAGACAGCGAGAGAGGGAACACAAGCAGGGTGAGTGGGAGAGGGAGAAGCAGACTTTGCGCTGAGCAGGGAGCCCAATGCAGGGCTCGATCCCAGGACCCTGGGATCATGGCCTGAGCCGAAGCCAGATGCTTAACGACTGAGCCCCTAGATGTAGATTTCTAACACTAGACTGGGACTCAAGCTTTGTGTTAATGAAACCTGGACAAATCACGTAATTCTATGGCCTCCTTGATGCTTCTTGAATACCACACTCCTATCCAGAGCCTTGCCCGTCCTGGAATGGTGTTTGGCCATGTTCCCACAAGGCTAGCTCCCCACCTCCTCCTGGTTTCTGCTCAGGTATCACCCCCAGGGGAGGACTTTTCTGACCATTCCTTTTTAAGTCTCCTCCCAGACTTATTTTTCTCCATAACATTGACGACCGTCTGACATTCTACACATTTTACGTCTTCATTTGTTTTTGTCGACCCACTCTAGATTAAAAGCTTTATGATTTTCATCTCTATCCCCAGTTACTCAGAATAGTGCTTTAGCTCACAATAAATGTTTGTTGAATGAATGCATAGTTGAATAAATCACATTACCTCAGTTTGTTTACTATTAAAATGGGCTAAATAACATCTTTGGAGATATAAATGTCAGTGGAAACCCCAGAATCCCAATGCAGCCAACCTAGCTCCCAGGATCTCTTAATTCCTGACCACTGCTTTGGCGTAAGACATTCAGCAGGCACTGATGAGGAGGCCAAAGAGGAGGCAGACCAACTCCTGTCCTCACACATGGAATGAGAGATGCAAGTGTACAGATATAATATCATGAGAATTCAAAGGTTATGTCTAGCGTAGGGGAATGGTCTCCTTTGACCGCTTCCCCTGCTCCTCGCCCATCCAGAAGCCCCATCTTGCCCATGGCTGGGCCTATGACTCCTGTCACAACTGCCTGGTGTGCCCCACTATCTCCTATCTAATGGCCTGCTCATACAGGGGTGCTAATATCTCCTGATTTGAGTGCATGGCCACATCCCTCCTGCATTCTAGATTTCACCATGGATGTCTAGAAATGAAGCCTCTTCAACCAGTATGGGGGATTTCAGGCCCAGAGAACCATTCTAAATCGTCCTGAATTGACTCTCACAAGGTAGCTGCTACCATGTCCATGTAAGATCTATCAGCTGTTGTGTCCTCACCCCCTTGTCACTCAGGCTGGCCACTTGTTCAGAGACTGTGCGGGATCTTCTCTGAGGCTGTCCTCGGTAATAGGAGAGATCAGGGCTAGGTGGAAAAAAACCAGTTGACTTTAAAGATGTTGTTTCTCTGATTTTTTTTTTTTAAAGGAAATGCATACTGTACACATGAGAGACTCCAAAGCTGAAAGATGCTGTGGCAGTTGAGACGCACCTGGGAGCCCCCAACTGTTCCCTGCCTCTGCTTCAGGGGGTGGGACAGAGAGTGGAGCAGAGCAGTCAAGTCATCGAGCCTTGAACCTGGTGTCTCCTCCCTGGCCAAGGGCTCTTCTTCCTCTTCAGGCAGAGGCTTTTCTGGTCTCTGGTGTCACCTCTGCACCCACCCCAGGCAGGACTGGACTACATGCCCCTCTTGGTGTTTGCTGTACATCATCCTTCAAGACACAGTTGTGCGGGAGCCTGCCTAACCTTGACCAGGCTGACTCTTCCTGTGGGTAGAAGAGATAGCATCCACTCCCCACGGTCCCGCATTGTCACTTCTGTGTTGTAGGTCTCAAGGTCCAGCTTCTGCCCCTGTGCCTGTCACCAGAGCTCAGGATTGGACCAACCACGTTCCATTTACAAAAACTTTAAAAGCTTTGGTGCATGAATGAATGTCCATCTCTGCAGCCTCCCACTACCAGATAAGCTTCTGGTCCGGTTTAGGCTGCTCAGCCTAAAGAAGTCTCTGAGCCGGGTCCCTCTCCCCAACCCCTCCTCAGCCTGGCTGAGCTCCTGCCAGTGCCGCAAACTGCCAGGGGAGGAGGTGGAAAACCAAACTGGGGGGTCATGACGTGAAGCATAAACTTATAAAATACAAAGGTAAATGTCATGCATTTCCCCCCAGGTACAGTCCAAGTCTTCCCTTTCCTGGCAAACTACCTTCCAGTTCTGTCCTTGGGAGGGGTGTTCCTGGCAGGCAGCAGCCCGGGCCAGTGCTGCGATTTGAGTAATCACAGGGCCAAGTGGGGTGTGTGGGAAGGTGTGCTGTTGGGTCTGGCTCACAGCCCTGAACAATCTGTAGCTATTTTAAACGTATCCCACAGCCTTTCATTTGCTTCACTAATTTCTCTAAAATAGAATTGTCTATTTGTGGGTCAAAATTGGAGAAACTTCTTGTTCATCACCAAACTGCTCTTTGGTGAGACTGGAGACAACACACGTGCCCAAACCCAAAAGGGCTAGCAGGTGGTAAGTGATTAAGTGCTCAGTGTTTGCTAGAAGAGATTGTGCATTGCATCTCTGAATCCCCAGAACCAATCAATACAGGCCACTCAGAAAATGGTTATTGATTTGAATGTTCCTTCTCCTGCTTTGACTTCTCATTGCATTTCAGTTCCATATTCCTGGTGTCAACATGATATTTCCACATAAATGTGCTGTTTGAGGAGCTGGCCTGACGGTCTCTATTTCCTATCTCTGCCAGTGGTGGTAATAATACCAGTTGTTGTTCTTGTTTTTGTTGTTGTTATTGCATACCCTAAAATCTCAGTGGCTTACAGCATCTTTTCTGACTCATGCTACATGTCCATCAAAAGTTGCCCACTGCTCTGCCCTCCACTGTTTTTACTCTAGGACCCGGGCTGGTGAAGCCACTTCTATTTTGAACATTGCTGATGATTAGGGCAGAGGGAAAAGTGATATGGTGAACAACATGCTGGCTCCCAAAACTTTTGCCAGGAAGTGATATACTTCACTTCCAGCCATATTTCATTGGCTAAGGTAAGTCACATGATTCAGACACCTTCAGAGGGAAGCGGTGAATATTTGGAAACATGGTGCTTACTTTGTTAACTATTCTAAATACATTTAAAAAAAAAAACAGTTTTATTTTAAGTCACACACCAAAACTTTTGGCCCTTTAAAGTATAAAATTACATAATTTTTAGTATATGCACACAGTTATTCAATCACTAATGACAATGGCTCCTACCAATTTCAGAATATTCACATCAATTTCAGAATTTTCATCACCCCAAAAAAGAAACCCCATACTCATTAGTGGTCACTCTCTATTCTCTTCTTCCCCTAGTCCCTACTATTACTAGGCAATTACTAGTCTACTTTGTTTCTATAGATTTGTCTATTTGAGACATTTCACATACATGGAATGATACAATAGATGACCTTTTGTGTGGGATTCACTTAGCATAATGTTTTTGAGACTCATTCATGTTGTAGCATGTATCAGTATCTCATTCCTCGCACCGCCCCAAATAACATTCCAGTGTTTTTTTTATCTGTTCATCACTTGATAAACATTTGGGTTGTTACTAATTCTTTGCTATCATGAATGATGCTGCTATGAACATTTGTGTACACATTTCTGTGTGGATGTAGGTTTTTCAATTCTCTTGAGTACATACTTAAAAGAGGTATTTCTGGGTCATATGGTAACTCTGCTTTCTGGTAACATTTTGAGGAACTACCAAATTGTTTCAAGTGTCTGCCGTGTTTTACAATTCCACCAACAATGTATGAGGATTCCAATTTCTCCATACCTTCATCAACACTTATTATTGTCTGTCCTTTTTATTTTAGGCATCCTAGTAGGTATGAAGTGGTAGCTTATAGTGGTTTTGATTTGCATTTCCCTGATGACTAATGATGTTGAGCATCTTTTCATGTGCTTAATGACTCTTTGTGTATCTTTTTGTGTGTGGAGGGGGAAGAGTCTAGATTGTTTTTTATTATGTTCAATTAGCCAATATATAGTACATCATTAGTTTTTGATGTAGTGTTCAACAATTCATTAGTTGTGTATAACACCCAGTGTTCATTATAACATGTGCCCTCCTTAATACCCATCACCCGGTTACCCCATTCCCCCCCATCCCCCTTCCTTCTGTCACCTTCAGTTTGTTTCCCGGAGTCCAGAGTCTCTCATGGTTTGTCTCTCTCTCTGATTTCTTCCCATTTAGTTGTCCTTCCCTTTCCCTGTGGTCCTCTATGCTATTCCTTATATTCCACATATGAGTGAAACCGTATGACAATTGTCTTTCTCTGCTTGACTTATTTCACTTAGCATAATCCCCTCCAGTCCCATCCATGTTGATGCAAATGGTGGGTATTCATCCTTTCTGATGGCTGAATAATATTCTATTGTATATATGTACCACATCTTCTTTATCCATTCATCTGTTGAAGGGCATCTCGACTCCTTCCACAGTTTGGCTATTGTGGACATTGTTGCTATGAACACTGGGATGCATGTGCCCCTTCTTTTCATACATCTTTATCTTTGGGATAAATATCTATTAGTGCAATTGCTGGGTCATAGGGTAGCTCTATTTTTAATGTCTTGATGAACCTCCATACTGTTTTCCAAAGCGGCTGTACCAAGTTGCATTCCCACCAACAGTGTAAGAGGGTTCCCCTTTCTCCACATCCTCTCCAACATTTGTTGTTTCCTGTCTTGTTAATTTTTGCCATTCTAACTGGTGCAAGGTGGTATCTCATTGTGGTTTTGTTTTGTATTTCCCTGATGGCCAGTGATGTTGAACATTTTTTCATGTGTCAGTTAGCCATTTGTATGTCTTCTTTGGAGAAGTGTCTGTTCATGTCTTCTGCCCATTTCTTGACTGGATTATTTATTTTTTGGGTGTTGAGTTTGAGACATTCTTTATAGATCTTGGATACCAGCCCTTATCTTTTTTAGAAATGTCTATTCAAAGCCCTTATGCATTTTTTTAATTGGGTTGGGGTTTTTGTTGTTGTTGAGTTGTAAGATTCTTTATTCTGCATACAAGTCCCTTATCATGTATGATTTGCAAATATTGTCTCCTTATTCCATAAGCTGTCTTTTCACTTTCCAAATGGTATCCTTTGATGCATAAAAGTATTTAATATTGATGAAATCCATTTTGTCTATTTTTCCTTCGGTTGCTTGTACTTTTGGTGTCATATTTAAGAAACTATTGCCTAATTCAAGGTCCCTATATTTTCTTCTAGGAGTTTGAGAGTTTAGCTCTTAAATTTAGATTGATGATCCATTTTGTATATCATATGAGGTAGGGGTAAAGTACTTTTTTTATATAAACCTTTATTTTGAAATAATTTAGACTTACAGAAAGGTTGCAAAGATAGTACAGAGTTCCCCTATAAATACCTTAACCACCTTCATGTAATGTCTAACATAAATATTGTACATCTGTCAAAATAAGAAATTATTAATGGTATGATAGTTTTAACTAAACTGTAGGCTTTTAGATGCCCCGTTTTTCTACAAATGTCCTTTTTTTTTTCTATTCCAAGATCTAATTCAGGATACCACATTGCATTTAGCTAAGTCCTTTTTCTATGTTAAGTCATTTAATCCTCACAATAGTGTAATTCACTTTGCAGATGAGGAAATTAATGCACAAAGAGCCAAAGTCACTTGCCCAAGGTTATATAGCTAATAAGTGATGGAATTTTTCTCATCTTTGTCATCAATACCAAATTGTAGATAAATTATACTATATCCTCCAGTTACATCCCAAGGAAGGTGCATGGAGTTAAATGTTGTGATGTTGCTTGCCTGAAAATGTTTTTATTCTATGTGATTGACAGTTTGGGCAGTATGGCAGAGACTGCCCAATGTCCCCTGATGTCTTTGCATTCTTTCACAATGCTGTCCCTTGGTATGGGGGCTTTTTTCATTCATTGTGTTGGGCTCTTACTGAATCCTTTCAATAGGGAGACTTATGTCCTTCAGATTTGGAAACATTTTACTTATTTCTGTGATAATTTTCTTTCTCATTCTTTTAGTGAGATGTTGGGGCCCCAGGATTGATCCTCTAATTTGCCTGTCTTTTTCTCTCCTGGTTTCCTTATTTAGTGAGTCATTTTCCAGAATTGAGACTATATGTACACATTATTATGTGACCTGATTTTTTAACTTAACTTTTTTTTACATATTTTAATGGCTGTACATCATATAAACAATCTTAAATTTATTTAACCAATGTTTCATTGTTGGGCATGTTTCCCTATTATTGCCATGAAACTGCTTAAAGTAAGTTGTAACACACACCTTTATTTCCTTATGATATATTATTAAAAACTGAATTCCTAGGTATTTTGAATACTTTTTTGTGATACATTATGTCAATTACCCTCCACAAATTAACATTTCCATTAGTAATATAAAAGAATGATTATTTTCGGGGCACCTGGGTGGCTCAGTCAGCTCAGGTCATGATCAAAGGGCCCAGGGATCAAGCCCCAATTCAGGCTCCCTGCTCAGCAGGGAGTCTGCTTCTCCCTCTCCCTCTGCCCCTCCTCATTCTCTCTCTCTCAAATAAATGAAGTCTTAAAAAAAAATGTTTATTTTCCTTATAGAACATACTTTTGGAAGCAAATAATCTAATTTAAAACTGAAGACATATTCATTATAAATGGAAGCTTGTGGTATTGAATATATTTAGGGGAAATTTTCCTATCTAATCTGAGAGATAGCTTCATAGACTGTAGTTATAACATATATTAACACTATTATGCTTCCAACCATCCTTAGAACAAATACTTCGGATTATACATAGAGTTATCTTTTCTCTGGCTTAATGAAAAGCATCCTTGTCCTAGAGCTGTGATACTGAGGCATTAGATTAGCATGGCCAAGGCACTGAGAAGAATAAGGTGGCCAAGAGCTTTCAAACACCCAGTGATTTACCATTAGCTGAATTTTATTTTTTAATTTTAATTGAAGTATAGTTAACATACAGTGTTATATTAGTTTCAGGTGTACAGTATAGTGATTCAACAATTCTATACTCAGTGCTTATCACCATAAGTGTACTCTTAATCTCCTTCATCTCTTTACCCCATTGCCCCACCTACCTACCCTCTGATAACCATCAGTTTGTTCTCTAAAGTTAAGAGTCTGCTTTTTGTGGGGCACCTGGCTGGCTCAATTGGTACAACATGTGACTCTTGATCTCAGGGTTGTGAGTTCAAGCCCCATGTTGGGCATGGAGCCTACTTAAAAAAAAAGAGTCTGTTTTTTCCTTTGTCTCTTTTTTCCTTTGTTCATTTGTTTCTTAAATTCTATATATTAGTGATATATGGTATTTGTCTTTCTCTGACTTATTTCGCATAGCATTATACTCTGTAGCTCCATACATGTTGTTGCAAATGGCAAGATTTCATTCTTTTTGATGGCTGAGTAATATTCCATGGTATACATGTATACCACATCCTTATCCATTTATCTATCAATGGACACTTGAGCTGCTTCCATAATTTGGCTATTGCAATAAACATAGGGGTGCATATATCTTTTCCAATTAGTGGTTTTATATTTTTGGGTAAATACACAGTAGTAAAATTACTGGATCTTAAGGTAGTTCTAATTTTAAGTTTTTGAGGAACCTCTATACTGTTTTTCCACAGTGGCTGCACCAGTTTGCATTCCCACTAAAGTGCACGAAGGTTACTTTTTCTCCACATCCTCGCCAGCACTTGTTTCTTGTGTTTTTGATTTTAGTCATTCTGACAGATATGAGGTAATATTTCATTGTGGTTTTGATTTGTATGTTGCTGATGATGAGTGCTGTTGAGCATCTTTTCATGTATCTGTTGGCCATATGGATGTCTTCTTTGGAGAAATGTCTGTTCATGTCTTCTGTCCATTTTCTTAATTGGATTATTTGTCTTTTGGGTGCTGAGTTGTATAAGTTCTTTATATATTTTGGATACTAACCCTTTATCAGATATGTCATTTACAAATATCTTCTCCTCTTTGGTAGGTTGTCTATTAGTGATTGTTTACTTTGCTGTGCAGAAGTTTTTTTATCTTGATGTAGTCCCAATAGTTTATTTTTCCTTTTGTTTCCCTTGCCTCAGGAGACATATCTAGAAAAATGCAGCTATGGCCAATATCAGAGAAATTACTGCCTATGCTCTCTTCCAGGATTTTTATAGTTTCAGGTCTCACATTTAGGTCCTTAATCCATTTTGAGTTTATTTTTGTGCATGGTTAAGAAAGTGGTCCAGTTTCATTCTTTTGCATGTAGCTATCCAGTTTTTCCAACACCATTTGTTGATGAAACTGTCTTTTACCATTACATATTCTTGCCTCCTTTGTTGAAGATTAATTGACCATGTAATTGTGGGTTTATTTATTGTGGGCTCTTTATTCTGTTCCATTGATTTATTATTAGCTGAATTTTAAATAAACTGCTTTGGATATAGAAAACTCATAACCAGTGTTCACCAAAATGAAGGTATCACCTTCCTAGACAGGATTTGTCAAGGACTAGAAGATAGCCAAAAAACCTTAGTAGGCTTAGTGATAAAAAAAAAAAAAAAAAAACCCAAATCTGGAATAACCACCTAACCCCACTATAAAAGTAAAGATTTCTATAATTTTCTTTGCCTCAAAAGCTATTTCTAATAAGTGTCCTTATTCTTTATAGATGCATCCTGAAATATTTACAGAAGAAATGGTATGATATTTGGGATTTACTTCAAAATAGGTGAAGAAGGGGAGAAGGGAGAGGGGAGATATGTTTAAGTCTGGCCATAGATTTACTGTTGAAGTCCATGGTGGGTACACAGGGTACATTATACTATTCTCTATATATATATGTTTGATATTTCCCCCCAAAAAAACCCACACAAAAAATAAAACCTTTTCTATGAACATGTGGGAGAAACTGTTTCAGGTCTTTAGATTTGGAAATTTAAATACAGTCTCAGAGGCAAGAGGAAGGGTTGTAGCCCAGATGTGAGTTGGCTCATGGGAGGCTCACTGTACCTAACTCTACAAACCATGGTCGATGGCCTAGATTTTTGTAGCTCACAAGTCAGTTTCTAATTGGAGTTCAGTAACGGTCTTTCACTTGAAGCAACTGATTAAAAAATATGAATTCAGGGGCATCTGAATCTAGCTGAAATTATTTGGAAAAAAAAAATTAAAAAATTAAAAATATGAATTCAGGGGCTCCTGGGTGGCTCACTCAGTTAAGCTCCTGACCCTTGATTTTGGCTCAGGTCATGATCTCAGGGTCCTAGGATGGAGCCTGCATCAAGCTCCATGCTCAGCAGGGAGTCTGCTTGAGGGTTCTTTCCCTCTCCCTCTGTTCATTCTCTCTCTCTCAAATACATAAATAAATCTTTAAAAAATATGAATTCAATAAAGCATCTGATGTGCTGGAAATTTAGATCTTGACTTAGATGTATATCTAAGTAAAAATTAACCAAGCTATACTCTTAAGATTTATGCAATATTTTTGTATGTAAATTATACATCAATAAAGGTTTATAAAAGAGAATAAAGCACCCAAGACTATTTCTAGAGCTGTTTAAGAATTACTGTAAATTACAAGCTCTGATCCTTAAAAACAAGTGGTATTAATTATCTGTTCCATCTACAAGCATGATCATACCCAGCAGAATAGCATCATTTATCTTATCTTTTATAAAGCCAGCCTGAACAAAAGACCATTTAGTGTGTTTGCTTACTATAGGGGGACAGCATAACCAGTTAAAAGTCTGGGCTTTAATGTCAAAATCACTTAGGTGTTTTTTTTTTTTTTAAAGATTTTTAATTTATTTGAGAGAGAGAGAATGAGAGGGAGCAAGCACATGAGAGGGGGAGGGTCAGAGGGAGAAGCAGACTCCCTGCCGAGCGGGGAGCCTGATGCGGGACTGGATCCAGTGACTCCAGGATCATGACCTGAGCCGAAGGCAGTCGCTTAACCGACTGAGCCACCCAGGCGCCCTAAAATCACTTAGGTTTGAAAGCCATTAAATAACTGTATGACTTTGGGCAAAATTTCCTTACCCATAAAATAGGAATAATAATAACTGCCTATCTCAAGGGTTGTTGTATTCAATGAGATGAAATGGTGAAAGAACTTGGCACAATCTCATAGTTAACAACCAATATAAATTAGTTATTAGCTTGATTGACAAATATCGAACCTGGGTTTATCAGGCTAATGTATACATAAGGACCAGGGAGACTAGGGTGCCTGAGTGGCTCAGTTGGTTGAGTGTCTGCCTTCAGCTCACGTCATGATCTTGGAGTCCTGGGATCAAGCCCCGTGTTGGGCTTGGCAGCCTTTTTTTTGGTTTTTTTTTTTTTTAATTTTTAAAAAAGATTTTATTTATTTATTTGAGAGAGAGAGCGCATCCACAAACAGGGGGAGCGGCAGAGGGAGAGGGAGAAGCAGGCTCCCCATGAAGCAGGGAGCCTGGTGCGGGGCTTGATCCCGGGATCCAGGATCATGACCTGAGCCAAAGGCAGATGCTTACCCAACTGAGCCACCCAGGCGCCCCCAGGTAGACTTTAGATATGAATTTTCTGTTATATCCCAACATTCTACTATTTATTGCTTTGAACTTTCTCAGCCGTTGGGTCTGTTGGCAGGAATTGGTTATAGGGCCAACTACACAAGTTCAACACAGACACACTCTATTCTGCTGCCCCTTATTAACACTTATATTCAATCTGAAAGAACCTGAGCAACAAAATAGTTTTTGTAGATTAGCAAGGCAACTCTTTCTGTTGTCAAAACAGAAAGACAAGCACTATTCTATATGCAGATAAGATAATTCTTACTATCTCAAACTCAGAGCTCCTGACAAAATTCTCTTGACTAATCACTGCCAGAAAAGTTAGATATTTGCAAAATAAATTTACGTTTGGTAGGTACTTGGTAGATATTTCTCATCTTGTAACTAGTTTATGATGATATAACAATGTTATATTTGGTTTAATTACCTCTGTGTACATCACAAATACTTGATCCCATAGGGTATGGCAGGATGTAGCAAGTTGTGACTCCTGGGCATGCTTAATTAAGATTTTATTTTGGTGTTAATATTTTTAAAAGGTGTTTTTATATTAAGATTATATTGATGCTGAATCTAGCTGAAATTATTTGGATGTTCATTATACTATTCTTTAAGCTTTTCTGGATGAAAATATAAAATTGGAAGAATATTATTTTGGCCATGTTCTTTGGAAGTAATGTTTTAGGGTCTCATTTGTGTGATAGGCAGACTCAAAACAATTTCCTTGAGAAAACCTTACACTTGACTTTGGTTTTCCCTTGTAGGTGAGAAAAGCCTTTAAAACAGCCAGCTATCCTTCATACCTCAGCTTTCATAATAAGGCATACTCTACTCTGAATTGTCTATTAAGGTGTATGTGTCTGAATTTTGACAACTCAGAACAGCTACATTCCAGGATTTAGCTGGGAGTATAATCTCATTTTGTCATCCAATATTTATTAAAAACTCAGTAGGGAGAAGCAATTTTCAGGGAGGATTATTCAAAGTATACATCAGCTTATGCATTTTTTTCAGACAGTCTAGGCTAAAACATATCCATGGATTAAACCAGATCAATAGACAGCTGGTACCTTGCTAGACAGTGCCATAGTTTCCCAAAGTATAATTTTTACCTAATTGTCCTTCTGTGTGATGTCAACAATGTATATCAAGTGTTATGAGACACAGCAACTTTTGTTGCATCTATTTTAAGGATATCTGAAAACACAATAACCATTTTTTAGGACCCCAGGGAAAAATATATCTGATCTTGGTACCAAAAATAGTTAATAGTATTAATCTCAACTTGGCAATTAAGAAAGAAAGAGAAAATGAAAGAGAGAGAGAGAGAGAGAAAGAAAGAAAGAAAAAGAAAGAAAGAAAGAAAGAAAGAAAGAAAGAAAGAAAGAAAGAAAGAGGAGAAAGAAAATTTCCACCTACCCTCTCTGACTCCTTCCTCAGAGACTCCTAGCAAAGACATTAAGTTTTGGTAAGAGAAGTATCATAGAATATTCCAAAATCAATGCCTTTCTACAATCCAAACTGCAAAATACTTCCCAAAGCAGAAGCAAAAATGTCTTTATGCAAAAAGTAGATCACATTCTTCTGCAACTGGTAGAATATTTTGATGCTCCAAAATCCTAACCCCTGCTTCATA
Source organism: Neomonachus schauinslandi (assembly GCF_002201575.2). Lineage (NCBI taxonomy): Eukaryota > Metazoa > Chordata > Mammalia > Carnivora > Phocidae > Neomonachus > Neomonachus schauinslandi. The sequence continues at coordinate 76,383,131 of NC_058406.1, read as the reverse complement.
TTACTCGAGTCTCAGATTTGCAGCACAAACTGCAATGTGTCAACTGGTTGTATTAGTCAGGGTTCTCCAGAGAAGCAGAATCAATAGGATATATATAGACATACAGGTTTTCCCCACTATCCTAAAGTAGAGCATTCATATGAAACCTTTTGTAAGCTGAGATGGTGTAAAGCAAAAAAGCAATTACCATTCATTTATATTGAAAATTTTTTGAGTGTTCCCCAACCCCAAAAATAACCTCTCTTAGGCTTTTCTAATACCTTAGAACACATCTTGCTGACAGATAAATAAAATCAGTCCAGAAAAAGCACAGATGCTCACAGACACAGTTCAAAGCTATGGCAGCTTGGGGCACCTGGGTGGCCCAGTCAGTTAAGCTTCTGACTCTTGGTTTTGGCTCAGGTTTTGATCTCAGGGTCATGAGATGGAGCCCTGCATCAGGCTCTGGGCTAAGCGGGGAGTCTGCTTGAGATTCTTTCTCCCTCTCCCTCTGCCCCTCCCACTCGTGCCCTCTTTCTCTAAAATAAATAAATAAACTTTCAAAAAGAAAAAAAAAAAAGCTATGGCAACTTGATGCTGAGATGCTGAGTGCCGTTCCTGTGGAAGGAGCTTGGTGGGACCACTCTCACTGCTCAGGGATGAGTGCTTCCTCCATAAGTGCTTGATGCAAAATATGCTGAATACTATTTTCACTTTTTTGCCTTTTTTCATATCCTCTTAAACAGCTCTAGAAGTCAAGTCTTTGGTGTTTTATTCTTTTTTATAAACTGAATATATGTATGTATGTTATACATACAGTAAAAGGACATAAATCTTAAGACTCTAGCTTGGTTAATTTTTACATAGATATATACCCAAGTCAAGATTCTTTTCAGATTCCTTTCTGTTAGCAAAAACAGGTACTAACTAAGCCTTTTGTAACAGCAAGTGGCATAAAGCAAACTTTTGAAAAGCAGGGGATACCTGTACATAAGAAGAGATTTATTACAGGAATTGGCTTACACTGTTATTGGAGGTCAAGAAGTGCCGCATTCTGCCAGCTAGAGAGCCAGGGAACCAGTGGTAGAATTCATTCTCACTCCAAATGCCTGGAAATCAGGGTAGCTGATGATGTCACTCCAGTTACACGTGAGAACTGGAGGACTGCTGGTATACGTGAACCCTGAAGGCCCAGAACCGGGAGGGCAAGAGAAGAGGAACGTCCCAACTCAAGATAAGAAAGATGGATATGGACAGAGAGAGAAGTCCCCCTTCTTTTCCACCTTTTTGTTCTATTAGGGCCTTCGGTAGATTGGATGATGCCGGCCAACGGTGAGGGCAATCTTCTTTACTCAATCTACTGATTCAGTGTGGTTTGGTAGAAAGAGACAAGATTTGGAATCAACAGATTTGGTTGGGTTTTAAAAAGCTGATAGCTATGGGACACCAGGGTGGCTCATTTGGTTAAGTGTCTGCCTTTGGCTCAGGTCATGATCCCAGGGTCCTGGGATCGAGTCCCGCATCGGGGTCCCTGCTTAGCAGGGGACCTGCTTCCCTCTCCCTCTGCCTGCCGCTCTGCCTACTTGTGCTCTCTCACTACTTCTCTGTCAAGTAAATAAATAAAATCTTAAAAAAAAAAAAAGGCTAATAGCTATCAGAACCTGGGCTTTTTTTTTTTTTTTAAAGATTTTATTTATTTATTTGACAGAGAGAGCTAAGGGAGGGGACACAAGCAGGGGGAGTGGGAGAGGGAGAAGCAGGCTTCCCACCGAGCAGGAAGCCCGATGCGGGGCTCAATCCCAGGACCCTGGGATCATGACCTGAGCTGAAGGCAGATGCTTAATAACTGAGCCACCCAGGTACCCCGAACCTGGGCTTTTTAAACACTGGTGTCCTTATGCAGGAAACAGGAGACTCTAATGCTTGCCTCAGAGAACTCTCAACCTTCGCTACTCCTCCATGAGGCCAGCAAGCTGCAGCAGGGCTAGAACACCCAGTGGGTTCTAGCGGTCTGCCCAGGGATTTGCCTCACAGCTGGCCTAAGGTTTCCAGGATCCCCAGCTCCTACCTTACCTTTAGGATGGGGTCAGACATTGCCTCTAGGGGAGCTGTGTTTTGTGAATAATTTTTAAAAGTTACAATATAGAGGCTTTACTGTTTTAAAGGGAAGTGTTTCATCTGGGGTAGAGTAAAATGATAACCAAACATCCTGGAGGAAATGATGAAAAACTCAAAAGAAAAATAATTCTACATTTCTCTCTCATTACATTTTCCATTCACCAAGTAAAATCTACTCCTTTTTTTTTTCCATAAAAGTTCACACTGGGTATGTTTCTATGAAGAGTCATCTCATACAGCCCACACATAAGATGACACTTTATTCAATCTGTTCTTAGGAACAATGTAAAAATATATATGTGGTGAGGTTAACAACGTTCTTATTTGAACTCTGAACACCAAAGCTGAGCGCCTCTATGTCTTCAGATGTTTGAAATCCTTAATGTAAAAGTGTAATTTAAATTTTTCATAGTAATAGAGTATATTTTATAATGTGACAACATTTAAATATATCAGTCCCAAAATGTTTATTAAAAGAAAACAGTGTTTTTCTTTTTGTTAGAAGAGGTTCCAAATATTAATACGAGATTGGGTCTTACTCATAGCGTAAGTCTTATATTAATTTGTTTATCTCCAAATTTCTCCTTTACCCCATTTCCCAATTTTTGCATATGTTGGTAAAAAAAGCATTACCCATTTTCCATAAATGATGATACCATCTAATCTTATTCTGACTTACAGTGTCATTTGAATTTTATTTTGATAGCCTGCCACTCACAAGAGTAGAAGGAGACAATTATATTACCTAACACTTGAATTAGGTATCACACAATTATCACTCCGCATTTATTTTCTTTGAACTCATACAATTTAGAAAATATATAAAACTTGTATTTCTATCTGACTACACTCACCAAAACAGCCAATCCAAAGACAAAAGTTAAATAATTTTTTAATACCAAGAGGAAAAAACCATGGCAATATGACAGGGTATGACCACTGTCTAACAAATGCTTCTTGTGTACAAAATAAAGACCTGTTCAATGTCTGGTCTTTAACCAAGGTCTAACTCTTCCATAGTTGATTTTTATAATCTGTTAACTATTTGTTAAGTGATATGAATTCTTTTGGTGTATGCATTACATAAATATGCTATCCAAAACATTTTTTTCTGGTATGTATCAAGAGCCTTAAAAATATTCATTGTTAGATCCAGAAATTCCACCCCTAAAAATATATCCTAAAGAAACAATTTAAAATGTGGGCAAAACTATATCTGGAAAACTTCCCATCACATTATTTAAAATAGTAAAAACTGAAAACAAGCTAAATACTAAGTTGGGAGTGATTGCATGAATTATAGTAATCTTGATGATAGAATCCTATTTTAGCAATAGAGAATGGTGGAAGATAATATTAAAGCAAGGAAAATGATTGCTATGATTTTTATTTATATAATTTTGTTATTTTTACTGAAAATCTGAAAAATAGAGAATAGAAATATGATTATAATATTCACTGAAAAAAGAATACACTTTTGTAGCTATGATATGGTTATAATTATGTGGGCTTTTTTTTTTTTTTTTTTTTTTTTAAAGATTTTTTTATTTATTTATTTTGAGAGAGAGAGAATGAGAGAGAACACATGAAAGGGGATAGGGTCAGAGGGAGAAGCAGACTCCCTGCCAAGCAGGGAGCCCGATGCGGGACTCGATCCCGGGACTCCAGGATCATGACCTGAGCCGAAGGCAGTCGCTTAACCAACTGAGCCACCCAGGCGCCCCTATGTGGGCTTTTTTAAGGCAGAGCAAAAATACTAGAATGTTGTTTTACTGGGGTTTCTTCTTTTTTTTCTTTATCAAATTAAATATGTGATAATTTATAGTAGAAAATATTTTTAAAAAATAAACCACTGCCTTCTTATACACAAAAATCTCTTGTCTGGCTTATGAAGGAGCTTCATGTCCAGTCCCATCCTGTGATTTTTTTTTTACTGTGTTTATTAAACATTGATTTTACTTTCAGTATGTCTTCCATAGCTACTCTCAGCCAATAGCTCAGGGTATTTGACACATGGGAGGCATCTCCTGTTTTAAAGATGGGCACACTAAGTCCTGACACAGTTACTCCCTTAACTTGCCCTAAATAAGTCTACAGAATATCTAGAAATGGAAATTGATCCTTGATTAATTTTCTTCTGACCTCTGATTTAAAAAAAAAAAAATCCAAGCCCCTGCAAATTACTATAATGAAGTTTACTTATGCAAAGTTGAATAAATTGAAGCAGGACGTGGAACAAGAAGGCTAAACCCAAGACACCCTCACTGGGAGAATTAGTCCATTCTTGGGGCCCAGAGGAACCCATGAAGAGCGGGTATCACAGGGCTTCTCCATGGTCTTGCAAGGTAAGTAGTTATTCTGACTTTACAGGTGAGAAACTGGGGCTGGGAAGGTTGAGCTAACTTTCCCAAGTTCACAGGGCTACTCACTGGCAGAACAGATTCATTTCAGTGAAGGACTATCTGCAAAAAGCCTGGACTCTTTCCCCTCCTTGGGAGCATTGCTGTGAGCATCAAATGAGGCAAACACTACAGAAAAGTATGCTGGAAAGGGGGACATTGCCCCTTTCTGTGGTTTCAAGATCCCCACTCTTCTTATGCCTACCCCAAAAAGAACAGAGATGGTAGCTGTAAAGCTTTGTGAAAATATAAACAAGAAACTGGCAATAACCTGTTACAATTTTCTTTTTTAAAAAAGTCTCAAATCTTTTGTTGTAGGGGAATTCTGATCTTGAGATGCTACTTGAAATAATGGGCCACTGGCCAGGGCTTGGAAATGTTTGTGATATGAAGAACATCATTTGTCTTTTGGCATCTACAGATATGTTATTATTTAATAATAATTAATAAATTACTGACAAAATAGCAAATTTTACACCCTCTTTTTGGAAAACCAGTATATATAGAAAATTATGCTCCAAGCCTAATTCTGCTTACCATTAGATCTATTTCAATTCCAAAGGAACACATTGGGGGAGGGATATTTTCTAGCTTTTGAAAATGTGCACTTTGGGGGCAGGGCAGTCTTATTCTCTTCGTTCTCTGTTTAGTGGTAAATGAGAGGTAGTTTGAAGTAGCGGGAAGTCAAGTTCATTGTATCATCATTTCCAGTGCTGGCTCTTAGCTGCTCCTTGGCACGTTTCTTAACCTTTCTGGGTACCCCTCTTTTTATTTTCTCCTCTGTTCCCCCTAAGTGTGGGAGTCAACACTATACACCTGGGAAATGACCTGATCTCTCTAGTCAGATATTTTTATGTGTATTTATTTGAATTGGTAATACACCCATTTGGTTCGAAACTTAAAAGATTATAAAGAGAAATTCTGTGCCATCTCACTCCCGCTTGCTTTTCTCTGGGTGTCCCTGTTCCAGTCCTCAGTTTTATTTTGCAAATTCAGAGGAGGTGAATGGCAAACTAAGCAAGATGACTAGGTTTAATCTGAATGAAAGGGATTTATTCTAAAGTGATACTATACAAGGTGATTATTTGTCCCCTTCATAGCCTCCCTCAAGTTTTCTGAGACTTCAAACAGCAACACTCAACTAAACTACTAGTCACAGCACCTTTTCAAGAAATTTTGACTTTGAACTTGCTCATGTGTAAAGGAAATGGTTCAACCATTTCTCTAGAACTTGGTTGATAATATTTTCTTTTGTTCCATTTACAATTTTCTTTTAAAATTTGCCTTTTTCTACTGTTGCATAAGATAGAAGGAATAAGGGAAAGATCTGTTTTGGACTGCTTTGAAATTTTTATACTTTAGGCCCGGACAAAGCATATAAGAATTAAAAGCTTATATACGAAATGCCTTAATTTCCCTTCAGTTTATTCAATATTTGTAATCCTTCTGGTTAAGATTGTTTACTTCTGGGTGCTAACCAATTTATAAGGAAAGGGGTGTTGAACAAATGAACAGCAGTGTAAGGAGAATAGCTAAGCAGACTATTAAGATGTGTCTAGTCCAGCACCTGGCACACAGTAGGTGTAGGACCATTGTTATATAAAATGTCTAATCTATTAAAACATGCTTGAACTACTGCCATAGTACCCAAATATTTTCTGCAAATCTTCGGGTTTACCAAACAAAAATCATTCTAAAAAATATTTCTCTCTAGCGAAACAGCTACAATGACCTTATTTTTCCATGATAACGCTGGCTTAATCTAAAATATGGTACGTTACTTTGCAAGAACTGAGGAGCAACACTCCCTTCTCCCTTCTGGCACTGGAGACTTAACTGTGCATGAAGTAGTGATCAAAATCTCACTCAATTCACTTAGGAAAGTAACGTAATTACGATATCCACCCCCGTCAGGAAAGGGTTCAGGTTTAAGCATACACAACAGGCCACACTCTATGGATCATGGCAGACATCTAGCGTTGGAAGTTGCTGCATTTGTTTATTTATGGGTGAGGCTTACATTTTTCCCCCTGTTCTATTAATAGAATTACTTAACTCCATTCATTCATTTAGTCAGTCCACAGACGTTTCTTAAAGCGTACCAGGGAGATAATAGTGAAGATCCGTGCCTACCCTCAAGGAACACACAATCCGAGCGAAGATTTACTCTTCAATAGTCGTCGGGGGTGGTGCCTTTATGGCGCTGTATCGCTCCTCTCAGGACCAGGTGCCTGAGGTACCGCTCTCCCGGGCTGGCCCGGGCAGGGCGGGGTCAGCCGAGCCGCCGCCGCCGCTGCCCCCGCCGCTGCCCCCGCGCTCTCCCTCCCGCGCAGTCTTTAATTTCGCAGCTCCGACCACCGGAAATTAGCCGCGGGCGGAGGGGACCCGGCAGAGCGCGGGTGAGCACGGCGTGGGGAGGGCGTGCCCGCCAGCCTAGCCGGGCGCCTGTGGGACGCGCCGCCAGCGCCCTCTCCGCCGGGGGCTCGGCGCTCGCCCACCTCTTCCAAATTTAACCATTACCTAAATCCGAAGGGAAATGAGCAAACCTCTCGGATTGGGTGTCAAGGTATTTTCAGCCTTGTTGGGCGTATTTATCCCGAAGTGTTTCCACAACAAGCTATTTCGGGGCAGCGGGGCAGGTTTCGCTCTGCGGACGCCGCGGCCACTCGCCGGGCTCCAGGCCCGCGACACCGCTGGCGGGTGGTGATTCACGGCCCCGACCCGGGGGCGGCACTGCCCAAGCAGGCGGCGGGGTTGGGGTGGGGGTGGAGGCGTCCCGGGCCACAGGGGCGGGGAGACCTCCTCCGAGCTGGCGCTCCCACTTCCCGGCGCTCCAGTCAATCTGTGTCCTGAATCTGTGACTTCTTCTCGCTGCGGAAGTCTCCCAAGAGCCAAGAATGGTTCATTTTCTTTCGAGTCATTTCTAGTGCCTGGGTGTTGGGCCCTCCGGGTCTCCCCACCCCCGCAGTCCCACAGAGCAAAAACGCCGAGGACCTCCTGGGAGGGCGGCTGAAAAGGCCGGGGCCCCTGCCACCTCCTAGCCCCTTGCGCAAAGGAGCGCGCCCAGACTGGGGGTTGGGGGGGGCAGGTCTGAGAGGGCTAAGAGAGCTACTCCTTAACGCTCAGGAAGTGAAGCTTGTGGTTTTGGGGGCTGAGCTCGGAAGGAGATTAAAAAGAGAGAGAGAGAGAGAGAGAGACAGCGCAGTCTCTCCCGAAAGCAACTCAGTTTGAAAACTCTCGGAGCGCAGTGCCCGCGCCCTGACCCCGCAGGTAGGTCTGTTGCGCCTGTTCTGCGCCTGCCCGCCCTGGTGGGGGCGGCCGCGGGGACTAACGGGGCAGCGCCACTGCGGGGGCGACCAGAGGGCGCTGCCGGGATCCCCCCCCGGTGCTGGCCCCTGTGCGGGAGCCCCGAGAACCCTATCCGCAAGGGATTTTGGCGCAGGGGAGCAGGATTCATCCGGGAAGGAAACATCTGGTGGGGAGGCGGTGGCAGCTGGGCTCAGGAGGCTGCCCGTCGGCGCCTCCACTCCCGCCTTCCCGGGCCCAGACCGTGAAGAGAGGCCCCAGGCCGCGTGCGCTGGGGGGCGCCCCGCCCTCCCGCCGCCAGCTGCTGCGCCAGGTAGCCTTCCCACGCGCTCAGCCCTCGTCCCTACCACCCCCAACCCATTCCGCTCTCCCAGGATCGGGCCGGGCCAGCCAGCAGGAGAGAGGCGCGGGGCTCGGCCTGGGTGGAGAGGACGCCTCGGTGCCCTCCTGATTCCGCGCGGTCCCAGCCAGCAGAGGCTCAGCGCCCGCGCGGACAGTTCCCCCTCTGTCCCCACCTCCGCCCGACTTCGCGCCGACGCAGACCCAAGCCTCACGAGAGCCCTCGAGACCGTTTCACCCCGTATTCCTTTACCTCTGAGTTTCATGGCTGTCTAAGGAATTCGTTTTTACGTTTGTGGTGTCTAATTATACGGCCGAAGTGGCGGCGCAAGCAGAGGCCCAGGGAAAACTGTGGTGGCAGAACTGCGTCCTGGGGCAGCCCCAGCACCTCCAAACCTCCGACCTTAGGGGCGGACTCAGACGGGGGCAGGTGGCACCCTCACTCCTAGGGGCCTTCTGGCTCTTAGGACTCCTGAAAGGTCTCCTGAGATTCCGTTACATGACCCAGCCGTCTTTTCTCCCGAGCCTACCCCCGCTCCACCCCCAGGGAGGGGGACACAGTGGGACGTGGAATGCCCTCTAGGGAACCAGTCCCTGAGAACTCGTTTTGAGCTCGGAGCGCCAACGGGCAGTCTTAGTGTCCTGCATCCTGCCCTGAGAGCCACGCAGCTCCTAATCTGGCAGCCTAAGCCTCGCGAAGGCCAAGGACGAGGGTCTTGCTCCGGCCCGTGGTCCCCCAGCACACTTGTTCCTGAACTAGACAAGACCATGGAGAGCTGCTGTGCCCGAAGAGCCTGCAGCTCCCGTGTGAACCTGACCTCCATCGAGAGGAAGGCAAATTCGTTTTCCCCAGACCGAGTAGCCCGTCTGGTTCCGCCCCCAGCAGCCCCGCGCGGAGCTGGAGGCGCTGCCCCGCCTCACTGCCGGGCTCAGGTTTCGACCCCGGGATTAGGTGAACTGATTGGGGGTTAATGAGAACGGCGCCGCAGGCAGCTAGCTCCCTCCCGCGCCTGGACCCCCGCGCTCTGGCCGCGGCAGAGCACCCTGCGCTCTCCGCGGCCGCTGAACTGTTGGCTCTCCGCGGACTCCAGCCACAGCGCAGTTCACAGCCAGCGCGCGCGAATGGGGCTCGACTTCCCCTAAACAAGGTTTTCGGTGAGCAGAACGAAAAGTGCTTTTTTCCCAGGACTTGGTTTCCGAGGTTAGGTGTCCATGGTCTGGGGTGTCTTGCCTCAGACTTTGCCTGCCTCCGCCGCACTTGCGTCCCCAGACCAACTTTTTCCTCGCGTGAGGCACGAGTGAGGGGCGAGGGAGATCACCGGGATGCGAGTTCCACCAGGGGCCGGGGTCGGTCCTCTGTCATACCCCCTCCCACCACCTTCCTGTTCCTCTTCTCTCCTGCCTTTCTTTCTCCAGCTTCTGCTGCCCTCAGCTCCTCTGCTGCTGTCACCCGACCCAGCTCCTCAGCCTGCCTAGTGCGCCCCTCCCCTCCCACCCCCCTCCAGTTTCTAGCGGGCTCCAGAAGGGCTTGGCTTCTAGCCCCTTCCCGGTCCTCGAGCGCGAACACATCCCTCGGCCTTAAGTTGATCAGCGCGTCCCTGCCCTCTTCCCCAGCCCGAAAACAGGGCCAGGCAGGCAGTGAGTGGTCGAGCGGGGGTAACTGGCCAGTTGGGGACATCGGCTCTCCGGAGAGTTTGATTGCCAGAGCGAGTTTTGCGAGGGAAGGGGAGGGGCCAAGGGGTGTGGGCAGGGCAGAAGGAAGAGGCCTGAGCTTGGGCCCCGGGACGGGTTTTACCGCTCAGCTGTGGCGGCGGCGGCGGGCTCGCGCCACCTGTCCGAGTGCCACCTGGTGAGCGCGGCGCAGCGGGGCAAAGCCCCTCCTCCTGTGGGCCTTCCTCCCTCCTCCCGGCCGGAGCTCTCTCTCCACCCGGCTGCCCAGTCCCGGGCCCCGGAGCGTGCTGACCCGCGTTTCCACCCGGTTCTTCTCCTATCGCAGGTCTCCGCCTGGCTGGGGCTGAGCAAGCGCTCCGGGTAACAGTGGGCTGACTGCGGCTCCAGGGAGCGGAGTGGAGAGCGCGCCCGACCACCATGCCGCGTTCGTTCCTTGTCAAGAGCAAGAAGGCTCACAGTTACCACCAGCCGCGCTCCCCGGGACGCGACTATTCCCTCCGCCTGGAGAATGTCCTGGCGCCAGGCGGAGCAGGTACAGAGTGCGCGGGGGCCGGGCGGGGCTCCCAGGGATGTAGATTCTGAGCCCCGCCACACCATCCCCCAGGAAGCCGGCAGGGAGACCCTGATGCCCCCTTTGCTGCCTTTTCTGTTTCCTACCGTCCGGGTCCCTTCCGGGCTTGTCGCCTAGGTGCCACAGCCTCTTTGCTCCCGCCCTCGGATCCGGAAGGGTTTCCAGCCAGGTCTGGGAAAAGAGGAGGACGCCAGGGTGCCACGGTCTGGGGGGCGCCACTTCAGAACCCAATCAGGCCCAGCCTGAGCTCCTATCCTCCCTCCTCTCCGCAGACAGCACCTCGAGCGCAGACGGGGCGAAGACAGAGCCCCGGCGTCGTCTGTCCCCCGAGTCACAGTTGACCGAGGTTCCAGAGAGATCCTCCGCATCCCCGGGCAGCTGTGAGGGCAGCGTCTGCGACCGGAGCTCAGAGTTTGAGGACTTCTGGAGGCCTCCGTCGCCCTCTGTGTCTCCAGGTAGGAACCCGTTGGGAAATCTGGGGCCGAGGCGACAAGGAATAAACTGAGGCGGCTTTGGGTGGAGAAATGCTAAATGGATGGCAGAGAGTCTTTCCGAGAGGAGAGCGCTTGTTTATGGGGTAAGGGGGCCCATGGGGGAGGCATGTGGCTTCTGAACCCGGACCGAGTTAGCCTGTTCGCAGGGTCCGCTGCTTGGATCCAAGGCGGCTGGACCCGGCTTGTTCATTCGTTAAGATTCGTTTGGCAGAGATGGTGGGTGAGAGAAAATAAATGAGTCGTCTTGACCGACAGCAACCTCGACATTTCGTTTTCTCATCAGCTCACTGTTTAGAAAGAGCTGGGATCCCCAAAATCAGACCTCCGAGTCTCAAACGGAGACCTGGTCAGTCTTTAAAACTTCCTCTGGCTCCCGCAGCAACGGTCCTGGCAGAGCTGGGTGCCAAGCAAGAGGGACGGGTGGGGCTGAAAATCTCTGCCCTCCTCTGAGTCTTCGTAGGCGCGGATCCGGGGGCCTGTTTCAGTTTTCGTTTTGCTGGGTTGGCCTAGTCTTGGGGACCTGTCCGTGGGCTTAATTTCCAGACAGCAATTGAGGTTTGCGAAAACGTTGGGTGGGAGCAAGCCTTGGCTTCGGGCCAGGGAAGGAGAACGCAAACTAGCCGGATTCTGCCAAGTGCCTGTTATTTCCAGATTGCATTCACTAGTTTTAAAAGACAGCCCCAACCCCATCCCACACTCAGTGCGTTGACTTGGCTAAAGCCATAACTCCAGCGAGTGTGTCTGGGAGCCTGCGAGTGGGGGATTCTTCTTGGCTGTGCAGGACACGGCCCTGCAAGACTGGGTGCTTCCGGAATCTCTGCGACTGAAACTTGGGGTGCAGCCTGTCCCTGAAACGGTTCGCCTGGAGTGTAGGGTGGGAACAGATTTGTAAATCCGTATGCAGATGGAGAAAGGATACGTTGGGTATTTGGTTTTAGCAAAATTCACGTTGTGCAGGGGGTGCAGAAGGCCACGAATATGGGAAAGCCATGTCCCTGGAGGGTGGTGGCTAAACCTTAATGAAAAATTTGGATTTTCCCCCCCATAAAACTATGACAGGAATGAGAATAGGAGTATTTGGCAGGCAGTTCAAGCTCCAAACCCTCTTCCCACTGCCCCTTTGCTACCTGCACTGGCTATTTAATAACTGTTAGGAATGTTAACACCTTCCCGTTTTTTTTTCAAACAGATGTCTTCGGTAGGCCAGGCCGCATCTTATTGGTCCTTTCCCCTCCCTCCTTATCTATCCCGGAAAGAAAAAGGACGGAGTGGGGAACCTGTAGGGGCCGGGAGAGTGTTGGTACTGGGCGCTGGGCCCTCTGCGCAGGAGCGCTGTCCAGACCTTAACTGTGGCCACGTTCTCCCGCTTAGCTCAGCTCAGAACATTTCTCCAGCACAGACAGCTGGGCGCGCTTTTCTCTGCGGGACCGCGAAGTGCTCGGATCCCGCCAGAAAGGACCCTCTTAACGTCGTTTCCGCTGCCCTGGCGCCAAATTTACCCATCTCCTCGACCGATGTCATTTTAATTATCCGTTCGGCCCTGCCGCCTCCAGTGATCCTCGAGGCCCCAGAGACCGGGTCCGCGTTTTATCCTGGGGGCGTCATGGCACCTAGTGCGGCGTCTGGCGCACGGAGGACTCCACCAGCGCCGGGCGACTGGCAGACGCCGCCGGGCGGCCTCCGCCCAGCCGTCTGAAGCCTAACCCGACGCCCCCTTGTGCCTCCACAGCCTCGGAGAAGTCGGCGTGCCCTTCGCTGGACGAAGCCCAGCCGCTGCCCCTCCCCTTCAAGCCGTACTCTTGGAGCGGCCTGGCGGGTTCTGACTTGCGGCACTTGGTGCACAGCTACCGGCCGTGCGCGGCCCTGGAGCGCGGCGCCGGCCTGGGCCTCTTCTGCGAGCGCGCCCCGGAGCCAGGCCACCCCGCGGCGCTCTACGGCCCCGAGCGGGCTGCGGGCGGCGCGGGGGCCGGGGCGCCCGGGGGAGGCAGCGCAGGAGGTGGCGCTGCGGGCGGCGCGGGCCTGGGGCTCTACGGCGACTTCGGGCCCGCGGCGGCGGGGCTGTACGAGCGGCCGACGGCGGCGGCGGGAGGGCTGTATGCGGAGCGCGGCCACGGGCTGCACGCGGACAAGGGCGCCGGCGTCAAGGTGGAGTCGGAGCTGCTGTGCACCCGCCTGCTACTGGGCGGCGGCTCCTACAAGTGCATCAAGTGCAGCAAGGTGAGGCTCCCGCGCGCCTGGCTTCGTCGGCCCCGCGCCCGCGCCCGCGCCCCCAGCCCATGCCCCTTGGCCCCTCTCAGCGGCCTTCTTCCCGGCCCCACCCGCCTCAGGTGTTCTCCACGCCGCACGGGCTCGAGGTGCACGTGCGCAGGTCCCACAGCGGCACGAGACCCTTTGCGTGCGAAATGTGCGGCAAGACCTTCGGGCACGCGGTGAGCCTGGAGCAGCATAAAGCCGTGCACTCGCAGGTAAGCGCGGGGCGTATGGCCGCGCGCGGCCCTGTTCAGGTTTTCACATTCGGGGATGTTCTGCTTGTCCGTGCAGCACCGGCCACTCTCCTCCTGGCAGCTTTTCCCTTGGGCTTCACCGGATTGCCCCCAGTCCCCTCCACCATGTCCCTTTGCCCAGATGTAGGTGTGTAGGGAAAGGTGGCCGGCTCAGGCTTCGAGGCAGCCCTAGAGTTTGGTGTCACATCATTGTAAGCCTCCAGAGGGTGATCCAGATCATTACTTTGGGTTTGAGGAGGGTTTCTATGCGCCCTTGCTGCTGATATATCAGATTTATTAGCTTTGGGTTTTTTTGCCTCACTTCTTTTCACCAAATGGCTGTCACTTAATCTGTATTGACCCCTCCCAACTGAGAGGAAGGGATGTCAACTCATTGAGAGCATCCAGGAGCATATTTGTCCTGCTGTTATTTCATGCATTTCTTTATTAGTATTTGTTGTCCAACTTCCAGCTGCTAGGCTCTTGAGAATCCTGTAACACAGCAGGTCCCTGACAGGATGCCCCCACGGAATTTTTCAGTTTAGCTGAGTGACGAGGGTAGATAAGCAATTAAGTACACAAGTAACTATGACAAGTGAATGCTTACTTACAGAAACTTATTTACTAAAAAGAGTACCATTCTCCAGTCTCTCTCAACAAGGGCTAGAGGGCGCAGTGGTCTCAAGTGACTGAGGTCTAAGCCTCCTGTTGAGGAGGGTGAAGTGTTTGTAAATGGGTGTCAAAAAAGCAGGGTGGGGATACGTTTTTGCCATGGGGTGTGGAGGGTTGTGGGTGAAAAGTGTTTGGGTAGAAAAAGTGTTAAAGGGGAAGAGGCTGGGGTGGGGAGGGTGGAGGTTGGAAATAAATCTGGAGCCAGGGATGATGGGGCAGGCTAAGTGGAAGGGGAGCCTGAAGGAAGGGAGAGCCCTGGTTTGGGGGGATATTATGGTTGGGTTGGTGGTGAAGAAGACGGCAGCCTATATGACTACAATAGGAATGCCACATCTTTCTATCCACAGGAACGCAGCTTTGACTGTAAGATCTGTGGCAAGAGCTTCAAGAGGTCATCTACGCTGTCTACACACTTGCTCATCCACTCAGACACCCGGCCCTACCCTTGTCAGTACTGTGGCAAGAGATTCCACCAGAAGTCAGACATGAAGAAACACACCTTCATCCACACTGGTAAGCTGAAAGCCCTTGGCTTGTCCGAAAACACCTGGGGAAGGCTGGCGTGGAAGAGCATTGTTCTTCCTCCTGAGGCCAGTATAATTCACCTTTGCTCTGATATTCTGGCTACAGAGTGAGTGGTAGATGAGGCCTTCTAGATGGAGTTAATCACTGCAGTGTGTTCAAGAAAACAAGGAGGCAGATTCTCTTAGATTCATTTACATACAAGGTTCTCCCCAGAGGGGCCTCAGTGTGGGGCTGCATTTGAAAAACCACTCAGCTGGCCAACCTCAGGTTCTCTATCTTTGCAAAGACTATTTTCCTCTAGTTTAGCTGCTGCTCCAACTGCTGCCTGCTCTGGGTGAACTACTAAGCTCCAGAGAGTGAGCTCTTTCTCCAGGGCTCCCACCCAGCCTTTTAGGGAAGCAGGAAGCCTTATGTGTGGTCTCTTGGCTGCATTTCTTGCAGTCTAAGAGCTTATTCTGATTGAGGAGGAAAAAACAATGGTAAATATTACTAAGCTGTCTGCTAAGCACTTTTTAAATGCATTATCTCATTTTATGTTCACAAGAACTCTGGGAGGTAGAGACTATTCTTTATCCCCATTCTAGAGATGAGGCAAGTGAGGCACAGAAGGGTCAGGTAACCTGTCCAGGGCCCTGATAGCAAGCAACAGGGCCAGGACTTAAATTCAGGTCTTCCTGACTTCAAATGTCTATTATCTTGACCACTGTTTACTGTATTCTATTTTCAGAGTCATGAGGGTTGGTAGATGTAGAAAGCTTCTATTCACTTACTGCCCTTTTCAAAATATCAGCAAGTTCATGCCATAATAATGGTAACTCTTCACCTATTATAATACTTCATAATTTACAAACTGCTTTCAAACCTATCCCTTCTTAAAAAAAATCTATCCCCCCCCTTTTTTAAAAGATTTTAGTTATTTATTTGAGAGAGAGATAAAGAGGGCATGAGTGGGAGGGGCAGAGGGAGAGGGACAAGGAGACTCCCCGCTGAGCCAGACATGGGGCTTGATCCCAGGACCTTGAGATCATGACCTGAGTCAGACGCTTAACTGACTGAGCCACGCAGGTGCCCCATCCCTTCTTTTGATCCTCACTGCCACCCCAGTAAGTAGCCTTAGGGTGATGAAACTCAGGGTGATGAAATGATTTACTGAAGGTCAGACTGAGAGTAAATCTTGGGGCCATGGAATGCTCTGGATTCCAATCCTGGGATCTTTACCTAACATTTTGATTGTATATCGGTGGCAGTTTTAATGCCAGGAGCAGTTTCTTTAATAGTAAATAAGACATGTACAAGAGACCCAGAATTCTGACTATTTTATTCCAGAATATGAATACTGATTTAAAACAAATTTCAGTGTGTTCCAAACATCTACCTTTGATGCTTATAAATATGTTTGGGCAGTGTAAACCCCCTTCAGAAAACCCAGAAAAATATCCTACTTTAATCATGACCCCTTACCTGAAATTTCTGTTAACTCACTCCTTTTGAGTAAAGGTATTCAAGACCCTTACCAAAATGCAACTAGGATTTTTTTTTTACTTTTTTTAAAAAAGATTTTATTTATTTATTTGACAGAGAGATAGAGAGAGCACAAGTAGGCAGAGCGGCAAGCAGAGGGAGAGGGAGAAGCAGGCTTTCCGCTGAGCAGGGAGCATGATGCGGGGCTCGATCCCAGGACCCTGGGATCATGACCTGAGCTGAAGACAGACGCTTAACCGACTGAGCCACCCAGGCACCCAAAATGCAACTAGGATCTTGACTGAATGAAACATTAAGTCTTTATCAAACATTCACATCATACCTAGAATTTGTTTCTCAGATTTATTTGACCCTAAAGGGATAGGCTAAATTTTGATGGGTGGCTCCTTATTAAAGAAATCTGAAGCATGAAGGCAGAAAGGGGTGCCGCAAGAGGGACAGAAGTTTCCTCAAAAACAAACCTCATCTATTTTGTGCACTTTTCCAAGACCAAGCCCTGACAATAATGACATGCTGAGGCTCTTTGGAAATTCATGTTATTTACCCAAATATTAAACAGCACATGAATTGGGGGGAAGACAAAACTTGCTTTTCTTTTTTTTTTTTTTTTTTTAAGATTTTTATTTATTTACAGGGGTCCCAGTCTAGAACTTAGAAAAGTAGAGGTAAAAGATATTTTTTCTCCTCTACAAGGTTATAAAAAGAAGGAAACAACCAGCAACACTGAAAAAGATATTTATTTGGGAGAGAAAGAGAGAGAGAGAGCGTGTGGGGAGGGAGAGGAAAAGGGAAAGAATCTCAAGCAGACCCTGTGTTGAGGACAGAGCCTGACAGAGGGCTGGATCTCACAACCCTGAGATCATGACCTGAGCCAAAACCAAGAGTCGGACACTCAACCAACTAAGCCACCCAGGCGCCCCTGACACTTTTTCTCTTTGTTACTTATTAATTTATGGTGAAGACTTGCAAAGATATAAAGAATCCTTATAAAAAGAAAATAAAATCAAGTTGGAAAGGATCCGCTATTTAAGAAATACTTTGTGACCCAAATGTGGAGTTCTGAAAATAAGACTTTGAGACATGTCTATGCTTCAGATACATTCTGTTGTCCTTCAAAAGCAAGAAAGAAGGCAGGCTCACTGGTCCATACAAACCAACACCCACTTGGAAACTCAGATTTGAAAACTTCCTCTGAATTAGAGCAGAGTCACATGGCCCCCACCCCCACATTGAACATCTGCTGTGGGAGCTCTCTGCTTCTAAAGTCAGGGGTGTCTTGCCAGGGTGGATTCAGCTGTGAGTCTGGGCACGTGGCCTTTGCTGTTTCCGTTTAGCAGGAAACGGTTTGAGGCCTTTTGCTGGGAACCCCCACTCAGAAAGTCTCCCTTTCACTTGGTGCACCCATGACTTCCTAGGACTTGCGTTGCAACACGTCACCCTCCAAGTTGCTTGAAGGCCTTAGACTGTGGTGCAGCCAGCTGCTGCCAAGAGCATGTGGGTCACAGTGAATCCCCTCTAGCTTGATCATAAGCTCATACTTCCTCCCCTCCCCTCCTCCCTCCTCGCAGGTGAGAAGCCCCACAAATGCCAGGTGTGTGGGAAGGCGTTCAGCCAGAGCTCCAACCTCATCACCCACAGCCGCAAGCACACAGGCTTCAAACCCTTTGGCTGTGACCTGTGTGGGAAGGGCTTCCAGAGGAAGGTGGACCTCAGGCGGCACCGGGAGACCCAGCATGGGCTCAAATGAAGGCCCTGACTGGCTGCAAGCAGCAGTTACACAACACTACGGAGGGCAGCCTCCCCACTTGCCACCATTCACGTCTGACTTCTCAGGCCCTCCAATCCTGTCCAAAACTCCCAGCAGGGTGAGCCCCTTCATCTTACTTCTGGGAACTGCAAGAAGGGATAAGTTACCCTTTCAAAGTTCAGCCCAGAGTGGGAACCAAATGACTCACTGGGCTTTGGACACGCCAAATAGGCTCCCCGACACCTGAAGACTCAAAGTCAAGGGGAGATCAGCTAAAATCTCGGGCCCTGCAGTTCTTCACATTCCCAGCCCTGCTCCACAGACAGGAAAGTCCTTCAGGTTTTTACCCTCCTCTTGCCCCACCCCAGATACTTGTGTGGAAGAGGAGGGGTCACTATTTACAAGGTGGACACATGCTAATGTTTTTATCTAGAATGAAAAATGAGTGTTACTTTTTTTTTTCTTTCTGGGGAGTCTGTTAACCCCTTTCTATTGGGTGCTGCCTATAAATCTTGGAGGGATCAATTCTCCCACTCGAAGACTAGTTCAGAAACAGATTTGGGGAAGGAGTTTCATACTTTTGAAATTACAAAATACACTGTCCAGCTTGCTCCAAGCAGGAGCAGAAGACACGTGGACTTGGTGGTGAGAGGACAGGAGAGTCCTTTCTGCAGGAGGCTTGTGAAGGCTCCCTCTGAGGAGCTGGGAGGACAGAGCAACACCTCTGGACAAGATACCACCCCCTCACTCAGCAGGTGTTTGTTGACCACCAGGTTCCAGGCCTATGCTAGGTATGGGGGAGCCAGAGATTAAAGTTACGGCCGCTGCCCTTCAGAAGCTAACAGTTGCACCTCCTCCAAGTGGCTGGATCTGCTTTTTCCCTCCTAGGGAATTCAGAGAAGATGAAACAAAATCTTGATCTTTCTTTTCTGACACGTTTGGATTTTATCAAGAATAAACAACAACAACAACAAAATAGCTGAACAGATACTTGCAAGGTTCATGTGTATATTCAGTTTTTTAATGTTAAGCTGATATTTTTAAGATGTCTAAGCTAGCAGGCATGTGGAGTGACCCTCCATGTGTACTATAAAGAAGAAAAAGTGGTATTTTTACTTTGATGAGGTTTGTAAATGTTTTTAGATCTTCTGGAGTGCATTATGTTTGTTAATACATATTTATTAGAATGATGTTTTAAGTTAATAAAGTATTAAGACTCTGACCTATTGGGGCGCCTGGGTGGCTCAGTCAGTTAAGCGACTGCCTTCGGCTCAGGTCATGATCCTGGGGTCCTGGAATCGAGCCCCACGTCTGGCTCCCTGCTTGGCGGAGAGCCTGCTTCTCCCTCTCCCTCTGCCTGCCACTCTGCCTACTTGTGCTCTCTCTCTATCTCTCTGTCAAATAAATAAATAAAATCTTTAAAAAAAAAAAGACTCTGACCTATTGCTTTTCATTTAGGCAGGGAATTGGGGGAAAGACCTTTGTTTTAGTCTGTAGTGGGAGTTGGCACTGAAAGAAACTACCGTGGGGTATTAAAACTAAAGCAGGCAAGCCAATATCCAGAAGAGAGTAAAATGCAATTGCTCTGATTTTCATTTGCTTTTTCCTTCTATACCTCAAAGATCCTTCTTTCTTAACAGAAAAACTAGGTATACAAAACTAAGCTCCTACCTTTTAAAGTCCCTAGTGGTCCCACATGAACATAGGTACTTCTGAGGACTTCAGGGTTGTTTTTGTAGTTTGGTTGGTTGGTGGGTGGGTTTTTGGTTTTTGTTTTTTTTTTTTTATAGGCCAGAAGGCTCCCAGATAAATAAAGAAATCACAGGTCTTAGGTCCAGAAATTGAATGTTAGTCACAGCTCTGTCACCAATATATTGTGTGACTTAGACAACTTCTTTGGCTTCCCTGGTTCCAGTTTCCTTGACCATAAAATGTGGATATGGTTCTGTCATCCCAATCCAACCCGGACTATTTGATTCTGTGGAGACTGGAAGGGAGAGAAAGTATGTGATATTGGTTAGTTGCCTCACCTAAGGCAAGTCTCAATCTAAAGACGCATCAGGGGCAGTAAAAATTGGAATTTGGGTTATTTCTGGCTCTATCCCACCTGTGGGAGTTTCTTGCTGATTTGAAGCAGTCCTTTACGAGAATGAAACCAAGAATAAGGGAATAAGGTTCTGACCTAAATCCCGACTACTTGGGTTCATTCTAACGTCTCCCAGCCAAAGTATGCCTTGGCTCATGGTGACCACCAGTAGATTGTCCGTTTCAATTCAAATCAACTTCACACATATTGATGAGTATCTAGTATGTGCCTGGCACTGTTCTAGGTGGTAGGGACACAGCAGTGAGCACAGTGTCCTGTGGAGCTTTATTTATTGGGTCACTGCTGAATCTTCAGCTCCCAGAACAGTGCCTGGCACACAATAGGAGATCAATAGGTATTTGCTGACGTAATAGGTAAATAAGCAAAGACAATAAAATCCCTGCTTCATCCTGACTGGCTCTGCTTTCTAGAGCACAATGGGAAGAGAAATTGAAGGAAAACAATTGAACACAGGACTCTCTGGAGTTGGTGGGTAAAGGGGCTTTGAAACTGCTTTTCTCCAGTCTCTCCAAATCTCAGTCTTTGGCTGTGCTCACCTGGTTTTCAACACCATGCCTTTCCCTGTCACTTTACTGTCATTCAAAATTTAAATTTGTTTATAATGTTTAAGATAATTTTCCTGAACTGATGAGTGAACAGGTATAACATCCAGGAACCTCTTCCTAGTGTCCTGGGAAACAAAATTCCCAATGAATAAAGATCACAAAATGTCCTTACAGAATTCACTGTGCACACTGGTTGATTATTTCCAACCTGGTTTGAAAAGTAAAGAAGTTGCACTGAGAGGTAAGTAGACTGATTGAAATCTAGTTATCTGTCCTGTCCTTCTCTTACAACATTTAGAACTTTTGGGCCATTTTCGTAATCCTTGTTTATGCTGTAAGTGAGAAGTTGTAATTTTGATGTTAACAGTATGCCTTTTTAGAGAAAAAAAAATACATCTTGATATCCTCAGTTCAGAATCAAAACAAATTACTGTGACTGTTACCGTGTGAAATTTGAAGATTGCAAATATCTCTTTTAATGTTATTACTTGACTCCATTAAAAATAGATCGTGAATATTCCATGTCACATTATTCATGAGGCAGGCTCTATGCCTTTTGTCTGCCCGAGTAACAGTAGACAGGGTAACAAGAGACACCAGGGCACACCTTTGTTTCTTTCACTAAATTTTTAATAACACCTCCAGCTAGCCAGTTGGTGAAGCTCAGCTCTTGCATAAAAGTGGAAAAGCACAGCTATCTCAGAGAAGACCAACTCTTTCACTAGCTAATTTGAGTTTGCGTTCATCTACACCAGAGATGATTAAATTACCTATCAAGTGTGCCGAGCTATCAGGATTCAGGCCACGTAAAAGGTGAATTTCATCTGATTGATTTGAGACACGAATGGAACAATTGAGTTTTAAAAGCTCCGCCTTAATTAAAGGCATAGCAAAGTATCAGTCCTGGGTGAATTCTTGACTGCCATTGCCCTTGAAAATTGGGTGGCGATAGTGATTTGACCCACATCATTTTGTTGTGTGCCTGTTTGTTTAACCTGATCATTTAAAAAGAAAGAAAAGAATTTAGAGGAAGGCCTGAAAGGACTTGACTACTTTGTACTATATATTTCTAGAGAACTATTTTTTTAAATCTCTGTGGCTATATTATTTCTTTTTTTAAAGCGTATTAATATAGTTTATTAGTTCATTAGTATAACCAATGATCAAGAGCAATCAGTAGTTTTTAGTAAAACCTTGGATGCATATAATCTATGACTCAGCATGTCTATTTCTAGGTTCTCTTGTTTGTAGGGGTGAAGAATTGAAAACAACCTAAGTGTCTAGCCAATTAAGAATGGGCATGCTTTTCAAAATACTTAGCCATAAAGTAGGTACAGGCGCCAATCAGTCAGAACACGTGCTGGCCATAGACTCAAGCAGAGTCCTACCAGGGGATGGCAGGGCTCTGGGGACAGTATTTGTACAACAGGGATGGCTGTACGGTAAAGATGCCTGAGCAGTAGGCTCAAGTAATGTAGCCCAGAAGTCAAGGGTAGGGGCTCTGGATTCAGCTCCTCTGGGGTTGAATTCTGGATCTGTTGCTTATTGGCTGTGAAACCTTGGGCACATTCCTTGTCTGTTCCTTTAGTTTCGTCATTGTGTACAACAGGGGTTATAACAACCCTTCCACATGGATTTGTTATGAAGATTAAGGAAGCTAATACATAAAAACTCCCAGAACACTTCCCCATATGCTTATTGAGTAAGCACTAAATATATATAGTAGGAAAATGGAAATGAATAAATAGAATGCACTGTATGTTTATATAACAGAATATCACATAGCAATTAAGATGACTGAACTTTATGCATTAACCTAATAGAGCTCAAAAAACATGTTGGGTGAAAAAAACCCTGCAAAAACAACTTATTTATGGATGCATATCCGAAGTTAAATGGAAAGGTATGGACCAGGAGGATACCCACCAAACTGATATTGATTATCTCTGGGGAGCCCTTGGGGTACAAAATGGATTTCAACTGTCTGATTTTTTTTTAATCTAAAAGAAAAATATTCTCAAGCAAAATGACAAAAATTCAACATTTGTTAATTCTGACTTGTGGCTAAACATTTGTAATATTCTCTGAACTTTTCTGTACTTTAAATTTCTGTTTAAAAAGACATGGAAAAATATGGGGCCAGGTGTGAGAGATCTGAGTGCTAGTACCAATTTTCCTCTAATTAACTACATGACTTTGAGCCAATCACTTAAATCTTTCAAGATCTTCGTTTCCTCCTCGAAAAATCAAGCTAAGAATACTTTTTACCTCAAGGGGGGGGGGTTGTTTTTGAGAAATAAATGATATTTGTGGGAAGTTCGATAAATGCCAAAACTCTACTCCCATGTTCATTAAAATAAAATTGGGTTGTTGACTTGCTAATTCCTAAGACTTCCCTAACTCTACTGGCATAAGGTTAGTAGAGGTGTTTTGTTTTGTTTTGTTTTGTTTTTATCCCTACATATTTTTTTATTTTTTTTAAATTTTATTATGTTATGTTAATCACCATACATTACATCATTAGTTTTTGATGTAGTGTTCCATGATTCATTGTTTGCGTACAACACCCAGTGCTCCATGCAGAACGTGCCCTCTTTAATTCCCATCACCAGGATAACCCATCCCCCCACTCCCCTCCCCTCTAGAACCCTCAGTTTGTTTCTGAGAGTCCATAGTGTCTCATGGTTCGTCTCCCCCACTGATTTACCCCCCTTCATTTCTCCCTATATTATTTCTATGGAAAAAACTTTTCAGAAAGTACATAATACATTTATTTTAGCAACATTTCCTTTATTAAGTCAGATTTTAAAAATAAAAAAAAATTAAAGAAATTTCACCCAAACCCTTCTAGCTTAACAGTTTATGTTAATTTATTTTTAGTGCTGCTTTTCAATCTTTACCTACATGTATGTATACTTATATTTTATATTTTAAACCCTGTGATCAGGGTAATTTACAGTTTATGTCTAGATAGCTCATACTTATTTATAATATGGACACTTACTTAAAACTGAAATTTTTATATTTTACAATGAGAATTTTGACAATTTTAATGATTAAATTTTATTGGAATTTTAGTATTTGTTAGGATTTTATCAGTCATTTAGATAATATATTTCCTGGTTTTACTTTGAAGTTAGTCACTTTTTAAATAAAACATTTCAAACATATGAGAAATCACAAATAATATAATAAACATAATTCTGCCATATTTACTTCAGGTTTTATTTTAAAATATTACAGACATGATTGAATATCTTGTGGAATATGTTCCTCCTTAACCCTTTTCCCTTTCTTCTCTCGTCAGAGGCATCCACTATACCAAAATAGGTACATATCATCGCCATGACTATTTTTATACCTTTACTTACACATATTACCATAAACTATATATAATACTATTTAGCATAAATGGTATCATAGTGTATGTATCTTTCTGCCACCTTACCTTTTTTTTTTTTCGCTCAACACTTTGTTTTTGAGATTTGTCCATTTGGTACATGCAGTTTTGTTCATTTATTTAACTGCTGCATAAAGAATTCCATTGTATGAATACTTGGTGATTATTTTTGTATTCTCCTATTGGGAGAGTTTTGGTTATTTCCCATATTCCCTATTACAGACAATTCTGAAGCAAGCAATCTTTCACATATCTCCTGTGAGCAAGATTGTTTAGAGTATATTCCTGGGAGTGGAAATGATTGAAATTACCAAATTTCTTTCCAAAGTGGTTGTACCAATTTATGTTCCTACCAACAGTATAGGAAAATTCCTATTTCTCTGCACCTTACCAACATTTGGTATTGTCAGACTTTAAAAATATTTGCCAATCAAAAAAAAAAAAAGTTTGCCAATCAGATGGATGTGAAATGTTATTGTAATTTGGATTTCCTGATTCCTAGTGAGGTTGAGTATCCTTTTATAAGTTTATTGGCCTGACAGGTTTCCTTTCCTGTGAGATGCCTGTTCATGTACTTTGTCCATTTTCAGTTGGGTTGTTTGCTTTACATCAATTTATATTTTATTTTATTTTTTAAAGATTTTATTTATTTATTTGAGAGAAAGAGAGAGCATGGGTTTGGGGGAAGAGCAAAGGGAGGCAGGGGATGGGAGGGGGGGAGTGCAGGGAGTAGGGTGGGGGAAGCAGACTCCCCGCTGAGCAGGGAGCCCAGCACGAGGTTCCATCCCAGGACGCTGGCATCATGACCTGAGCTGAAGTCAGACATTTAACCAGCTGAGCCACCCAGGAGCCCCTATATCAATTTATATTTTAAAATGTATTTTAAGTACTCACTGTTCTGCTAGTTTAAATGTGTTGCCCACATCTCCCAGCCTGTAGCTTGCCTTTTTGTTTTGGTTGAAGGAAGGGTTTGTTTATTTTTTGTGTTAATGTAGTCAGATACATCAGTCTTCAGGTTGTGGTTTGTGCTTTTTATATCCTAATTAGGAAACTCTTCCCTGATTGGTGGTCATAAGCTCATTCCCTATATTTTCTCCTAAAAAACATTAAAATGTTTGCTTATAACATTAGCTTTTTATTTTTTTAATATTTTATTTATTTATTTATTTATTTATTTATTTATTTATTTATTTATTTAAGAGAGAGAGTGCACACATGCATGGGCACCCCCGTGCGTGAGAGTGGAGGGGGGAGAGGAAGAGAATTGCAAGCAGATATCAAAACCCAGGGCTCCCACAACCCTGAGACCATGACCTGAGCTGAAACAAAGAGTTGAACACTCAGCTGACTGAACCACCCAGGTGCCCCTAGCATTAGCTTTTTAATCTACTTCTATGTGTATGACATGAAATAGAATCTAATTTAAAAAAAATTTCCCACATAGGTAATCAATTACTCCAAAATTATTTATTGCAGATTACATTCTTTTCCCTCTAATTGTAAAGCCATTTCTGTCATATGTCAAGTTCCTATTTCTGTATGGTTCTATCTCTGGGCTTCCTTATCTGTTCCATTGGTCATTTTGTCCATCTGTATGCCAAAGCCATTGTGTCTTCTTTTTTTTTTTTCATAGCATCTTAACTTATAATAAACTCTTAGTGGCTAGTAAGGAAGGCTTCTCTCTGACCTATTTTGTTCTCTTCAGGAATATCTTGGCTCTTGCTTGTGAAAAACTCTGTTGGATTTTTTATTTGCACTTCATTTGTTATTTAATGGGGGGAATGGAAATCGATTTGATATTAATTCCTCCTGTCCATAAAAAAGGTATATTGCTCATTTATTTAAGTCTTCTTTTAGGTCTTTTACTAACATTTACTAATTTTTGGCATAATTTTCTCTTTTTATTTGTTCATTGCTCTTGTAGTTCTTTTTTAAAACTGCGTTTTCTAACTATCTGCTGCTGGTATATGGGAACAAAATTGTTATTTTTTTGTATATTGACCTTGTATCCTGTAACTTTGTTGAACCTCCTTTTTAGCTTGTTGTAGATTATTTCAGATTTTTCTATGTAAGATAGTCATAAAATATGCAAATGTTTGTAGCTTTGTTTGGCCTTTCTAACATACTCTCCTTGACTTGCTGCACTAGACAAGGTTGTATTGAACAAAGGCAGAATAAGAGGCATCCTTCTTATTCCTAACTTCCAGGGAAATGCTTTTAATTTTTCATAATTTAGTGTGATATTTTGGGTAGTTTTGATAGACAACTTTTTAAAAATCAGGTTAGGAATTTCTATTTCTATTTGGTAAGAATTTCTGCTTGTGTGCCTGGGTATTTAATTTTATTGTATAATTTTGAGGCATCTGTTGAGAAAAGTGTGTTACTTAATTTCTAAATCTGATGGCTTTTATTCTTTACTTTGTCAGTGTGTGAATGACATTTATAGATTTTCTAATGTTAAATTATCCTTTTATTGCTGGGGGGAACAAACCTCAACTTGGTTATTTTGAAAATCTACATTACTGATTTCGTTTGCTGAACTTTATTTAGGATTTTTGCATTTATGCTTATTGGTGAAATTGACTTTTAATCTTTCTTTCTTATACTACCCATAAGTGATTTTGATATTAAGGTTTAACTCATTTCAAAATGAGTAGGACGGCATTTCCTCTTTTTCTGTTTTCTGCAACAGTTTGTGAAAGACTGAGATTATATGTTCCTTGAATGTTTGATAGAGCTCATCTGGGCCTCTGTGTGTGTGTGTGTGTGTGTGTGTGTGTCTGTAAAGGGAAAGGGGAGTGTATATTTTAAGCTTTAGTGCCAATAGTTCTATTTAGATTTTTGCTTTCTTCTTAAACCAGCTATACTAGATTACATATTTCAGGAAAAGTTCTGTTTCTTTTAAGAAATTAATTGCCACTATATTTAAAAATCAGTATGAAAACAGTATGAAAGAGTATATGCTTTATTTTTTATTATTTAAAAAAATTTTTTTAAGATTTTATTTATTTGAGAGAGAGAGGGAGAGAGCACAGCTGGGGTGGGGGTGGGGGATGGGCAGAGGGAGAGTGAGAAGCAGACTTCCCGCTGAGCAGGGAGCCCTAAACAATGCGGGGCTTGATCCCAACACCTTAGATCACTACCTGAGCCTAAGGCAGATGCCAACTGAGCCACCCAAGCACCCCAACTGTATGAAATATTATAAAAAATCATAGTATTCTTTGATTTCAAAAAAATCTCTTCTATACCTAAAATTATGTTCAATACTTCATTGTAATATTGTTTATTTGTGCCATTATCTTTTTCTTGCCAATTTTGTCAGACGTCTCTATTTTATTGTCTTTTACAGCATATTTTTCTTGTCATTTATTTTTACGTTTTATCCAATAAGATTTCTTACTTGACAGAGGAGTACTTAGAAGTGCATTTAAAATTTCCAATCATTTTTTCCAGTAATTTTTTTATTAGTGAATTATAATTTAATTACATCTTGATCAGAGAACATGACCTGTATGATACTAATCTCTGATATTTGTTGAGATTTACTTTGTAAGCTTATCCATGATCAATATTTATAGATAATGTGTGCTTGAAAAGAATGTATGTTTCCTAATTACCAATGATAATATAGTTATGCCAACTTTCTTTTGGTTGGTTTTTACGTAGTATTTTTCCGATCCTTTATTTTGACGCTTTCTTTGTCCTTATGCTTTAGGTGTGTATCTTTGTAAAAAGCATCAACTAAATATTGTTTACTTTTTGAAATTTTTCAGACATGAGTAAAATATAATTTCCAATCAAAACTTTGGTTTCTGATACTGTTTGATTTTGTGTGTGTGGGCTCGTGTGTATGCGTGTGTGTGTGTCCTTCTGATCACACACACATTTGGAAGAGAAAAGTACTCAATTTGTCCAAAAGAGTAACATACAGCTTTACTCTGCCTGTTCATTTTCTGGTATTCAAGGAAAAAATCCCAATTTTCAGTTTTTTTAAGCCTGAATTTGTTGTAACTGTAGAGGAGAAACAAAAGCAGGAAGTTAGATTTGCTTCTTGATGTTAGTTTTATGAACTTCATTGAGAATTTTTTTATTTTTGGTAAAATAGGAAGCGCAGTTTCAATTCTGTCTTTTAACATGAATTAGACAACTTCTAGATTGCACTTTCTGAGAAATAGAACTGAATGGCATGCCTCTATAAGATTTTGCTGCA
Organism: Neomonachus schauinslandi; assembly: GCF_002201575.2. Lineage (NCBI taxonomy): Eukaryota > Metazoa > Chordata > Mammalia > Carnivora > Phocidae > Neomonachus > Neomonachus schauinslandi. Next base: position 76,355,083 of record NC_058406.1, on the reverse strand, counting down.
ATTGCAATTCCTTAGTTGTTTTTAGGGTAAGGAGGGCTAACTGGATATCTCCTATGACTTTTTGGAAGAGTCAGAAACCAATCTTTTATTACCTTTTGGTAAACTTGTCTGTATTTCACCCCTTGGACATACATTCCCAGAGATTTCACACAAACTCGACTTCCTCTTTGCTTTCACTAAAATTGTTCACGGGACTCCAATAAGCAAGAACAATAAGTTCTTAACTCAGCCAAGGGAATCCCACAACGGTATCGTATTTTTGCATACCATCTTTCTGATTTATCTTTGCATGGTCATTGGTTGTGTCATGTTTAGGTACTATATAAAAGAACACTATATATTAATTGAATTTAAATTTTAAAAAGAAAAATATATGTAAATAAAATGAAAAAAAGAACATTTAAAATAAAAATTTAAAAATAAAGATAGAATCAAGTGAACTCTAAAACTTTTCCAATCCAAAGGTTCTCTGATTTTTAAGCCCTTCCTTTTTTTCTAAGGATTTATCTAAACTGACAGCTATAGAGGCATATTTCAGGAGTGTCCAGCTAAGTCCTTTCACTCCTTAGAGTGTTAACATCGGGGAGCTGTGGAAAAGAGATCCAGATTATTCCATTTTATATTCCAATAAGGAATTCTCGTCAGTAGATGCTTATAAGTTTGTGTTAATGGACTGTGGTTCTATGTTTGTACCATGTATGGGTTATTACATTAACGAAAATCAGAATACAGGAAGTTATACTACACTAAAACTTTACTACTGAATTTTTACTTGGTTCACAATTCAAGCTTCAGGTCATTATTGGTATGCAGAAGTACTGATCAAGATAGAGTTCTCTAGGGGCGTCTGGGTGGCTCAGTCGTTTAAGCGTCGGACTCTCGATTTCAGCTCAGGTCATGAGATCAAGCCTTGCATCGGGCTCCATGCTGGGCGTGGAGCCTGTTTAAGATTCTCTCTCTCCTTCTCCCTCTGCCCATCTCTCCTGCTTTCTCTCTCTCTCAGAAAAAAATAAAATAGAGTTCTCTAGCTGACAGACTGCTGGGCACATGTGCTCTTAACAGGCACATGAAATAGTGAACAGTAGACTGGAGGACACAGTGCAGTCCACGCACTAGTGCTAGAGGGGTAGCTGATCCCAGAGCACTCACGAACTTATCCTTTGTATATCCCTAGGGATCCCCTGGCAGCCACATGGAGATTTCTTTTTCTCTGGTCACTGTTGGTCCAAGACGGGGAGGTTCCAAGTATGGGAAGTGGGTATGAAGCTTCCTGGGGAATCTTCCCTCTTTTAGCTTAGAGGAGCCATATAGTTTTGTGAAAAACATCATTGAATCGGGAGTCAAGAGGTCTGCTGTACAGGCTCTGTATAAATCAGGGTTCTCTAGAGAAATAGAACCGGTAGTATTATCTCTCTGTCTCTCTCTCTGAGAGAGGGAGAGATTGCGAGATTTATTTATTATGAGAAATTGTCTCATGGGATTACAGAGGCTGAAAAGTCCTAAGATTGGCAGTCAGCCAGTGGAGACCTGGGAAGGAGAGCCCTTGTAGCTCCAGTCTGATTCCAAAGGCCTGAGAACCGGGAGAGGTGATGCTATATATTCTAGTGCAAGGGCAGAAGAAGACCAGTGTGCCAGCTCATCAGGCAGGCAAAGGTCCCTTGGAGTCTTTTGGTTCTATTCACTTGGTTTGGTCTTCGGTTGATTGGGTGAAACCTATGTACATTAAGAATGAAAATCTGCTTGGGGCGCCTGGGTGGCTCAGTTGGTTGAGCGACTGCCTTCGGCTCAGGTCATGATCCGGAGTCCCGGGATCGAGTCCCGCGTCGGGCTCCCTGCTCGGCAGGGAGTCTGCTTCTCCCTCTGCCCCTCCCCCCTCTCATGTGCTCTCTCTCTCTCATTCTCTCTCTGTCAAATAATAAATAAAATCTTTAACAAAAAAAAAAAAAAAAGAATGAAAATCTGCTTTGCTCAGTCTGTCGATTCAAATGTTAATCTCATCCAGAAAACTCTCACAGACAGTCCAGAATAATGCTTGACCAAATGTCTGGGCACCTCATGGCCCAGTTAAACCAAGACATGAAATTAACCATCACAGTCTCTAAACTGCCAGTGTATGTATATGTCAGAGTAAGGAGCGCTAGTTGCTACAACTACTCCAAAAATTCAGTGGCTTACACAATGAAGTTTATTTATTGGTTTGGGTGTGTTCAGGTTGCTGCCTTCACAGGTGATTGAGAGATCTCCACCCCCATCTGTGGTTGTCGAATGGTGCTGCCATCTTCTAAGGATTTCTTGGGATCCTCTGCTGGATTATCTGCATTTGGCTGGCTGACAATAAAGCTAGAGATTTAGATCATGTGGGGACTTTATAAAGACAGACCGGATAATGGGATAGGTCACTCCTGTTCACATTCCATTGGCCGGAACACCAATACATGATCCCAATCAAAGCAAGCAAAGGAGGCTGGAAAATGTAATCTTCCTTTGTGCCAAGGAAGAGAAGATGGGGACCGGTGAGCATCTAGCCAGTCTGTGCCAGAGCCCTAAGTAGCTTTTAAGCTTGGGCTTATCCCCTCTCTGAGCCTGTTTCCTTCTTTGTACAGTGAGGAGGATGGACTGAGTGCTCTCTAAGGGATTTTCCAGCTCTGACCATTTATGTTCTGTAATCCTATCACAACACTTGGCTGAGCCCTGAAAACACCCAGCTTGGAGAAGATCTCTTACAGTCCAATAGTGAAGAACAGTGATCGGTGTTGCCCCGGAGGATTTTATTCACCAAGAAGTTTATTCACTTCCTAAAGTTCCCAGAGATCAAGATGACCACCTCTCGCAGGGTGTAGTCTTACCCTAGGTCATGGTGCCAGCCCCATTTTACCAGGTGTGTGTGCAGATATTAACATGGCTATGAAACTTCTTCCTCATCTTCTCTTCTTCCAATTCTCATGTTGTGAAAAGTGATGACCACTTGGGCTTATTCCCTAAGATTCTAGAGTACCAGAGGGGCCCAGACTATATACACTCAGCCCCAGAGAGTCTAGAAGAGGGTTTCACAAAAGGCTGAGCTGTGTCAGAGTAATTATGTTCACAAGTTTTCTTCTTTTCTGCGTTTTCTGATGACTTGCAATTTGTTCATTTTCTTGTTTATTACCTGACTCCCTATTGGATTTTAGACTCTATGAAGTCAGTGATCATGTCTGTTTTACTTACTACTGCATCCTCAGCACCTATAAAAGTGCCTAGCATATAGTAAATACTTTTTTTGAATGAATAAATATTACTTAAAAATTGTTGAAGTTTTAGTCTAAGTTTAGGGCAATGGAATTTCTTGGGGGAAGTATGTTAGTAATACATTCATGTATTTACCTACTGAGTAATGTTTTAATCTTACCTGAGTCTACTATCGACACTAAGAATTTCAGAATAATGAGCAAGAGGCTAGGAACAGCCTATCCCTCATGGTTTAACCTACGTGTGGGAACACAGAAAGGTTAACATTAAGAGTGCAAGTACTGTTTCTCCAGGCCACAGAGCATCTGCTGTCAGCATTTGGTTGAGCTGCACTTTCTCCACATTATCATAGTAGAGTATGTGCCAAGCTGTATCCACATGGGATGATGGCCAATTTCAGAGTATGAGCAGCCATCTTCTAACTAGAGAGTGTAGCTGTCTTTTTTTTCAGTCCCATGTTGTATAGGAATTAGCTTTACTCCTTATTTGTGTATCAAATACAATGTGGATATCCAAAAGCTCTTTTTGTCCCTGAGAAAAAGGTGTGATTGATCTCTCCTTAGCTTATGCTTTCAGTTTCACTGTGATGATTATCTCTTCGAAAAATCTGGTTTCCTTTACTCACCACCCACCTTATAAATTAAACACATTTATAAGGTAAATCTAGAGCAAAAAGAAAAAAAAGAGCAAAAATATCATTATCATATATGTCAAGAGCCTGGTACAGAGAAGGGCCTCAATAAATAGTCCTATTATCATTAATATTTTTATCATTATTGATATGTTCTAATATCACTAACTGCCACTTATTAAGAATTAGTCTGAGGTGTAGCTGGGTGACTCAGTCAGTTAAGCAACCGACTCTTGGTTTCGTCTCAGGTCATGATCTCAGGGTCATGAGATCGAACCCCACGCTGGGCACGGAGCCTGCTTAAGATTCTCTCTCTCCCTCTCCCTCTGCCCTCCCCCCTCCACCCCCCCCCCCACACGCACACACACACATACTCTCTCTCTTTCTCTCTCAAAAAAAAAAAAAAAGAATTACTGATTACTAAGAACTGTGCTAAGTTCTCTGCATACATTTTCTCATTTAATCCTAACAATATTCCTATGAAGTGTTATATTCATCAGGGCTGTATAGAGAGACAGAACCAGGTAATCCGGCTCTCAAGGCTGATCTCAGATGATTTGCACCCTTCTCTGGGGCCAGCTCATGTCATTGATTGGTTTTATTTCTCAATTAGATCATGACAAATTTTTATTCTGGAAATCCTGATCATCTTACTTACTAAATCCCAAACATTCAATTAACAGAAGTATATTTCTTCTTTCAAACAATTCACAAGGATATTTAAGAAATTAGTCACTCATTTCCGAGGGCTGCAATTTACAGACATCTTTCCCAAGCCTGAGACTATTGCACTGCGTGGTGCCCTTTGATTCCATCACCTGAGTTATTTCCATCTACCTGTTGGAGACCCAGGCTTCTCTGTGTCCCTGAATAAATACAATTGTATGAGACACCTGATCCAGCACTTTACTGATGTCCAGAGGTAAAGCTATACTCTCTTTGCTCACTAACTTACTGATTCTAAAATCAGAAATGCAGATATGTTTCTGGCAGCATTTGGGAAGTGGGACTACACATATCATTTTGATTGCAGATAGAATCTCCTTGTAGATAGATATTGATTATTCTTTTTTATTGCTGTGGAACTCACTGAGCAATTTCCAATTCACTTTAAAATTTTTATTATGTAACATTTGTTACATAAAGAATATATGTAATGAAATTGTAAATTGTAGGTATAATAATAAAATTGAACAACTATGATCCCAGTCCAAGCTTAAAAACTAGAATTTTATCAATACCATTGACTCTACCTGTATACTCCTAGCCCTAGCACATTCCCTTCAGCATCATGCTTTAGTTCTTCTTTTATTTGTATACATTTGGGGTAAGACTAGAAAGAGCTGAAACATTTTGTGACTTAAAAAAAAAATCAGCTCTAGTTGTTTCCACAAACTTGGAAAAAATAAGCATGATCTCCATGGCAGGCACCCCCCTCCCCAAACCCTTGCTTCCCGTACACTTAAATATAGGCTACAATTATTACTTCTCTATTTAGAGATTATTGTGGTTTCAGTTTTCATTGTGTCCTTGTGGGTTTTTCTGTTTTGGTTGCCATTATAAATGTCTCTTTTATTCCCCCATGTGGTCACTTTCTTAAATACCTCGTTTAGCACGTCTTCAATGGAGTGTGGTTTGACTGCATATATGCCAGCCTCAGGGATACTCAGATACTTTTGTTCCATTCCAAGTATAGAAAACATGCAATGACAACTTAGACTCTGAGAACTGTGGGGGAAGGGAAGAGACATACATGTCTTAAGTGCTGATAATGTGTCAAGTTTTTTGCCAGTGTTTTCCCAACTCAAAATTCCTGTTAGGTAGTTGTCATTATGTCTGTATTATAGATGAGAAAACTGAAACTCAGAAAGGTAGTTGCCCAGGGTCACACAGGTACCAAGTGTTGGAGTCAAGATTTGAAGCCTAGTGTTCTGTGGGTGTGATGGGTGAGGAGATAGTTCAGCTTAATGAGAGTCAGCAGTCTCATGCCTAGATATCTACCCCCACCCCTTTCTCTGTGGGAATGGTAACACCAATACTACTCATTCACTTCACAGGGACTTTGTGGGGTTTAGGAAAGCAATACTTTGGATTTCAGAGGACAGACACTATAACTGTCAAAAACACTATGTTATTTTCTGGTAGTCAGGCAGTGAATGGTGGACATTTAGTTCTGGATCATCATTGTTCGTGGAGACCAGCAAAGCTGAACACTTCTAATTCAGACATGATCCCAAACTTTAGGCCACTCCTGTGCTCACCCATTTCTCTTTACCAAATCTGCTCACACAGACTCTGACTTGTGTCTTTGCCCCTCTCCTACCCCAGTCTTCTCACCAAAATGAACAAAGATAGGACCCTATGGAGGAGGGCCCAGAAACAAGACTCCTAGCACACAAACTCAGTAATAAGCTTATACAGATATTTTAAATTTAAATATATTTGACATACAACATTGTATAAATTTGAAGTGTACAACATATTAATTTGATACATTTATATATTGTACTATGATTGCCATTATAGTGATAATTAGTACTTCTATCATGTTACACAATTTTTCTTTCTTTTTAGTCATTGGAATAATTAATCAAAAATTTTAACAGTATTTAAAATTGGTATAAATATTATATAAATAAATATAAAATAGGTTAATTCATCACAGAGTTTTAAAATGTAGCTGGCAAGGAAACAACTTTTAAATACAGAATGATGGTCACAGCTTTGGGAGCATTTCACAAATGAAAAAGCTTGTATATAAAAAGTAGCACCAATCAATGCCATTCCTGACTCTCTTTGGCCAAGGAATCTGAATATCTAAAAATGATGATTCTTCTCCAACTTCTCTCTGCCTCTAGTGTTGGGTTGGTTTCTTCAACAACCTGCTGATTGGGCATGGCAATGAGAAACAGTGTGTGCGTGTTAGCATTCTGAAGGTGGTTTGGAGATTTACTCCCACTGAGTTGATAAACTTCCTCCTTCTTAACGGTTTTCTAGACTCCAACCTAATCATTGCCTTCTTTCCAAATTCTCTACATATGTTGCCCAGGAAATAAAAGTGGTTGTAAACCACAGAGGTTGGTTCTCACCAACTGCTGGGTTCAACCTGTAGAAAACTGGACAAAGTATGGTCAACCCTTTCAGGATCCCAGGGCAACTCCAAAGTGAAGAAAGTGAACTCAATTTGTATTGTGTAAATTGTACCCTGAACAGTCTCAGGAAGTATCACAGCTTCCTGATTGCAAACCCAGATAAAGTCAAAGGCCACAGCTGCTAAGGACAAAAGCCACCAACCCCCCAAAATGAAGAAAAATGACATCTATAGGCTGCAGTTATAAGAAAGTCCTATTAGGTAAATTAGGGTCTAGAACAGAATTCAGATGAAAGAACTGGTTTTGTGTCTCACACAAATAAAGATCACTTGGAGCTTTGGAAATAGCAGGGGAATAGGGAGTTCTGAGTGTTCTGGCTTCTAATGTAATGAAGTGAGTTTCTGCATGACCATTTCACTGCAGAGCATTTTGAATCTGATGAAGAGTTTCAGGGATATGGGGTAAAATGGTGGGAGCCTAGATATTGGGAAAATCTTATCCTTTAAAATCTCTTCTCTGCTCAACCGGCTTTCACCGCCTGCTGTGAAATATAAAAGCCACTGTGTATTTTCAATATTAAGAAAAAAGACTCTGCAGAGTGAAAAGAGCAAAGAGCAGAGTTCAAGTTCTTTTGCTGACTAGTTGCGTGACTGGATAATTCAATCCTTGTTGCTCTATCTGTTAAATGAAAAGAATAATACCTGCTTGTAGGATTATTGTGAAGATCGGAGATTATATGTGCAAAATGCCTGAATCAGAGCAGGCATCAAACATATAATAGTTATTATGCTATTATTGTTAACAATTAGCTCTGAAATTTATCACCTAACACTCAATTTGAAAAATAATAGAGCTGGAAATTTCCATTTCTTGTGGTAGTATTGTGGATTAAATATCCTGAACAACCCTCCAGTTTGAAGCAACTAAAATTCTGGGTAAAATATTTTTATTTATTTTATTTTATCTTTTATTTTTTAAAGATTTTATTTATTTATTTGACAGAGAGAGACACAGCGAGAGAGGGAACACAAGCAGGGGGAGGGGGAGAGGGAGAAGCAGGCTTCCTGCTGAGCAGGGAGCCTGATGCAGGGCTCAATCCCAGGACCTTGGGATCATGACCTGGGCCAAAGGCAGTCGCTTAACGACTGAGCCACCCAGGTGCCCCGTGGGTAAAATATTTTTAAATAATTGTAAATACATCCAAAGTAAAGAATTTGTTGATTTCAAAACCAGTAATGAAAGTAGGAAATCTGCCAAGCCAGCTATCACCCTGAGGCTTTTTTCAAACTCTAGAGAGTCTTTCCTCCTTGACAGCTGGAGGAGGCAGAGCATGGAGCCCAGAGTTAAAGTAGGAGGACAGAGGTGGAGAATCTGATAGGAAAGCCACCTTATCACACCATCAGTGCAAGGTTGAATAAGAAATCACACTGCAAGGGGGTTAATGAAGAAATGCCTATCTTCACTTTTGTCTCTGTCAAATTCCCCCTTGAGAATTCACAAACCCAGTTGGTCCTCACAGGTGTTTTCTGTCAGGATTCATTTTAGTTTAAATGGGGAATTTTAAGTTAAAATTTTAATCTAATTATAGTTCCACATTGGTATCGCCCCAGGAAACTGATGGAAACAAATGCAAATTTCTCAGGAGGAATTTAACTTTAGTTCAGATCTCAAAAGAATTCCTACTGGTTGGTTCCAATTAAAATGGACAACTTTAAAAAAAAATCACAAAATATACAAAGAAAATAAGACACCATGAATGAGAACCATCAGAAACAAATTTCAGCAAATAGCGACCCACAAATATTTCAGATGTTGGAACTGACACAAAATATGAAATACCTATGTTTAATATATTTAAGGAAATTAAGTGACTATTTGAAATTATGAGCAGAGAATAATGACAATAAAGAATGACCAAGCAGATTTGAAAGCAAATAGAACTTCCAGAAATAAAAAGAAAACAAAGAAAAGATAGGATAAATAGAAAACAAACAGCAAGATGTGAGACTCAAACCTAACCATATCAATAATTCCATTATATGTAAAGGTGAATGATTTAAACCAGTGTTGTCCAATACAGCAGCTACTAGCCGCAGGTGGCTTTTGAAATTTGGCTAGTGTGCCTGAGGAACTGATTTTTAAATGTTAACAGGCATAAATGTCTAGTGGCTACTAGACTACTACTAGCCTGGGTGGCTCAGTTGGTTGAGCGTCTGACTCTTGATTTTGGCTCAGGTCATGATCTCAGGGTGGTGAGATCAAGCCCTGCATCAGGCGGTGTGGAGCCTGCTTAAGATTCAATCTGTCTCCCTCTCCCATTGCCCCTCCCCGTCCATTTGTGTTCTCTTTCTAAAAAAAGAAAAAGAGGGGCACCTGGGTGGCTCAGTCTTTAAGCGTCTGCCTTAGGCTCAGGTCATGGTCCCAAGGTCCTGGGATGGAGCCCCGCATCGGGCTCCCTGCTCAGCAGGAAGCCTGCTTGTGTTCCCTCTCTCGCTGTGTCTCTGTCAAATAAATAAAATCCTTAAAAATAAATAAATAAAAATAAATAAAAAAAGAAAAGATCCCAATTAAAAGTCAGAGATTATCAGGTGGCGCCTGGGTGGCTCAGTCGTTAACCGTCTACCTTAGGCTCAGGTCATGATCCCAGGGTCCTGGGATCAAGCTCCGCATTGGGCTCCCTGCTCAGGGGGGAGCCTGCTTCTCCCTCTCACACTCCCCCTGCTTGTGTTCCCCCTCTCGCTGTGTCTCTCTCTGTCAAATAAATAAACAAAATCTTAAAAAAAATAAAATAAAAGTCAGAGATTATCAGGGTGCCTGGCTGGCTCAGTCACTTAAGTGTCTGACTTCCGCTCAGGTCATGATCTCAGGGTCCTAGGATGGAGCCCTACATTGGGCTCCACGCTCACTGGGAGTCTGCTTCTCCCTCTCTCTCTCCCTCTGCCCCTCCCCCTGCTTGTGCTCTCTCTCTCTCTCTCTCTCTGTCTTTCAAATAAATAAACAAAATCTTTAAAAAAGTCAGATTATCTGAATGGATAGAAAAAGCAAGTTCTAATTATATGCTGAATAAAAAAAAAAACTATTTTAAATATAGAACCAAATAGGTTAGAAGTAAAAGAATGGAAGGAGATATACCATGATAACACTAATTAAAAGAAAGCTGGAGTGCCTGTTTTAACGTCAGATCAAACAGATTTCAGAGCAAAAATATTACCAAAGATAGAGACATTTCATAGAGATAAAGGAGACAGTTTCTCAAGAAAATGACACAATCATAAATATTATGCAACTAAAAATAGAGCTTTAAAATACATGAAGCAAAACTGACAAAACTGCAAGGAAAATAGATAAATCCACAATTACAGTCAGTTAAGTGTCTGCCTTCAGCTCAGGTCATGATCCTAGTCCTGGGATCGAGCCTTGTGTCGGGGCGGGGTGGGGGGGGGGGTCCCTGCTCAGTGGGGAGTCTGCTTCTCCCTCTCCCCCTCCCCCTGCTCATGATCTCTCTCTCATGCTCTCTTTCTCTCTTAAATAAATAAATAAAATCTTTAAAAAAAATAAAAATAAAAAACTACAGCAATTAGGACAGTACAGTATTGGTGTAAAGTTAGACAAACAAATGAACATAACATAATAGAATCAAGAAAGAGACCCAGGCATATAAGTTTAATTGATTTTTAACAAAGGTACCAATGTAATTCAATGGGGAGGAGAGGAGGAGAATAATATTTTCAACAAATAGTGTTGGAAAAATTGAGTAGCCTTATGGAAAAATATCAACTTTGACTCTCCATCCTACCATATAAAAAAAAATTAATGTATCATTGACTAAAACATAGAATTTCTATATAAAAATATACAAGACAATCTTATTTACCTTGGCTTTGTCAAAGATTTTAAAAAATATGACACAAAAATCATGACTATAGGTTGCCCGGGTGGCTCAGTTGGTTAAGCGTCTGCCTTCAGCTCAGGTCATGATCCCAGGATCCTGGGATCGAGTCCCACATCAGGCTCTCTGCTCAATGGGGAGCCTGCTTCTCCCTCTGCCTGCTCTGCCTGCTCCCCCTGCTCGTGCTCTCATTCTCTCGCTGACAAATAAATAAATAACAATAAAAAAAAAAACAAAACATAAATCATGACTATAATAGAAAACATCAATAAATTAGATTCCATCAAATTAAAAGCTTTGGGTTAGCCTGGTGGTGGGTATTAAAGAGGGCATGTACTGCATGGAGCACTGGGTGTTATACACAAACAATGAATCATGGAACACTACATCAAAAACTAATGATGTAATGTATGGTGATTAACATAACATAATAAAATAAAGTTAAAAATAAAAGAAATTAAAAAAAGAAATAACCAATTAAAACAAAAAAATTTAAAAGCTTTGGCATTCAAAGAACACAATTTTAAAAATGAAAAGATAAGCTACAGACTGGGAGAAGATATTTGCAAAATATGTATCTGACAAAATTCTTTTATCTAGAATATGTAGAGAATTATTATAATTCAATAATAAAGAGACAACCCAATTTAAAAATAGGTAAAACATTTATTTATTTATTTATTTTAAAAATATTATTTATTTTTGCAAGAGAGAGAGAGAACAAGCAGGGGAAGCAACAAGGTAGAGGGAGAAGCAGACTCCACGCTAAGCAGGACCCTGGGATCATGACCTGAGCTGAAGGCAGATGCGCTTAACTGACCGAGCTACCCAGGCGCCCCTAGGTAAAATATTTAAACAGACATTTCACTAAAGATGTATGGATAGCAAATAAGCACAGGAAAAGATGTTCAGCAGCATTAGTCATTAGAGAAATGCTAATTAAAACCACAATGTGATATAACTACATAGCTAATAGAATGGCCACAAGTAAAAAACCTCATAATACCATATGAAGGCAAGGATGTAGACAATTGGAACTCTCATTCACTGCTGATAGGAATGTAAAATTGTGCAACCACTTCAGAAAACGCTTTGGCAGTGTCTTTAAAAAAGTCAAACATACACTTACCATATAATTCTGATATTCCATTCCTAAATACTTACCTGAGAAAAATGAAAGCACATGTCCATAACAAGATGCACATGAATGTTTGTGGCAACTTTATTTGTAATACCTAAGAGCTGGAAATGTCTAATGACAAGTGACAAGGTAAGAAAACTGTGGCATATCCATACAATGGAGTACTACTCAGCCATAAAAATAAATAAACTATATATAGATCTAACAATGTTCATGGATGAACCTCATAATAATTTTGTTGAGTGAAGGAAATCAGACAAGAAAAAAAAAAGGAGCCATACTATATCATTCCATATGTATACAATTCTACAAAATTCAAGTTAATCTATAATGATAGAAAGTGAGCCAGTGGTTACTTGGTGAAGGGTAGAGAAGAACTGGAGAAAAGCAGTACAAAAAGATGAGGAGGGGCACCTGGCTGGCCCACTTGGTGGAGTGTGTCACCAAGGAGTTGTGAGTTTGAGCCCCACATTGGGCATAGAGATTACTTTAAAAATAAAATCTTAAAAAAAAAAAGACATGAAGAAACTTTGAAGGGTGAAGGATTTATTATATTGGTTGTAGTGATGGTTTCATGAGTGTATGCATGTGTCAGAATTTATCAAAGTGTATACTTTGAATATGTGTTGTGTATTGTATGTTGATTATGCCTCAGTAAATTTGTATAAAAATACATCAATGTATTAAAAAGAAACCAGACATAGCTGAAGAAAGAATTAGAGAAATGGATCTAAAGAACTTATCCACATGTAATAGAGTGAGATAAAAAAGGGGTATGTTATAAAAAGACTAGGGTATGAATTTCCAACAGAGTTCCAGAAGGATATAAGAATGAGAATGTAGGGGTGCCTGGGTGGCTCAGTCAGTTAAGCATCTGCTTTTGGCTCAGGTCATGATCTCAGGGTCCTGGGATGGAGTCCTACATGGGCTCCCTGCTCAGTGGGGAGTCTGCTTCCCCTTCTCTCTCTGCTCCTCCCCCCTGCTTGTGCTCTCTCTCTCTCTCTCTCACTCTGTCTCAAATAAATAAAAATCTTAAAAAAAAAAAGAATGAGAATGTAAAAGAGCCAGTGTTTCTTAGATCCAGAAAATTCAGTGAATCTCAAGCAACATATGTAAGAAGAAATTCTCTCCTAGATACATCATAGTGAAACAGCAGAATACAAACAAATCTATGCGAGACAGAGAGAAACAGGAGCAATCTTAAAGCAGCCAAAGAGAAAAGAAAACCACCTATAAAAAAGGGCGATTAGACTGACATTTCATTTTATAAGAGCAGTTAAGAAAGAGAATATGTGAGATATTCCTCAAGGTGTTGAGAGAAAATAGCCATCAACTTAGAATTCCACATTCAACGAAGCTATATTCCAAAAAAAGGATCATATAAAGAATATTTTTTCCAGGCAAACAAAACAGAAAATCAGTAAAAACAACTCCTCCCCTTCAATAACTTGAGAGCATGCATCACCTGAAGACAATCACTAAATGCAATCATAAAGGATATACTTTAGCAGAATAAAAAAATGAAAAGCCTGAGATGTAAAAAAAAAAAAAAAAGCCATTGAACAAAAACATTTTGGTAAATATGAGGGCATATCTCAGCAAACACTGATTATGGAACAACATAATGTAACAACATACTCTTAATTTTTGAAGGGAAAATAGACTAGAATTAAAATACTGGGCTTATACTAGAATTAAAATCATACAAGGTTCTTGATTATTTAGGAATAAGGTAAAGATATGAATTTCAGATTTTGTTAAATCAGCATGCTAAACTAGCTAGTTTAATTCCTGAAATAATAAATACAAGCACACATACTTTCCAGCCAATTAGAGAGAAATGGAATTAGAAAAAGAAAAAAAAAATCAATTCAAGAGAAGGTAAAGCAAGAAAGAGAAAAAAAGTAACAGTAATAACTGGGGCGCCTGGGTGGTTCAGTCGGTTAAGCATCTGCCTTCGGCTCAGGTCATGATCTCAGGGTCCTGGGATCAAGACCCTCATAGGGCTCCCTCCTCAATAGGGAGTCTGCTTCTCCCTTTCTTTCTGCCCCTCCCCCCCATGCAGGCACACAAGCGCGCGCACTCTCTCTCTTCTCTCTCTCCAATAAATAAATAAATAAATAAAATCTTAAAAAAAAAAAAAAAGAAATGGTTTATTGCCCTCTTGAACTCACAATAAATTCAGGCCCCACCAGATAGGAAGCAGTGGCTCTTCTCGCTCATACCAGAGCCTGACAAACTTGGAGGCCACTGAGCAGGGTCAAAGCAAAGCCTCCACCCAGAGGAGACTTGTTGAAGACACCCTTCCCAGCCAGGGTGGAAAGAATTCCAGAGGCTCTTGGAAGAATTGGCAGGCTCAGAGCTCTGCACCAACACACTGGAGTTGGGCTGCTAGACAGTATGTATGTAAGCTGCCAAACAAACCCACTCTCCTTTCCCCCAGTTACACAAAGACTTTTCAAATACACCCCTCTCAGCTGAATGTCTTGAATATTAAACTTCTTGAATCTCCCTGTCATCATTCTAATTCATAGATGCGAATGCCTACGCTTTGTGCATTTTACACACGTTGTGATCAATGCCCTCCAGATCTACTTGTTGCAGAGGGAACTCGGGTATGGAAGATAACTGGCTCAGCTTCCAAAGATAAACCTGGTAGGTGTGATAGCTGCTGAGGGAGAAGGGCAGAGAGCCTCCTGGGAAGACCCTTTGAATTTGGGTGTGGTGTGAGTCCTTCGGTTCCCAAGTATGGTTTCTATCTAATCTGCCTTGAAACTGCTCTGCTGATTGACTCTTTTATCAATAAAAAACTGCTGAACTAAGGTTCCTCCTCTGAAGCTCTTAAAGATGGGGTCAGCCCTGTCAGAAAGCAGTGTTGTAGCAAAAGGATATGTGTACAAGGATGTTCACCAAAGCATTGTTTAAAACTGTGGACTATCAGTAAACACGCATCAGCAAAGTTGTGGGCACATCCATATAGCATAATGCTAGGATTTTGACTTATTGCAAAGCAAGTCTCTATGCGACATATAAACTATGATCCTATTCTGGAAAAATCAATAGTAACAATAATAAAGTTAGCACATACAGGGAAAAAAAGGAGGAACGTATGCCAAAATGTTAGCAATGATTATTTGGGGTTGGGGTGAAGTGGGATGGAATCTGGGGAGACATTTCTCCATTTCCTGACCCCCTGGTCTTGCTGTTGCACCCTCTCATTAGCCAAGGTGAGGTTTTGGTACAGAGCTGCATTCATGGTCAAATGGTTTTTCCTCAAGACAGAGACATTTTCGTTCCCTAGCTGCAGATATTCCACAGCCTGCAACAGCAGCTCATTGCCTTCATTCATTGGTAATGCTCTGTTTGTTCTCAGTAGGACATGTACCTGTAGGCATTAACATATTAAAATACTTGAGCTAGCTCACTGTAATATTTGACCACCAAATTTGAAATTTATTTATGTGTTATTTTTGGTTAAATTGATAAAGAAGTCATGTTATTTTTTCTACTTTAGAGTTTAAATTTTTAAAAAGTACTCAATATGTGAGGATATTTATTGCAACTGAGAATTTCAAAGTGCTGAGATTAAAATCTGATATAGACTACTTGTTCACAGCTTTAAGTTTCCTGTAGCTCTTTAAATTTTAAACATGTCTACCTGCATACAACTAGAAAAGTTGACCCCAAATATTGCCTCAGTTTCCTGGATGTTACTAAGGAGTGTATGTCCTTTTACTTTGTCTTGAGACCCACCCTAACAAAACTTGGCATATTTTCATAGGGTTTTTTTGGCTTGCAATTTATTTCATTCATTCCACTCATTCAATAAACATCTATAATTATCATTGGTATTAAAAACAATAGCTCACATTTAATAAGCATTTTCTACTTGCTGGTAGTTAATACCAGCTAACATTTCATTTCATTACCTGCTGCTCTTAAATTAAATGCCTTCTTTTTGCCTGGCATTGGGGAGGATACAAAGATAACCTGGGCCCTGAAGATATATAAATAATCCAAATATGGTTCTGTGCTCAAAAGGAGGGTCAGGGCGCCTGGGTGGCTCAGTTGGTTAAGCAACTGCCTTTGGCTCGGGTCATGATCCTGGAGTCCCGGGATCGAGTCCCGCATCGGGCTCCCTGCTCGGCGGGGAGTCTGCTTCTCCCTCTGACCCTCCCCCCTCTCATGCTCTCTCTCTCAAATAAATAAATAAAATCTTTAAAAAAAAAAAAGGAGGGTCAGATACCAAGTTATGTAATTCCTAGACTGAATAAGTGACTTCCCGACAAGGAAATCAAGGAAGCTTCACGAGGGAGTTGGCATTATATGTGAGTCTTTAAGCGAAGGATTTGGTCGTCTGGAGAAGAAGGAGGAGGGACATTCCAGATAAAGGCAGAAAGGCAGAGATAGGACTCTGCAGGGCATGTGCTGGGTCCTGGGTATAGTGGGGGCTAAAGCATGTGGTATATGAAGGGAATACGCAGGAAAGAAGGCTCAAGGGGCAGATGCAAAGAATGTTCCTATTGTAAGGACCAGTGAGTCATTTATCCCAACACCCTCATTTTCCAGATGAAGGCACTAAGGCCTACAGAAAAGGGAAATCCCCTCAGTTATTCAGTAGTGGGGATGGAATTAGACTTTGCGCTCTCTTGGCTCCCACGATTGAGCTTCCAGTTATGCTGGGACAGATCAAAGAGAGCCTAAAACGCCAGGCTAGATGTAGGTGGCCATCTCAATGCAGAGGGGAGCCACTGAAAGTTTTGAGGAGGATGTGGCTAGCAAAGGGGATTCAGGGACTAAGATAATTTGAAGGTTTCTAGGCTAAGTGACTGGGAAGCTGGAAATTATATTTTGATAAATGGCTTCTGTTAACACAGAATCAGATCTAGAAAAAAATTATTAGTTCAATTAAAAACAATCGGTTGTTCTCAAAGTAACTATTTGATTAATGTAACCTCTTTTAAAATGTCATGTGTTTAGACCCATTCTAGTTAAAGAGTAGGTTAAGGAAGGTTGGAGCAAGCGGGCATAGTCTGTAATGGGTATCAAGTGCTCGATTTATCTCCTCAGGTTTTTTCTGCCCTTGGGAGACAAAGATTCTATCAGTTGAGTCCACATCTTCATATACTTTGTATTCTCTTTCCATTTGAAAAAGAGATAAAATATCGACTTCTTTTTTTAAAGTTTTTTTTTTTAATAGAAGTTTATTTTGATTACATTTATTTTTAGTTCTACTTTCCTCACAAGCAGCATTTCCTAGTATCGCATGAGATAGCTAAGAGGATCAACCTAAGAGGTCACCTTTGGCCACAGACACATAAAACCTCCCCAGTCAGCAACATGAATCTCATTCCCTTCATCTGTAGAATTACAGACCAGAGATGCACTTCACAATCACTGGCGCTCTCAAGGGGAGGCAAAGAGCAGAGGGTCAGACTGTCTGGGTTCCAATCCCAGCTCTGCCACTCATGAGTCCGGAGATCTTGGATAAGTCATTCAATGTTTTTGAAGCTGATTCTCGTCTGGAAAATAGAGCTAGCTAATGATAACTCATCCTGGGTGTGCTCTGGTTGTGAGAATTCCTAGACAACGGGCCAATAATGCTGACCACAGTGCCAGGCGCATAGTAAGCATCTTGCTCAACCTTAAGCTGTATGAATTGTCTCGCCCACACCTCAGGACTGACAAGTGGCTCAGACAGCGGCAGCATTTCTGAAAGGAGTTGTCGGTTCCCAAGTAACTAGTACCCTTATTTTAGATGTACTCTAGAACTAAAGATGTAACAAAACCACTTCACAGTTTACTACTCCTGGGTAAACTGTTTTGAGAACATTTCCAAGAGCCTTTAAGAAAGATGTCTATTTCCACATCTCTGATTTATGTTAAACTATCCGCCCAGTGCAAAACAGACCCTCTCTCTCTCTCCTAGTCTGGCCTGCTTCCCAGCTGTTCACATTCCCTACGGGATTGTCAGAAGCTCCACACGCTGTGCGGGAGCTGGAGGAAAGTAAATAGTTTAGCTAGGCAGGCACCCCACCCACCATTTTATTTTCCTAAATCACTCCTTTAGCTAATATTTCAGGGACAGACACGCGACGCATCTGGCTCCAACCAAATATTTTCAGTCAGTCAGATTCCAAGGTAAATATTTGCCACTTTGATTGCAGCCAACAGTGGTAGCGGGAAACAAGGAGCCACTTATCAACCTTCAATCAGGGCCCGCCTGGCACTTCGGTGACGTGACCTGCCCCCTCCGCGTGAGTCCCTGCGCGGGTCCCGCCTCCGCGCTTCCGGTCTTGCGGTCTTGCGCCCTTGGTGTCTGAGCGACTCTGAGGCCTGGTTGTCTTCAAGGCGAAGCCTTGGTAAAGTGAGGTTATGGGATTGCTGAGCTGCTTCCTTAGCCAGATCCTTTCATTTTTAGCAGGTGCTGTCTTTCCCTCTCTTCACGACTGACTTGTCAAAAGGGTGTTGGTTGTGGACGAGAAACACCAGGGAAGGGTTAAGGAAGTCGCCTAGACGTGTGATTGGGGCGGAAGATGTCCCGCTGAAGCCTGTACCTATTACTTCAGTTGCGTCCTTAATAGAGTCTTTTTTTTTTTTTTTAATTAGAAAGTGCCCGAGCATGAAGGGGGTTGGGGGTAGAGGGAGAAGCCGACTCCCCACTGAGCAGGGAGCCTCATGGGGGTTCAGCACCCCAAGATCATGACCTGAGCAGACGCTTAACTGACTGAGCCACCCAGGTGCCCCAAGAGACTCTTAACATTGGCCCAAAGTTTTTGAGCTACAATGAATAAACTGCCCAGGGCTTTTGTCTTATGTCCTTTGCACTTCTGTGAGAATGAATGTTGTTAGTGTTTTTCTTATGCATGCATATTTTATGCAGGAAGAATAATAAAGAGGGATGAAGACACAGGAAAATGGCAGGTGGGGTGGTTTTGCCTTATTCTGTGGCAGGGTTTTTAACCTTTTTGGAGTCCTTTTGAGACTATGAAAATTAAAGACCCTTTGTTTTCCCAGGAAAAGATATGTGAACACAGTATTTTGCCTATGACCAGAGGAGATTCATGGATCCCCAGAACCCATCTGCAGACTCCTATGGGGGGAGCCACGGACCCAAGATTAGGAAACCGTGGATTTTAGGTACATCATGCCCTGGCGACCTGCACCCGACATTCCTTGTCTTGCCCAGGCAGGACTAGGGTGAAAAAAGTCAGGCACTCGCCTTGGGCACAAAATTTAAGGGGGCATCAAAAAGTTCAGAAATCAAGATAAAGTTTTAGTGCAGTATTTTAAAGGATAAAATCTTCAAACTATGGCTGTGACTTGTCAATCTTTTTTTGTAAAAAAAAATTTTATTGGAACCAGGGCCAGGATTAGAGCAAGATGGGTGAGGCAGGGTTGTACAAATGCAGGTCCAAATTCTGTCTTTATTTTGAAGTTTTTATATTTTGTATTTTGTTCAGTTTTTTATCTTTATTTTTTTTTTTTAAATTTTATTTATTTTTTTGACAGAGGGAGAGTGAGCACAAGTAGGGGGAGCGGCAGGCAGAGCAGGCTTCCCGCCGAGCAGGGAGCCCGATGCGGGGCTCGATCCCAGGACCCTGGGATCATGACCTGAGCCGAAGGCAGTCGCTTAACGACTGAGCCACCCAGGTGCCCCTCAATTTTTTATTTTTAAATAGTGCATTAAAATACTGTTTTGAATACTGAGTTTTTTTGACCCCCTCTTCTTTAATTTTGCACCTGGCACTAGTGTCTCCTTTGCTTACCCTCAGTCCTGCTTGTGTCCAGGATGCTGTTCAAGTACAAACCAAGTATACGTGATCACTTGCCGTGTGCTAGGCCCTGAGCTCCCAGATTTCCAGAAAGGAGGGGTAGTGGGAAAAACTCTGATCTATCAAAAGGGTTGATGTGTAGTCCTGGCTCTGTCATGTCCTGCTGGATGACCTTGGCCAGTGAACTTAGCTTTTCTGAGCCTCTTCTTAATTGCAGAATGAGAGGGTGAGACTGGGTACTTTCCAGTTCTGGCAGTCTGTGGTTCTAGGACTTTGAAAAAGGCAGCTAAGCCAAATTGTTCTCTAGAAAACAGAGTCCTCAATGAGCACCCAGTTCCACATCCCAGTCCTCTAGGGTTCTCTTGATTTGCCTTCTTGATGGAGGGATTTTGCATTCTACAGACTTTCATTTGTCTCAGTGTGAGGGCCCAGACCATCAAATCTCTTCAACTTGAGTACTGATTGGTAGAGTCAAAGATCTTGAGAGCTGATGAGAGTAAAGTGCAGAGAGATGATTTAGTTTTAAGGAAAATGAGGCTCAAATAGGTGAAGTCAGTTGGCCAAGGCGGCACAGTGTCAGATTTAGAACTAAAACCCCAGTGCCTGATTGCCATCAGGTGGGATATAATGCATGCCTTTCTACTTCTCTCCAGAGAATTTCCTAAAAGTACTTTCATAAAAGTACTTTCCTAAAAGTACTTTAGAATTTCCTAAAAGTACTCTCATAATATTCTCTCTGATTCCTGTGTTTTATTAGTTTCCTTGTTATGATGCTGCTCCTAGAGCTGGGGGATTGGGAGCCAAAATTCTTGATCAATGTCTTATCCTTAGGTCTTCTTCCCTCTCCCAGACTCATCTTGGATTTAACTTCTGTGGGGATTTTTTAAACTGCTACAAGGCATATAATCTTAGAAAGCTAACTTCCTCTGTGTTTCTTTTGAAAGATATTTTTAAAACTGGAGAGAACAAGTGATGCATAACAATCTGTAAGGTATGTACTGTTATTATTGTTATTTTACTAATGAAGAAATTGAGGCACAGAGGGCTAATTAACTTGCCCAAAATCTCGCAGTTAGGTATCAGAACCAGGATTCAAATCCAGGCATCCTGACTCCAGGGTCTGTGCTTTTTTAACTAGACACTGTGTGGCTTCTCTTGTGGACCATTTCACCTGAGCTTGAACAATTCAAAGGACGGAAAGCTATCTCAGGAAATCCTAGTTCTGTTGCTGGGCAACCTCTTCTATTGGAATGTCTTCCTTCTATTTGTTGGAACAAGCTATATAACAAGACAGTTATCCAAAATGGTTTTCTGTTGTCTAAATAAGAAGATAAAAAGGTGAGTGAAGAACACAGAGTAAAATCTCGCAATCTATCCTGTCTCCACCAAACATTCCTGACCCACTCACTTCCAGTTATGTGGGCTTCCTGAAAAAACACAAAGTTCCCTCTTTCAGTTTTGTGTCTATTGAAAGTAAAATCCCCATCCTATGTGTTTATACCTTGTTCTGAGAAAGATTTAGTTTGGCCCACATGGGTTAGAAAGTATGGTTAAGTAGCATAAATTAAAAGTGTATGACACGATCCAGCAATTTCACTTTTAGGTATTTTTCCTTTAGAAATTGTTACAGGAGCTTACCAGGATAAATATTCAAGGGATTTTATTTCATTTTTGTAATTGCACAAAAATTGTAGGCAATTTAGATGTGCACCAATAAGGAAATGGCTAAATAAATAATAAATTAATGAAGTTGTGAGAGGATTTCAATGTAAAATTGAACTGGAGGATACGAATTGGAGACCCTCATGCATGCTCCCTCAGAAGGATGGAATTTAACTGAGAGACTGATTTCTTGTAAATGCCTGATTTACAGAAGATCAAGGCTTCTCTCCTGACCAAAGAACATCCACCAAGAATCTCTCCCTGGCAGGCCTTACCCCTCTTTGCACTCCTTACTCATAAGTACAGCCTGCCCCAAATCCTCGAAGGACTCACCTGTAGCCTGATACAGCATGTTTCCCAAATTGCAGTTCCCTTTGCAATTCCCAAATACACTCAAATTTCTGGTAATTTGAACTTGCCTCCGTTTACCTCCTTGTTTAGGTTGATAGAGTACCTTTTAACTATTTTCAGTGTATGGTATTAAAATTGGTGCTTGATGGCATATCATCTCCATTGTTATCCCAGTGGTAATACAGCAGTTTAAAGAAATAAACATGGGGTGCCTGGGTGGCTCAGTCGGTTGGGCATCTACCTTCGGCTCAGGTCATGGTCCGAGGGTCCTGGGGTCGAGCCCTGAGTTGGGCTCCCTCCTTAGTGGGGAGTCTGCTTCTCTCTCTGCCTCTCCTCCCTGGCTTGTGCTCTCTCTATTGCTCACTCACTCTCTCTTAAATAAATAAACAGAATCTTAAAAAAAAACAACACTTTTTTTCTCATTCAAAAGGTTATTGAAGAAAATATGGAAAATAATAAAATGTAAAGAAGGAAACAAAGAACCTATAATCCTACACCCTAAAGATAACCACTGTGAACCTTTAAATTTATTTCTTTCCCATCTTTTTTTTAGGTGCAGTACTTTTTTAGTAGATTTTTTGTGATAAAATATATATAATATAAAATATATTATTTTAAACACATTTAAGGGTACAATTCAGTGGCATTAAGTACATTCACATTATTGTGCACCTATCATGACTATCCATTTACAGAAATTTTTCATCATCCCAAACTGAACTCAGTTTCAATCAACAATAACTCCCCCATTATTCTCTCCCCCAGCTCCTGGTAATCACTATTCTACTTTTTTTTTTTTTCACTATTCTACTTTCTATCTCTGGATTTTGCTACTCTAGTTACCTCATGTAAGTGAAACCATACAATATTAATCCTTTTGTTTTTGGCTTATTTCACTTAGCATTATATTTTTAAGGTTCACTCACATGGTAGCATGTTTAAGAATTTCCTTGTTTAAGGGCTGAATAATAGTCCATTGTAAGTTGTTGAGTATTAAATGAGATAATAAATGTGAAGCATTTAAGAGCAGCACAGAGTACTACAAACAAACACATTTTGTTTATTTATTCATCGATGGACATTTGGATAATTTCTACCTTTTGGCTATTGTGAATAATGGTTATGAACATAGTGTACAAATATCTGTTCCTGATTTCAGTTCTTTTGGATATATACCTAGAAGTGGAATTGCTGGTTCATATGCTAATCCTATGCTTAATGCTTTGAGGACTACCATACTATTTTCCACAGCAGCAGCACCATTTTAAATTCCTATTTGCAGTGCATAAAGGTTCTGATTTCTCTGCATCCTTGACAACATTTGTTATTTACCATTTGCAAAAAATAATCTTTATCCTAATGGGCGTGAAGTGGTATGTCATTGTGGTTTTGATTTGCATTTCCCTAGTGATTAGTGATGTTTAGCACCTTTTCTCAAGCCTCTTGGACATTGTTTATGTTCTTTGGAGAAATAGCTATTCAAGTCCTTTGCCCACTTTTTGACTGGGTTTTTTGGTATTAAGTTGTAAGAGGTTTTATATGTTCCCAGTATCAGTCCCTTATCAGGTATGTGATTTGCAAATATTTTCTTCCATTTTGTAGAGAAAAGTGCCTTTTCTTTCTATCAGTAGTGTCCTTTGATGCACAAAAGTTTTTCATTTTGAAGAAGTCTAATTTATTTTTTCTTTTGTTGTTTGAGCTTTTGGTGTCATATCCAAGAAATCATTGCCAAATCTACCGTCATGAAACTTTTCCCTATATTTTCTTCTAAGAATTTTTAGGTTTCACATTTAGGTCTTTGATCCATTTTGAGTGAATTTTTGTGTATGGTGTAAGATAAGAGTTCAATTTCAATCTTTTGCATGTGGATATCCAGTTTTCCCAGCACCATTTGTTGAAAAGACTTTCCTTTCTCTGTGTTTTTATGTTTTAGTGCTTTTTTGATTGCAGACTTACTCCTTTTGGAGCCCAGGCTGCTCCTCTGGGTTGTCCTCACCCTCATTGGTTTGTACCCTCAAGGGATTGTAAAGTTATTTGACTGGGAACGAAGGGAAGATATAATGAACGTGAATCTAGTGCAGAAGCATGGTGGCCTACCAGAGCCTAGTGAAAGTGATAGTTGATATATTGCCTATAGTGATCTTGCTGTAACCTTGGCTAAACCTATTTCATTTGTTGTGAAATGGGAATAGTGATAAGAAGACCCACCTTATTTTGTCAAATGATAGCATAAATCCTGGAATATTATTATGGCTAATAGCCATTATTGTGGTTAATGTTTATGAGGAAAGTACTCTGTGCTGCTCTTAAATGCTTCACATTTATTATCTCATTTAATACTCAAAATAGTCTTATGAGGTCGGTGCTATCATTTTCACTGTTTTACCATCTCTGAGCTTCTTTTGTTGTCTGTAAAATGACGAAAATTATATCTTCCTTGCAGAACTATCGGGAGGATTAAACGAGAGAGTGAAAATAGAGGGCCTCGCAAAGAACACGCACATAGTAGATGCCTAACAGATGGTAGCTGCTTTCCCTCAGTCCAGGAAGTGATTCCAGTAAGCACAAACTATATTAGATGAGGATTCTGCTTTGTTCTAACAATCTTGAATTTCCTGATACTTCCCCTTCAAGGTAAATTATAATGATTATACTGGTCAGATAGGAAAGTCTATACCATTGATTTATGATACAGGAATACATTCTAGTTACCTACCTGCAAGGCTGAAGTAAAGAGACTTGTTTATTATCAGACGCTAGGAAGACTTCTGTAGACACTCATCTAGGGAATGAACAAGCACAACAGCCCTGGAAACAGCTGGCTATGTATTGTGCGCCAATAGATTAGTGATGTTTTAACACTCATCATTTTGACTGATAAAGTGTCATTTCCCTAAATCTTTCTTCATTTCACTACCTTTTCCCACCTCCTTTATTTATCTTTTTTTTTTCCCCCCCATCCCTCGTGGTATTTATTTGGTAGAAAAATAAGGTGGGGGCGCCTGGGTGGCTCAGTTGGTTAAGCGACTGCCTTCGGCTCAGGTCATGATCCTGGAGTCCCGGGATCGAGTCCCGCATCGGGCTCCCTGCTCAGCAGGGAGTCTGCTTCTCCCTCTGACCCTCCCCCCTCTCCTGCTCTCTCTCTCTCAAATAAATAAATAAAATCTTTAAAAAAAAAAAAAAAGAAAAATAAGGTGGAAGGCACAGTGCTTCTGCTTCACACTAACACATTACAAGCTTAGCCAACACAAGCAGTTTTAAAAATAATGAGGACGGTGAAGATGTACAACTGCCTGAGACCGAACTAGAAAAGCAGGGCTTAAATTAGTTAATACATTAATATAGTCCTTAGTGTTGCAGTTATTCTGGGTCATATTTTCTGGATATTATTTAGACATTCATTGGTTAGATCCAGGCCGTACATTTTCTCTTTGGCTGCAGCTAATATGTTAACTGGCAGTGGGATCAAATCCTGCTCCTCAGTGGCAGCTGGGCCCTCCCGTGGAGCCGCTCTACAATCCCTTCACTTATTGCTAATTGACTTCCTAATACCCTCCAGCAGCTGTTGTAAACCTTTTCCACTCTCCTCCATCCCTTTAATCTCCCTGCTCTCCACACACTGAGTGGCAGGTGATCGTGCTTCCGCGATCAAGTCTCTTTCCCACTGCCTTTTGGTCCTCTGCCATCTTCACCTCATGCCCAGGATCCCCTTTATCTCTCAGAGCCTGGCTCTTTCATTTACTCCCTCTCTCCTAGCTTCAATCTTTCCTCTTCTTTTCCCTTCACACACAAACAAGCTCAAGTCTTCCTCAACCCATAAGAAAGCCAACCATATTTCTCTTGAAGTGAATCATGTTCCTTTTTCAGTACTGTTAAGCTCTTAATATTTTTTTCTCATTACAAAAATAATGTAGTAGAAAATTGGGAAGTACAAAAAATCAAACATGTTTCAGACACCCATAATCACACTTGTAGAGGTAACCACCAATGTTAACATTTTGGTTTATATCCTTCCAATCTTATTTCTAAGACTTTGAGATCTACTTAGACTTAGAGGGCATTCTGGATGTTCTCTTTTGTAACTTGACACTTCTCCTGTGTCAGTATTTTTCTAATCATTGCATTAAAATTTCCATTGTATATATGTTAAGGAAAAAAAAAGAAGAAGAAGAAGGTAGCGGGAGGGGAAGAATGAAGCGGGGGAAATCGGAAGGGTAGACGAACCATGAGAGACGATGGACTCTGAAAAACAAACAGGGTTCTAGAGGGGAGGGGGGTGGGAGAATGGGTTAGCCTGGTGGTGGGTATTGAGGAGGGCACATTCTGCATGGAGCACTGGGTGTTATGCACAAACAATGAATCATGGAACACTTCATCTAAAACTAATGATGTAATGTATGGGGATTAACATAAGAATAAAAAAAATTTAAAAAAAATTTCCATTGTATGGGAGCTCCTGGGTGGCGCAGTTAGTTAAACATTGGACTCTTGGTTTCGGCTCAGGTCATGATCTCAGAGTCGTGATATCGAGCCCCGTGTTGGGCTCAGCTCTCAGTGCGGAGTCTGCTGAAGATTCCCCCTCCCTCTCCCTTTGCTCTTTCCCCCTGTTCTCTCTCTCTAAAATAAAATAAATCTTTTTTAAAAAAAGGTTTTATTTTGTTTATTTGACAGAGAGACAGCGAGAGAGGGAACACAAGCAGGGGGAGTGGGAGAGGGAGAAGCAGGCTTCCCGTGGAGCAGGGAGCCTGCCACAGGGCTCGATCCCAGGACCCCGGGATCATGACCTGAGCCAGAGGCAGATGCTTAACGACTGAGCCACCCAGGCACCCCTAAAATAAAATAAATCTTAAATTTTCATTGATGGATGCACTTTTATTTATGTAGCCATTTTAAATCACATCATAGGATTATTTCCAATTATTTGCTCTAATGAACATAAGAGTATAACCTTTGTAAATAAATCTCTGCACATAGTCCTGATTATTTCTTTAGTACAAATTTCTGCAGAGAAGTTCCTGAGTGCATATTTTAAGTATTTAGATACATATTTTATTGTAAAATATAAACATTTTTATAAGAGTAGCCAACTGCCATCACTTCAACTTTTAATACCAGGTTACTGAATTCTAAGCAATCCTTGCTTGTCCACAATCACTGAAGCTGCTCTGTCAGAGGTCAAGGTCAACATCAGTTACTTATCACAAGTCTTCTCAGACCCCATCCTGCCTATTCTCTTTGCAACAACTGTCACTTTCTATCTTTTCCTTTCAAAAATGTTTTTTCCTTCTATTTTACTCGAGTTCTTCTACTTCTCTGGTAACACATTTTCAGGCCTTTCCTGGTTCCTTTTGTTCTGCATGATCTTTTCCTTATTCTCAGCTTACCTCAGATTTTCAACTGTTGAGTTCATGCCAATGCTACATAGATCTCAGTACAGATCTGACCTGAGTTGGGGTCCGCTGGCCTCTCCATCTCACATCTCCCCACTCTTCCCTGACTGCTTCCTCCTCTCCCCATCCCTACATGTACTTTATGCTTCAGTCATCCTGAACTACTTGCATTTTCTATGCCTTTGATCATTTGGTGCTCTGTGCTTGGAAATTCCTTCTCCTTTTCCTCACCTGATAAAGCTTTACTTCTCTTTCAAGATTCACCTCTTTTGGGAATCTCCATGACAATGCCACTCCTACTCTCTTATGCCTCTTTGCCCTCTGGCCTGGCCAAGTAGACTGACCCTCCTCTAGGCTGCTGCGTTCATGCTTCTCTCCTTGTGCTGGGTGACAGTGGCCTTTTTCTAGGCTCTAAGCTCCTGGAGGGCAGGAATTGTGACTATGTGTATTATTATTATTTTATTTAACAATCATGTGTGTTATGTTTCTTATGTGCCAGGTGCTGTTGTATGTGTTTTATAAATATTAACTCATTTAATCATCTCAGTTTTATGAAGTAGGTACTATTATTATCCCTATTTAATGTCAGAGAAAACCAGTACACAGAGAGACTAGATAACTTGCCCAAGGTCACACAGCTCCTAAGTGGGGATTTGAAGCTGGGTTTGTATAGTGGCACCAAAGAAGGGCTTAAAGAATAGGGCTTTCTCTGAAGTCAAACATCTATTCGGTGTGATATCCTTTCGTCATTGTGTTTGAAATCTAGCTAACTGTAGGCCTTAATGCTTTCTTACCCATGGCTAATTAACACAGAACCTATGATCTCTGAGCAAGCTTTTTACATCAGAAAACCAGATTTTTAAATGTTCCCTGCTCAGAAAAAGCTAAGTAGGAGTCTGCTCATGTGGTTTACTGGATCATGGAATATGAGAGTTGGAAGGGGGCCTTAAAAATGATTCCCTCTGGCCCTCTAAATTACTAATGTGAAAACTGAGGCCCACTGAGGAGTGTGGCTTCCTCAGGGTCAAAGAGAGAATTAGGGTTGCACCAGGACAAGTGCCTTTCCCAGGATGCCCAGGTGTTTGCTTGTACTGGCCCTTTCCATTTGAGGAGACTTTCTAGAGCTCGAGATGTACTAGGCCAGGCTGAGACTGTAGTGACAAGATTGGGGTCCTACACCACTGAGACTAGAAAGCAAGGGGTAAACGTTGGCTCAGATACAGCCATAAACAGGATGAAGGCTCCATTGCCTATCCCTTCCACCTAGGATCCCAGGAAACCCAGAGATCTTGTTGGACATGTCAAGGTGACTTTTGAGTCCTCAATTCCTTGACCTCTTAGTATCTGTTTTCTCTCATGGACTTTGTCTCTGTAAAGGTACCACCGCCTACACAATTCTAGTCTTGACACCCTTGACTTCTCCTTCTCCCCATCCCCATAGCCACTTCTCTGGTTTAGGATTTCACCACCTGCAGTAGCCTTATAACTGGTCTTTCTGCTTTAGACTTGCCCCATTCTAAGTTGTTCTATGCATTGTAGCCAAAATTAACTGTTTTTACATTTTTAAAAAAGGATATATTTAAATTATAAAATTTATACACACTAGCAACAATTTGAAACAATGTAGTGGGATATAAAGTAAAACTTGGGGGTGCCTGGGTGGCTCAGTTAGTTAAGCCTCTGCCTTCAGCTCAGGTCTTGATCCCAGGACCCTGGGATCAAGTCCCGCATCAGGCTCCCTGCTCAGTGGGGAGTCTGTTTTCCCTCTTCCTCTGCCACTCCCCCCAACTCGTGCTCTCTCTCTTTCAAATAAAATAAATTAAAAATCTTAAAAAAAAATAAAGTAAAACCTGAAAGACTCCCATCTCCCATATTTCCAACCTCAATGTAGGTAAACAGTTTGGTGTATATCCCATCAGACTCTTTTCTATGCTTATCCAAACATAACTGGGCATCTCCTATAGGCCACTTTATTTTCCAGAAGCCCAGAACTGCCCGTTTCTTTGCACAGTCAAGGCTCTATGTGCTTTCCTTAATTTGCTAATGCTTTCCCCTCTGCTCTTTCCTCACCTTCCTTCCTCTGGCTGACACCTACTCATCCTTTTAAGACTTATCTAATCTGTCACCACCTCCATGATGCCCCCAGACTCAGTGGGTATGTCCCCTTTTACTTCTAATTTATTGTGCTATATTATTATAAGCTCTTCTGTGCTGCTTTCTCCCACTGGAGCAGAGCTTCTTGAGGAAGAGTCTGTGCCTTATTTTCCATGGTATTCCCCCATACTTGGCATAAAACCAGGCACAGTGTTCAGTTCACATGACCGAGTGATTGTGACTTATGACTGCTTGAGTCTCCTCAAGTGCAAGTGCCTTGGGTTGGGAGGCAGTTATTCTAAGCAGACAGGACTATGAAGCTTCTCGACAGTCTGTTCGCAGCAAGAATAGGAGACAAGATAGGGTCTGAACAACAAGAGAAAGGATCCAAGAGCGGGGAAAGGAGCCTGGTGGCATCAAGGGAAGGAACTAAAACTTATGAAGAATATTCTCATCTAGCACCTCATATATGTTATTGTATCTAATCTTCTCAACACTACCATCCCCATTTTGCAAATAAGAAAGTTGAGGATCAGGATATAAAGTATCTTGCCCATGGTCACACAGTGAGTAGCAGAGCCAAGGTTCAAATCCAGTTCTGTGTGAGTTCAAAGTCCAAGCTCTGTGCACATTGGTGATCAAGTGGGTATGGTATGGTTAACACTGGCCATTTCCCTAGACCCTTCATGAGTACTTGGAGTCTGGGAGCTTCTGAACAGAGACTCCTAAAGGCCTTCAGCCTCTAGGGAGATGGTGAATGACAAACCCAACATCCAGATCTTCAGATACTGTGGGCCTTTTCACTTCCATATGTCTTGAAAGGGGTGCTAAGTCTCCAGAGTTTATGCTGGAGGGAGTTAGTTTCTCAGGCTTCTGGAAGAGGCCAGCAAAGGCTTTGGGAAGTCTCACTCAGTCAGCTTTCTCCAGATTTCCCTCAGGCAGCTGTGATTACCCTTAGTGTTCTCCTAGTTCCTCCCCAGCCCTCCATCAGCTCTAGTTGCTATGTCTTCAGGATCTGGTAGCCAGAGTACACCTATGGGGCAGAGTCATCTCTGGAGGCCTAGCAGCCTGGGGCCCAGCCCTTTATGTCTAAGCTTTGGGTGCTTTTTGGCAGTTGTGGGTTCCTTGAGATTGGGGAGGGCACTGCAGAACAGGGGTGGGGGGCTAAGGGACTGTTGGAGTAAGGAGCTGTGTCCAGGGCTGAGGCTGACTCATGGGATGCTAGTCCTTTAGTCCACAAAAGTTTACTGATATTACCTAGGTTTTGTTTGGTCTTTGAGGGCAGGGATGCCAGGTCTGTGCTTTAGGCACACTGAAATACTAGCAGTTCCTGCCTGTGTCCTGTATCTCTTATCCCCAGAGCTTTATACATGCTATTTGCTCTGCCTGGAATGCCTTCCATCTCTCCTTTCCCCTGCCAATTCCTTTTCATTCTTCAGGTCTCAGCTTGCCTGTTGCCTGACTCTGTACCCTGGGTGGGTAGGGGACATTTGCTGGTTAACTCTTCACTTCCATTTTCCCTCTTTTCTTGCAGGAAGTTCTTGGACTTCCCATTCGGGAAATCCATTCCTCTCCCATAGTTAGCCTCCTAGTTAGTATTACTGACACCCTTCCCTCCAGCTCCAGGCAAGGGTCTGATTGTTAAGCCAATTGTCATGTCTCATTCTACTTATTAACTATGATCAGTTCAGGTATGTAAGAGTATACTCAGAAACAGTGAACCGGGGCGCCTGCGTGGCTCAGTTGTTAAGCCTCTGCCTTCGGCTCAGGTCATAATCTCAGGGTCCTGGGATCGAACCCCGCATTGGGCTCCCTGCATGGAAGCCTGCTTCTCCCTCTCCCACTCCCCCTGCTTGTGTTCCCTCTCTCGCTGTGTCTCTCTCTGTCAAATAAATAAATAAAAAATCTTAAAAAAAAAAAAAAAGAAAGAAACAGTGAACCAAGGAAAAGCTAGATGCCTTAAGAGTTACCAGAAGAGCCACCTTCTTTTCTAGAAACAGAATGAAAAAGGATGTAGATATGCGGCCTGGCTGTGAGCAACCTAGAATTTAATAGAGAGGCTTAAAGGGGTGACAGTCTGGTGGGAATACAGGCTAGGGAACTTAGCCTCTATCATTAAAAATAGGGTATTTTGGCTCCCATATTTACTCTTTACTCTTCCAACTTTTTCAGGATCTTGGACAAGAAAGAGGGGTGCTATACATGGAGGACCCTTTGGAGCCCCAACAAAATCTTTGCATACACATACACATACACACATGATCTTTGGGGTCATTTTAATATACTCTTTGGATCATATTCACCTACTTCTTAATAGAAATTAACTTCTAAATTTATATTACAAGTATTTTCCCATATATTTTCTCTGTGGCCTTAGAGGTACAAAAGTTGTAAAGTTTATAGTCAAATACACCTTTCATATTTTTTTCCATCTGTCACAAATCTATTTAATTCAGGTAGGTGGCAGGATGTTCCACTATGATTAATTAGTCCAGGGACCTGTCAACACTAGGTAGAGAAAAGAAGCCACCATCATTCTTTCAGGAGTAGCCTCCATTGGTGGCCTCATTGTGAGGGGACACTATGGATCCCCAGATGCTGTGGATAGACTCCTTCTTAGGGTTGATCCAGTGTCTGATGTTAGCTCAGAAAGTGATGGAAGGTAGCAGAGTAAAGGGTAACAATACTTCAGGGTATTGAGTCTTGATGATTCCATGGGTTTTCTGGGTGGTCTCCTAGTGTAAGAGTATCTATCTCACTTTTGTTCTTGAATGTCCCTGTGTAGTGGTTGTACAAGGCTGCTAAGCAGAAATCCGTGTCATCCTTTGGTATCTCAGGATCAAAAAAATAAACCTCCTGCCTCATGAAGGTGATTGTGGGAGTTGATCTGAGCTGACTCCAGGGTTCCTGTTGCTGAGCAAGGTGAGTTGGGCTCTTAATATGACAGTTTCTTGGAAGCCCAGAGTTTTCCCAAGTAGGAATCATTATCCAATGTAGGGTCCTGGAAAGGGTCTCTGGTGAAAGGCATGGTAAAGTGCAGAGTGAGACGCTGGTCTGAGGGTCTTTCATCTTTTTTAGAGCCTCCAACTTTCCAGTCTTTGTTAGGAAGATCTCCCCTATCCTCAGTTTATAGTATAGTCTTCAAAGTTTTCTTGCAATATTTTTTTCACTGTTTTGCTCTCCATATTTTTATCCATTTGGATTTTTTTATGTGTAATATATAAGATTAGAGTCCATTTTACTTTCTTCCATGGGGATAATTCATAAATATGGCTGTCGATTATGGATTTTCTATTTTGTTTTACCAGTTTTCCATTTCTGTTTGACTTTATAATATGTTCTATACGGCAAGACTAACTATTCTTTTTATGTGTTTTTTTGTTATTTTCAGTCATTTTTCATGTGAATTTAAAGATAATTATGAAATTTCATTAAAATTATTGTTTAGATTCTAATTGGAACTAATTCAATGTACATATTAGTCTGAGGAAGCTGACTTTTTAAACTAGGAGGGTCTTCTTCCCCAAGAACATAGTGTAACTTTCCATTATCAAGATCTTGTTGTATATATTCTAATACATTTATTTCATTTAAGCCTGTGTCTTTCTTATTAAACAGATCTCTAAGTGTATTATAATTTTGGTTACTTAAATGTAATACTTTACTCATTTCTTTTACTAATGCTTGCCAGTAGAATAAAGTTACAATTTTTTTAAATGTTTATCATATATTCATTCAGCCACCTTACCAAAGAATGTAAAGTTACATGGTAAGACTGGGGACTGGGTGGGAATTGAATGTGTTGGGGTCTGTGGGGACAAGGCTGGGTTGGCCTGGAGCCTGAGAGTATTAGGAAAGGAAGCAGACCAAGCACTAGAAGAAGAATTGGTTGTGTGTTCAGGGCATTGTGTTAGTAGGAGTCTCTTCCACTGTGAGCAGCTGTGAGTAACAGAAGTCTAAAAAACAGTGGAGTACTTAGAATAATGTTTATTTCTCTCTTACACAAAGAAGTCTATTATAGGCAATTCAGGCTCTGTAGTTCCCAGGAATCCAGACTACTTCTAGCTTTATATTGTGCTATCCTTCAGATGTAGTCCTCATCATTATGGTCTAAGATGAACTCCAGGCATCACATCCATGTTCCAGTAGAAGGATGGAGGAAGGGGAAGAAGAGACAAAGGGCATATCATAGGTATATCATAAAGAAATTTCCCAGAAGCTGCCACACAATCTCTACTCACCTTATTGACCAGAACTGAATAATATGGTCACGTCTAGCTCCAAGGGATGCTGGGAAATATTTTTATCCAAGATCAAAATTCTAAAGATTATAAGGATTTTTTATTCCAAATCAGGATTCTAAAATAGTGATAACAGACATTGGGATTGGCAACCAGCAGTCTCTGATGCAGGTATGTTTGTGGGGAGGTGGGGGCGTGTGTTTTCTTTTGTAGCCCTCAGCTGCTAGTGCAGAAAGGAGAAGGAGAAGTTGAATGGAACATGGTGCAGAGGATTGGGGGTCAGCAGAAGAAAAGGAGTGCAGGCATAGAGGGTGTGGATGAGAGAACAGTTTTGTTGGAAAGGAAAGAAGGCTGGGGGATGATGGACTGGTAGAAAGATGAGGGATCAAGGGATTAGTGATCTCAGAGAGGCTGAAAAGCAGATGCACAGCTAGATGGCTGGGAGGCCATGTCAGAAAATGGCATATTTGTGGGGCACCTGGGTGGCTAGTCGGTTAAACATCCTACTCTTGTTTTCAGCTCAGGTCATGATCTCAGTATCGTGAGATCGAGCCCCATGTTGGGCTCTGCACTGGGTGTGGAGCCTGCTTAAGATTCTCTCTTTCCCTCTCCCTTCCTCTTAAAAAAAAAAAGTATCACTTCATAATGAATAAACCAATAATTTAAAAAAAAAAGAAAGAAAATGGTGTATTTGGCAGTGACAAGAGGAACAATGTGGCTGTGGCAATGGGTGGTGGATGTGGAAGGGTGATCAGGGTCATTCAATGTAAGGAACGTAATGAATGGCATTGGAGGGTTCTCCCCCTGTACACTGAACTGCTCCAGGAGGATAGCAGGAGTAGGGAGACAGAGAAATGCAGGGAAGCTGGTGTAGTTAGATAGTGTGAGCCCCAAAGGAGTTACACTGGAGGAGAGTAATGGTCTTGAAACACACAGGAGTCTGAGGACACTGATCCCACCTTGGGGCTTCATCTGCTGAACCAGGTAGATGCATAGGCATGAGCGAACAAGAAGTCATCCCTCAGGATGGCTGTAGAAGATGCTTGTGATCAGGGGATAACTGTGTCTCAGGGAAGTCCAAGAAGAGAAGAGAGCCTTCTGTGATAAGGTGAAGGATGAAGGATTGATTTGCCATGGAATGAAGGATTCCAGTGGTCACAGAGGGAAATTTTGCAGGAAAGAGGAGCAATTGGTGTTTGGGAGAAGAGCCATGGGACAGTATGGGGTTGAGAATGTGAGAACAAATGAGAAGTTTCACATTTTGGACAGTGACCTAAGTCTACAAGATGTAACATCTAGGCATAGTGAGTCCACACAGATCTCTGGGGTCAGGTTGTCTTGGGGAAGACCCAAGCTGTGGCTCTAGAGTGACTTGGGCTGCTGGCTGTGGGTCAACTCAGGGATGGGTTCTGGGTGGTCAGAGATCACACCAGGAATTTCCAATGACCTAAACGTGGAGCAGTTGCTGGTAAAAAGAGATCCTTTCCTTCCTTGGAAGCCTCCCTTGCCTAGCTTCTAAGGCTTCCGGGATAAAGTTTGAGCTCAGAAACAGCCATCACTCACCCTGCCAGCTGCTAGAAAGAGCTCTGGCTGCCCAACAATCCTGAGAACCATGTTCTTCTAACATTTATTTTGATTTAAAATCTTATGTTTGAGATGGACTTTTCATTCTTGACAGTGGGCTGGGTTTAGCCTATTCATTAGGTGTGGAACTCCTGGCTTGTGGTTAATCCTGATTGGAAAACAGTATAAACACATTTCCTGGTAAATGTATAAATATATATAGATGTTGGTTGTTCCCCTCCCTACCACTAACATACACTATAGAAGCAATTTGAAGCAATTTAGATGTGCTCAGCATCTGGCCATCATAAAAGGTTTCAAATGAGTCATGATTTTGCACCAACAGAGAGGGCTTGTCTTGCTTGTGGAGAGAATTGTATTTACCTCTCGTTCTGCTTGTGACTCTCTCTATTACTTTATGATGATCAGCCTGATTTGTGTGTTAAAGAGACTGGTGAGATAAGGATTTAGAGAAGGGAAGCAAAGAGAAGAGAAGGAGGGCCCAGACAGCTACATATTCAAGGCAAAACAACCAGTTTTGGGGAGAATGACCTGTTTTTGCTTTTGAGAAGCCAAAAAAACAAACAAACCTAGTGGAAAGAGCCTCATTTTGTGAGTTAGGAGATGACCTCTATTAGCTGTAGGCAACTCAATCTCTTGGCACCTCAGTTTGCTCATCTGATAAGTGGGCCCAATAATGATTGCCCTATCCAGTTGAGAGAGGAAAGGAGAGCTCTTGCTTGAGAGCACTGTTGGGTGCCAGCTCTGGTGTGGGCTCCTTAAATATGCCATCTCATTTAATGCCCAAGAGAATTCCATGAGGGAAGTGGCATTAAGCCATTCTTCAGCTGAAAGAACTGAGACATGGAGAGATTAAGTGGCTTGACCAAGATCATAAAGCTTATCAGGACCCAAACCCACATCGGTCTGGCTCCAAATCCTGTGTTCTTCCCATTACTTCATGCTGACAGTGAGGTCAAAGAACACATTCTAGTCTCCTCCCAGGGAGGGGAAAAGCACCAAGTGGCTTCCCAGTTGTAAGGCCCAAGATGTCCCTGGGTCCTTGGCCCCCACAGAGAGCCCAACCAAGCCCAGTTCTGTTTCCTCAGAGCCCTGCTCTCTGCTGTGGGAGCAGGTGGGTTGTTAATCTGATAAACGGCTTCCTGCTGAGGTGGGAGCTCGAACTAAAGGGCTGCTGAATTGCCCTCCAGAGTGGCAGGTGGGAGACTCCAGGGCTTCCACCCACAGAATTGCTTTAGGACTAGTGGAAAGAGCCTCATTTTGTGATAGGAGATGACCCCTACTAGCTATAGGCCAGTGGGAGACCTGGCTTTGCCTCTTGCTAGTATGTGACCTTAAGCTGTCTGCCTTTCAGTTCCCCCATCAGTGCAATGTGGGTAGAAATGCATAGCTTAAAGTGTGGATGTTGGGCGTATTAAGTGAAAAAATGTGAGAAATGTGCCTAGCACCTTTGTCCTACATTATATACCACCAAGTAAAAGGCGGCTGTTGCTTCCATGGAGGAGGCGGGCGACTTATAGGGGTGCTGTTCAGGCGTTGAGTAGTTTTTGTGTCCCATCCCTTACATCCATGTCATAGCCAGTCATTTATTCTAAATACCCTGTGTCAGCTTCTGGGGAAAAGCATGTGTGACACAGGCAGCATCCTTGCCTCCGTAGAGCTCACACGTGGCAGGGAAGTCTCTGGTCCAGTCACAGAGGGCGCAGGGTCTAGGAATCTGAGCTTGCCTGGCCCAGTGGGGTCTCTGGGTTCAGGCATGGAACTTGGAGAAAGGGCTCATTGCCGGTCTCCTTGGTAGGAAGTCCAAGCTCCATGGAGAGTTTGGTGATGGATTAGTGGAAGGTGCACAGAAGCTAAGCAAACTAATAAGACGAATCTTAACTAGTTACTAGCTGTATAGGGAGGAAAGAGAATGATGGAACACTGCAGAGCCTGTAATAGTGTTAGAAGTGATGATGATGTAAACATTACATCCAACTAAAAAATGATACTGAAAGGTTGGAAGAGGGGAAGGGTGGTGTGTGAGTGGGATATGGTGGTTTCCAGTAATGGTGAAAAAAACTTAAATCCTCATCTTCTATAAGCATTGGTTATATAGAGAGTGGGAATGCCAGGGAAGGAAATGCAGAGAGTGGCTGCTTTTCAAAACAAGTCTTACAGAATTTTTTGAATTATTGAACTGCGTGAATATGGACATGATTTGAAGCCAGGTCATGCCACTTGCTAGCTGTGTGACCTTAGGCAAGTCACTCAACTTCTCTGTGCCTCAGTTACATCATTTGTTGAACACCAGGTAATTGTACTTACTTCAGAAGGTTGTTGTTAGGGTGAACTAGTTTAATCTATGTAAAATATTTGGAATAGTGCCTGGTACAGAGTAAAAGCTATGTAGGTGTTACTGTTGTAATTATGTACAGGCATTACTTTGAAATATATTAAAATAAAAATTGTGCTGAATCTTAAAAAAAGTTTTTACCTAATACTGGTGGTCCCTATATATTTACTTATATGTCTTTATGTCCCATTAAACAAATTCCCTGTAAGGAATATATTTTTTCTTTTTTAAGATTTTATTTATTTGTTGGGGCGGGGGGAAGAGAGAGAGAGAGAGAGAGCGCACAACCAGGGGGAAGGAGAAGCAGGCTCTCCGCTGAGCAAGGAGCCTGATGCAGGACTCGATCCTAGGACCCTGGGATCATGACCTGAGCCAAAGGCATATGCTTAACTGACTGAGCCACCCAGGCATCCCAGGAATATGTTTTCTTATCCTCCATTTTCATCTAAAGAAGCTGAGGCTCAGAGAACTTTAACCACCTGCTCAAGATCAAGCAGCTGGTTATTGCCAATTGCCCCAATGGTAGGACTTCAATTGGGTCAGTCTGGCCACAAATCCCAGCCCTTTCCCATTTTGCCTATTGTGCGCGTGGGTTTACTGAATGTTTTATAGCGCAGGCTAACTATAAGTTACTGCGGGGAGCGCAGGAGACAGCGGAATCTGGTCCTCTGTGCCTCTTTGAGAAAGGGCACAGAGCACCCTGGAGGGCACTTAGTGAGTGGTCCCAGATGGGAAGGCCTGGCCTAAGGTGAGTACTCAATAAATTTTGGTTGAATGAATGAATGAGTGTGCATGGTTCTGAAGCCCCAGGCAGATGTTAGGACCCTCCCCAGGAATGTAGGCTGTGTGTGGGGGGAGGGGACAACTTCAGGGGGGACTCAAAAACTCCATGCTGCCTAGATGCTAAAAAACTCAGGCTGCCAGGTTAGGCCTACCCACCCTGTGCTTAACCCCCAGCTAGCCTGCCTCCCAGGGCCTGGAGCTGCACAAGATGAAGACTGTGAAATTTCATATATTCCTAAAAAAAAGAAAGAAAGGTAAAAAAAAAAAAAGAAGCCAGAAACTGTCACAGACCTTCATATTAATGTTAAATTTATTACTCCCATCCGCAAAGTGACCCAGAACCCCACTTCTGTAGATATCCTCAGTCTTGCTAACATGAGCAAGCTAGTTTGCTTGCTGTGTCACTTTCCACACACACAAAAAAGTCTCAAGGCTTTACTTAGAGAAACAAAGTTGTGATAGGTATGTTTACTGGTTTTATGGAAGTGAACCTTACAGAAGTGGGTTAGAAAGGTCTTCAGCAGTAGCTTCCTCTCCCACTTAGTAAATAGATATTCCTTCTTTGTCTTAGAAGCTTTCTCCGAGAAACTCCTAATGCAACTGAGTTGCTTTCCCAAACTCTGAAAAGCCAAGGGCTGCTAGGTGGCCCCATGGTCTCTCAACCTCTAAACAAGGCTGGAGGATCCAAACAAATTCTGGGCTAAAAAACCAAATTGTGCTCTGACTCAAACCAGAACCCAGTCCACAGGTTCAGCTCTCCCTGTGGCAGTGACCCTTGTTCTGCAACGGAAGTGGGGGCGGGGGCGGGGGCGGAGGGCTCTTAGTTTAGCTCCACAGACAGGGTGGCTGCCCTCATCCCAGGTGGCTTTTGATTGAAAGAGGCCCACGTGGAGCTTCCTCTGTCTCTCCTAAGCTAATTGGGCTTTTTTGTTGCCATGGACTGGGAGTGTGAGACCTGGTTTCCAGCGATTGCTCTGCTAAAAGTGACCTCCCGCCAAGTAAACCTGTGTCTTGATTTGTGCTTCTTTAAAGTGAGGGGGTTTAGAGTAACTGGGTGATTTTCACATTTCTTCCCCTCGTAGCGAGGCTCTTTGTACAAAGGAAATCTGTCTGGGTGCCGCATGTGGAAGAGGTAGAGCTGCTCGGCTTACTTTGAAGGTGGACTTTCTCTCTCTCCCTGTGTGGTCCTCCTGGTTGTGGCTCTAAACTTCTCTGTGTGTGTGTGTGTGCACGTGTGTGTTTTAAACTTTTGTTTTGTTTTAAACTTTTGTGTTTTAATTTTTCCCCCACAGTTGGATAGTATGTTAATAGGACAGGGGAAGAAGGACCAGAAAGAGGTAAAGATGTGATAGCAAATTAACAGATCACAGGCTATGCTTTTCCACATCACAAAGGAAGATAAAAGGTATTATAGAAGATTTTAGTAAATTGTTTCTCTGAAAAGTCTTAGGGATTATGACATGAAATTACATTAAGTTGCATGTGTCCATCTTCAAAAGAATAACATTAGAGTACGTTCAGTGGACGCTGCTTTGGCCATGTGACCCTTGCAGGTTAAGGGGTCGGATGAACATCCAGGGGCCTGGCTTTTCCTGCTCATGTAAGTAGTACGAGTTTTCACTGCTACCATAGTTCATTTTATTGCTATCTTATTTCTGTCACAGGCCCTGTGGGCTTGGTTGGGCCAAGGGTCACCCAGAAAATAACTAGCTTCCACTTTCTTTTAATTATGCAAACTAGAGCTAGGTGACTGAGATCTTGCCTTTGGTCTGCAAGACATAGGGAGTTTTGCAAGCCCTAGGGGAGTGCAGAATTTCCTGAAGATGTTGCAAGGTGGCCAGCTTTCTTCTGAAGTCATGCAATATTCTCCTTCGCTTTGGTTATGACTGCAGAGGTGCTGGGAAGCCAACTGAAAACTAGCACCTTGGAGTGGGCTTCTCTCCACTGGCCCCAGAAGTGAGGCCTGCTCCTTCATAGGGAAGGGCTTGGGGAAGCTGCTCTCACATAAACGTGTTTGGTCCAATTCCACCTCTCCGTTACTTCACTGGCAGTCAGTTTTCTAAAACAGCATTTTTTGCTGACGGAAGGACATGCAAAGGCTTGGAAATTTAGAGAGCAGAGAGCTGGATGGCTCAGATTTTATGAAAGTTCCTATTCCTATTTAATTTGGTAAAGGACATAGGAATTCCCAGAGAAGGCAAGTTTCGAGGAGGAAGACCAAATTTCATCGGAGAATTTTATCTGCACGCTCCCAGGGCATCCCCAGCCACCACTGCCCCCCACCTCTCAGCCTCCAGGTTGGGCTGCAGAGGCCACAGAAGCCAGGCCCAGTCTCCCTCAGGCCTCCTGGGCACACTGCAGGGGAAAAGTACCCCCTGCTCCCCACTGTACCCATAGCCCGGGAGAGGTGGGCTTCTAGACATTCTTACTCTGATTTTTCTACCAGGGTAAAGACACTCAGATTTCAGAATGGTATCTCTTACTTTGGTCTAGGTAAATCTTTAAGGTAGGAAGATCAGCTGGTTTTTGGACAGGATTATAAGCAGAAGATGCTAAATAATCCCTTATAGAGACTTCACTAAGTATATTAAGCTTGGTGGGATTTTTGGGGATTTTTAAGTGTTTGAGAATCACATGGGAATAAATGATTCAAAGGACAAGATTTAAAAAATATATAAAGTCATCATTCTCTGAAAATAATAGCATATGAATTAGTTCCTGAAGTATTTAAATAGAAAGTGAAACTGAATCACAGCTTACTTTTCGTAGTAAAACTATTTAGAATGCAAGTCTTCTTCCCTGAAAGAGCAACAGGGTTTTTATAAAAACATTTCTTCCCGTTCTCTGAAATTTGGAGTTCACAAGAAGGCTTGGGGGTTATGCTTTATTGAAGGTGACCCTTTACTTCAATGGCAAAGAATGCCACATGCGGGGTCAAGGACTGGCGTTCTGGAGAGGAGGTGTGTAGGCTCTGAGTCAGCAGAGCATATGACTGAACCACAGTTTGGGTCAGACACCCAAGGCTAGGGAAGCAGCTGCTTGAATCTTGTGTATGTTGAGAGCTGAACGAATGGCAATATCAGTGTAGAGAGGGACCTCACAATACCTTGAGGTTAGCTTGGGTGAGCTGGAGCTCAGTATGTATCAAGGGCCCAGAGAAAGTATAGGAAAAGTTAGGGAAGAATAGATAAGGGCCCCAGGGAAAAGGATCTTTCTGAAGAAAGTTGATTTTGTAGGTTTTTCATTTGTAGGGTGGTAGAGTCCCTTCCCCTCCCATCTGCTTGAAAATACATTACTGCCCCAGGAGAGTGCTAGTCCTTTTAATGTGCTTCCAACCCTAGTTGACCCCATCTTCTTAATCGTGTCTGCTGCTTTTCTCCGTTTTCTCCAACTTCAGACTTCCGTGTCTTAAAAAGAATACCCCTTGGGTCTTACTTGCCTCTGGGCCCTTCCTCTTGAGGCTGCCCCAGTCTGAGCCATATCTCTTCCTTCCTATCCCCCTATTTCCACTTCTTAACCCCCATCCATCCTTCCCTGCCATCACAAGTATTCCCTCTTATCTCTGACCACCACAGCATACTCTGTGCTTTTACGTGGTTATGACCATAAAATTTAATGTCCAAATCAGAATACTTTCAGAAGTAAAAGGGGGTGCTTGTAATTAATCATGATGCTGAGATAATGGGTATAAACTAGGGACTGTCCCAGGCAAGCCAGGGTGCTTGTTCCTTCAAGGCATTTAACCTTGTCATGGCTCCCTCCTGTAGGAAGGCAGAAGATTCTGAGGGCAATGCCTGTCTTGTCTTTGCATCCCTGCTCATGGCCAGTCAGTAATGTTTTATAAAATAAACTTTTTATTTTGAAATAATTATAGATTTACAGAAAGTTGGGGAGAAGTACAGAGTTCCCACATACCCCTCACCCACCTTCCCCCATTATTTACATTTTGCATTTCCTTGGCACATTTGTTAAAACTAAGAAACTCTATTGATTTATTACTATTAACTAAACTCCAGACCGGTTTTTCTATTAATGTCCTCTTTCTGTTCTCATCCAGATCAGGATACCATACTGCATTTAGTTTACATGTCTCCCCTGATCTGTGACAACTTTTCAGTCTTTCCTTGTTTTTCATGACTTTGAGCCTTGAGGGGTCCTGGCCAAATTTTCTGAAGAAATGTGCCCAAACTGGATTTGTCTGTTTTTGCATAATTAGACCCAGGTTATGGTTTTGGGGAAGAATACCACAGAATTGAAGTGCCTTCTCATCACATATATCAGGGGGCACATGATAGGCACCTTATAGCCCCAGGGACGTGAACCTTCATCACTTGGTAAAGCCGGTGTTTTTCCTTTCCCTATTCTATGGAAGCAGTTCACTAAGTTGAAACCACTCTCAAAGGGTGGACTAAGCTCCACCTCCTGCAAGGAATACTATCTTCAAATAGTATTATTCATTGATTTATTTCAAAACTGATGTTTATTTTCTGACCTTACTTCTGTTTTCTGTTTAAGAGCCTGGGGACAAACAGCTAGCTTAAGATCACCTAATCGTTTTTCCTACCCATTCAGTGGCCTGAGCAGTGGATGCTGCAGATGAGTCTGCAGTGGAAGGCCATGCACGCCTTTCTTCAGCAGGAA
The DNA here is from genome assembly GCF_002201575.2 of Neomonachus schauinslandi. Classification (NCBI taxonomy): domain Eukaryota; kingdom Metazoa; phylum Chordata; class Mammalia; order Carnivora; family Phocidae; genus Neomonachus; species Neomonachus schauinslandi. Next base: position 76,312,246 of record NC_058406.1, on the reverse strand, counting down.
ACACTTGTTTACTTTTTGATACTGCGAGATGCTCCAGGCTCATCTTGTATTTTTTCTACCTCAGCCTTAGAACTAGAACTTAGAACCAATTTCCAAAGCAGACTTGGTTCCTTTTATTGGAAAATGACATTTAGAAACCAAGATATAGCACAGGTCTTGGGAGCTGAACTGAAATCTGCTCTGGTCCTCCTGAACGAACATAAACCTGGTAGGGGTGTGTAGGAGGCAGATGCAGCACCCCCAAAGCTGCTGGCCTTGAGGTGACCGGGGGACAGAGATGGTTGTGGTCCAATTGGGCATTAGTTCATTTGGCTTCCTAATGTTTCTGTGGTGAGCTACTGTGTCCTTACTCGAGGGCCCTACACCTGCAGGGTGGGGGAGAAAAGTAAAGAAATGTCTCAGGGCCCAGAGAGGGGAGCAGTGGGATACAGCAGCTTCTTCCCCTCTTTACCCTGGAGAATTGTCATTAGTAGGCCAGAGGGAGGGGCCCTGTCATCTATGATTTTTAAAAATTTTGTTTAAAAATTTTTTTATTGAGGTATAATCAACATAACATTTTATTAATTACAGGTGTACAACATGATTTGATATTTGTATATATTGTGAAATGATCACCACAGTAAGTCTAGTCGACATCTGTCCCCACACATAGCTACAAAATGTTTTTCTTGTAATGAGAATTTTTAAGATCTATTTTCTTAGCACCCTTCAAATAGGAAACACAGTATTATTAACCATAGTCACCATGCTATACATCACATTCCCACGACTTAATTATTTTATAACAGGAGGTTGGTACCTTTGTCTCCTTTTACCCATTTTACCCACCCTCCCTTGAAACCACCAATCTGCTCTCTGTATCTTTGAGCTTGGTTTTTAAATATTCTAAAACTTTTATTGGTAGATTGCACATACAAGTGAGATCATATGGTATTTGTCTGTCTCTGTCTGACTTCTTTCATTTAGCATAATACCCTGTAGGTACATCCATGTTGTCTCAAATGGCACAATCTTATCCTTTTTTATGGATATGTAATATTCTCTTGTGTATATATGGCACATTTTCTTTATCCTTTAATTAGTCAGTGGGCATTTAAGTTGTTCCCCTGTCTTGGCTATTGTAAATAGTGCTGCAGTGAACATGGGGGTGCACATATCTTTTAGAATTAGTGTTTTTGTTTCCTTTGGATAAATACCCAGAAGTGGAATTTACTGGGTCATATGGTAATTCTACTTCAATGTTTTTAAAGATTTTATTTATTTATTTATTAGAGAGAGAGAGCACAAGTGAGGGGAGGCTCAGAGGGAGAAGCAGACTCCCACTGAGCAAGGAGCCATATGCGGGGCTTGATCCCAGGACCCTGAGATCATGACCTGAGCTGAAGGCAGACGCTTAACCAACTGAGCCACTCCGGCACCCCTCTACTTCAATTTTTGAGGAACTCCATTACTGTTTTCCACAGTGGCCGCACCAATTTACATTTCCACCAACAATGCATGAAGATTCTCTTTTCTCCCATCCTTGCCAACACTTGTTATTTCTTGTCTTTTTTTTTTTCATTGACATATAAGTAACATACAATGTTAATAGTTTCAGTTGTATAACATATAAATTCAACAATTTTATACATTAATCAGTGCTCATCTTAAGTGTAGTCACCATCTGTCACCATACAGCGTTATTAAAATACTACTGACTATATTCCCTATGTTGTATTTTTCATCTCTGTGACATTTATTTTATAACCAGAAGTTTGTACCTCTTTTTTTTTTTTTTTAAGATTTTATTTACTTATTTGCCAGAGAGAGAGAGCGCATACAAGCAGGGGGAGTGGCAGGCAGAGGGAGAAGCAGGCTCCCGATGTGGGACTCGATCCCAGGACCCTGAGATCATGACATGAGCTGAAGGCAGATGCTTAACCATCTGAGCCACCCAGGCGCCCCGGAAGTTGGTACCTCTTAATCCCCTTCATCTATTTGTCCATTTCTCCACACATCTCCCCTCTGGCAACTACCAGTTTGATCACTGTATTTAAAAGACTTTATTTGTTTTGTTTTTTAGATTCCACGTATAAGTGAAGTCATACAGTATTTGTCTTTCTCTGACTTATTCCACTTAGAATAATACCCTCTAGGTCCATCCATCTTGTCACAAATGGCAAGATTTCATTCTTTTTTATGGCTGAGTAATAATCCATTATATATATGTATATGCACATATACCACCTCTTCTTTATCCATCTATTAGTGAGCTTGGGTTCATTATTGGAACTGGGTTGCTCCATATCTTGGCTATTGTAAATAATGCTGCAATAAACATAGGGGTGCATATATCTTTTGAATTAGTATTTTTGTTTTCTTTGGGTAATACCTAATAATGGGTTTACTGGATTGTATGTTATTTCTGTTTTTAATTTTTTGAGCAAGCTCCATAGTGTTTTCCACAGTGGCTGCACCAATTTACACTCCCACCAGCAAAGCACAAGGGTTGTCTTCTCCATATCCTTGCTAACACTTGTCATTCTTGTCTTTTTGATTCTAGCTGTCTGTACTAGTTTGTAGTGGTATGTCATTATGGTTTTGATACGCATTTCCTTGATGATTAATACTATTGAGCATCTTTTCATGTGTCTGTTGGCCATCTACTGTCTTTGAAAAAATGTCTATTCAGGTCCCCTGCCCATTTTTATTTTTATTTTATTTTTTTTAAAAGATTTATTTATTTATTTATTGAGGGAATCTCAAGCAGACTCAGTGCTAAGTGTTGAGTCTGATGTGGGGCTTGATCTCAGGACCCTGGGATCATGACCTGAACTGAAACCAAGAGTTGGACACTTAACCTACTGTGCCACCCAGGCATCCCTCTGCCCACTTTAAAAAAATCTTTTGATTCTAGTATAATTAACATATAGTGTTATATTAGTTTCAGCAGTACAATATAGTGATACAACAATTCTGTACATTACTCCGTGCTCATTATAAGTGTCCTCTTAATTCCCTTCATCTGTTTTACCCAGCCCCTACCCACTTCTCCTCTGGTAACCCTTGTTTGCTTTGTATAGTTGAGAGTCTATTTTTTTGCTTTATCTTTTTTTTTTTTTCTCTTCATGTTTCTTAAGTTGTACATTTGAGTGAAATCATATGGAATTTGTCTTTCTTTGACTTATTTAACTTAGCATTATACTTGCTACATCCATCCATGTTGTTGCAAATTGCAAGATTCCGTTCTTTTTTTTATGGCTGAGTAATACTCCATTGTGTGTCTACATATGTATATGTAGACACACACACACACACACACACACACACGGTATACACAAACACCACCTCTTCTTTATCCATTCATCTATGGATGGACACTTGGGTTGCTTCCATAGTTTGGCTATTGTAAATAATGCTGCAGTAAACATAGGGGTGCATATATCTTTTTGAATTAGTGTTTTTTATATTCCTTGGGTAAATACCCAGTAGAGCAATTACTGGATCATTGGGCAGTTCTATTTTTAATTTTTTGAGGGACCTCTATATTGTTTTTTCACCATGGCTGCACCAGTTTGTATTCCCACCAGCAGTGCAAGAGAGTTCCTTTTTCTCCACATCTTCGCCAACACTTGTTTCTTGTGTTTTTGATTTTAGCCAGTCTGACAGGTACAAGGTGATACCTCATTGTGGTTTTGATTTGCATGTTGCTGATGATGAGTGCTACTGAGCATCTTTTCATGTGTGTGTTGGCCATCTGTATGTCTTCTTTGGAGAAATGTCTGTTCATGTCTTCTGCCCCTTTTTTAATTGGATTATTTGTTTTCTTGGTGTGCATTTCCTTTGCCCATTTTTAACTGGAATTTATTTTGTTTTGGTGCTAGGTTATATAAGTTCTTAATATATTTTGGATATTAACCCCTTATCAGATCTATCCTTTCTTTGCAAATAGCCTCTCCCATTCAGTAGGTTGCCTTTTCATTTTGTTTCCTTTGCTGTGCTAAAGCTTTTTATTTTGGGGTAGTCTCAATAGTTTATTTTTGCTTTTGTTTCCATTGCCTGAGGTGACATAGCTAGAAAAAGTTGCTAAGGCTGATGTCAGAGAGGTTACTATGTTTTCTTCTAGGAGTTTTATGGTTTCAGGGCTCACATTTAGGTCTTTAATCCATTTTGAGTTTAATTTGTGTATGGGTGAGAAAGTGGTCCAGTTTCACTCTTCTGCATGTAGCTGTCCAGTTTTCCCAGCACCTTATTAAAAAGATTGTCTTTTCTCCATTGTATATTCTTGCCTCTTTTGTTGTAGATTAATTAGCCATATAAGCATGGGTTTATTTCTGGGCTATTCTATTGATCGATTTGTTTTTGTTCCAGTACCATATACTCTTTTGATTACTATAGCTCTGCAGTATATGTTGAATCTGGAATTATGATACCTCCAGCTTTGTTCTTCTTTCTCAAGATTTCATTGGCTATTTGGGGTCTTTGTGGTTCAATACAAATTTTAAGATTATTCTAGTTCTGTGAAAAATGCTATTGGTATTTTCATAGGGATTGCATTGAATCTGTAGATTGCTTTGGGTAGTATGGACATTTTAACAGTTATTAATTCTTCCAAACCACGAACATGGAATGCTTTCCATTTGTGTGGTCTTCAATTCCTTTCAGAGTTAGGGGTCTTTTACCTTCTTAACCAAGGAGGAGGTTAAAGATCTATGGGTATTTTATTCTTTTTGGTGCAATTGTAAATGGGATTGTTATCCGAATTTCTCTTATTGCTACTTCATTATTAGTGTAGAGAAAGACAACAGATTTCTATAAATTTTGAATCCTGCAACTTTACTGAATTCATTTATCAGTTCTAATAGGTTTTTTGGTGGAGTCTTTAGGGTTTTCTAGATATAGTATCATGTCTTCTCTTCTTCCTTACCAATTTGAATGCCTTTTATTTATTTATGTTGTCTGATTGCTGCAGCTGGGACTTCCAGTACTATGTTGAATAAAAGTGGTGAGAGAGTGGACATCCTTGTCTTGTTCCTGACCTCAGAGGAAAAGCTGTTTTTCACCACTGAGTGATGTTGGCTGTGTGTTTTTCATACATGGCCTTTATTATGTTTAGGTATTAAATTTTAGGTAATATTTAAACCGACTTTGTTGAGAGTTTTTCTCATGAATGGATGTTGTACTTTTTCAAATGCTTTTTTCCTGCATCTATTGAGAGGATCGTATGGTTTTTATATTTTGTCTTATTAATGTGATATATCACATTGATTTGCAATATTGAACCACCTTTGCATCCCTGGAATAAATCCTACTTGGTCGTTGTGAATGACTTTTTAAATGTATTGTTGAATTTGGTTTGCTAATATTTTGTTGAGGGTTTTTGTGTATACATTTATCGTAGATATTGGCCTGTAGTTTTATTTTGTTTTTGGTATCATGGTAATGTTGACCTCATAGAATGAGTTTGAAAGTTTTCCTTCCTCTTCTATTTGATGAAGTCTAACTTAAAGTTTTCTTTATGGATTGTATGTTTGGCATCATATGTAAGAACTCCCATTATAAACCAATGTCATGTAAGTTTTCTCCTGTTTGCTCTAAAAGTTATATACTTCCAGCTCTGACATTTAGGTCTCTGATCCATTTTGAATTTATTTTTGCATATGGTGGTAGGTAAGGGTCTAAATTCATCTTTTTTGTATCTGATATCCAAACATTCCAGCACCATTTGTTGAAGAGCCCATCCTTTCTTCATTGCAAATCAATTGACCATAAATATGAGGGTTTACTCATGGACTCTCAGTTCTGTTCCATTGATTTTTTTTTTGGTCGTGATAAGGGTACTCTTTAATCCCCATCACCTATTTCACCCATCTATCTACCCACCTCCCCTCTGGTAACCATCAGTGTATTCTCTATAGTTAAGGGTCTGTTTCTTAGTTTTTCTCTCTTTCTCTCTTCTTTGCTTCTTTGTTTTGTTTCTTAAATTCCACAGATGAGATCATATGATATTTGTCTTTCTCTGACTTATTCACTTAGCATTATACTGTCTAGCCCTGTCCATGTCATTACAAATGGCAAGATTTCATTTTTTATGGCTTAAAAATATATTCCATTGTATATAAATGCCACATCTTCTTTATTCATCTTTTGATGGACACATGGGCAGCTTCCATAGTTTGGCTATTGTAAATAATGCTGCAGTAAGCATAGGGGTGCATGTATTCCTTTCAATTACTGTTTTTTGTATTCTTTGGATAAATATCCAGTAGTGCTACTACTGGATCATAGGGTAGTTCTATATATAATTTTTTTGGGAAACTCCATATTGTTTTCCACAGTGGCTGCACCAGTTTGCATTCCCACCAAGAGTGCAAAAGAGTTCCATTTTCTCCACACCCTTGCCAGCACTTGTTTCTTGTGTTTTTTATGTTAGTCAGTGTGGCAGATGTGAGGTGATACCTCATTGTGGTTTTGATTTGCATGTTGCTGATGATGAGTACTATTGAGCATCTTTTCGTGTGTCTTTTGGCCATCTGTATATGTCTTTGGAGAAATGTCTGTTCATGTGTTCTGCTCATTTTTTTCTTGGATTATTTGTTCTCTGGGTATTGAGTTGTATCATTTCTTTATATATTTTGGATACTAACCCTTTACTGGATATGTCATTTGCAAATATCTTTTCTTGTTCAGTAGTTGCCATTTAGTTTTCTTGATTTGTTTCCTTCACTGTGCAGAAACTTTGTTGGTGTAATCCCAGTAGTTTATTTTTGTTTTTATTCCCCTTGCCTCAGGAGACCTATCTAGAAAAATGTTGCTATGGCTAGTGTCAGAGAGATTACTGCCTATCTTCTCATCTAGGATTTTTATGGTTTCAGGTCTCACATTTAGGTCTTTAATCCATTTATAAGTTTATTTTTGTGCATGGTGTAAGAAAGTGGTCCAGTTTCTATCTTTAGCATGCGGTTGTCCAGTTTTCCCCACACCATTTGTTGAAGAGACTGTCTTTTTCCCATTGCACATTCATTCCTCCTTGGTGGAAGATTAATTGACCATAGAATTGTGGGTCTATTTCTGGGTTTTCTGTTCTATTCCATTGATCTATGTGTCTGTTTTTATGCCAGTACCATACTGTTTTAATTACTACCACTTTGCAATATAGCAAAAATCTGGAATTGTGATACTTCCAGTTTTTTCTCTTCTTTTTCAAGATATTTTATTGGAGAGAGGTGGGGGAGGAGCAGGGCGAGAGCTCAAGTAGACTCCCCACTGACCACGGAGCCTGACACAGGGCTCAATCTCATGACCCTGAGATCATGACCTGAACCAAAATCAAGAGTTAGGTGCTTAAACTACTGAGCCACCCAGGTGCCCGTTTTTTCTTTCTCAAGATTGCTTTGGCTGTTCAAGGTCTTTTGTATTTCCATACAAATTTTAGAATTGTTTGTTTTAGTTCTGTGAAAAATGCTATTGGTATTTTGATAGGGATTGCAGTAATTGTATAGATTGCTTTGGGTAGTATAGACATTTAACAATATTTGTTCTTCCAGTCCATGAGCATGGAATAGTCTTTCCATTTCTTTGTGTCATCTTCATTTTTTTTTTTTTTTTAAGATTTTATTTATTTGAGAGAGCGAGCATGAGCGGGGGTGGGGGAGCAGAGGTAGAGGGAGAAGCACACTCCCCGCTGAGCAGGAAGCCTGATGCAGGGCTTGATCCCAGGACCCTGGGATCATGACCTGAGCTGAAGGCAGCCACTTAACCAGCTGAGCCACCCAGGCACCCCTCTTTATGTCATCTTCAATTTCACCAATGTTTTACAGTTTTCCGAGTACAGGTCTTTCACCTCTTTGGTTAAGTTTATTCTTTGATATTTTATTATTATTGGTGCAATTGTAAATGGGATTGTTTTCTTAATTTCTCTTTCTGCTGCTTCATTATTAGTTATAGGAATGCAACAGATTTCTGTACATTGATTTTGTATCCTGCGACTTTACTGAATTCACATAACAGTTTTAGTGGTTTTTTGGTGGAGTCTTTAGGATTTTCTGTATATACAATCATGTCATCTGCAAATAGTGAAACTTTTACTTCTTCCTTACCAATTTGGATGCCTTTTATTTATGTTGTTGAATTGCTGTGGCTAGGACTTCCAGTACTATGTTGAATAAAAGTGGTGAGAGGGGCATCTAGGTGGTGCAGTTGGTTAAACATCAGACTCTTGGCTTCAGCTAAGGTAGTGATCTCAGGATCATGGGATTGAGCTCCATATCAAGCTCTGCACTCAATGTAGAGTTTGCTAAAGTTTCTCTCTCCCTCCCCTCCTTGGGTGCTCACTCATGCATGCTCTCTAAAATAAATAAATCTTTAAAAAAAAAAAGTGGTGACAGTGGACATCCATGTCTTATTTCCCTGATAAACAGGGAAAAGCTCTGTTTTTCACCATTGAGTATGATGTTGGCTGTGGGTTTTTCATATATGGCCTTTATTATGTTGAGTTATGCTCCCTCTAGACCTAATGTGCAGAGGGTTTCCATCATGAGTGATTTGTAGTTTGTCAAGTGCTCTTCCTGCATCTACTGAAATGATCATATGGTTTTTATCCTATTGATTTATCACATTGATTGTTGCACATATTGAACCAGCCTTGTGTCTGGTAATAACTCTCACTTGGTTGTGGTGAATGATTTTTTTTTTTTTTTAATATACTGTTGGATTGGGTTTGCTAATATTTTGTTGAGGTTTTTTGCATCTATATTCATGAGAGATACTGGACTGTAGTTCTATTGTGGTATCCTTATCTGGTTTTGGCCTTTATCTGGTTTTAGACTGAATGTGGAAGTTTTCCTTCCTCTAATATTTTTTGGAATAGTTTGAAAGTAATAAGTATTAGCTCTTCTTTAAATGTTTGGTAGAATTCACCTATGAGGCTGTCTGGTTCTGGACTTTTGTTTTTTGGAAGTGTTTTGATTACTTGATTCAATTTCATTAATGGTAATTGGTTTGTTCAAATTTTCTATTTCTTCCTGCTTTAGTTTTGGTAGGTAATAGGTTTCTAGGAATTTATCCATTTCTTCTAAGTTGTCCATTTTGTTGACATAAAGGTTTTCCTAATCTGTTATAATTGTATTTCTGTGGTGTTGGTTATTTCTCCACTTTCATTAGTTATTTTGCCTACTTGGGTCCCACTCCCTTTTAAGGAGTTTGGCTAAAGGTTTATCCATTTTATTGATCTTTTCAAAGAATCAACTCCTTGTTTCATTGATCTGCTCTATAGTTTTTTTAGTTTCTATTTTATTTCTGCTCTAATCCTTATTATTTTCTCCCTCCTACTGGTTCTGGGTTACATTTATTGTTTTTTTTCTGGCTTCTTTAAGTGTAAGGTTAGGTTGCTTTGAGATTTTTCTTGCTTCTTGAGGAGGCCTGTATTTCTATAAACTTCCCTCTTAGAACCACTTTTGCTGCATCCCAGAGATTTTGGACTGTTGTGTTTTCATTTTCATTTGTTACCATGTAATTTTTGATGTCCTCATTGATTTCTTGGTTGACCCATTCATTGTTTAGTAGCATGTTATTCAGCCTCCGTGTATTTGTATTATTCCCAGATTTTTTTCTTGTGATGGATTTCCATAGTGTTGTGGTAGGAAAGATGCATGAGAGTACTTTTTTTTTTCTTTTGTTGTTGTTGTTGAAACTTGTTTTGTGGCCTAACATGTGATCTATTCTGGAGAACATCCCATATGCACTTGAAAAGAATGTGTATTCTGCTCTTTTAGGATGGAATGTTCTGAATATGTCCGTAAAATCTATCTGGTCCAGTGTGTCATTCAAAGTCACTGTTTCCCTCTTGATTTGCTGTTTGGATGATCTGTCCATCAGTGTGAGTGAGGTATTAAAGTCCCCTATTGTTACTGTATTGCTATCAATTACTTCCTTTGTGTTTGTATAACTTATGTATTTGGGTGCTCCCATGTTGGGTGCATAAATATGTACAGTTATTATATTTTTTGTTGGATTATCCCCTTTCTTAGTATATAGTGTCCTTTGTCTCGTTACAGTCTTTGTTTTAAAGGCATTTTGTCTAATATAAGTATTACTACTCCAGCTTTCTTTGGACTTCCATTTGCTTGATAAATGTATCTCCATCCCCTTACTTTCAATCTGCAGGCGCCATTCAGTCTGAAATGAGTCTCTTACAGGTAGCATATAGATGGATCTTATACGGTGATGGAGTAGATAAAAAAATGTCTTTTGGAGTGTTTAGTCATTATGTTCAAAGTAATTACTGATAAGTAACAAATTGGCAATACTTATTTATTTGTGGTTGTTTCTGTAGATTTTCTCTGATCCTTACTTTCATGGTTTATTGGCTTTCTTCAGTGATATACTTGAATTCCTTTCTCTTTATTCTTTGATATGTTACTGGTTTTTGATTTGTGGTTACCATTAGATTTATATATAGTATCTTCTGCATATAGCAGTTGATGGTCACTTAAGTTCAAACCCATTCTTTACTCTTCTCGCCCCACAAATTTTAGGTATATGGTATTTTACATCCTTTTATTTTTTGTGAAACCCTTGACTGATTTTTTTTTTTTTTTTTTACAGAAATACTTTTTACTACTTTTGTGTTTTCCTACATTTCATACTCTCAACTTAAGGTCTTTCCTTTCCATTCAGAGTCCCTATTAATATTTCTTATAGAGCTGGTTTAGTAGTGGTCAGGAACTCCTTTTTTGAGAAACTCTTGATCTCTCCTTATATTCTGAACAATATCCTTGTAGATAGGAGTATTTTTGGCTCTAGATTTTTCCCTTTCAGCATGTTGAATATATCCTGCTACCCCCTTCTGGCCTGCAGTTTCTGCTGAAAAAGCTGCAAATTTTTTTTTCCTTATTGCTACTTTTTGCCATTTTAATTACTGTGTGTCTTGGTGTGGAATTCCTTGGGTTGAATTTGGTGGTGTGTGGGGGAGATCTCTGTGCCTCCTGGATGTGGAAATGTGGATCTCCTGGGTATATAGGGAATTTTTCAGCTATTTGTTGAAATAAATTTCCTGCCCCCCTTTCTCTCTCTTCTGAGATCCCTGTAATGCAAATGTTATTACACTAATGGAATCAATGAGTTCTCTAAGACTATTCTCGATCTGCCTATTTTCTTTCTTCTCTTTTGTTCAGCTTACTTTCTATTACTGTCTTCCAAGTCGTTTTTATTTCCTCTGTTTTATCTAGCCTCCTCTATGTTCCATCAAGTGTATTTTAAATTTCATTTATTGTGTTGTTCATCTGATTCTTTTGTATCTTTGTGTTAAGGGTCTCACTGATGTCCTCCACTCTTGTCTCAGGTCCAGTGTGTAGCTTTATGATCATTACTTAAAATTTTCTATCAGGCATACCACTTATATCTATTTTGCTTTGATTTCTTGCTGTGGTTTGGTCCTGTTCTTTCATTTAAGAGCTATTTCCCTGTCTCCTTGTTTTGTCGGACTTCCTGTGTCTATTTCTTTGTTAGGAAAGTCAGCTACTTCTCTTGCTCTTAACTATAAAAGCCTTATGTAGAAGAGATCTTTTCGTGCAGTGTTCCTTGTTCTCCAGGGCCTGGTGCTTCAGGGAATGTCTCTTATGGGTGTTGTGTGTGCTCTGCTGTTGAGTCTTGCCCTCTCTTTTCTTCAGTCCGGTTGTCTGCAGAGGCTGTGTTTGCCTATTGTGGGCAGCGTTTAACAAGGTGTGTGGTGGTTTGCTAGTGAAATGAGACCTGCTCACGCCAGAATGGAGTTCCTGCACAATGTGCCAGTCAGATGTGTTGTTGGCAGGGTTTCCACGGGTCTTCTCAGGGAGGGGGCCCACCGTGACTGGACTAAGGTGATCATGACTGGGAAGGGTGGATCCGCACAAGTGTGGGGTGGGGCTTGGTGTAAGCAAGTTAGGTAACAAATGTTAGTGCTGCAATGATTCCTGCAGGTATCCGTTGTTTATGTGGTGGGCAGGGGAGGGAAATGGCACCCGCTGGCTCCCTTGTTCCTAGAGGGGTCTCCCTGTGATCCCTCTCTCCAGGCCATGCTCTGAGATGAACAAATCACTCTCCTTCCCATCTACTGCTGGTGTTTTCAAACTGCTGGTTCTGTGCTGTATCTGTCCAAGACAAATCTTTAGGGGTGGGAACTCTGCTTCTTAATGCCCTCCAGGCTCTCCTGGAGCTGAGCCCATTGATTTAAAAATTCCTGCCTCTTAAGTCCCAGTGGTTGTAAGAACTCAAGAAATTGGCCTCCTCTCACTTTCAAAGGCAAATATTATGGGGATTCGTCCTCCCCATTTATGGGCTCCCCAGTGTGAAAGTGTTTTCTGTCCTTCGTACCACTGTTTCCCTTCCCGCTGCGGATGGCCCTAGTCCGCTTTGCTCCCGGACCATGTCTTTGTCCTTTCTACCTTCTTTGATGTGGCCTCTTGTCTACCATTTATTTAGTTGTGGAGTTTATCCTGCCAGTCTTCGCATCATCTTTTGGGTTTATACTGATGTGAGTGTTACCTACTTGTATCCATGGGGCAAAGGGAGCTTAACATCCTCCTACTCAGCCATCTTCCCAGCTGCCCCTCTGCCCCACTGATCTTTATGCCTATCAGTATCCTACTGTATTGCTTACTGTAGCTTTGTAGTAAGTTTTGAAATCAGGAAGTGTTTTTCAGAATTGTTTTGGCTATTTTGGAAATCCTTTGTATTTCCCTAGAAATTTTAGGATCAGCTTGAAAATATTTCAAAAAAAGCCTACTGGGATTTTAAGAGGGATTGCATTGATCTATACCAATGTGGGGAGGACTGCCATCTTTTTTTTTTTTTTTTTTTTAAAGATTTTATTTATTTGACAGAGAGAGAGCGACAGTGAGAGAGGGAACACAAGCAGGGGGAGTGGGAGAGGAAGAAGCAGGCTTCCCGCGGAGCAGGGAGCCCGATGTGGGGCTTGATCCCAGGACCCTGAGATCATGACCTGAGCCGAAGGCAGACGCTTAACGACTGAGCCACCCAGGCACCCGAGGACTACCATCTTAATAACTGAAACTTCTAATTCATAAACGTGGAATATCTCTATGCCTTCTTTAATGTGTTTTATAGTATTCATTATGCAAGTTTTTTTTTTTTAAGATTTTTATTTGAGAGAGAGCATGAGCAGGGGAGAGGCAGAGGGAAAGAGAAAGGGAGAAGCAGACTCTCTGCTGAGCAGGGAGCCTGACGTGGGGCTTGATCCCAGGATCCTGGGATCAGGACCCAAGCCAAAGGCAGATGCTTAACCAACTGAGCCACCCAGGTGCCCCTCATTCTATAAGTTTTACACTCCATTTATTTTTAAGGATTTTTTTATTTTAGAGAGCAAGCACACAAGTGGGAAGGGCAGAGGGAGAAGGAGAGAATCTCAAGCAGACTGCTGAGCATGAGCTAACCCACAGCTCGATCTCAAGACACTGAGATCAGGACATAATCTGAAATCAAGAGTCAGACGCTTAACTGACTATGCCACCCAGGCGCCCCACAAGTCTTGTACTTCTTTTGTTAAATTTACTAAGTATTGAATTCTTTCTGGTGCTACTGTGAATGGAATTTTCTTCCTTTTTGGATTTTTCATTGCTAATATACAAAAACAGCTGATTTCTGTATATTGTAGCCTGTGACTTACTGAACTTGTAGATTCTTGTCCATTAAGCTCCTCACTCCACCAGGCTGCTTTCTGGACCCTTTCCATGGTTAGACTTCTAGCAGCTGTCATTTCCTCCAGTGTCCAAGAGTGTAGATCTGATTCTTACTTTGTTTCTTGGCCCTCCAGTAAGGCTTCCCAAATTGTCTGAGGGCCCCCCCCGCCCCTTAACTGCTCTGGAGGCCTTGTAACTTGCATGTTTGACAGACATTTTGAAAAAACTAAATTTTGAAAATAAACTACAGTTTCCTTTTTCTAGTTGAGTCCAGAAAATTCTGGAATATTCCTGTTTTGGACTTGTAAGATTAACTACACTGCTCAGGACCATTTTATAGCACAGTTTCTTTAAAAGAATAGTGACTACACTTCCAAAGGGCTTCATCTTAGATTGCATTTATTGAACTCTTCACTGTTTTTAGAATCTAGAGTTTAGATTGTGAGGCCAAAATGGGAATGTTCTCAAATGTTTGTCAACCAATAAGATCAATATTTATTAACGTTTCGACTTAGTATTTTTATTTACTTGAAAATTTAAATCTTATGTCTTACAGCTAGGGATGCAAGGACTTGGTTATCCTTGTTGGAAAAATGGTTCTCCTCTATCTAGGGGAAGTCACTGTACAGTTAGGGACTGGGAAGCAGGGGGCTGAAATCTAAGGAGGTCTTTCTTGGAACAAAGCTAGTTATCAGTTACCACCAGAACATTATTGTAGCTAGAATTCCAGAAATGATGAATAGACGATCATCTTCTATTTGGTCTTCATGGATTATACCTGTGAAGCAAAAAAGACAGTTTGGATAAAACACCTAAAATATTTTACTAGCTTTTGGGAACACTGTGTGTTGTTTTCCCAATATACATTGCATTTTTTCCTCATTATGTAGCAATAGTGATTGATGTGGAATAGACCCAACTCACATTCAGCTTGAGGGAAGGCTGTGATGGGTCTAGGTCAGTAAGAAAATCCTCTTCTCTCTCCCATCTTTTGTCAGGATGATTGGGTTAGTTTATAGCAATCCCATGGGCATGTGGTTTGGTGCCCTCAATTAGTGTGAAGTTCAAGACGCTTACCCAGACACTGGAATATACTACATACGAAGCTGGGAACTCCTGAAAAATTTTGCCACTCAGCTTCGAAGATGGACACCAACGACCCTTGGCTTCAGTAGTCATGCCATTATGCAGTCCTTTCACCTTGAATGTGGGGTGGACCTAGTGATTAATTTGTAACTTGTCATGGAAAAAGTGATGGGATGTCACTTCTTAGATTAGTTACAAAACTGTGGCTTCCATCTTACTCACTATGAGGGTAAGGCACATGACAAGTACGAGGTACACTATGTAGAGGTCCCTGGACGACAGCCAGTGAGACACTGAGGCCCTGAGTGCACCAGCCTCTGAGGAACTAAATCCTGCCAACAACCACAAGAGTGACCTTAGAAAGGGATCGCCCTCTAGTTGGGCCTTCAGATGACACTGTAGCCCTAACAGCTTCACTGCATACTCAGGAGAGACTGTGAGCCTGAGGCCCAAAGCTAAACTGTGTTCAGATTCCTGACTCATACAAAGTGTGAGATAAAAAGTCTTTGGAGTAATCTGTTAAGCAGCAAAAGTTAACTATCATTCTATCATAAGAAAAGCTGGAGGGTGCCTGCGGGGCTGAGATGGTTAAGCGTCTGCCTTTGGCTCAGGTCATGATCCCGGAGTCTTGGGATCGAGTCCCGCATCGGGCTCCCTGCTCAGCGGAGAGCCTGCTTCTCCCTCTGCCACTCATGAATAAATAAATAAAATCTTAAAAAAAAAAACTGGATTTTATTTGCAACTGAAAACACATTAATACAACCTTTTCAATATTAAATTACTATTAGCAAGTATATTAGACATTAGTCATTATATACAAGTGAACTTATGATTTACAAAAATCATGTAAAGAGAAATAAAACTCTACCTAGTCACAACTCTCCTCTCCTCATAGGGCAAATTATGTATGAGGGCTCAATTCATTCAGAATCGCTTATAATACTGAAGGTTTGGCCAAGGTTTACTTTTGATGATTTACGTTGTTTATGTGTGTAAGTAAAAAGTGATCACAGAGGAAACTGAAAACATCTATTGGTGTGAAAGTACTTTTGAGGACTTTCAATATCTGTTTATATACAAGTTTTAAATATGCTAATAAAAATGATTCTTACTTGGTACTGTTCACTAAAGCAGATCTGGAAGGACTTCTGGTTAAGATTTTTTTTTATCGATTTTCTGTATCTGAAGCTCAATAGAACAAAAAACTCCAACTTCACTGTATTCTTAGAAGGGCCTCTGAATTAATGCTTATACATGCCAATCTGAGCTCACTCCCTAAGGAAAAGCTTTTGTTTTACAAGGTTCTCGGGGGAAGCACAGTCATATGAAAAAGCCAGTGGGTATAAATTGGGAGGGGAAGACAGTGCTGACTTCTTACATTCAATTTTTGAGCATGTTCAATAAAGGGATGTTCTTTCTTCCCTGCCAAAATTCTTCTCTCAAATATCCTTCTCATATATTCAAAAATGTGCTTGAAGGGTTTTTTGGTTCTGTTTTTACAAAAAATGATATATATATCAAACATGTTTCTGCTAAGTAGACAGGACTGGAGGGAGAGTGAGAGGTGGATTTTCCTTTTCTAAATTACATATACACTTTTGTACTGTTCAATTTTTACAACAAGCTTGTATAATTTAAGAAATTGAAATTAAAAAAAAAAAAGTTCCCTGGGAGGGTCTCACTTGTAGTTTCAGCTGAATTTCTTCAATCATAATGTTAAATCAATACCTATCTGAGCACCTGAGAGAGCGAAGTGAGAAGTGGAGGAAAGGGAGAGAGGTATGCCGAAGGCAGGTTGAAGGAGGGGACACTCTGATAGTTGTGAAAGAGGCAAGAACCTGGGAGACGAGGGGAGGGCTGTGTGCCGGGGAACAGGGTCGGGATTCAACAGTGGGACTTACACATTTATCTAGTTATCTGCCCAGGAGATGACTAAAGTAGTGACTGGGTAGGGGATGGTTTCCTCAAAAAGGGAAGTAGGATGAGGATGTTCTCAGTGGATGGCTGCAGCAGTTAGGTTTCTTCCCAGGAAATAGCAATTTACTTCAACCAGTAAGGTGGGACATGAGGCATGGTCTAGGTTTGAGTGTGAAGCTGGTAGGAGAGAGTTTTCTCGAGTACCAGAAATAGAACTAACTCCAGTAACCTATAAGGAGGAAGAACAAAGATGGGGGGGGGGTACTAAGTAATAGGAGTGGATAGAAAGTGATAGGGTGGCTGAGAACTAAGGGATATCATGTTCTTCCTTAGCAAACTGAGGAGATCTTGAGGTCTATACTTGGTTTTTAAATTTTGAATATGAAAAAAGATTCCAAACAGGCAACAAATGAAAAAACAAAACACAATCTAACTCACCACTCCGTGGTTAACAGCTGGTTTTAAATATGATGGTTAAGCTTTCAAGGTCTTCATTCTTTAAATTTAATTCTTCAAGCAAAGTCTCTATAAACTGTGTAAACACCACATTTTCCTGAGAATGCTTCTGAATGCCAAGAATTGGGGTCAGTCTGAAAAGACCAAAAATATTAAATGCAATTCCATGAAATGAGGACTAAGGGGCTCCTGTCTTCTCCATAGCAGAGGGGATTTTTGTCATAGCAGAGAAATGAAGTCTTTCTGATTTAACAAAATTTTTCAGAGACAGAAGGCTTTACTAATAAAGGCAGAGAAGAAATCTCAGGAAAAGAATGAAAGATCAAACATACTGTTAAGAAACCTAAAAGCCTGAATCCATAACATGTTCTTCATTATGCCAGGAAAATGAAGTCTTTCCACTTAGGGAAAAGAAGCTGTGGAAAGAAGCTTAGAGGTGAGAACTGCTTTAAAACCATACTGAATGTTAGGCGCCTGGGTGGCTCAGTTGGTTAAGCGACTGCCTTCGGCTCAGGTCATGATCCTGGAGTCCCTGGATCGAGTCCCGCATCAGGCTCCCTGCTCAGCGAGGAGCCTGCTTCTCCCTCTAACCCTCCCCCCTCTCATGTACTCTCTCTCTCTCTCATTCTCGCTCTCTCAAATAAATAAATCTTTAAAAAAAAAAAAACATACTGAATGTTTATATCACCTGAATAAAAAAAATAAATGATAAACAGGATTACCTTTTGGATGAAACCTTAATATTTTTATTTTTAAAACACTAAATAGATGAATTACATCTTATAAGGCACTTAACACAATCTTCTATGCACTCTGCTTCTTTCCCAAGTCACTTCCAATAAACTGATTGCATATAATATTCTCAAAAGTAATTTTCAATGAAATGTCATTATTCACTTTTTAAGTCATGCTTACTAATCAAAGATTAAGACCATTACTTTCCATAAATTAGATATGTAACTACATATAATAATTATGTATATATTATGTATAATCTCCAGAGAGCATGCTTCACAGAGCCTTTGTAAGGTATATTTCTGGAAAGCTTTTGGTGAGAAAATTCTTTTGTCCTTGAGTAGTCTTATACTTACCACAAAGGTCTCCCAGATGCTTTGTGAACACCGGTGCCACCAGGCACATCAAATATAAATAACCCTCTGACTTCAATCAATAAAGCTCAAGGAATCAGAGTGGAGCAACTCCACGGTAATGAGTGTGGAAGAGGAAATGTTACGTTCTCAGAGAGTTCTTGCTTGCTTAGCCATCTTACACAGAAAGCAGAAGTAAAAGGAAATCTTTGCCACATTGTCTAAAGACAGCCGGGACCTGGAGGAGGTGGTAAATTCTCTCTCTCTCAAGGTATCTTACCAAAAACTGGAGACTAGGTGACTCCAAAAGTCCAGTGAAATCCACAGAGTTCTAACATGGGAAAACCACTATAGTGTATTCCTTCCCCACCTCTCCTGTATTTCTCTACAGCTGGAGAATGCACTACCAGGTTTTGACATTTTAATGAGCTTTATCTGCAGGTATTCCCCAAAGGTCGTTAGGAAACAGGGTAACACAAGCTTTCCAAGGCCAAGCCCACGCTGGGCACTTGGGCAAACTTAGGCATTTGTGGCCAGCTTTTCCTGAGTCCTCTTCCTGCCATGAAGGTGGAACCCAGAAGTCAACTCTGGCTTTTCCCACACGAATAAAGTTGCTCTTTCCCCACAATACAACCAAAGTTACTGGGGGTTGGATAACTTCAGCTAAAATAAAACCAAGAAGTCAGGAGGCAGATCAGATCCTTCAACTCCATACAAAGGTAGCTTTTGTGTATATTTAAAAATGGTATACATGGCACATCCAAAACAATTTCTGACTTTCAAAGAGACTAGTATTGGATTCATATATGAAAACAAGGTCTCAATTACTTCTCAAAGTGCCATTAGTATGTTTTAAAATTTAACCCTCAAAGTAGAAGTAAATGGTGATAGCTAGATTTCTCAACCTATGTGCCCATATGAGAGCAGAAAATGGGAAGATTAGGAAGCAGCTTTTAAGAATCATTCTATCAAGTGCCAGAGTTATAAAATATTTTAGGAACAGTGATACTTCTCTAGCAAACTTCTAAGACTAAAATTATAATAACTTCATTATGTGTTCATAGACACCTAAAAGTTTTGTTTACAAAGGAGGGAAGACAATGATGCAGAAAGACCCTCAGCTCACCTCCTCCACACAGTGAATCTACGCCTACACGTTGAGCAATTCCCCCTGAAGAACTAGGGCTGACTGAACAGGGATAGAGGGACCACACAGAGAAAGACAGGAGAGAGAGCGACACAGTAACAACAGTAATCCAACCCCCTCCCCCGCCATGCCCCCATCTTGCCAACTGCAGTGGGGAAGGTAGTATCCAGAGACCAGAAGTACAGCTCAGCCCTGTGGCAGAGATAAAAAAGACGCACTTTTAAGAGCATCTAGAATATGAAGGAACCAGCTCTAGAGCATCTGAAAAACGGCAGGGAGCTGCTAGAACACTCTCCCTGGGTCCCAGGTACTGGCCAGCACCATTGTTCATATTCCCTGTCCACCCTGATAGCATAGATGGGAGCTGGCCTGCTGGATCAGTGAGCCTCAGTCCCTTAGGACCCCACTAGCCCCAGCTGCCCTACTGCACAGGAAAAAAAAGGCTGTAGATTAAAAGAACTGGAAGATAATGGAATGAGTTCTAAGGGCATCTGCCAAAAGGCCAGGGAGCTGCTGGAACACACTAGTATCAAAGGTGCTGGTGAGTGCCATGGCTCATGTTCCTCTCCCACTTCATAGCACCGACAAAAGCAAGGTCTGGGCACCCTAGCCCCCTGCCACAGTGAGCCCGGGCCCCTAGCCCACCAAACCCCACCAAACCCAGCTGCCCCTACAGGTGGCCCTCCAACCCTCGCCCGCTAGAGCTCTAGCTGTCTCCCTAAGGTAGCTCCAGTGAAGTGCACACTGAACCACCCCCGGACAGCACCCACTATAGCTCCAGCTGTCTTGCCAAGGCAACACAGGCACAATCATTGTGCGACATCGCTTCAGCTCTAGACGACTCACGAGGGCACCTACTGCACCGAGTGGCCCAGGACCTCCCAGCCCATACCTGCTTCAGCAGCATCTGTCCCGCCAGGGCGCCCCAAGTGCAGAGAGCCCTGAGACCTCCTGGCGTGCCTCGGGACCCCCGGGCCCACACCTGCTTCAGCTCCTGTGTCCCATCAAGGAGCACTCTACATGGAGCACCCTGTGACTCCTAGCCCAAGGCCACTTTGGTTCCAGCTGTCCTGGCGTGGCGCCCCCCTGAGCGGAGTACCCAAGGACCACCTGGTTATGCTTCAGCTCCTGCCACCTTGCCAGGACACCCCATATTGCAGAACACTGTGGGACCCACTCCCACCCCCTGCTGCCCGCTTTGGCTCCAGCCATCCCACCAGGGTGCTATATGCCTGGGACACCCCAGGACTCCCAGCCTACACCTGTTACAGCTTCAGCCAGCCAGCTAAAGTCACAGGCATAGTCTACACCGGAGATATTCCTACACAAGGCCATTACCTCATGTCTAAGAGAAATAGCTGTTCTGCCTAATTCATAGAAACAGAAAAACAAAATGAGGGGATAGAGGAATATGCTTCAAAAGAACAAAGCAAAATTTCAGAAAAAGAAAAACAGAGCCAAGCAATCTACATGATAAAGAATTCAAAGTAATAGTCATAAAGATGCTCACTGGACTTGAGTGGATAAACTCTGAACTTCAACAAAGATAAAAAGGATAAAGAACCAACCAGTTGAAGAATAAAGTAACTGAAATGAAAAATATACTAAAGGGAATTAACAGTAGATGAGAGGATACAGAAGAAAGGATCAGCAATGTAGAAAACAGGGTAATGAAAAGCACCCAAGCTGAACAGCAAAATCCTAAAAGGATTTTAAAAAATGAGAATAGGTTAAGAGATCCTTAGGACAATATCAAGTGTACTAACATTCACTTGATAGAGGTCCCAGAAAAAGGGGAGAGAGAGAGAAAGAGAGAGAGAAAGGGGCAGAAAATTTTGAAGAAATAATAGCTAAAAACTTCCTTAACTTGGGGAAGGAGACAGACATCTAGGTCCAGGAGGCACAGAAAGTCCCTAACAAGATGAACCCAAGGATGTCTACACAGCCAGATGATAATTAAAATGTCAGAGTAAAGATAAAGAATCTTAAAAGTAGCAACCAACAGAAAAACAACTGGTTACGTGTAAGGAAAACCCCATGAAGCTATGAGCTGATTTTTCAGTAGAACTTTTGCAAGCCAGAAGGTAGGATATAATCAAAGTGCTGAAAGGAAAAACCTACAACCAAGAATATTCCAACTAGCAAGGGTATTCAGAATAGAAGGAGAGATAGAGTCTCCCAGACAAAAATTAAAGGAGTTCATCACCACTAAACCAGCCTTACAAGAAATGTTAAAAGGACTTCTTTAAGCAAAAAAAGAGAAGTCATAATTAGAAAATTATGAAAAGAAAAAACGTCATAAGTTAATAGGTCAATCACTAAAAAAGCTAGTATGAATATTAAAAGACAATAGTAGTAAAATCACCATTTTTCTAAAAACAACATATAGATGGCCAATAGACATATGAAAAGATGCTCAACATCACTCATCAGGGAAATGCAAACAACCACAATGAGATATCATCTCACACTTGTCAGATGGCTAAAATAAAAAACTCAAAAAACAAGTACTGGTGAGGATGTGAAGAAAAAGGAACCCTCATGCACTGTTAGTGGGAATGCAAACTGGTGCAGCCACTGTGGAAAACAGTATGGAGGTTCCTCAAAAAGTTAAAAATAGAACTATCCTACAATCCAGTAATTGCACTACTGGATATTTACCCAAAGATTACAAAAATACTAATTTGAAGGGATACATGCATCCCTATGTTTATTGCAGTATTTACAATAGCCAAGATATGGAAGCAACCCAAGTGTCCATCTATAGATGAATGGATAAAGAAAATGTGGTACACACACACAGTAAAATATTATTCAGCCCTAAGAATGAAATCTTGCCATTTACATCAGCATGGATGGATCTAGATAGTTTAAAGCCAAGCAAAATAAACCAGTCAGAGAAAGACAAATACCGTATGATTACACTCATATGTAGTATTTAATAAAGAAAACAAATGAACAAAGGGGGGGAAAAAAAGACAACCCAAAAAAACCCAGAATCTTAACTATAGAGAACAAAGAGAGGGTTACCAGAGGGGACATGGGTGAAATAGGTGAGGGGGGTTAAGAGTACACTTACTGTGATGAGCAGTGAGTAATATATGGAATTGTTGAATTGCTATTATTATATGCCTGAAACTAATATAACAATGTATATTAACTACACTGAATTATAATTTTTAAAAAAGTAGTAAAATCAATTATATCTAAAAAATTATAGGACTCAGAAAATAAAAGGATGTAAAATATAGCATACACATAAAACATGAATAGGAAAAATGTAGTGCTTTCAGAATGAGTTTGAACTTAAGCAACCATCAAGTTAATATAGACTGTAATACAATTAGGATGTTATATATGAACCTCATGATAACCACAAACCAAAATCCTTTAACAGATACACAAAAAAATTAAGGGAATCCAAGCCTAAAACTAAAGAAAGCCATCAATCACAAGGGAAGAGAGCAAAAGAAGAAATGGACAGAGAAGAACTATAAAAACCACCAGAAAACAATTAACAAAATGGCAATAAGTCCATACCTATCAATGGTTACTTTAAATGTATATGTTCTAATGCTCCAATCAAAAGACATAGGGTGACTGACTGGGTTAAAAAAAAAAAAACCCATCTATTATGCTGCATACAGGAGACTCACCTCTGATTGAAAGACACAAACAGACTGGAAGTAAAGGGATGGAAAAACATATGACCATGCAAATGAAAGTGCAAAAAAAAAAAAGCCGAGGTAACAATACTTATACAAAAGAGAGTTTAAGACAAAGACTGTAATAGAAGACCAAGAAGGACATTACATAGTGATAAAGGGATCAATCCAACAAGAGGATATAACAATTGTAAATATCTATGCACCCAACACAGGAACACCTAAATAAATAAAGCAAATATTAACAGACATAAAGGGAGAAAATAACAGTAATACAACAATAGTAGAGGACTTTAACATCACACTTACATCAATGGATAGATCATCCAGACAAAAGATCAATAAGGAAACAGTGGCTTGGAATGATACATTAGATCAGATGGACTTAAGAGATATACCCAGAACATTTCATTCCAAAGCAGCAGAATACACATTCTTTCCAAGTGCACATAGAACATTCTCCAGATCACATGTTAAGCCATAAAATCTCAATAAGTTTAATTAAAGAGTGAAATTATATCAAGCAGCTTTTCCAACCACAATCATATGAAACCAGGACTCAAATACAAAAAAAAAAGTCTGGGAAGAACATAAACATATGGAGGCTAAACAACAGGTTCCTAAACAAGTAGGGTCAACCAAGAAATCAAAGAGGAATTAAAAAATACATGGAGATAAATGGAAATGAAAATACAATGGCCCAAAATCTCTGGGATGCAACAAAAGCAGTTCTAAGAGGGAAGTTTACAGTGATACAGGTCTACCAAGACCCAAGAAGAATCTCAGGTAAACAATCAAACCTTATACCTAAAAGCACTAGAAAAAGAAGACTAAACAAGGCCCAAAATTAGTAGAAGGAAGGAAACAATAAAGATCAGAGCAGGATTAAATGAAATGGAGACTAAAAAAAAAAAAAAAAAAAAGGAAAAAAAAATCAATGGAAACTAAGACTGCATCTTTGAAAAGATAAGTAATATTGATAATCCTCTAGCCAGATTCATCAAAAGAAAAAAAGAGGACTCAAATAAGTAAAATTAGAAATGAATGAGAAGTAAAAGCAGACAACACAGAAATACAAAGGATTGTAAGAAGCTACTATGAAAAATTATATGCCAATAAATTAGACAACTTAGAAGAAATGGATAAATTTCTAGAAATATACAATCTTCCAAAAAAGTGAATCAGGAAGAAATACAAAATGTGAACATACTAATTATTAGTAACAAAACTAAATGGGGTAATCAGAAATCTCTCAATAACAAAAGTCCAAGACTAGATAAGCTTCACAGGTGAATTCTACAAACATTTAAATAAGAGTTAATAAGTACTCTTTCCAGGGGCGCCTGGGTGGCTCAGTTGGTTAAGCGACTGCCTTCGGCTCAGGTCATGATCCTGGAGTCCCGGGATCAAGCCCTGCATCGGGCGTCCTGCTCTGTGGGGAGTCTGCTTCTCCACCCTCTCGCTCCCCCTGCTTGTGCTCTCTCTGTGTCAAACCAATCAATCAATCTTTAAAAATACAGAGAACAAACTGATGGTTGCCAGAGAGGAGAGGGGTGAGGGGAAGTGGGATACAGGAGGTAAGTCACAGGAATAAAAGGTACAACATAGCGAATATAGTCCATGGTATTATAATAGCGTAGTGTGGTAACAAATGGTAGCTACAACTGTGGTGAGGATAGCATAATGTATAGAGCTGTTGAATCACTATGTTGTACAACTGAAACTAAGTTAACATTGTATGTCAACTAAACTTCAATAAAAACAAATACAAAGAAAAGATTTATATGATCTAAGAAAACAGACTCAATCCTTTTTTGTTTTGTTTTTAAAGATTTTATTTATTTATTTGACAGAGAGAGACACAGCGAGAGAGGGAACACAAGCAGGGGGAGTGGGAGAGGGAGAAGCAGGCTTCCCGCTGAGCAGGGAGCCTGATGCGGGGCTCGATCCCAGGACCCGGGATCATGACCTGAGCCGAAGGCAGATGCTTAATGACTGAGCCACCCAGGCACCCCTCAATCCTTTCTTAATGTAATAATTTGGTCCCTTTACACAGCCTGCAAATAACTAACTCCATGATCTTGAAGGAGGGGGGATTCTACACCTCTGTGTACAGCATGTTGCAATGGATAACAAACTTTAAATTGTAGCCATTGTTCCTCCTACATAAACTAAATGTCTCTTGCAGAATTTTATTTTCTCCTTCATGGAACTTTTTGTGGGGCAGCTCTTATAAGTTATTTCTTCATATTCTTGAAAATAGTTCTCAATTAATTTCAAGTCCTTTTAATCTTTCCTCATAAATGCCATCTGACTCCTCCTTATTCAGATTAGTATTCTTCCCTAAACCCCCTTCTAGGTTCTCCTTTTAACTACTGCCCCAGAATATACACATTGTCCAAATTCATTACTTCAAAACAACAACAACATACTTCCCACCTCACAGAAAGATACCACAAAATAAAATCTTTCATGTCTGTTATTTTTGATGTACTATCTCAGGATCTTATCAAACACCCCCTCCCCCCTTTTTTTGTTTAACTGACTCCCCAGGCTCCTCCTTTCCTCTTAACTCCTTATCTGTGCACTATTAATCATGATATGCTAATCACTTATCTCTTTAATTTTTTCATTAAGGAACTCCCATCCTATTACATACTGAAAGGGACTCAAGCCTGTATTCTGTTCCTGAAGCTTATAATAGTGAATATTAAAGAAAGCCACAATAAACAATAAATAAAGCCCCCAAAACTACATCTACTTAAATAACAGTAATATACTCCAGTTGGTATTTATGTGTTTTAGGTAGGAAATACCTTTAAAATAAGTAACAGAAAATGTGATTGGCCGTGAGTAAAAACAAAAGATTTTTTATGTTTCAGTTATTTCTTTCAAGTGCTTTTAAGTAAGAATAAAAGCCTCTAGAGGTGACACTAAAAGTATGGCTTACCACAAAGAGTCTGTGTGCTGGAGAATATAATTAGAAAAAAACGACATAATACCTTGCAACGTATAAATCACAAACAAGAAAGGAAACTTCTTCTTAAAAGTCCACCGATTCAGATCTCTCTTTTGAAAAGGCAGGCAGCCTTATGTAACTAGTTCCTTACCATATGGTAAATGGTATGACAACAAAAGCAAAAAAGTCAAGTGTCATGCCGCATCTTATTGGTAAGACCATTATTTAGCTGACCGCTCCACATACGCTACAGCTCAAAAGGAGAGAATGTAAGTCAGGTTAGGACCAGCACCTTCCATTTGTTATCACTGAGCTATCAAACATCTGGTTAACAGGAATTATGCACAGCAGTGAGAGGACTTTCAAAGTCTGACAACTGAAACGAGAGAGATTTCTAATTAAAAAGTGGCATTTAAAAAAAACCCATATTATGTCCAAAGATTTAGAGCTGCACAAACGTTTGTGTCTGAGAAGTCACCTATAATTGGGTGAGTGCCTGGTTTGTGTCCTATCAACTGTGAAAGCTATATAAAGAGTTAAAGCTGTGATTTAGTGAGCAAGAAGAGCTAAACAATCGAGGGAACTCTGTCATCCATGTCCTGTAGTGTGATCAAAGTCAGTCATGAACCTGGATTTTTACAAGGCCTTCCCCATTGTGGTCCCTACTGCCTTGCTCATTGCACTCATTCCTCCTGGAGAATACATAATGCAGCTCCTGGACACTGGAAATCACAGCACAGTCCAGATTACCCTTCCCTGAATCATCTGGGTAATCTGTGTAAAGATCATGTAGGCACTTGCCTGAAATGATATAGCACAGACATCCTTCAACCTTGCCCTCAAAACTAGAAGAAAAGCAACAACTTCTAGAGTTTCCTGAGTCTTTATTGTTGATTTCCAAGCTCACAGAATCAAAAACAGCAGACTATTGTAAAATGACACTGAACGACACTCCTCAAAGTCAACACAGCCTCAAGAGAAGAGCGAGCTGTGAGAACGTCTATGTGAATAAATGTCATCAGAAAGCATGCTTCTCTTTGGTTTGGGGTTGGAGGAAGGGACAGGAAGTGAAAAGCCACATACTTTTCTGTACCTATCAGATTTGAGAAATGACTGGGTTCACACAGAGTTCTGTTGCAGTAGGGAAACCTGTTCTGCTGATTACCGTGCATAAAGGTGATGAACATGCAAGGCTGCTAAAAGATAATGCTGGGCTTTAAAGAAATTTTTAAACACTCACTCTCTGATCCTTCAGAAGTTAGTGCTGGGAAGAAGGTAAGCAGCATGCACAGGCACTAGGCTTGTCACTTTACCAGTTAGAACAGAACAGATACTACAATACCTGACACTTGGGGGGCTTCGAATAAACAAAAAACAAAAGTCTTCTAGGACAGCTGAGGCATCTTTACCAATAATGGCCAGGGGAAGTGCAGACTCGAAAAGCGGAGGTTTAGCTGCATAGTCTTATTTTATAAGGCTATTCCACCACTTTGTTTCCTCAAGTGGGATTTAGTCTCAACCTATCCAGCAAGTGTCCTTTTGACAGGTGACTGTATCTCAGGCTTTGGACTGGGTAAGGGATTTATCCAGGGTCACAAAGGCTAAGAACAGTGCTAAAAACGGACACCTTTATCACAAAGGCATCTTGCTTACCAATCAAGTCTTGTTACTCCTTTCTTCCTGTGGTAACAATTGTTACTTCACCCATACTTTATCTTCTAAAAAATGAGTTGGGATTTTCCCTTCTTCTCTGTAAGAACAAATGCTAAATGATAAAGGATTAAACCAGAACACCTCTGTCTGTACATACACACACTCAAAACTGAAACAAAAGAAAGCTGTGACCAGTTTGTAAGACGTTGGGTCAAAATGTCATCTATTTTCAGAAATTTGAGGGCTCACACAAACCTAACACATTTTGCAAAATGTATCTCTCAGATTTAAAAAAAATTTACTAATATAAACTTTGAAAAGGAATTTTATCTGTCTACTTCAGGGCTCCTTAGCATGTTAGTAATTAGGATTTCATGTTTAACGTAACTCTTTTTTCACCTTGCTTGTTTCTTACTGGGGAGAATGAAGAATATTCAACTCTGTCAGTGATTCTCTAAAAACATTTGTGTCATCTGTGGCCCCTGGCTTCCTCCCTGAAGTGACAAAACACACCTGGGCACAGGGAAAGAACCAAAAAAGCCACCCTGAGGAACAGCTTTTCTTTTTCCATCCATCAACATGGACTGGCTCATGTGCAGAGATAACCACCTTGTGGCACTTTCCTAAACTGCTGTTGATGTTGTTTTTATGTAGAGAGTAAACATGGTTTTACAACTGACAAGGAATCAGATACTTTAATAGGGGTGGTGGGTGGCTTTCTAAATGGGAGTAAATGAATTTGTTTCCCTTGAAGAAATGCCAGTTCTTTTTCCCAGTTGTTCCCTTTGTGGCAGGATCTCAACCACTGAGTCAAATATATGAAGCTTCAGTGATTTCCAAGTTTATCAAAAGATTTTTTTTTTCCCCTTTATGAGACTTAGTTGGTCTTTAACCTTTCTGTGAAGTTGCAGCAAGTGTGAACTCCAAGGTGAGGCTTTGTGACTGATGTGACTTTCTTAAGGTCACACAGTCAGTAAGAGATGAGCAAATAACCCAGAAATACTCCCACTAGTCCACACTTTTAACCACTATACCACACAAGCTCACATATCTGATTAATTTTGAGAACTGAGTACACCTTATGATTTCAAAGGCCCACTTGTATATGTTCTTCAGATAATTTCTGAAATCTATCATTACAAAATAAAATGTGCTAATGAAAACTGACAAGTCTATTGTTTCTAATTCATCTTTTCCGACAGCCAAAAAGCACCTTCCAACACCATTAACTAAAGAAGACTTTAGAAGAAAGCTAAGAACTGCCTTAAAGCAAGCAAATCCTAGCAGACATAGACAAAGCAACTGATTTAGCATAGCTCTGGTACACTAATAACTGCCCCAGAATTAAAGACAGTGGTTCTCAATTCTGTCTGTACAAATTACAATCACTTCCGGAACTTAAAAACTACATATGTCCAGGCCCCACCCCCAGACCAATGAATTGAAATCTCTGAATCAGGTATTGGTATTTTTAAAAAACTTCCTATGTGATTTCAATGAACAATGAGTGTTGAGAACCACTGTAAATTCCTCAACTGAATACATTTGAGTAGTTCTGACTATGTGTTATACTTGTTACCTACACAGTTCGAAGAAACCAAATAGCAAAGGAAATGAAATCTTTGCACAAACAGCTATGTAACAAAGCTGAAGGTAATAGAGTCCCAAAGAATGGTCTCATCTAGGGGCGCTTGGGTGGCTCAGTCGTTAAGCGTCTGCCTTCGGCTCAGGTCATGATCCCAGAAGCCTGCTTCTCCCTCGCCCACTGCTGTGTTCCCTCTCTCTCTGTCAAATAAGTAAAATCTTTGGGGAAAAAAAAAGAATGGTCTCATCTACAGAAATTTATTCAAGGAAGTCATTATTTCTACCTCTGAGAGGTTAAGGAATGCTTCTAAGGTGGCAGCAACATTTGAACTGGGCTTTGAAGACTAGGACAGATAGATATGAAAAGGCAATTGGCATTTTAAACACAGTTCAGAGTGCTAACAAAGATGTCTGTGGGGGAAACAGTGGACACAATGTAAGAAAACAAGAGAGTAAGTTGGAGAGGCAGGTTGGGACCACTTTAAGAGAACCTTCAATTTCAAGCAAAATTACATAGTAGAAGTGGGGCATCACTAGGTTTCTGAATAAAGGCCTGCCCTAATCAGGATTAAGCTTTAGTGAGATTTTTGTTAAAGCTGGAGGAAGGATGGTTGAAGGAAGAGACACTTGGCTAGGAGACCTGTTTGAGAAGGCTCTAATTGCAGCAGTCTAGGCAAGTTATGAAAGCCTGATGTAAGTTAGCAGCACTGGGAAAGGAGACAGACCCCTGGGTAAGAGAAGTCACAAAGGCAGGACTTAGCATTGACTAGATAGGGGGGATAAGGACAAGAGAAGCACCAACGACAAGTCGGCTTTCAACTCTGGATAATTAGGAAGACGGAAATGTTACCAAAAGAAATAGGGGACTTTCCAAAGATGAACTCAACTCAGATTTGAGACTTTGAATTGCCTGAGGAATATCCAAATGGAGATGCCCAACAAAAAATACAGTTTTGGGGGCGCCTGGGTGGCTCAGTCATTGAGCGTCTGCCTTCGGCTCAGGTCATGGTCCCGGGGTCCTGGGATCGAGCCCCGCATCGGGCTCCCTGCTCGGCGGGAAGCCTGCTTCTCCCTCTCCCACTCCCCCTGCTTGTGTTCCCTCTCTTGCTGTGTCTCTCTCTGTCAAATGAATAAAATCTTAAAAAAAAACCACAACAACACAGTTTTGTCTGCAACCTAAGAGAAATGTCGGAGCTGAAGGTACACTTTGGGAAGAGACACACAAGAAATGTTTGATTGGAATGACTAATATCCTTCCTAAGATAACTCCATTATCCTTTACCAATTATATTTGTGCTGATTTCTTGAATTACTCTTTTACCGGCACTCGTCTGAATCTCCTGCCTCCTTGTCTTAGCTTCCCTAGTCATGACAGCTACAAGCTGGCATCGGTGCCACGAGCTGCTTTCTGCACAGCCACAAGCAGGATGGCTACAAACCCCTGCGGGGAGGGCAGTGGGAGGAAGGAGACTGCTACCGCTACAAATCCACGATCTCTGGCCTCTTCTGGCCAATATTCTCTGGCCTTGGCACAGAGCCTTTTCCAGATCCTCCTAATGACTACTCTGTTACCAGTATTTTCACTCTCTACCCGACCAACTTCATATCCTACTTCATGAAAAATGAAGTTGTCAGGCATGATTTAAAATCTCTCCCTTCTACTTACAAATTTACCTATAGCCACATTATTCCTCACTTATTTGCTTCCAGTCTCAGACGATGTAGTTGTTTTCCCCTGTTCAAGCTATTCCATCTGCCTGCGACCATGGTCCCATTTCTTTGTGCCTCCCCCAGGACCCTGTTCCATGGTATATATCGCCCCTCCATCTCATTCTCAATTTCAGATTATTTTTCTTTACTGGCTCCTTCTCCACACCCTATTAACATGCTTAAGTGTCTTTTCAAAACAAATTGTTCAATCTCTCTCCTACCCTTATGATTAAGTTTCTCAACAGAGAAATCTACATTTGCTGACTCTACTTCCTCATCTTAATCTCAGATATAAGAGTTTATATATTCCTTCCAATTACATAAGAAGTTCTTTTTTTTCCAAATGTGCATTTTTTTTCCCTTGAGGAAAGAATACATATCTTTACTCCTTTTATTTATTTATTAATTAAGATTTTAAAAAAAATGTCAGAGAGAGAGAGAGAGAGCACAAGCAGGGGGAGTGGCAGAGGCAGCAGGCTCCCTGCTGAGCAGGGAGCCCAATGCGGGACTTGATCCCAGGACCCCAAGATCATAACCTGAGCCGAAGGCAGATGCTTAACCGACTGAGCCACCCAGGCATTCCTTTACTTCTACATACATACATATATTTTTTATTTATTTTAAAGATTTTATTTATTTATTTGATAGAGAGAGACACAGCCAGAGAGGGAACACAAACAGGGGGAGTTGAAGAGAGAGAAGCAGGCTTCCCGCTGAGCAGGGAGCCCAATGCGGGGCTCGATCCCAGGACCCTGGGATCATGACCTGAGCTGAAGGCAGACATTTAACCTACTGAGCCACCCAGATGCCCCTACGTCTACTTTTAATGTACAGTTGACCCCTGAACAACATGGGTTTGAACTACATGGGTCTACTTATACACGGAGTTTTTTGTTTTTTTTTAAATATATAGTACAGTACTATAAATGTATTTTCTCTTCCTAATGATTTTCTTGATAATTTACTTTATTGTAGTAATACAGTATATATAATACGTATAACAAAGTATGTGTTGATCATCTGTTTACGTTATTGGTGAGGCTTCCAGTCAACAACAGGCTATTAGTAAAGTTTAGGGGGAGTCAAAAGTTACATGTGGATTTTTGACTGGGGGGGGGGAGGTCAGTGCCCCAGCCCCCACTACATTCAAGGATCAACTGCATAACCATATATCTTAATGTATAACCTTAGCTGCAGAGAATTAGTGGCATTTAATTTTATAGTTTTAGGAATTGGGAACATGTGAAAAGTGTGTAAATCTGTTTTCAGATGAGCAACATTTTTCTCTGCAATGAAACCGTAAGAATATTAGTTATAACCTGGTGACTGCTTTATTCTTACAAAACATTTTTGCAGTGCAGCTGATTTGCCACTCACTGTAATTAAAAACCTCCATATGACGAACAACATCATAACGGGGCGGGGGGGGGTTTGAAAAACTCAATGGAAAGAAAAATCTGTAAATAAATGGAACTCTGAAATAGTACAGGCAATTCAGTTACTATAACATGATTTCATTTCCACAGTAATTGCAGATGTTCACCAAGCAGTTTGTTGTAGTTTCTCAAGTATTTTTGCTCCAGTGGAATTTTCAGTATTAAACCTTGTGTATATTTTGATATGCCTCGTCTTTTAAGACAAGAGTATACCTTTTCTAGCTGTACTAAAATGACAGAAAGCCAACTCTCAAACTCCTCATTCAAAATGCATAGTGGAACAACACAAACAGCAATAATAGAACATCAAGCCTCATTTTACCCTTTGGCCTTAAAATCTTCTCTAAAGCTTTGTAAAAAATATTTAGACAAGGAGTAAAATGGAAGCATTTGAATTTTGCCTCCAAGAAGTGACTTTACAGTTAACTAGAACTATCAGAATGAGATAAGTCAGCGGCAGGAAGAATATTAAAAAGGTGTTAAGTCTCTATAATAAACAATCTAAACGGAAGTGTTTAAAGACAACAGAGGAAAAACACACTAGGCGATTAGGATCTTGAATTTAACAAACTCGATACACATGGGAATAATCATTTTTTCTCCTTAAAACTTTCATTCAACTTTGCAAGACTAGTTAATAAAATACATTCATAAAACTAGTTAAAGGAAGCGTTTCCCTCTAGAGTAAAATTTTCCATTAGGATCCATTAATATTTGATAAATGCTTCCATTTCAACAAATACCAACATGTAAAACATTCAAAGAATTCTCCAGAATTCTGTCTGTGATGTACCAGATAAATAAAAGATTTAGTACAATACCATACATACTTGGTAATTAACTGCTCTTTAATCAATTCTTCTATTTTATCAGTCCACAGAAGATAAAAGATAAAGTCCATGGAAGGTAAGAGAAAAGCAGTATTTGGAATCAAGTTTTTCAATCAAAGAAACATTTAAAAAATTTAAATATTCACTAATTTTATAATTATAGGAGTTAAAAAAAACAATGTCACATTTACATCTAGCTTTAACTGTTTTTCATTAATTTCATTAAAGATTTTTTAACAATCTATTTGCAAAAAAGGAATGCTAGATTTGGTTAAAAGTAGCGATTCCTTTTAGGCTAAATAGTCACACCCTTATCAGACCATAACCACCCTGGAAATTATGAATCATTACAGAGACACAGGGTTACTGTCCTTCCTTTCACTCATTATAGTAAGTAACGATTTTTGTTTTTTCCTGTGCAAAGCCATTTTAGCAGTGCTACCAATTCTATGTTTAAGTCCATAACATCAACAACGATTTATTTAAGTCGTTCCTATCCATTCATTCATTTGATTTATTCTATAAATACTGAGTACTAAGTGCCAGATTGAATGTTTGGCACTAGGGAGACAAAAGTAATCTGAACAATACCCTTGGCTGAAGGAGATTATGTTTTGGTAAGGAAACAGTTTCAAATTCACCTCACTTATGGTAGACATCTTTCCTGGTTTAGTACTGCTTATGTATTGTCCAAACACAATTTCTAGAACAATGGGAAGTCTCTTATTTTCATGTAGAAACGTGTGTGTGTGTGTGTGTGTGTGTGTGAAGAACATGCATATGGCCCTAGGAATGATTTGTGGGTCATGAAAGATGAGAAGGCAGGGAAGGTAAAATTCATGAATATGAAAAAAAGTCACCAGAATTAAACATAATGGCTGTATATAGGTCAAGCTTAGAAATGCTGCCTTACACTTAATTCTCCTAGGACCTGCAGTGGAGCAGGGTAAGACTCAATCAGAGCAAGTAATAAATCAGTAATACTAACATGGATTTTTGGAAGGAGAAATATACAAGGTTTGGTTCATTCACTTTTGAAATTAAGAAGGCAAAATGTTAGCAAATAATACATTTAAGGCAAGGAGAGAGAAACATGTGAAGGAAACAGTGGGAGAGGTGTGTGAAAGGGGTTTGAGAAGAAAAATTAATAGGCAAATTTTCCTTTGATAACATTCCCAGTTTCTTCATGGACCTCATCCTGCCAGTTACCCAGTATCTTTAGTACTCCCAAAAGTGCTCTACCTAACATTTCCTTGCTCCTTGCCACCAACAAGCCCAAGCCTCCACTATCTTGAGAAGTCTTCTGAAGATTTACCATGTCATATAGGGTTATAATCGCTTCCCTCTCCTCTTCTGCCAACCAAATTGGAAAGAGTGGTCAACATGTCTACATCTAGTATCTTCACAACTGTCTACTGTAGTTGTCCTTGCAATCTGGTCTCCATACTTATCATCCTAAAAGAACTGCTTTCTTGAAGGTCACCTACAACCACCTAATTGCCAAAGCCACAGCTTTTTTCAGTCCTCGTCCTTTTTCTTTCTTTTTTTTTTTAAAGGATTTTATTTATGCATTTGAGACACAGAGATACAGAGAGAGAGAGAGAGCATGAACAGGGAGAGAGGCAGAAGGAGAGGGAGAAGCAGGCCAAGGAAAGTGCACACATTTTGAAGTTACACAGTCTGAGTCTGAGTCCTGGTGTGATCTTGGACAAAGTACTTGTCTTCCCAGTCTGTTTCTTCCTCTGGGAAGTGGGACACCACTACTGACCTTACTGGATTGTGAAGATCAAATTAAATAATGCATGTAAAGAATCTAGCAAGGTGTTGCACATAGTTGATGTTAAAAAATGTCCACTTTCCCCCTCTTTCTGCTTTCTCTGTAGTGCTCAGGCATCCTTGGCATGGATGCAGCTGTTTCACAGGTTCTATCTCATCTTGACTTGGCATTTAACACCCTCTACCTCTGCCCTCTCACCATTTCAGTGCTGATTCCAAAGTCTAGGTCTCTCATTATCCTTACTATTTAAAAAAAAAATTATTTATTTTTGTAATCTGATCCTGCTTTACCAGGATCATCTTTGCTTATTTCCACCAGGGTCCTTACTGGGGGATATTATATCCCTTCCACATGGTTCTCATAGTTGCGGTTCTTCATCCAAAGCCTGGGTCCTCAGTTGTGCCTTGCTCTCCTCAGGCCACTTCCCTTTCCACTTCAGAGTTGGAGGAGTGAACTCCAGAAATGTGCCCATGTAACATGCAAATGCAACAAAAAGCATCCAGCCAAGCATGATCATGATAACAAGTAAAACAATGTCCAAGACACAAAAACATGGTGAAAGATTATTCACCAAGATCTTGGCAAAGGAGTGTGCTCATGAAACCCCTCATTGGTAGAGGTCTTGCAAGTCAGTTCTAGTCCTTGGCTCCAAAGGATCTATAACGCCCTCCTTTACTGTTTCTCCTCAGGTCCTTCCTATTCCTCTCCTTACAGATGTCCCCAGGTTTCCTTCCAGCAAGCTGGATCGTGGCCCCTTGGCACTAATGCCTTCCCAATTGCACTCAGGGTCCACGTTGGGGTGCTGGTCTGACTCTGAGCACTGGACGTGGGAAGACTCCTTACCAGTCTTTAGCTCCAATTCCACATTTTCAACTACCTACTGGGGAACCACCCAAGTGGATAATCTGCCTGAACCTTTCCTACTCCCGAACAGGAATAGCCTCGGAGCTTGTAGAGCAGGTATGAAACCAAATGCACCACCTCTTAAAATTAGTTCCTCCTATCCATTTCCCTAGAGGCACTAGTATTTTCCCAGTCACCTGTCTTAATACAGGCATACTGTGGAGATACTGTGGGTTTGGTCCAGACCATTACAGTAAAATGAGTATCATAATAAAACCAACTGAATTTTTTGATTTCCTAGTACAGATAAAAGTTATGTATACACTATACTGTAGTCTATTATGTACAACAGCACTATGTCTAAAAGAAGTATACACTTTAATTAAAAAATAATTTCAAAATGCTATCAACTGAGCTTTCAGTGAGTCATGATCACTGATCACAGGTCACCATAATATAATAATAAAGTTCAAAATACTGCAAAAATTACCAAAATGTGACAAAGAGACACAAAGTGAGCAAATGCTGTCGGAAAATAGTGCTGACAGACTTGCTCAATGCAGGGTTGCCACAAACTTTAAATCTGTAAAAAAAATGCAAGCTGCGAAGCATAACGTAAAGCATAATCAAATGAAGTGTGCCTGTATTTTGAAATCATTTATTATTCTCCATCCCCCCAACACACACACATTGCTAAACCTTGTAGATTCTGGAGTTGTAATGTCTCTTATCATCTGTCTCTCCCATTTAATTTTCCTTGTCATCATTTTAGTTCACTGCCTCAGTACTCTTTGGTTAACTACACTATCACTACTGGAGTCTTTGAGAAATCAATTTCATAAATGGTGTGGGCAAGAATAAGAATGCAAGAGATTACTGAAAAGCAGTAGAATCACTGACAGCAGACTAGGTCTTTAAGAAGTTTGCTAATGGATGGATAGTCTGAGGGGGTCAGTGAAGTTAAGGACAAAGGATAGGTGTTTTTTCTGTTTTGTTTTTTAAACTTCAAAGATGAATAAGCAGTTGTAGGCAGGAGGGAAGGAGTACAAAAGGATAGTATGCTAATTAATCTCATTCATACATTAATTCACTCATTCACTTCCAGATATTATAAATCTATAATTAGGCACAATGCTAAGTGCTGGGTATATAATGGTGAATAAAATCAGACAAAGAACCAGTCCCTACAATCTTCAAGTTGAAAGACAGAGGCAGACATTAATCAAATAATCATACAATTACATATAAAACTGAAAACAAGACAAGTGTAGGAAAGATAAGTGCATGGTGTTATTAAAGTCTATTTGTAAAGATATCTGCTCTAGTCAGGGAAGTCAAGAAAAATTTCTTGAGGAAGTTTCCTCAGGTTCTAAAAGATGAAGGGGAATTAACCAAAGGAAGAGGGGAGGGAAGAATATTCTGGACAGAGGGAACAACCAGCGTCCTATGGTGAGGCTGTGATGAGAAGGGCTGAAAGAAGGTCAATGTTCTGCGAAAGAGAACAAGGTAGGGTGGTGTGAGAGAAGGCTGGATAAGAAGGGGCTGTACTACGCAGGGCCATGTAGGCCACAATAAGAGGTTTTTTCTTTAAGAGCAGTTGGAAGCTTTTGAAGGACTGGAAGGGCTGGTGGAAGACAGGATCAGATCTGACTCCAGATTTCTGCAAGACTAATCTTCCTAAAGTGCAGGTTTCATGACAGTACTCTGCTCAAAACTTAAATGACTTTCACTGTCCACTGAAGTAAGTTTATCTGCCACGAAAGGATCTATCTCTATGATAGACCCAACTTTTCAACAACTCTTTACAGTTATTTTGTACTCTTCATCAAATCCCTTCTTTTTGCTTTTTTATCCATGTTATAGGTACCTCCTACCATGCCCTCATCCTTTCCTTTTTTTTTTTTTTTTAAGATTTTATTTATTTGAGAATGAGTGAGTGATTGAGAGAGAGAGAACGCACTCAGGTCAGGGAAAGGGACAGAGAGAGAGAGAGGGAGAAGCAGGCTCCCTGCTCAGACATGGGGCTCGATCCCAGGACCCGGGATCATGACCTGAGCTGAAGGGAGACTCTTAAGTCGACTGAGCCACCCAGGCGCCTCAGAATGCCCTCATCCTTTCACTTCTATTTCTTGAAACCCTTTCTATCCTTTGGGCCAATCACAAACCCCACTTCTGTGAAACCCTCTTTTTTTTTTTTTAAATCTTTCTGGTTGAGATATTTTGCTTCTTTGAAATTCCCAATAGCCTGTGCTTTTTTTGCCATTTGATATATTTAACTTTTTACTGTAGTTACCTGTGCACACATTCATCTCCCCCTTTCCTCAACATCCAGCAGGCTGTAAAGTCTTTGAGTGCAGAGGTTTTGTTTAATCTTTGTATCCCTCACAGTGCCTAAAATATAGTCTTACCAGTAGCAGCTGCTCAATACACCTTTGTTGTCTATTTTTAAATTCAGACTTCTAAGTATTTGGAACCTTTTCAGTTATTGTGTAGATGCCAGCCTCTACACTGATTTATAGTTATGATGCTACAATGAAGTGTGGGTCTCATTTCCTTTTCTGGCATATATGGGTTCTACTTACGTTGATTTT
This sequence comes from Neomonachus schauinslandi, assembly GCF_002201575.2. Lineage (NCBI taxonomy): Eukaryota > Metazoa > Chordata > Mammalia > Carnivora > Phocidae > Neomonachus > Neomonachus schauinslandi. The sequence continues at coordinate 76,273,849 of NC_058406.1, read as the reverse complement.
CATGGCATGGATTAGAGACACACAAAAAAAGACTAAACCAACTCTTTAGAAGAAAAATCAGAGCTACAAGTCAGGTACTTATCCATCCTTTAGCTAACAACAAGATGATACTATCTCAGAGAAGAAACTCAGGTTGCCTTACCATATCTAGTTTGTTTGTTTATTTATTTATTTCTCAGGAAGAGGGAACACAAGCAGGGGGAGCGGCAGGCATTGGGAGAAGCAGGCTCCCCGCTGAGCAGGGAGCCCAATGTGGGGCTCGATCCCAGGACCTTGGGATCATGACCTGAGCCTAAGGCAGACGCTTTACTGAGTGAGCCACCCAGGCGTCCCACCATATCTAGTTTAAAGATTTATAAATGAACACTTGAGACCTTTTCCTCAATGAATGAAAAAAAAAAAGTAGGAAGTAAAAAAGGAAAATGTTATTCTAGAACCACTTCAGAAATTTACTTAAATATGATCTGAACAAAGAATCTAAAATTCACACGAGCAGCTTTCTAGACATCCCTATTCACTGACAAGACTTATTCCTAGAATAAAATGTAAAAAATAACGTAGAAGAGGGAAAAGAGGTCCACAGATTGTAGTGAGGATTCTGTAAGCAAAATAGTTTTAACATATTTTTACAGGGTGTCTGGGTGGCTTAGTCAGTTAAGCGTCTACCTTCAGCTCAGGTCATGATCCCGGGGTCCTGGGATTGAACCCACATAGGGTTCTCTGCTCACTGGAGAGTCTGCTTCTCCCCCTCCCTCTGCTGCTCCCTCTGCTTGCCCTTGTGCTCTCTCTCTCTCATCAAGTAAGTAAATAAATAAATAAAATCTAAAAAAAAAAAATTACCCTCCCCACAACGCCCCCCATATTTTTACATTAAAAACAATCAACATACACATTTTATTTTGCTCTCCACCACTCTAGAAGTATAATGCTGAAGTACTAAATCACTCCATTGCTTCCTTTTGCAGGTTCCTCAGCTTTGATGTGGAGTGCAATATAATGTCAGCTAATATAATGTCAGCTAATATAATGTCAGTCTGTAGTAGAAAGAGAGCAAAGGAATCTTGAGGGGTGTTTCTCCCCTTGATTTCAATGAGTACTCCGTAATCTTTCCACAGAAAGAGTGACTAGACTAGCCGTATCATTCAGTGCATTTCTTTGCCAAGTTTAAGGACTAAGATCATTAAGTAATAATACTTGGGCAGAGTCACCATGGTTCTTTATCAGCAAAACTAAATTGTTTTCTATGCTAAATATACTCATCCTCATTGTCTCTTTCATTAGCCTTTTACATACTGCATTTGAATAACTTCTTACTTAGAACATCTCATAGTTGAATTCACACTACTAAGTTGACTTAACCTGGATACAGTCTAACCCCTCATTTTGCCAACAAGAAAAATAATGCAAAATGAGGTTAAGAAACCTGTTCAAGGTTACACTGCCAGTGCAAAGGGAAAAAAAAAAAACACAGGATATAATCCAGAATGAGACCGAATTTAGGATTTTAAGGGGCCCCTGCATAGCTAGAGGTAAGGGAATTACATTTAATAAAAGTATTGTAATGATTAATAAAAATTATTTACATCCATTTAAATTGCATTTACTTTTATCCTGGACACAAAGCTAAAGTCCCCAAATCAAGAGGCATATGAGGCTATTACTATTAAGGACGTCTAAGAAAAATAAAGTAGAAAAGAAGAAGGTACCATGAAGAAGTATGTCATTGTGGGCTTTCTACTTCATAACTATTATCTAGGAAAGGGAGATAAAAACTTTGATTACAAAAGACTATGCTAGCCAAATAAAATAAAATGTTTTTCTTATAACAGATGGTTTATGCCCTGATAATGTTTGTATTTAGTGCTTTAGGATTACCTATTAATAAGGAAGCCGGGATGCTTTCCATTGATATTTCTAATTCAAAGCAAACAAGTTCTTTGTAACTCACTTTGTAGTGATATATTACACATAGGTTTGTTTAAAGGGCTGGGCTGTAGTGACTTTAAACTTTATATCTAAATCCTGCTTGTGACAGATCTATAAGACAGCTTTGTAGAGGAGAGTTGGAAGCCTTTCTTCATAATTGTTGCTATGTAACAATTCTCTCACAATAGCGGCTCCAACTTTTGTTTTCAATGCTCTACAATGAAATGGAACCAACCAGTGGTGTCCATATGCACCATTATCTCATTCTTACCGTGCAGAACCCTGAGGCTGGGGATAACAATGCCCTTGAGTCTCTAGCTTCCTAGCCTCCCCAGGCCTGTCTCATTGAGCTCAGTCAGGATGTGAAAATGTCATTGGTAGATACAGAGACTGACTCCTCAAGTCAAGGCTGTGACTGTCAAGAGCCCAGTGCTGCTTGCTACCTGCATGTCACCCATGCTGCCACTGTTGCTGGAGATGAGGAAGCTAGAGGGAACACCTTTATGTTGAGGATCCTTGGTGACTTTAATATGTATTGTGGCCTTAAGTTGGGGACACTCAACTACTTGTCGTTAAAAACACTAACATTATAAAATTGTCAAAAATATGAGGAATTCTGAGGGGGGGAAATCACTGGCTTTGGTTAAAAATTTAAACAAGTATTTTTTTCTTTAGAAAATATCTGGATTCCCAGAGTAAAGTTACTTCAATTTAAAAATATATTTTTCTTTTTTTTTTTTTAAAGATTTTATTTATTTGACAGAGAGAGACACAGCGAGATAGGGAACACAAGCAGGGAGAGTGGGAGAGGGAGAAGCAGGCTTCCCATCGAGCAGGGAGCCAGACATGGGGCTCGACCCCAAGACCCCAGGATCATGACCTGAGCCAAAGGCAGCCGCTTAACTGACTGAGCCACCCAGGCGCCCCTAAAAATATATTTTTCTTATTTAAACTCTCAGCAATAAGTATGGGGGGGTTAGAAATAATCGAATTATTATTCAATCCTCAGTAAACAAATACTTAAACTTCACTATGACAATGGTACTGTGATAGTAAACGTTGTAGGATAAACAAATCCAAGATTTACACAAGGGAAAAAACAAACAAAAAGAGGAATTTTATGGATACTGAGAAATAAAAAAAACAAACACCTGTTATGATTCAGATATTCAATTTATATGGTCTTATAATTCAACACTATGGTCTTTCTGAAAGGGCAGTAGTAGTCATTTTGCATATTGAGAAATTCCTAGAACATAACAAATTGATATTACAAGTCCATGAAGGTCTAAAATCACTCACAATAGGCATATTTAAGTTTTGGAAAAACTGCAAATATAAGCCTCTGAATGACTACTGGGTATGAGGTAAGAAGAGAAGACCTTTACAGTTTAATCTATGGAGCCCTCAGTGGAAATTTACAACAGTGAAACCACCTTGGAAAACAGGCTAACAGCTCCTCAAAAGATTAAACAAAGAAGCTACCATCTGATGGTAACTCTACTTTCAGGTATATATGTAAGAGAACTGAAACATGTTCATACCAAAACTTGTACACAAATGTTCACAATAGCCAAAAACAAGAAACAATCTAAATGTCCATCAGCTGATTAATGGATAAATAAAATGTGGTATATCCATAAAATGGAATATTACTCAGACATAAAAAGGAATGAAGTACTGTTATGTGCTACAACATTAATGAACTTTGAAAACATGTTAAGTGAAAGATACCTGACACAAAAGGCCACATATTATATCATCCCATCTGTATGAAATGTTCAAAATAGGTAAATCCATAGAGACAGAAAGTAGATTAGTGGTTGCCAGGGGTTGAAAGAAGAGGAAATTGGGACTAAGCTAACAGATATGAGGTTTTTTTTTGGGGTGATGGCAATGTTCTGGAATTAGACAGTTATGACCATTATATAATATAGTGAATATACTAAAAACCAGTGAATGATCCACTTTAAAATGGTGAATTTTATGTTATATGAATCTATATCTCAATAAAAATTCAATTAAATATAAAAAATTCCACAATTATAAGGAAAAATAAAAAAGTTATTTCAATGATCTTCCATTATGGTCTCAACTACTCAGAACCAAACTGGGAATGTTAGAAGGAAGGCCTTAGAATACTTCCGAAAACCAATAAATTTCTAAGGAACCATCTCTTCATTTTTCATGGCATGCTCACAAACTTCTCTAAGGAAATTAGTGATGGGTGGGCTAAAAAAACAACCTGCCGAGGCAAAAAGCCTTAGTTACATCTTTCTAGTCATGCCTGGTACCCTAGGGAAGTGACTCTCTTGAGTGTCTATCTGTATGATGGTTACCTAAAGTGGCTGCCCATATCCAGTGACGGCTTTTGTTTAGTGATCATGGTCAAGTTGAGCTTGTTTAAATACCATTTCTCAGACTTAACATGCTCTTCCCTAAACAATGGGAATACTGAAAGCTTTTAGGGGGAATAAACTATTGCATGGTCTCTGCCTAGGAAGTGGGCCACAGTTCACTGGAAACAGACAGTTCAGATAGATAAAATGAAAGCAGACATTTTTGGAGATGATCTTGAAAGCTTTCCATTATAGAGAACATCAAGGGCATAAAACTAGGAATAGCATGTATCCATGTTAAACTACCACAAGTCACTCTCTACCTTCTCTAAGTAATACAAAGTATTCATCTACTTCATTAGATAATCAAATCATTCCCAAAGAACAACACTTACCCCTCTCTCTGGCTACCTACTAAAAGACACTCAACTCCTATGCTACAATTAACCAGAGATTGTCATAATACAAAGTAGTGGCTGTTTACAAACGTTAGCTTGGGTGGAAAAGTTACATTTTAAATATGAAAAGTCAGTGAGGAAATGGATTCCCATTTCTGGCATGCGGGCTGTGCATAAAGTAAATTAGGCCAGTTAATCTAATTCTCCATAGTCCTCTATATGGTTTCTCTTTGGCTGCTAGTCTGGACCTTTCTCTAGATTTCTCAGCTTTCGGTCAACACAGTTCCCTCTTGTGTTACAGGCTGACGTATAATGAGAGCTCAAAGAAGACTGGGAAGACTAAGAACAAAGGGAAGAGGAAAAGGAGAAAAGGGATCAAGCTGACGGGGGTGTCCTATGGCTATAAAATCTTCTCAGAATACCAGTCAAAATATTCTCAAAGAAACTATACCGAGTACCGAGACTGTGATGAAAATTGATTCTACAGTTTCTGTTTTTCCTGTACTAGGAGTAGGATGAGAATTATGAGGAATATAAAAACAAATATGATACATTATGAGGAGGCATCACAAAATGTACTTTAATTATTATGCTTGCTAATTTGGTATATAAACACATCAAAATTATATAAATACATTAACTAGCCTTACACAATAGAGTATACAGGCACTAAAATATTTATAGCAGACTATCTCTATATTTATATACATCTTTATAAAAAATCATGCATCAAGACTATGGAAAGAGCCTAGTATTAGAGCATTACTTTGTGGGAAAATCAGATTCAACTCTGTATTATTTCAACATATAGTATGTAAGAGTAAAGTCTGATAAAGTTCAACTAAGCTAAAAAATTACTATAAGCAAGTGCTTAAGCAGTAACACCAATTACCAGGCTACTTTACTGCATTTCTAATGAGTTATTAAAAAACAAAAAAAGGGGCACTTGGGTGGCTCAGTTGGTTAAACGTCTGTCTTCAGCTCAGGTCATAATCTCGGGGTCCTGGGACTGAGCCCTGTGTCGGGTTCCCTGATCAGCGGGGAGTCTGCTTCTCCCTCTCCCTCTACCCCTCCCCCTGCTTGTTTTCTCTCTCTCAAATAAATAAATAAAATCTTTAAAACAAAACAAAACAACACTGGGTCAATTATCAGTATTACAGATGTTCTATGTAAGGAGTACTTCAGAATCTTTGCTAATTTTAACATTTATTAAATAAACATGAAGGGACTAAAGGGAAATTAATTCCTTCACTGTTAAATAAATGTATACTGTTTAAGCTCTGATTTAAAAGGTCTTTTTCTGTGTGCTCTTGACAGCTATTTAAGGTGTGAGTACAAAGTATAAATATCCATAAACGTTGCAGTCATATTGGCTGTTCAAGTCATATGGAGAAATCTAAATGAAATGGGAATAGATCACGATGTATTTTTACATATAAGTGTATTTCATGGGGTGTGCAAAGATGAAGTGTATAATTTGATTTGATCAATTCCTTCCTGAGATTATATGGGTATAAAATTCCCATCAGTATACAATGACAGATTACACATTGTGGTTTAAATTTTTCTAATGTTAATACATCTGTGAAACTGCAAGGGAAGTTACGAGGAAAAGATGATTTGCTACAGAAACACCTTATTTACTATTAAGAGTACAGATGTGAAAGTTCAAGAATCAGCCCTCTTTCATTCTTCTGGACTACTGTGTTTTCCTCAAAATACTGATTTTTTTCCCCTCCAACAAGTGTTAGACTGGAGCCAGTACAGCAAAAATGCTAATAAAATGTATATTTTCTAAGTAGTTCTCAAGACAAATTTTGATACAGCTTTCATACATTAAACAAGTGCTAATAACAAAACCTTGCAATGTTCATATACAAAGAATAGTACTATTGTTATATAATACTGAACATATTATCTTATTATACTCATCTTCAGTGACTTATCACTGCTGTTCAGAATCTTTTTCCTAGCTATAAAGATTTATAAGAAGTTCACTTTTAACATGAATTCCAGAAACATCTGCAAGTAATGGCTAAAAAAATTCCACTGGAAATTTGAGAGTAGATGCAAAGGTTTTCCAAATCATAGAATAATTATTAAAAAAAAAAGATAATCCCATTTAGCCTATGTTCAATCTTAGTGGCAATAAATTAAAAGGCTGAGTAGTGCGGTTATTGCTCCACAAATACATGTGAGTATGTTACTTCCTTTCTCCTTTTATGTGCATGTCTCTTTGGGTGTCTAAAGTCTCCACATTTTTCACCGTGTTTAAGATTCTTTAGCCAATGCTTGCCCTCAAGCCTGCTTTTTCTTCCCCCAATGACAAAATGCCTTTCCCAAAAAGTAATTGTGAACTCGAAGTGGGCAGAAAGAGGAGTGCAAATATAAAGTATAATTATACTTTAGAGAATTCAATGGGATTAGTATTTCACTAAGTATTTTAATTTTATCCCCATCTCATAAAGTAATATTTACTGTAAAAGGATAATAAAAGGACAAGGCTGAGAAAGAAGGGGCTTATGAGTTGAGCCAGAGATTCTTTGGGGGAAGAAATATGAAAAGCTAAAGGGGACTTTCTGAGAAAAGAGGAAATAAATAAAATGATACTGGGACAGGAGACAAAGTCTTAGAAGCTGATGACCAAAGAATAAGGGGATTCAGCTAGTGAATATATAGAAGGTACAAATACAGAATGGAAGGGATCAGGAATAACCTGCAAAGAGGGCTAATGGCAAAAGTTAGAATTATGAGAAAATAATGTTTCAAAGGCAAAAACCAAGAAAGTGTCAGCTGACTTGGTGTCTACAATGACCAATGATTTTAAAAGAAGCCAGAAGAGCCCTAACTGTACAGTATTTTAGTTGTGCAGGTATCAAAAGGACCAAGGACCAGGAGAAAGATGGACAGATCTAGCTAGGAGTCAATATATAATGAAAGAAAAGGATTCAAGGTGAATGACAAAAGGAACTAGTCAGCGTTTACTGCTACCTCAAGACTGACCACGTAACGTGCAACATGCAATACAAATAAGATGTGTGCAGTTTGTTTCTTAACTTCAATTAAGTTACTATTTTTATGGGTCACTGACCCCTGAAATAAGAGGTTCCCTAAACTATATCCAAAGTTAGGGAAGTCAAATAGTGCCTAAAAGGATTAGCAAAGCTTACAATATTTTGTGCCACATGGGGGCCTTTATTAAAATCAAACACTAGAAGCTTATTTTTGTGTGGCATAATTATTTGAAATTTTAATGGCAGTCTTTATCATTTCATTTTCTATACCTTTTTTGTCCCTTGCTATACATTTTGGAGAAGATGTGCCCAGAGTTTGATACAAAAAAAAGTAGGACCTAACATGTGTCCTCAGTAAGCAGCTGCTCATTAAGATAATACTTCCAGTTACTGGCTTAGAAAGCAAGATTCTGAGATTACTGCTTGGCGCAGGCCTGTGACTTGTCAACCAAAAAAGTTACTTCCTCTTTAGTATAATGAATTGCAGAAGTACAGTTAAACAGTTATCTATGAGGGTTTATTGGCAGGCATAGGATATGGTGGGTGAGCAGAGATACTGATATATTTTTTTTTTGCTAGTGACCAAAATATTTACAAATTTCATAAAATGGAAAGAACTTTCTAAAAAATTAGTAAGATCTGTTTCACAAATAACCAATTCAACTGGAACACTGAATAGTAGAAATGACAAAAGATTTGTTCTTATGGGTGATAAAAAATTTATATCAGGGCATTCAAGTAAAGTTATTTTCTGTGTTCTGGTTTAATGAATCATGTGAGTTGTATCTGGCTGGGTGACACAGATGCCGGCTCACTGAAGCCTACGCTAATGCCTCCCAGGACAGCCTTCCTTGGGACAGTGAAGCCAGAGTAACATGTCAGACTGAAGAAATATCAAAGAAAGAGAAAGCAGGGCTGGAGATGCTATGAGGTTGGCTCGGAACACTTCTTGACCTGTGAGTGTCCAGTAAGTATTCAGTGTCCTATGGGCTTCAATGACCTAACAAGCAGCAAGTAGCAACACTAATGCAGTAATGAATGGTCCTCAAAAGAAGACTTGCAATTCAAGCTGAAAAACACTACACTTACTAGATGGTTTTAACCCTACTGAAAGACAGCTTTGGAAACCACTAGTGATTTCTTAAAAGGTGAATGAGTATTAAATGTTTTATATATGCTTGTGTAGTAAGTATCTACTTTAGTTCCTTTATATCTGTTTGATTTTAAAGATGTATATTAGTTTGGAAATTAAAACAGTCCTAAAGCTATGAATGCTAAAATATGTTGAAAAAAAATGAAATAGCATTAAATATGTTGGTAAAACTACAGTTATAAAATAATGAGACCCATTCAATGTTAATAAAAATGCATTGTTAAAAATGAAATTAAAGGACTATTCCATATATATTCCACATGGAGATGTTCTCCTCTTTCAAAAGATAACAAATAATATTTGTGAAGAAAAAGGCCCTCAGAAGAAAAGACGGCAAAAAAGATAGAGAATAATTAAAGCTTGACAAAACACCGGCATATCACTTTACATGAGAGTTATTTCATCACATAGGAAAGGAAAGTAAGGCACAAAATAGAGGTACATTTTCCAAAGATGCTTATAAAATCAATGAATAACTTGGTTTTTCCCCAGTCAAAATTCTATTTAGTATTTAGAATTAAAATCTGAAGGAGTACTTACAATGACAGCAACACCACAGCAATTAAGGTCCACTCTGCAGGTTTGTGTATAATATTTCTATTTGTTAATCTGTAAGACGGGAAGATAAAGTTTACCAAAGGATTGTTACATTTAAATACATAAACTATCTATTTTTAGATAAAATCAGATTTATGACATCTTGTGTCAAAAAGCACTATTTTCTATTCTTTTTTTGTTTGATAGGAGTCAGCAGAATAATACTGTGGCTTGATCTTCAGTACCTGATAATGACCATCACAAAAGAACATGTTCCAGCCCCACTTCTAGATATTTATAACAATATTACTGTTAGACAGGATGGGAATACAGGAACAATATGGGCAACTAAATTGCATGGTTTATCAAAATACACACACACAGTTCCCTGTAACCATATCTTCTGTATTTTCCCCCAATCAAATTTTTCATTAAAACTAACAAGCTAATAAGGAATTTCTGATTTTAATTCATCTTTTGCACCTTCCTACCTTATGGTAGGTTGGCAGCAGGCACTGAAGGGATGTCATAATCCATAATTTACAGAAATAAAAGTTGACAAATTATAAGACTAGGTCTTTAACAAAAAAAGTTTTATAATCCGAAGGGGCACCTGCACCCCAATGTTTATAGCAGCAATGTCCACAATAGCCAAACTATGGAAAGAGCCCAGATGTCCCCTGACAGATGAATGGATAAAGAAGATGTGGTATATATATATAAAATGGACTACTACTCAGCCATCAAAAAATGAAATTTTGCCATTTGCAATGACGTGGAGGGAACTAGAGGGCATTATGCTAAGCGAAATAAGTCAACCAGAGAAAGACAATTCTATGATCTCACTCATATGTGGAATTTAAGAAACAACACAGAGGATCATAGAAGAAGGGAGGAAAAAATAAAACAAGACAAAATCAAAGAGAGAGACAAATCATAAGAGACTCTTAATCACAGGAAACAAACTGAGGATTGCTGGAGGGGAGGGGGTAGGAGGGATGGGGTAACTGGGTGATGGACATTGAGAAGGGCATGTGATATAATGAGCACTGGGTATTATATAAGACTGAGGAATCACTGACCTCTGCCTCTAAACCAATAATACATTATATGTTAATTAACTGAATTTAAATAAAAAAACAAAAAAAAGCTTTAAAATATCAGAAATTAATTCTATCACTTATCAGTTGATGACAACAAAATACATTGTAGTCAACTTAGTTTCTCAGAAACCATTTGGAAAAACTGCTCTAAATAAAAAAAATGATATAAGTCAGTAAGAAAAAAAAGACTGCCAATGATATCTGATAAAGGACCACTACCCAAAACAGACAAAGAGCACTTAAAATTTAACAACAGGAAAACAAATAGCCCAATGAAAAAATGGGCCAAACACCTTAACAGACATCTCATCAAAGATAAACAAATGACAAATAGGCAGATGAAAAGATATTCCACATCGTATCTCATAACGGAACTGCAATTTAAAATGAAAATGCTACTATACACCAATCACAATGGCCAAAATCCCGAACATTGACAAAATCAAATGCTGAATCAAAATCCATCCACAAGAGTCATACATTTGCTACAACTGATAAACCTACACTGACATCATCATCACATGGTCAAAAGTTTGGCTCTGTAGCAAGGATGTGGAGCAATAGGAACTCCCATTCATTGCTGATGGGAATACAAAATGGTACAGCAACTTTGGAAGAGTTTGGTGCTTTCTTACAAAACTAAACATATTCCACCATCTGATCAGCAATCATGTTCCTTGGTATTTATCCAAAGGAGTCAACAACTTATGACTAAAAAACCTGCGCACAGATGTTTATAGCAGCTCTATTTACAACTTCCAAAACGTGGAAGCATCTAAAACGTCCTTCAGTAGGTGAATGAAAAAATAAGCTGTGGTACATCCAGATAATGGATCATTATTCAGCCCCAAAGCTTTGTGCTATCAAACTGCCAAAAGATGTGGAAGTTCTTATTTATTTATTAAATTTTATTTATTTATTTGTCAGAGAGAGAGGGAGAAAGAGACAGAGAATAAGCATAAGCAGGGGGAGTGGCAGAGGCAGAGGGAGAAGTAGGCTCCCTGCATAGCAAGGAGCCTGATGCGGAACTCAATCCCAGGATCCTGGGATCATGACCTGAGCCGACGGCGGCCACTTAACTGACTGAGCCACCCAGGCGTCGCTATTTATTTTTTTTTAAAGATTTTTATTTATTTGTCAGAGAGAGAATGTGCACAAGCAGGAGGAACGGCAGGCAGAGGGAAAAGCAGGCTCCCTGCTCAGCAAGGAGCCCGATGCAGGACTTGATCCCAGGACCCTGGGATCATGACCTGAGCTGAAGGCAGATGTTTAACCAATTGAGCCACCCAGGCATCCCAATGGAGGTACTTTATATGCATATTACTTAAGTGAAAGAAGACAGTCTGAAAAGGGTACATACTGTATAATTCCACCTATATGACATTTGGGAAAAGGTAAAACTATGGAGATAGTAAAAAGATCAGTGGTTGCCAGGGGTTGTGGAACAGGGGTGGTGGCGGGGGAGTAGACAAATAGTTGGAGCACAGAGGTGCTTTAGGGCAGTGAAAATACTGTATGATACTATAATGATAGGTACATGTCATACACTCATCCAAGCCCACAGATTATATAATACCAAGAGTGAACTCTAATGTAAACTGTGGACTCTGGGTGACAATGATGTTGTCAATGTAGGTTCATCAACTGCAGCAAATGTGTAAGTCCGGTTGGGAGGTTGCTAATGGGGGAGGCCATGCATATGTGGGGGCAAGGAGTATTATAGGGAATCTCTGTACCTTTTTCTCAATTTTGCTATGAATTTAAAACTGCTCTTAAAATATAGTCTTGGGGTGCCTGGGTAGCTCAGTCGTTAAGCGGCTGCCTTCGGCTCAGGTCATGATCCCAGGGTCCTGGGATCGAGCCCTGCACCGGGCTCCTTGCTCAGCAGAGAGCCTGCTTCTCCCTCTCCCTCTGCCTGCCTGCTGCTCCCCCTGCTTGTGCTCTCTCTCTGTCAAATAAATAAAAATAAATTTTAAAAAAATCTTAAAAAAAAATATAGAGTCTTAAAAAAAAAACCCAGCCAATAAACAAATAGACAAAGGATATAAGCAGGCAATTTACAGAGAAGGAAAGTTGAATTGTCAGTAAACATTTGAACAAGAGTTTAATTTCACTAGTAATCTAGAAAACTAATATAAAAGCAATAATTCACTCCACCACACTGGCAAAAATAAAATACTGATAATACTAAAGGCTGATGAGAATATGAAGAAATAGTATTTTTAACACACTTGTTGATGTGAGCAATCAAACAATTTGGCAGTATCTAATAAAGCTGAAATGCATATGAATAGCTCAATTATTTCACTTCTAGATATAAGCCCTAAACAAACTCTCACTTATGTTTAAGGAAATATGTATAAAGATAGTTAATGTGCTTGTAATAGGAAAAAAATCATAAGTTGTGGCATTTTTACAGAATACTAAACAGGTCAAAATGATGAACGAACTAGACTTACATATTTTGCTCATCATAATTTGAATGAAAGACAGCAAGTATGGTATCACATTATCTATATAAGTCAAGAACAGACAATACTCAGTATTATTTATGGATACACATGAGGAGGAGTATAAAAACAAAGACTAGAAAGATACATATCAAATTCACAGTATCAGCTGCTTCTGGGCGAGGAAAGGAGAATGGACTGGGAAAGAGAACAAAGGGGAATTCATGTCAGGGCCTTTGCTTTGGCTATTCCATTGCCTGTAACTATCTTCCCCTGGTAAGTTTTCTTGTCACCTTCACAATAAGGCCTATCTGGACCACCATATTAAAAAGTGAAACTTCTAGGGGCGCCTGGGTGGCTTAATTGGTTAAGCGTCCAATTCTTGATTTTGGCTCAGGTCATGACCTTAGGGTGGTGAGATCGAGCCCTGTATGGGGCTCTATGCTCAGTGGGATGTCTGCTGGAGATTCTCTCTTTCCCTCTGCTCACACGTGCACCACTTCTCTCTCTCAAGTAAATCTTTAAAAAAAAAAAAAGTGAAACTTCTTTCCACTTCCCAGCCCCAGATGCCTGACTCCCTTATCCAGCTATATATTTTTCTTTCTTCTCCTATTCCAGTTATCACCTTTTTTTTTTTTTTAAATTTATTTTATTTATTTCAGAAAGAGTGTGGGAGGGGAGGGGGAGAGGGAGAGAGAAACACAAGCAGACTCCAGGCTGAGTGCAGAGACCAATGCGTGGCTGGAGCCCAATGTGGGGCTCCATCCCACAACGCTGAGATCAGACCTGAGCTGAGACCAAGAGTTGACACTCAACTGACTGTGCCACCCAGGCACCCATCTACTATCACCTTCTAACATATAGTTATTGTTTATTATCTGTTTGTTTTTTTGGCTTGTGGCAGGAATCTATACGTTCTTCACCTATTTATTTCAGATCAATTTCTTGGGTGTTCAGAATGATCTGATACTTATCTGTGTTCAAGGGATGAGGCAAACATAGGGTCCTCTAGTACTCTGCCATCTTAAGTCCTTTCTCTTCACCTATTTATTCCAAACACCCAGACAAGGTAGGCATTCAATTAATTTTTTTCTAAATGAGTGACTTAAACTTTAATATTTTAATTTAAAAAATACATCTGGATCAAATATTGCAAAATATTTATTAATTCTGAGTAGAGAACATGTATATCTTTATTACATTAATCTGAATTTTTCCCAGTTAAAAATGTTTTGCAAAATTCTAGAAAGTCCAGATGATATAAAGTACACTACAGTGGTTAAAAATTGTGACAGACATATGGGTTCGATACTCAGATCTGTCACTTGGCCGTACTTGGGACACATTCAACAGCTGTAAAACTTTTTAAAAATTCAATAAAACAGGAACAACAGTACTGCCTACCTCGTAGAGTTCTTGTGAGGACTAAATGTACAAAAGACATCCATGTTGCCAAATTCAACGGACATTTCTCAGTCCTCATCTTAATCGATTAGCAATATTTGAGACAACTCAAGATTGTTGAAAGTGTCTCAAGGGGCACTTTCTTTACCTGCCTTCCACCTGCTTGATTTCCCTCCCTCTCACTGGCACTTTTTCTCAAACCTTCTGATTTGGGTTAACTCCATGGCCTCTACCCTTGGTTCTCTCATTTCCTCTCTATATGCTCATTCCCTTGGTGCTCATAGCTTTAAATATTAGATAACTCCAATCTCATAGCTTTAAATATTAGATAACTATGTGCTGATAGCTCTCATATTTATGATCTCTAGCCTGGACCCTTTCCTTGAATTCCAGACTTCTATATCTAATGGTCTCCTTGACATTTCCACTTGAATATGTAACAGGCATCTCAAAACTTAGTACAGCCAAAATTGAGTTCCTCATCTTCCCCCAAAACCAGGTCCTCCTGCGGATAGGTCCATCTCAGTAAATGGCTATGCAATCCTTCCAGAATCCAGTTACTTAGGCCAAAAATCTTGTGGTTAACCTTGGCTCTCTTCATGTCCCATGTCCAAACAGTCATTAAATCCTGATGGAACTATCTTCAAAAGAGAATTTGATTACTTATTACCTCTACTGCTTTCACCTTGGTCCACTTCATTTCTTGCCTAGATTACCAAGACAGCATCCTAAATGGTCTTCCTGCCTCTGCCCATCTATTGTAATTCTCAAATCAACAGAGTGATGTTGTTAAAAATGTATGTGAGATCATATCATTCCTCTGTTCAGAATCAACCAATTGCTCTTCATCTCACATCACACTTGGAGTAAAAGTGAAAGAATGACCATAGCTATAAGGCCTATATAATCTATACCACACCCACTCCCTGCCCTGTACTTCTCTGACCATATCTTTTTGTACCTTTTCCTCTGCTCATTTCTCCAGCCTCACTAGCATCCTTAATATTTTACGAATATACCAGGCCTGCAGTACCTAATATATTTTCACAGACAACAAGATGGCTTGCTCCCTCACCAACTTTTAGATCTTTCTATAAATGGCATCTTCTCCATGAGGTCTTCCCTGACCAATCTGTCACAGATAAAAAATCACAACTACCTTCCCCTCCTCAGTACCAACCCCTTTCCCTGCTTCTGGGGAAAAAGGGAAGAGAATGAAATGAGAAAGGGGAAAGGGCATATCACCAGATAATGATAATACATATACTGTTCTTAAATATTTACATATCCTTTCTATTAGAATAGTTCCATGAGAGAGGGGATTTTTGTCTGTTTTGTTCACTGCTTTGTCTGGAGCAACTCAAACAGAATCTAGCACATGACCAAAAAAGGTCAAAACATAAGCATGTAAAACATGGCAAAAACAATTAAAAATAAATTCCTTTTCTTTTTCTTTTTTTAAAGAAATTCCTTCTCTACTATACTCAAATCTCCCAAAGTAGACCCAAATTTAAGATTTCATGAATTCATTTACTCATCCAGCAAAAAACCTATTCAGTGCCTGCTCTATACCACTGCTGCAGGCACTGGGGAAAACACAACAAGATCTTTCTGTGTCAAAATAGAATTTTAATTCAAATCAGATTTAGAAAAATATCTTGACCCAACACTGATAACAGTGAATCTTTACCAAGCAACTTCTGATGGAACCACTATGGCAGGTAAATCAAAGTAACATTCTGGATAAATGACTGTGATGCAATTCAGTGGAAAGGACAGCTCTATTCACAAGGGAAAGATTCTTCAAAGAGCTGAAAAAGCTGCTTTATGTGTAAGTTCTAATAGGCTCTCAACTCTGGCTGCACATTAGAATCACCTGGGGGGCTTTTAAAGAATACTGATGTCTGGGCCCAACCCTAACCAAATGAAACTCAATCCCTAGGGGTAGAGCCAGGCATCTGTAGTTGTTAAAAGCTCCCCAGGTAATTCTGATGCACAACTGGTTTGAGAATCACTGTTTTACAAGTTCCTATTATTGATTATCATTTCAAAGGGAAGGATATGGTTATTTATGTCAACTCTTTTCCATTGCCAGGATCTACTGAAAAGATCTCTCAACACTAGTCCCTGTCATCAATATGGCATTTTTTTTTAGAGACTTCGTGTAGAAAGCCCTAGCCCACAAATAGTCACATACCTGCTGAAGTTGTCCTACTAGAATCTGAAGACCCCATGAGTTATTTTACCAGAGGTAATTCTGTACTCTAAGTAACTGACATTTTCCTAAAAAGCAGCAGCAAAGCCAATTTAAGCAATTTTTATTAAAGCTATAGACTCTGACCTGCAGGTACTAAAGAGTAAAGATTTAAAAAATAATTAACATCAAGGTTTCTTATATTTGTGTGTGATTAATGATCTTGTAGTTGCATTGTTTCCATGTTATCTAATAAGGGTAACAACCTCAGTAATTAGAACAATCATGTCATTCAGATATACTGTTATTACCTGAACATTCACTTTAAAGTCTAAACATTCTAGATGAAGTAAAAATGTCCTTATATGTTTTTGTCAGTCAGAAAAATAAAATGCTGCAGTAATCAATGATGCCTGTGAAAACCATTAATTTTATGTATAAAACAATTAGTAAAAAAATTTTAATTATTTAGCAAAATAGATCAACAGTTAATACAAATGGTAAATACATTAAATAGATTACTTTCTTGAGAATGTTGTATCTTGGAAAAAATGTTTATATAAATTCAAATAATGTTAGGACAGAATAATAGAGATTAGATTTTATCATAATTCGATCTTTGCAGAACTCTATTATATATTAGGATTCACAACATTAAAGAAAATAACTGTTGTTAAAAAGGAACAACAGGCCCCAAAATGGAGTCCCTTATGCTAAGACCCACCAAGACTTTACACCTAACCTAACTGTAGTTTCATCTGGAGTTTTAAACCCATCAGTCTGGAATTTCCTGATTACCACTAAAGAGGTAATCTGTATGATAAGACCCCCTGCCTTTCCCTCTAAGGGAAGGTGACCTTGCCTGAAACAATCCTTTCTTTTATTTTTTCTAATAACTTCCTTGTCCTGCCCCATTTCTGCCTACAAATGCCTTCTATTTTGTACAACCCCTCTGAGCATCCTTCCATTTGTTAGATGAAATGCTAATTCATTAACCACTAAGTAAAGTCAATTAGATCTTTAAAAACTGACTTGATTGAAATTTTTTTTTTTTTAAAGATTTTAAAGATTTTATTTATTTGACAGAGAGAGTGAGAGAGGGAACACAAGCAGGGGGAGTGGGAGATGGAGAAGCAGGCTTCCTGCTGAGCAGGGAGCCCGATGCGGGGCTCCATCCCAGGCCCCTGGGATCATGACCTGAGCCAAAGGCAGACGCCTAACAACTGAGCCACCTCGGCGCCCCTGAATTTTTGTTCTTTAAGAGCTTTAAGAGCTACATTTAAATTTTACTTATTTACTGCCATTTAAGTTATAAATCTTCAAGAAAATGGCCTATTGGGGAATTCTTAGAATCTTGTGATGATGAATTTAACACAATACCACTTCAAAATATGAGTTGAAAAAATATCTAAATCATGTAAATAGATATGCAATAATCTCAATACAATCTCTAATCAAAATAATAAAAATGTTAAGACAAAACTGTTAAGAGTAAATTGAGGAACCCCTAACACATTCTGTTTAGTCAAACTTCACAACAAAAGACTCTACAAGAATGTCTTAAAACAATGCCTATAGTCTTGAATCTACAAAGGCCAAATATTTAAACATAAAGTGGTACAAATGATCCTTTTCAGAGGATGAAGTTTTTTGAGATTTGCCTAAACTATGAATCCTAGATCCCTCTAGTACATACCTTATTGAAAAAAGTTTCCTGAATCACTTTGTGGCACACAAAAAAGTTAGTGATGTTTTTAAATGTGTTAGTTGAAAGTGAATGGCTATTTGGTATTATTGATATATAGTACAGTGACTACAAGAGAAATCTAACAGCTAACAATGTCAAGAAATTATTTTTGTACTGTAATTTTAAACTTTTAAAACATTATTACTACAGTAGATAACAATAAACCATACTGATTATTTATTGGATGAAATGATTCTTCCAATTTAGAAGTTTGTTCAATGTTGGTGCTATCTAGTTTTAACCACAGGCAAGTAATGATTTTAATATTGGGTCACCTGCATTTGGCCAAAATGTGTGTTTGGTGCACCTCTACCGATACAGTATTTAGAGGCCTATCCTTATGCTTCTTGGTACAGAACACAGTCTTAGCCCAGATGAATATTTTCACCTTGACAATTTTAGAAAAATCCAACTGCTCTGTTTCACAATTGATATTCTCTTTTCTTCCTTTCTTTATACTTCTTATCACTTCAAATCCATTCCACACAATTCAGTATTAAATTACCCACTATTGTGTACTGTTCACTGTGTTCAAATTATTTTCTAACAGGAGAGTTCTTCCTTGAGGGTAGGCATAATGCTTCTTTTGCATTGCCCATCGGGTGTAGCAGCACAGTGCTGGTCATCTGATCTGTATCTACTAATTCACTAAGATTCAATATGTTACTGGCTAATCACCTTTGTGTCTGAGACATCATTTTCCTTCTTAATTTTAGGCAATAAACAATCCAAAACTAACTATATCAACGTTTGAGCAAAGAAGATGCTGCATTTAATAAAAGATGATTGGGGCGCCTGGGTGGCTCAGTTGGTTAAGCGACTGCCTTCGGCTCAGGTCATGATCCTGGAGTCCCGGGATCGAGTCCCGCATCGGGCTCCCTGCTGAGCATGGAGTCTGCTTCTCCCTCTGACCTTCCCCCCTCTCATGCTCTATCTCATTCTCTCTCTCAAATAAATAAATAAAATCTTTAAAAAAAAAAAAAAAGATGATTAGTGGAGGAGACAATAGAACACTATTCTTAGATCTAAGACACTGAAGGTAAGTCACTTTTTTCATCTTTGTTAGAAAGCCCCAACAGTTAAAATCAGAACTAGACAAGACTGCTTAACATAACTCCTGTTTTAATTAAAACCCATGTGCTTATTTCTTATTGTACTTTGAGGCATTGATGAAGCTGTTTTGCAATACCCCAGAACATCCAAACTGCCTGACCAGAAATGCCCTGATAGCAAAGGAATGCCTAGAAGACTACATCCCACATGTGTCCTTCCCTGCCCACGATCATGGGCTGACCACATACTGACCCTGACCCATGATCATGTGCTCCCTGCCTGCTCTCTTGCACGGACCCTCCTAAACCTCTCCTTATAAAACTCTAGGTGTCCGTCTTGCGGGTGGAGAGACTGGTTATTAAGACCTGCCACCTCTCCTGGCTGCTGGCACCCAAAATAAATCTTTCCCTTTCTCTTTTCCAAACTCCTGTCTCTTGAGTTATTGGCTTCTCTTGGGACAAGCTTATCCAAGTTTGTTCAACAACAGTGTGGGCAAATCCAGCCAGGAGCTATGCTTTTGATTAGTCCAGCCCCTCAGGATTTCCTAGGATGGAGCAGTTGGCCATGGCAGCATGCCAGGGTTTACCCATTCATTTCCTGAGTTAGTGGCTGTGATAGATCATTAGGTAACACAGTCTTTCTATGGATTCTGCAAGGCAATCACAGGAAGTCAAAATAACTGAGATGGAAAATTTCATTATTAACACCAACCTGAAAGTTCGGATGAGATTTTTCAGTTGTGCATAAATATCTCCTAATGTGATCTGAAGAGGCCCCACAAGTCCAGGCACTCTGAAAATAAAAAATTAGACTTCTTTCAAAATATAATTTAATTATATAGACATATTCTTTGAATCTTGCCTAAGTCTGGATATTCCATAGGTAATAACGGCACTTGGGTAGAGGCAGGTAAGCTAGTTTCTGACTGGTGGGAACTCATAAGGATACATTTCATAACCATGCACTCCACTTTGTAGTCTATGCTACAGTGTGAGGCACTGAAAAATATTATTTTGGCTGCTATCTATATTCTTGTACTTGTTTTTCTTACCTTTACTTTCAAATATTAGACTAAACGGAAAGAATACAAGGCTAGAGGAACTGGACCCCCCAAATGGTCCAATTTAGGAGTGTGATCTATTTCTCCTTATGAAATCCTTATGGTGGGATTAGAAACTGATACATTTCTAAAAGAGAGCCATCTGACAACATATGTTAACATTTTAAATGTGGATGTTCTTTGACCCAACAGTTTTACCATGAAAAAAATTTATCCTAAAGAAATAATCAGATAAACATAAAAAAGATGCTTATTGCAAAAACCATTTTTAGTAGTGAAAAATGGAAACAAATGTCCACCAATAGGTCATTTGTTAAATAAATTATGATATAAACATACTGTGGAATATAATAAAACCTTTAAAATGATAATGTGAATCTATAAATTTTTAATGTGGAAAGATATAGTTTAAGTGTTAAGTGAAAAACGCATATGTAGTATTGTCCCATTTTTATAAAAACTTAATATATGACATTATATATGATAGACAGCATATTTCAAATATATTTCATTCCTCCCAAGTTTATACTATAACAGGGAGAACCAAAGGGAATGAATATACACACACCATATATATTATGTATGTGTCAGGGATAAACATCAAAATATTAACAGTAGTTACTATTCAGTGGGATTACAGGTGATCTTCACTTCCTTCTTTAAACCATTTTGTGCTGCCTAAATCTTCTATAATAAGCATGCATTACTTTTTTAAAAACTTATTATAAAGTTTCAGATATATTTCAAAACAGAGAGAATAACAATAACCCCATCTATCTATTCCCAGATTCAACCTCCCAGTATTTTGTTACATTTATTTCATTTTTTCCTTCCTTCTTTACTTTTTTTTTGCCAGTACTCTTTTAAAGTAAATCCCTGACATCATGTCATTTGGCCCCTAAATACTTATCTATCTCTAAATACAAGGGCATTTTCTTACATAATCGCAATAAAATGATCATACCTAACCAAATCAACAATTCCTTAATATCATCTAATACCCAGTACATATTTCATTTTCTTCCATATCTAAAAAAAAAGTCTGTTTACAACTGGTTTGTTCCAATCAGAAACCAAAAAAGGTCTTACTTTTGTTATTTTTTTTAAAGTCTTACTTTTATAATGAGAAAAAACTGAACTACTTTCATAAATAACCGAAAAAACCCTCTATGTCAATAATTATTTTGGTTTTAGTGTTCTTTGTGTTTCTGTAAGTTATTCCACCTTTTCTCAAATTTAGATCTTGAGCTATTATCAATAATTCGGTTTTCTGGCATGGCAACTTCTGGCATCTTCTGTTGCAGCCAAAACCCAGAAAAAACAGAATTCCTTCAACAGTATAACTATGGGGTCTTAAATTTAAAACTGGGTACTTTCTAAAGTACTAAAAAGTCTAGAAAACTATTTTCAGATAAATCCCTATCTACCGATTACATACAAGTATCAATAATCCAACCTAACTTTCAAAACCTGTGCAACCACAGTCAAGGATTGAGATCTTGTCCTATGAATCAGACACATGGTGACTTTTATTGTTTTCTAACCTAATATCAAACAGAAACAAATGTCTATGTATGAGGACCATATAAAAGGCAAAACTAATAACAGATTTATTATCTGTGAGGAGCCTAACATAAGAGGAACTCAATAAATATTAAATAGTTATTTAAAATGTAAAACTTAGAGGAGTAGCCTGCTCAAAATATTAAGGCTTCCAGAAGACAGGTTTTTCTTATCATTGGTACTACAAAATTAAGACTACTCCATATGTACAGCCTTTTTTTCTTTTTCTTTTTTAATTTTAAAGTAATCTCTACACTCAACATGGGGCTTGAACTCACAACCCTGAGTGAGATCAAGAGTTGCATGCTTCACCCACAGAGCCAGCCAGGTGCCCCTAATCCATATGCAGACCTTAAACAATGACTGAAAACACCTTTACATTTTTTCTGCTAAAGAAAGAAAATACAAATTGAAAAGTTCAAGATAGCCCTCACACCTCTGGAAAAAAGATTTTCAAACTTCCTTTGAAAGACAAACCAAGATTACAATTTTTAAATGTCATTTATGACTGGGCTAATTACAAGAAAAATAATTTCCACCATGGGAAGTTTAAAACTAAGGTGCAAAGTTGACTTGAACAAAAACTCTTAAGTTGCTGAGTGTGAAATGGTTCTATAAATACGTATGCAGAGTGAGTTAACAGACCGTTAAAACTTCATAAAGTTTCATTCACATGTGAAACTGATGTGACACATATACCACAAATCAGTATTTAAATGGTCTAGCTTTGATATTTTTTTCCCTGACTTCACTGATTAAGTGGAAGTGACAGAGTTTAGTTTTCTACTCCCATAATCTCAACCTTCCTCTTTATTATGTACTTCTGTGTCTTCTACACAAAACTTAATTTCAATATTTCCTTGGCAGGGTATCTTAAAAATCTCAATTTCTCAGGTGAAGACATCCATGTAAACTTTTCACATTGTTTTTCAAACTGTTCAAAACTCAAGGATAAAAATTAATATAAATTATGAACCCACAAATACCAAGTTAATTTTAAATATCGTAAAGTGGAATGACAATTACATACTTACACTTTACTCAACTTTTCAAGTACGATGCGTTTTCTAATCTGGTTCTGAGAACTTGAATCTATCAGTGGAAAGGTGGGATCATGCTGAATCACATTTTTAAACAAAACAAAGTAAAATCATAAATTTACATTCTTCTTTGATAAGAACAATATACATTCTTCTTTGATAAGAACAATAAACAGTAAAACATAAAAGTTCACACCTGGGGTATGGTAGAATAAAAACTAGACTTGAGAATTATTAGAAGATTTAAATTTGAGCACTGGTTCAGTCATTGGGCTGATGTGAACTTGAGTCATATGCCTGCTTTTGAGAAATTTTTCTCATCTGTATAAAGGGATACTAATACCTTCTTTATTAAATGAGAAAATGTATACAAAAGAACTTTGTAAACTACTAAATGCTATACAAATGTTGGAGAGAGAGCTTTAAAATTAGCAGATACTATATATATATTATGGGGAATTCCACTTCTAGAAATGGCAGACAAAATAATTCTAACCATCCTTCCTGCTGAGAACTGAAAAAACACTGGGAAAATACCCACATTTGTTTGAAAACATCAGAGAACTAACAAGGCAGCAAAGAATTAAGGCCAGAGATTCTAGAGAAGGTAATTCCAGAGAGGGCAGTGACTAATTCCAGAAGAAGCAATTCAGATACTGAGAACCTAAGCATTGTTTTTCTAATAAGCATTAAAGCTTGGGGAATGCCAAGAAGGAAGAGGTACTGGCAACGCTCCCCTCCAAGCCTGACTTAGAAGGACCATATTCTAGGACTAAGAATGAATAGGAAACAGACTGGCTCTTACAGGGACTGAAGTCCAGCTTCAAAGCATCTTAATCCCTGATTGAATTAAGCAATTTGGAACTGCTACAAATCATCTGCCTGAAGCAAACATAAATCTGTTTTAGAGGAAGATAACATCAGTTTGGGTCTCAAGTTATCTGTAATTTTTAATATACAATGTTTGCCATATAATAAAATAAGAAAACAAGACAATATGGTCAAAATCTCAAACATCAGCCCATAGGAAACAGCCCCCAAGGAATACAGATAATGGAAGTTATCAACTTTATTTAAAATACCTATGTGGATATATTCAAAGAAAAATGACAAGACTAAAAATTTCTGCAGAGAACTAGAAACTATATAAAAGAACCAAATGAAAATTCTCAAACTGAAAAATATAGTATTCAAAAGTGAGAACTCAATGGATATATTTAATAATATAGTAGAAATGACTGAAGAGAGAATACAGATTTGGAAAATACTCAGAATAAAGCACAGTCACACCCAACATCCCCCTCCCACATACACACATAATGCAAAGCATAAAAGAATATGAGACACAATGAAAAAGACTAACATGTCTGTAATTGGAGTACCAGAGAGGAAAGTAAGAATGAGACAAAAGCAGTATCTATAAAGATAATAATTGAGAATATTCCAAAACTGATGAAAGAAATCAAGATTCAAGTACTACAACAGCCAAAAGAATAAATACAATTATAATCACACCTAAGCAAAGCATTCTAAAATTGATGGTAAACAAAGACAAAAAAATGTCTTAAAAATGGCTAGTGGAAGAAAAACAGTGTTTTCAAAGGAGTAGCTATAAGAGAAATAAATGGAAGCCAAAGACAAGGAAATATTTTCAATGGACTGAGAAAAAAAAAAAAAAGAAATGCTAATCTAGAATTGAATACCCAGAAAAGTATCTTTCAAAAGTGAAAGTAAAATAAAGAATTTTCTGAAAAAAACTGAGGAAATTCATCATTAGCGAACTGCACTAATCAAAATAAAGGTTATTCTTCAGGTCCAAGGCAAATGATCCCAGATAGAAGAATGGAGATGCAGGAAGGAATGAAAAATAGTGGAAGAGTAATTAAGTGGATAACTCCAACTGAATACTGACTACAAATCGTCTTACAGGATTTAAAATATAGAGAGAATAAAAACAGACAACAAGAGCACATAAGCACAGAGAGGGTAAATGGAATTAAAGTTTCTAAGGTACTGTCTAGGAAGCAAAAGAATTAACTTATATTGGACTTTTATAATAATTCAGGTTTTAATCTTTATAGTAACCACTTCTAATTAGTAAAATAAAGTATAAAAAGCTAACAGAGGGTAAACAATGACATAATAATATTTAATTCAAAGAAAGCAGGAGAGAAAGAGGAACACAGAATAGATGGGGATAAGCAGAAAGCAATGAGTGAGATGGCACAATTAAACCCAAATATATCAATTATGACATTGAATGTAAACAGACTAAATTCTCTACATAAAAACAATTATCAGCCTAAGTAAAAAAAGAGTCCTGAAAATACTAATAAAAGAATGCTAATGCCGGCAAAACATGGTAAGGAAAAAAACTTACCAATGTAGAGAAAGGTCACTCCATAATATTGAGGTTCAATTTACTAGGAAGACATAACAATCTTTTTTTTTTAACACCATATAACATGGTCTCAAAATATTAAAAGTAAAATTCACTAAACTGAAAGTAGAAATAACCAATCCATAATTATGGTGACAGATCTTTTACCCACCTCTCTCACCTCTCTCAGTAACTAATAGAATGAGTAACACCTCTCCCCACCCTCCCCCAATCAATAGTGTGTCTCAGACTTTAATATGAACACATTTCCCCAAAGGAAAATAATGAAATCTGACCCATACTCCTCATCATAAAGATCAATTTCATGTGAACTGCAGATCTAACTGTGAAGGGAAAAACAATCTAGAAGATGAAATAACCTGGGCTAAACAAAGATTTCTAAAGAAGTCACTAAAGGAAACAATTAATAAACTGGACCAAAGATATCATTAATGAAAGTGAAAAGGCAAGTCTCAGAGTGGAAGATGATATTTGCAAAACACACAACTAAAAATGGATTTGAATCCCGAATAAAGAATTCCTACAAAATCAGTAAGAAAAAAATACCTAGATATTCCAACAGATAAATGGGAAAAAGACTTGAAAAGACACTTAACAAAAGTGACATTCCAAATGGTCAAAAAGCAAATGAAACAGTGCTCAATTCATTAATCATTAGAGAAATGTATTATAACCAAAACCCAATACCACTGAAATGGTAAAAAGTAACAATGTCAAGTACTGGTTAAGAATGTGGAATCGTGGAAACTCTCATACAATCGTAATGGAATAAAAACTGGCAAAACCATTTTGGAAAACTGGCACCATCCAATATAGTCACATATACACATACATCATGACCCAAAAATTCCAGTCCTAGATACACACCCAACAGAAATACATGTACCTTAGAAGAGAGACATAGAAAAGAAAGTTCGTAACACTACAGCCCTAAACTGAAAAGCCTAAATGCTCATTAATATGAATAAATTGTGGCATATTTCTATGAAATACTATGCAGCAATGAAAGAATGAACTATAGCCACATGGAACAACACAAATGACTCATGAACATAACAATGCATGAAATAAACAGGAAACCAAAGCATATATACTATGTGAATTTACTACAGTTCAAAACTGGCAAAACTCATCCATGTTATTATAATAGTTATTCATTTTGGAAAGGGGTAATAATTAGGAGGAGACATAGTGGGGCTTTTGTTTTACTCAAATTTCTTGGCCTGGGTAATGATTACAAGGCTGTGTTCTTTTGTGATAGTGAGTTGTACACTTAATACTTCAATGAAAAAGTTTTAAAATATTATGCAACAGAGGAACAGTCAATTTTCTTAAGTAATTTTTCTTGTTTAAGGCTTATAGCACAAAAATGATAATACAAATGATACATTAATGTAGTTTTATGCAGCTGAGTGACAG
Organism: Neomonachus schauinslandi; assembly: GCF_002201575.2. Taxonomy (NCBI): domain Eukaryota; kingdom Metazoa; phylum Chordata; class Mammalia; order Carnivora; family Phocidae; genus Neomonachus; species Neomonachus schauinslandi. Next base: position 76,247,048 of record NC_058406.1, on the reverse strand, counting down.
AGATCAAGGTTTCTCCAAGCTTACTATAAAACTTATGAATACTCTATAATAATACAATTGAAGCAATTTAAAATATAGTACTGGGCTAGGGAGCATTCTGTAGAAGTACAAGAAATTTCTAAATTTTTACTGTATCTCCATTTTCACTCTCTTTCTAAATCTCCAAATGTGTGTGTGTGTTTTTAAATCTTATTTATTTGAGAGAGAGAGAGCACAAGCAGGGGAGCGGCAGAGTGAGAGGGAGAAGCAGACTCCCCACTGGGCAGGGAGCCCAACATGGGACTCGATCCCAGAACCATTAAGATCATAACCCGAGCCGAAGGCAGACGCTTACCCGACTGAGCCACCCAGGCGTCCTTCCAAATGTGTTCTTAAATTTAGAGCCACATTTACTCAGAAATCTTTAATAACAAAGTTTTGTCAGAAAACAAGGTTATTGCCTAGTCTTCTTCATTAACTTCATTTCTCAAGCTATACATCAAAACAAACCTGGGTAAGAGAAATATTGAGAGAACCCCTCCCCCTTAATCTCAGCAACGTACATTTAATCTCTATAGATAATTACTATTTACTGAGTACTAACTGTATGTCAGGCACTGTGATAAATGCTTTACATACATTATTTTTAAAATTCTTAACAACTGAACAAGGAAAGCTATTTCTAGTCCCATTTACAGATGAACACTCAGACTCAAGAGACCAACTTTTCATACAGCTAAGTAAATGAGAGAGCAAATATTAAAATCTTGATCTGGGGGCACCTGGGTGGCTCAGTTGTTAAGTGTCTGCCTTCAGCTCAGGTCATTATCCTGGGGTCCTGGGATCGAGCCCCGCATCGGGCTCCCTGCTCCCTGGGAAGCCTGTTTCTCCCTCTCCCGCTCCCCCTGCTTGTGTTCCCTCTCTCGCTATGTCTCTCTGTCAAAGAAATAAATACAATCTTAAAAAAATACATAAAATAAAATAAAATAAAATCTAGGTCTGATGTGCTCCTTCTACTTTCTCTTATGTCCATTATTTCCCAGTAAGTCTCCATTACTATATTATTTTCATTGATATTATTTTGAATGGGCATGCTTGCCAAATACTATACAGATAAATATTTTACCATTCAACTAGTAAGTCTACTCCACTGTATATAGTCCCATTGGAAATAAAATACGAAGATACACACCCCATGCAGAAATTTGAAAGAATACAAGAATACAAAGAATATTTGTTGGTAGGAAAAAAAAAAAGTCTTCAGAGAGTCTACGTATTTTACAAAGAACTAGGTTTTAAAGAAAACTTTATCCCACAATTCTAAGCTATTTCTATATTAGAGAAAAACACTGCACATTTATGAAATTTTCCAAGGGCAAATTTCAACTTATTTGGAAAATTGTAATGCCAATACTGGAGACGGCATTTTTTAAAAAGATTTTATTTATTTATGAGAGAGAAAGAACACAAGTGGCGGCGGGGGGGAGGGATGGTGGAGAAGGAAAGAGACAATCTCAAGCAGATTCCCTTCTGGGCAGGGAGCCGGATGTGGGGCTTGATCCCACAACCCTGGAATCACGAACTGAGCTAAAGGCAGACCCTTAATGGTCTGAGCCACCCAGGTGCCTCTGGAGATGGCATTTTATTTTATTTATTTTTTAAAATGTTTTATTTGTTTATTCATGAGAGTCAGAGAGAGAGAGGCAGAGGCAGAGGGAGAAGCAGCCTCCCTGCCTAGCAGGGAACCCAATGCGGGACTTGATCCCAGGACCCTGGGATCATGACTTGAGCCGAAGGCAGACGCTGAACCATCTGAGCCACCCAGGCACCCCCAGAGATGGCACTTTAAATCAAAAAACTGATCAACAAACAAACCTTCTGAAAATTTAACAATTATCTCTTTAAAATTACTCCTGTGTCAAGATTTATTATGGTAAGTGTTCCCATATGCTAGCAACATAGAAAACTTATCAAGACATACCTCTTCTGCGTCTTGTGATTTGGTGGTTTCTTCACTCAAAACATATCGTCCTCTATAAAACTCCCTTATCCTCAGATTCAATGTTTCAGTTTCTTTTTTCAAGTTCTCATAACTTGGCAGTGGTTTAATGGCTGTATCTGAGGCCCTAAAAGGTAAAGACTCATCCAAGCTGTACTGAGATTCCTGGAAGGCAGGGGAATGTCTATCTGGGTCAGAGTGTATGTCATCTTCATCAAGTTCTTGTTCTTTAACCAGAGGGGCTGAAGAGAGTTTTAGACACAAAGAAGCGTAATTCTGGCCATACAAAAACTTCAAAGTTTCTTCTGTCTTCCATTCAATCAAAGTCTCCTTCAGGACTTTAAGTAAGTTTGCCTTTGCAACTTCAGGACACATCTGCATTGGACTAGAGGCTGACCTAGAAACTTGGATTGATTTGGCAAATTTTCTCTTAAAATGCTCAGCACTTTTCTTACTTATACCTACTAGAGTTATTTTTGAACTACTGTATTTATTTTCAGAATTTTCTGTAGCTTCTAATTTTTCTTGCAAAGGACTATTTGAAGAAATCTGAGTACTTACTTTCTGTAAAGGAAGTTCACAAGCAGCAGCTTTCTCATGACTATCTATTCTGCAATTGCCTAGCTGCTCAGTGACATCTACTACTGTCTGTTTTTTGTCTTCATGTTTGGAGTTAGCTTTCTGACCAGCTTTCTTTTTCATTATGCTTTTTTTGTGCAGCTGTGGACTTACACCCGTTGCCTTTGGTCTGTTTCCTGGTAGAATGGAGGAAACAAAGTCTTGCTCATTATCACTGCTACTATCACCATGAGAGCTAGAAGAACTAGATTTATAATGCTTCTCAAAATGGCCAGGATTGTCAATATCTGATGCTTTAATGGCCTTAGTGCATAACTGTACTTCCTTTCCAGAATGGCCACTGTAGAAGGAAAGAAACAAAATAACTAATATGGAAAAGCAAAATGTCCCATAGCATTTATATTTTGTAACTTTCAAGGTAAAAGTTTGTACTCCCTAGGCAAAGCCTTATTTATAAGCATATATATGTATATACACACACATATACACACATTTCCAAAGACTACTATAAATTCTCTATATCTTATTTGATATAATTCCACCATCTTCTTTCCATTTTTTCCCCATTATTTAAAAAGTGTTAAAAGAGTACAGCAAAAAGAAAAAAAAAGCTTTGATAATTCCACCCTAATGAATTATTTTGATTTTTGCCTGTTATATTTCTGTGACTATTTCATATATCCTTTTTAAAAAAAGATTTTCTTTTGAAAACTTCACTCTCGCTTTGTCCAAAAAACATATTACAGAAACTCTGCTTAGATTTTGAACGATAACAGGATAAAAAGAGACATGTTTAAAATTTTCCAATTCTGGTTGATAGTTATACAGACAATTCCATAGATAGAATAAAAAACACAAAGTCATAGCAGAAAATAAAGTTGGCAAATTAACATTTATTGATGAAAGATATATTTGAAAACCCAGTTACAACATAATGCTAACAATAAAAAATAGTAGTTTTCCCTTTGACTATGTTCCTTCAATTTTCAATCAGCTGTGTCTATACAAACTTGAGATATGCAATGATAGATAAGCAGCTACTTTCAAGCAAATGCACATATCAAAACTTTAAAAGATTAGGATAAGGATTCTGGGTCAAGCGGGGGTAGGGGGTGGTAAGAGAGTATATGGGAACTTTCTATTTTTCAGGCAATTTTTCTGTAAACCTAAAATTGCTCCCTAAAGGGGCTAGTAATTTTTTTAAATGATTAAAGAATAAAATGAAATAAAATAATGCAATAGTAATAAAAAAAAGAAGCATGCTAGGAAGAAATATAAAAAAAGAAAAAGAGTTGAAAGTAAGGTTGTGGATGGGAATAAAGAAGACAAGTTTATTCAGTATTAGATATCACTTTTTAGTTAGAATCTAGTCTATATAGCCATGGGACTGTTTCCTGTATTTGCAGTAAGTATAATTTCAAAAAAATTAGAACAATTTGACTTTCACGTTTCATAATTTCTCTTGGAATTTTAAGGTAATTATATTTTTCTATATTACTTTAAATCTGTAAATTAAAAATATGTATCAATAAGTATCTCTCACATGTGCTCAATTCCATGTACTAAGGTAGCAACTAATAACCAGGAAAATTTATCCTGATAAAAGATAAAAAAAAAGTTTTGAGAGATGGTTATAGCTGGGCAAACAACACAAGAGTTTAGAAAATATCACAACTTCGAATTTCTACTAATGCTTTAGACACTCTAAAGTGTCTAAAGCATTAGTAGATATATTAAGTGATATATTAAGTATATATCATGTATATATCTATATCTATATTATATATAGACATATAAAGTGATATATTAAGTTTTGAAATCCTATAAGACTATAAAAACCTTTCGACAAATATAATTGGTATAATCTATTTGACAAAGAAGCACAGTATCTCAGATGGAAGCTGTGTTTGTGTCATATTTCAACAGGTTCAATTAGATTGCCTTGGTAGGAACAGCTGTACAATAAATCATACAGATCAAACACATCATCTTACTATCACAAAAGAAAAAGCTGTACAAGGCAAATATTTCTTTGTGTGGGCTAAAATGGGCACTTACATAATGCATCAACACAGGAAGTCCAAGAGCTCATATCACCTGGTTTACTCTTAATGTTTCTATTAACATGAATATATAGAAGGTAAGTAATACTGATTCAACCATACCTTTGTCCTTCCTGTAGCAGCTGAAAATCAGGATGCCTGTGACAAAACACAGCAATAGAAAATTGAAGGCAACTCTTATGGCAAACATTTTCGAGTGTTTGTTACAACTATATTGGGTAGAATATATAACTAAAACGAAATAGTTCATTTAAAGTTTTTTTAAGAAAAAATTGAAGGACGAAGTAATGTGAAACTCATCTGTAAGAAATCTGGATTAATCTCTTTTCCAAAATTTATTCATACTTCAGAAGTTCAATTTCCATGAGCCCAATAAAGTTTTCCCTGAATAACCTGACTAAAGTAAATCACTTCCTTCTGTAAATTCCAGAGTCAGTATTATCCATTCAATTAATACATATTAATCGGGTCCTCCTCTATGACTTAATACTAGAATTATTATCTCCATGTCTCACTTTTCATATGTTTAAGTGTGGTTTCTTAACTAAACTACAAGCTCCTTGAGGTCAGGGATTACGTACTATAATGCTCTTTTATTTCCTTTTTATGGATGTGAACTATGTAGATAAGGTGATTTAATTTAATTCTGGGAACAATTTTGCTATGCAATACCAGAAATCATATTTGGCTGGGCATCATAGATATTTTAAAAAGGGGAAGAAAAAGCTCTTAGAAAGCCAATATAAAAAGGAACAAATATAATAGCAAGTGAATCCAAGAGGACAGGAAAACTCTGTAAAATACTTCTGAAGTGACTCAGAAAAAGTGCCTTCTAAAGATTACAAAACAGATTAAATTAAATATACAAAGAAAAAAAAATGGAGTGATATTCCATGTTCATCAAAGAAAGACTCAATATTGTCAAGATGTCAGTTCTTTTCAACTTGATCTACAGATTCAATGCAATCCCAATCAAAATCCCAGCAAGTTATTTTGGGGCTATCACCATATTGAGTCTAAAGTTTTGGGGGAGGCAAAAGACCCCGAATAGCAAACACTATATTGAAGGAGAAGAACAAAGTTGGAGGACTGACATTATCTGACTTCAAGACATATTTTAAAGCTACAGTAATCAAGATAATGTGGTAGTGGCCAAAGAACAGACAAATAGATCACTGGAATAGAACAGAGAACCCAGAAAGAGAGCCACATGAATACAGTCAATGGATCTTTGACAAAGAAGCAAAAGCAATACAAAGGAGAATGGTATTGGAACAAGCGGGTATTCACATTACAAAAAAAGTGAAGCAAGACGAAGACTGACAGCCTTCACAAAAACTAACTCAAAATGGATCACAGACCAAAATATAAAACACAAAACTACAGAACTCCTACAAGATAACAGGAGAAAACCTAGATGACTTTTTACATAGGACACCAAAGACACAATCCATGAAAGAAAAAGAAAAAACACAGATTAGGAGAAAATATTTGCAAAAGACTATTATCCAAAATATGAAATAACTGCTAAAACTCAACAATCAGAAAACAACTCAATAAAAATTAGTCAAAGACCTTAACAGACACCTCACCAAAGAAGATATAAGGATGGCAAATAAGCATATGAAAAGATGCTGCACATCATATACCATCAGCAAAATACAAATTAAAACAATAATGAGATACCACTACACCCTTATCAGAATAGCTAAAATCCAGAACACTGACAACATCACATGGTGGTGAGCATTTGGAGCAAGAGAATTCTCATTTCTTGCTGGTGGGAATGCAAAATGGTACAGTCACTTTGAAATATAGTTTGGTGATTTCTTTAAAAACTAAACCTACTCTAACCATATAATCCAGAACTCTTGCTCCTCAGTATTTACCCAAAGGAGATGAAAACTTATGTCTACACAAAAGCCTGCACATGGATGTTCATTGCAGCTCTATTCATATCTGCCAAAACTTAAAAGCAGCCAAGATGTCCTTCAGTAGGTGAATGGTTAAATAATTTGTAGTAAACTCAGAGAACAGAATACTATTAAGCACTAATAAGAAATGAGCCACCATCAAGCTAGGAAAAGACATGGAAAAACTTAAATGCATATTAATAAGTGAAATAAGCCAGCCTGAAAAGGCTACATACTGTGTAATTCCAACTATATGACATTCTGGGAAAGATAAAACTTATGGAGATAGTAAAAAGATCAGGGGTTATGGGAGGTGGGAGATGAATAAGTGGAGCACACAGGATTTTCTGGACTATAAAACTACTCTGTATGATACTGTAATGGTGGATACAAATCATTATATATTTGTCCAAAGCCACAGAATACACAAAGCTTAGAGTGAACCCTAATGTAAACTATGGGCTTTGGGTGACAAAGATGTGTCAATATAGGCCCATCAATGGAAAGAGACGTACAATTTTGGTGGGGGATGCTGGTAATGGGGGAGGTTATACATGAATGAGGGTAGGGGGTATATGGGAAATCTCTCTACCTACCTTCCTTCTCCATTTTGCTACAAAGCTACAATTGCTCTAAAGAATAAAGTCTATTAATAGAAAAAAAAGTAAACATAAGAAACCAGGTGTACATGAAAGAGAAGATAAGGCATTGAGTAGTAATCCCATTTAAAGGACAAAATAGGGTTGCCATTAAGGCCATGATATTGTAAAAAACTTTTAATTAAAAAAAGTGAAGCTAAATGGATAGATGGAACCAGAGGTCATTTGAGTTATTACACTGAAAGACTGCCAATCAAAAAATGTCAGAGTTGCAAGTCTTTTTCTATATAATTAAACATCACAACATCAACCATATAATATTATCTAGATAATCTATTCATCTTTGGTCAGTCTTAAGCATAAGAGGCATTGCAGGGAATGGGCTCAACTACCAATCCTCTCCTTAAGTTATGGGAGGCACTGCTACCTGATCGAGGCATTCTTTCCCATTAAATTCCTTCTCAGTACCACACATCAGGAAGTATAAGGGATGAAACCAGTATTTGCAATCCCTGCTTTAGAGAATTCCCCTGTAGTTCAGGAATTCCCAAAAACCAGTAATAAAAAATGTAGAAGGAAAGGCAAAATATGGCAATGGGCCAGAGAGTAAAAATGTAATCTATTTTTGTTTCTTCCTTAGTCCCTCAGCCCATTGAGGCATATCCTTTCCCAATCACCCAAATTATCCTGTTTATCCTACTTCTTTCCACTCACTAAAACTCTAGTCATAGAAGCTATCTTGGGTTGGTGTTCCTCAAAGCAAAGGACACCACTTGGATGGTGACTAGCCTTGACTGCCCCAGGGGATATTTATAACTCCCATTAAGAGCTTTTTTGGCTGAAATAATATGCTAACTTTCACAACAGAGAATTTTATTGCCTGTTGACTACATCCTCCCACTTCCACTTGGAGTTCTCTCATTTTTCCTATCCCACATCCCCACCCAAGTCTTTTTGGCTAAAATTATCAAGGTTCAGTACCTTGCAGCTGTCTGGCATTTGGTCCTACACTGGGATCTGAGTATCATTATAGGGAAGAAAGGGTGTGTAGACGGTGATTCTCAATTGAATTCTTATACTCGATCACTAACCTGCAAAAGCAGAGTATATTCCATCATTCCTTCAAATATAAAATTCTGAACTATTATATGAATTATGCTGGGTATACTAAGTAATATAAAGAACAGATTCTTAAGGATGTTACAATTTAGTAGGAGGAAAATGGCTGTTCTAAGAGCTTTACAAATGTTAGTCCTCATAAGAATGAGTAGTTACTACTATTATCCTCATGTTACAGATAAAAAGACTTGAGTACTGAAAGAATCAGTAATTTGTGCAAAGTCACATAGCTCGTAATGGCAAAGCTAGGAATCAAACCAAGACAGCAGGGCTCCTGACATTTTGCATCATATAATTCAAGAGAATATGTGGCAAGTATGATGAGATATACATGAGCTGCTACAAAAAATCAGAGAAGAAATAAAAACTTCTTGTTGAATGAATAAAAAAAAGCCTTGGATTCAGATGGGTCTATAAAGATTTGATACAGTTTGTATTATAAAAGCTAATGCTGAATCTGAGGTTTTACTCCATAAACCTCTCCCTTTTTTCTCTTTCCTTTTAGGATGTTATACTTAAATCTATCTTTAGAAAAAACAAACAAACCGTTCCTTCAATCATGCAGCTCCCCCTCCATTTTTCATTTTAAGCTTTCTTTAATGTCTGCACTAGTTTTCAATTCCACATCTCCTATTCAGTCATCAACCCTCTGCCTCCTGGAATCTGTATGCATTACTCTACTGACATGGCTCTTGCTAAGATCATAGAAATGCTAAATCTAATGGATATTTTTCAGGATCCACCCCCCCACACACCCTTTTTAAAGTAGAAGAAAAATAATCAGTATGAAAGGAGAGCTTGAAAGAGGAAGAAAATAGGAATAAATCATGAAACAAGCCTCAGTGAGAAAAGAATCAGGAATATAGAAAGTATTGTATTTGCAATGAGGCAGAGAAATGAGAGAGCATAAGTAGAAAATAGTGCTTAAGGAGATTCTGCTGAATGTGCTCAGTCCTTTCAGTTAAGCAGTAGGTTAAATTATCTACTATGAGTTGGGGTTTGGGTTCAAAGTTTAAGAAGAGAAGAAAAGGTATGAATGTGTCAAATAGTCAATAAGAAACAAAGAAAAAACATGGGAGCACACAATTGAGACTACACAGAATAAACTGGAACCGGGCCAGAGGAATGCAGAGATCTGGGTTTAAATCCCAAATCTGTGTATATGAGCCAAGTGTTCCTGGGTGAGTCACTAAACCTCTGTGAGCCTCAGTTCCATCATCCATGAAATGGGTAACAGTATTTCCCAGGGGTCTTCTAAAGACTGAATTAAATGAGACAGCTTATCTAAAGCACTAAAGTGCTAAATGAGACAGCTTATCTAAAGCACGTGAGAACTTTACCCAATAAAGTTCAGGAACCCAAGCACAGAAAAAAAAGATGACTGAAGCTTGGGAAAGTAGACATGGTAGAAGGTTAAGGGAGAAAGAATCTGGGATAGTTTGAAAGGACAGTACTGTAACTGCTAACCGCAGTGCTCAAGAAAGCTAATTTAATAAAGGTCTGGCCAACCTGGAACAGAGCTAAGGTAGAGATAGGAGGTCAAAATGAGGTCACAAAGCACACTCAAGAGTGATAGCTGTAGATGAGATAGAGGTTGTGGTGAGAAACGGGAAGCTCTTATTTAAAGATCTTGGAGGCAGAATAGCCCATATAAAAATAGGTCTAAGTATGGCTGAATGAAAGGGTAATCAAAATGTAAACATTCTAAAACATGAATACAATTTAAGATAGTGTTATGATAAATATCCAGCTCTACAATGACATTTTTTGAGGAAAAACATTAAGAATTAAAAGAAAACTCAATCTCTAAAGGCAAGGGGAAAATGAGAATATACTAAGTGCCTACCATATGGGAGGTGGGGTTTTTTGTGGTATAATACACATTACATAAAATTTACCATTTAAACCATTTTTAGTTACAGTTCAGTGGCATTAAGTACATTCATACTTTTGTACAACTATCACCACCATCCATGCCCAGGGCTTTTTCATCTTCCCATACTTTCTGCTAGCTGGTTTTTACATTACTTCATTAATCCCCAAATAACTTACGACTTTATTTTTACAGATGAGGAATCTGAAGCTGTGAGGGGTTAACTAATTAACTAGTAAATCTAGGATTCGAATTTGGGTCTTTCAAAGTCCAAGCTCTTTCTACAACATGCTGTCCCTAATTAAACTTCTAAAAAAGACTCAAAGTGGTGAGGGTGCCACTTTTGCTTACCCTCTCTCATAGGAACTCAATATACTTCACAAGCTACTATTTTCCTCTCCTTTGTTTCATTTTTTTGACTTCAGGTAAAGAGAACTATATGGAAGATCGTTTCTAGATACTTGATGAGTAACCTTAACAGTCTCCCTGATTCCCAGTCTATAAAATGGAGAATGATACATGACACTGAAATAAATTAGAGTTTAATGAGGTATTAAATGAAAGGTTCAATATAAAACTTCAGTTTGTTTTACTATGAGCTGTTTTAGAAAGAATGAGGCACGAAGTTATGTTGCTTTCTTTTTTATCCTTAGATGAAATTCAAAAGCTTTTTGTTAAAAGTGCTGCCTCTCTTTGCTCTATGCACTTCCCTTCAAAGTTTATGTTGCCCCAGAGATAATTCTCAATCTAATTGACATGAGATTAACTTAAAAAACAAAAATAATCATGTTAAAGAAAACGTTCAAACTAGTTCTTCATAAATATTTCATATTATTTTCATGGAAGTATAAATTAGATGATTAATTGTAACTTTAGCAAAAGAAATCTAAAATTAGAAGTAACTCGTGCCAAAAAACCTGTGAATGTATGCGTATTGATGTATATGTTTGTGTCGGTCAGAATATGTGTGTTCAACATAAACCAACAGAAGCAGCAGGCTACAATTCCCCCCTGTGGTGGAAATTTTCCAAATATAATCTGAGACATGTTAAAACCTCTTATCACTCTGTCTGCCACTCCCTCTGCTTGTACTCTCTCTGACAAATAAATAAAATCTTAAAAAAAAAAACAAACAACCTCTCTCAGAAAGTTTTTATTCGGTATACCAAGCAACAGAAGTGGCTGTTCAGGAAGAGGTTACAGAAGTTGTTCTGCAGAGGTTTTTTGGCTTCCGCACCTCTGAGATTATACTGTTATTGCCAAGAAGCATGTGTGAAAATCCCCTACTCCGGGCCACATGATGGCGCTTTTAGCTCTGTCAGCATTAACCATTCACCCTAATTTTATCTTTTAAACCATAATTTGATTCTCAACATTTGTCCTTCCTTCTTAGTTTTAACTCCTGACTTTTTAGGTTACAAAGAAACTTCCAAGGCTTATCAGAGCCTACAGTCAAACAAAACAGGATTTCTAAGTGTAACTATATGACTATTTAAATGAGCACGCTGTCTCAGAGGAACACAGTGTATGTGGTCTGTTTCTGGCCACCAAGTGGGTGAAAAATTTCTAACTCACAACATGAGAAGCATCATACCGCGTTATGGCCCAGTCCATCTAGGTCAATGTTTTGTCTCTCACACGGCATCAGGAGACATTTTGTGAGAAGCACTGCTATTCTCCATGACATTAAAGATATACTCTAGATATTTTTTCATACCTTAATAATAAAAATGAGGGAGTAGAAAACCTCTAAGGCCCCTTCTGACTCCAAAGCCTCAACAGAAGTATGGAGCCAGAATTCATGAATTTGTCTAAATCTTTCTTAAATCTATCTATACATATTTACCAATGAGGTAGTGAGCTTTCTGTGATATAAAATAATACCTTAGAAATGTTAAGAGACACTACAGATTTTAGTATTTTGGTATCTGATGAAGAAATTTATATTAGCTTTCACAGCAATGTAAGAAAGACTATATTGAGTCAAATTTAATATTCTATTTCCAAATAGTGTGCAAGATCATGGTGTCCCTGAAGATGTCAACTTCAGGTTGCTCTGGACATGCTATAAAACATTCCTGTTTTTCTTCATAATTGAAAAACTTTGATCCAATCCTTTATCAACCTTCAACTTTACAGGCTGAAGAGTTCAAATTATTTAAGTCAGTAACTTTTAATCTAAATTCTTAAATGAGATAGACTTCCCGAAAAGTAGTATAACTTTCCCTAGTCTTATGTTGATAATTTTAATTTTCATCACTTTTATAAATAAGACATTTCCTATCTAGCAAATTTTCACTACAGTGGCAGTGACTGACCCAGAACTGTAAAACATTAGAATTAAAGGGAACTAAGAGGTTAAATGCAACTTTCTACTTTGCAAATGAGGAAACTGAGGCTTACTGTTGATGATAACACTTTCTGACAGTAACACAACTAAAAACCTAAGCTAGATACAACAAAACAGTACTCTTAAAACTGTGGATCAGAATCAACCAAGTAAATGGGTTGCTACCAGCATTTTAAAAAAGCAACAGAGCAGAAAATATCAGAGGCTTTCGTGTTATAAGGATAAATGTAACTTCATAAAACTTTGTTTCAGTTATATGTATTAGATCATAATGTAAAATATACTTATGGTGCTCAAAAATTTTGGAAGTCACTGTGATAAAATATTCAATTCTGAGTGGATTTTAAAATTTCCTTTTATTTTTTAAAAATTTAAGATTTATTATTATTTAATAATAAATAAAAAATATTATGATTTAATTATGATGGTGATGTAATTTATTATGATGACACTTTAAGTTAATAAAAATATCTCTGCGTTAAATACTAAATGCTGCCATTTAAAAGAAACATTTTTTCCCCTTCTTTTAAAGAAGATAGGTTCTGAGTGTTATACCCCATACCATTTGTGAACAGACTTTCTTTAAAAATCACATTTCTGTAGAGCTTACACGTGCACCAGCTACAAAGGCTTTTGAAAAGAACACTGAATTCTAGAATTCTTATCATTAAAACACTTAAAAATATCATTCTCTGAAGACACAGTGACCTCTAGTGGATTCATGAAATAAATTAACATAACGCTTGCCCATAAGAATTTATAAATTAAGGTAACACTGATGCATGCAGATATAAAAAATACTAATATGGCTATATACTGACAAGTATCATACATAAATAAGGGCTACAGTTACACTATGTACATTGTGACAATTGTATATTTATAGATTACTCACTGGTTACTTCCAATCAACTGGAATCCTGGCATTGTTCAGAACCTATCACTAGCTTACGAAATACATTTAATCTTTCTGAGCTCCTTTGATAAAGATATTGGGTTAAATTGTGTCTAAGGGCCTTTCAGCTCTTTATGATCTTTTCTTCTTTAATTCATCTTGTACACCAATGTCAGATCAAATTCTGTTCAAAAGCATTTGAAGGCTCCCCAATACTTGTCCCCATTAGAATTAAGTACAAATCTGTTTCACTCGTGTACTTGTTATGCCATCCCATTAACATTTCAATTTAAACTCACAGATTTGGGGGCGCCTGGGTGGCTCAGTCGTTAAGCTCAGGTCATGATCTCAGGGTCCTGGGATCCAGCCCCACATCGGGCTCCCTGCTCAGCAGGAAGCCTCTTCTCCTTCTCCCGCTCCCCCTGCTTGTATTCCCTCTCTCGCTGTGTCTCCGTCAAATAAATAAATAAAATCTTAAAAAAAAAAAAACTCATAGATTTGGTTTCATGTGTGTGTGCTCGTACAGGTGTGGGTAGCCTGTCATATACTAAGCACATACTACACACACTGAATATAAATTAAGTTGATTTGTATAGATTAGGGAAACCAAGGCCATTTTCATCTCTCTTTTTTAGTGAGGTAGGGAAGGGCATATAGGTAAAGTGGAATTTCAAGAACCACAAATATAAAGTGACAGAGCTTCATATTCTGAGAAAAGGTGGGCATTCTGAACATAGAATAAGATTTTAGGAAAAAGAGGGAAGAACTTTTAAATTAGCTGAAGGAAGTACCAATAACTATATCTGAAGAATATGAAGGTGACAGAAAGGCTGATTTGGTAAATGGTTTTGAAGCAGATATGAGGATGGGCTAAATTTAATAAGTAGAGAAGATATCACTAGAAACAAAGGGTAACTTAAGGAAACACTAGTTTTAACAGCTTAGGACCAGATCATGTAGCTGCCATAAGACTAAGGAGGCGATGAGTAGCTCTGTTGAAAGAAATGTTAAGAAAGAAAAGTGTTAGCAAAAAAGGTGCTCTTAGGTCCCCAGTCACCTTGGACAATGCTACAATCCTTTATCCTCTAAATAAAAAAGTCAGGCTGGTGGAGAAATAGTGAACAACTTAACTTAACAAAGGCCATAGGGTGGGTGTGTTTTACATTCTTTTTTTTTTTTAAGAGAGTGTGTGAATGAGGCGGGATGGGGGGCGGCAGGAAGGGATAGAGAGAATCTTAAGCAGACTCCACGCTGAGTGCAGAGCCCAACAAGGCATGGTGCTCAATCTCACAACCCTGAGATCATGACCTGAGCCGAAATCAAGAGTCAGATGCTTAACCAACTGAGCCACCCAGGCGCCCCCTGACATACTCTAAACCACAGAGCATTGGATCTGCAGGCAAAGGTATCAGCCAACAAAGGGACTGTCCCTCAGTACAAATGATGCTAGTTCAAACTACAGTGGTTTCATATTACCTTGTGCATCAGATAAGACTTTAATAAGCTTTTTTTTAGGCAAAGATCTTTAGTTAACTTGGGTCTCATTACATTTACGTCATTAAGTTTATTTAGCATTGATACTCTTACTACATGCCTTGTGTTGCAATATTCTCTATGAAACATGAGTTATTTGGGACATCATTTCATTTAAACCTGTTTGAAATTGGATAATACAGTTTAATTACACAACAAATTTTGTTACCTTTTATAGAAAAGGTAGATTATGGCATTTGCCCCTCAATAATAAATTTTCTCTCAAATTCAACAATTAAAATGTTGCAAATGTTTAAACATTTCCCAAGAGGCAAAACCCCAGAAATGTTCCTATACCTTTTTGCTAAAAATTATATTGGATTTCTTTAAATTTATGAAATACTGTACTGATTTTTAATAAAGATTGAGTGAATTAGTAACCTGAACTTTTTAACCTTAGTACATATTTTTTGTTTGTTTGTTTTTAGTAGTTTTCTAACAACAAAGTCAGTTCAGCTGGATCCTAAGATCTAGTATCTACTGGAAAACTTTAACATTCTTACTCTAGGATTATTATACTAGTAGGATTAATAGAAATAATTGGCATAGCAGAAAGCAAAGTCCAGGTTTTGACACTAAAGCTAACAGCTAAGAAACAACATTTATAATTATTTTCTAAATATAAAATCCTTAATAACTATGCTTAAAATATAACCGTTTCCCCACAATTAAAATGTGTACAATGGTAAATTCTACAGAAAACTAGGACTACTCTCTATATATCTCAAAAAGTTGGGACTATATCAACAAATGTATATGTAATGATTTAAATTACCTTTCCTCTTCTCGAACCCATACTGGAGTTTTAGGAATTTGTGCTTCAAAAAACTTAGATGCTTTATAACAAAAATTGCTGCAAAAACACTGAAAGGAACATTTTTAAAATTAGCAAATTATTTTTTTCTTATTGTGCAACACAATTTATGTACAGAAAATATAAATATGTAGCGCAAAGAAAATAATGAAAACCCAAGAATCCACCACCCAAGAAAAGAAATAATGTATAGTACCTTTGAAGGTCTCCATGTATCTGTCCCAGAGTCATTTCCATATTCCCCAGAAGTAATCACTATCATAAATTCTGTGTTCCTCATTCCCTTGCTTTCCTTTAGTTTTGCTATCTATATACACATACCTACAAAAAAAATCATTCAGTTTTGCCTAATTCTAAACTTCGTGTAAATGTAACTGTACTGCTATGTTTTCTGGGGTTTTTTTGTTCCACGTTATATTTTTCAGATTCATGTAGGTGTAGCTTATATATTTACACTCGGTATTACATTCCATTGTGTAAGTACATTACCTTTATTGTTTATGAATAATTGAGTTGTTTCTAACTTTTTGGCCATCACTACAATGTGCCTATAAACATTTTTTTAAGAATTTTTAAAATTAAAAAAAATTGTTGTAAAATACACAAAATTTACCATCTTAACCATTTTTAAGTGGTATAGTTCAGTGGCACTAAATACCTTCTCACTGTAGTACAACCATCACCACCATCTATCTCTAGAACTCTTTTCATCTTGCAAAATGAAACTCTATACCATTAAACAACAACTCCCCATTTCTGCCTCTTCAATCACCATTCTACTTTTGTAACTATGAATCCAACTACTCTAGTTACCTCACATAAGTTGAAGCATTTAATATTTGTTCTTTTGTGCAGGCTTATTTCACTTAGCATAATGTCTCATAAGAGCATAATGTCTTAAAGTACATTCATGTTGTAGCATGTGTCAGAATTTCCCTCCTTTAAAAGGATAATATTCCATTCTATGTATATAGCATATTTTGTTAATCCAACTAGGAACATTCAAATACATACATAGTTGTACAAATGGGCAAGAAATTCCTTAAAATATATACCAAACAACAGAAAGTCTTGGCCATAAAAAATGTGTGAACTTGACTTTACTAGATAATACCAATTTCCCAAAAAGGATGCAATTTTATTTAACCAGTAGTATAAAGATTTCCTAATATTTAACCAGTAGTATAAAGAATGCCTAATATTGTCAGATTTTAATTTTGCTAATTTGGGGGCTGTGAGAATGTAAATCAATGTATTTTTATTTTTTATTTGCTATTTCCCTTATTACTGATAAGGTTGAACATCTTTTCATATATTCATAATCAAGTTCCTTCTATAAAATTTTTCTAGGGGTACCTGGGTGGCTCAGTTGGTTAAGCATCTGACTCTCAATTTTGGCTCAGGTCATGGTCTCAGGGTTGTGAGATAGAGCCCACTGTCAAAACTCCACACTCAGCTTGAGATTCTTTCTCCCTCTCTCTCTGCCTGCCCCCCCCCACCTGACTCACTCACTCTCTCAAAAAAAATTTTTTCTGCCAAGGTTTTCTGTCTTTCCCTGGTTATGAATCTGTGGTCAGTTATATGTGGGAAATACACCTCCTTCTGATTTATAGCTTATCTTTTCACTCTTTTTTGGAAACTTCTGATAAGCAAATGTTTTTAATTTTAATGTAGAAAGACTTACCAATTTTTCCTCTATGGTCTGTAATTGTCTATCTTACTTAAGAAATTTTCTCTCCAAGTTTATAAAGATACCTTCCCATATTCTCTTTAAAAAGGCATTTATCTTTTTAATTTAAATATTACTGAAACAGGGATCAATTTTCAGTTTTTCCATTTGGATTTGTGCCAGTACTATTTTACTGAAAAATCCATACTTTCTCCACTGATCTATAATATTTCTGTTGTCACATATAAAGTGTCCACATGTGGTGAGTCTGCTTCTGGCTCTCTATTCTGTTTCATGATTTACTTGCCTGAATTTGTGCTGGTATGCACTTTTAGTTTTTATTTTATTTATTTAAATTTTATTTTATTCTTAGAGCAAGAAAGAGAGCATGAACAGGAGGAGGGAGGGGCAGAGAGGAGACAGAGAGAGAGAGAGAACCCCAAGCAGGCTCCACGCTCAGCATGGGAGCCAGATGCAGGACTTGATCTCACTACCCTAGGATCATGACCTGAGCCGAAATCAAGAGTCAGACGCTTAACCGACTGAGCCACCCAGGTGCCCTTGCACTTTTAATTTTTAAATGTTCAAGTATTAATTAAAGCAAAGCTTTAATTTTCAAATATTTTCAAATATTAGATATTTTTCAAATAAACTTTTTCAAATATTTTTGAAATATTTTCAAATAAACTTTTAATGTGGCTACTTTCTAAAAGGCAAACTTTTCAAACAATTCTTTTTAAATTCCATTTAGTATATTAAAAATTAACTGCCACATGAGAATAGCCTTTAAGCTTACCTTTCTTTCAGTAATATCATAGACTTTATTGGTTTTGGTAGAAATTTTATATTTCTGTTTTGGTACCTAAAAAAACGAAAGTATAGCTTAAGAAGAATTCAAGTATCATATCATATCTTTGGCTAACTCTGTAATTAGTTCATGACCTGTTTCATTTCTTGTCTTGTCTACAAAGTATTTTGCTAAATATAAAAAATTTAAGTTTCTATTTTAAAAAATTAATTACTTACAATTCCTAGTTTCTTCTGACATAAGGGATAACCGCAGAGTTTAATAATAGAACGCTCATCCACGACATCACTATAGTGAGCAGGTGTGATGAACTTCCCCTAAAATGAAATGAGAGGGGCATTTCCCCGCTAGATTACTGGACAAGTTCATTTATCATCTCTCTAAGCCTCATTGATCTCATCTGAAAACGTAGGGATAATAAGTCTATCTCACAGGTATGATGTTAGAATCAGAGGAGAAAATAAAGGAAATACATTTAGAAAAGCACTGGACACATAGTAAGCACTCAAAAATGTTAGCTATTACTTTCTTTTAAAGAGTTGTATTTTAAAAAAAAAAAATTTTTTTTAAATTTACTTGACAGAGAGATAGAGCACAAGTAGGCAGAGTGGCAGGCACAGGGAGAGGGAAAAGCAGGCTCTCCGTTGAGCAGGGAGCCCAATGCAGGGCTCGATCCCAGGACCCTGGGATCACAACCTGAGCTGAAGGCAGACACTTAACCGAATGAGCCACCCAGGCGCCCCAAATGTTAGCTATTATTAAAAAAAACAAACAACCCGAAAAAACTTCTGCCAAGAGACTATACATCTTTGTAGATATATAGTTCATGAAGTAATTCTGAGGCAGGAGAAAGAAGTGGTGCTATAGTGATTGCTATTCCAAAGCAAAACAGTGAAAAGTATATTTTATTTTAAGAATATATTATTCAGGGGCACCTGGGTGGCTTAGTCCTTAAGCGTCTGCCTTTGGCTCAGGTCATGATCCCAGGGTCCTGGGATCAAGCCCCGCATTGGGCCCCCTCTCCTACTCCCCCTACTTGTGTTCCCTCTCTAGCTGTGTCTCTCTCTGTCAAATAAATAAATAAAATCTTTAAAAAAATAAAAAACA
The DNA here is from genome assembly GCF_002201575.2 of Neomonachus schauinslandi. Classification (NCBI taxonomy): domain Eukaryota; kingdom Metazoa; phylum Chordata; class Mammalia; order Carnivora; family Phocidae; genus Neomonachus; species Neomonachus schauinslandi. Next base: position 76,227,748 of record NC_058406.1, on the reverse strand, counting down.
AAAATATATTATTCAAAAAATAAACCATGTAGAATAAAATATAATTTACCTGTTTTCAAAGAACTATCTTAAAAAACGAAGTATATCAAAGGTGTCAGGATGCAAAATCTTCCAGCTTCTGGAAAACTGTACAGGAGACTGATGAGGTGGCTATAAGCTGACACCAAATATTTCCCCTTGATGTATCTTCATGTTTAAATCTCAACTCATAACTATTTCATAACTTTGAGATCATTTTTGAACAAGTTTTTGTTTTCCCAAGGACTGAAATACTTCTTACTAAGAGTGATAGAAGGTATTTGTTTCAAATGAAGCATTTCTGGTTTGTCTTTGTCTTTAGTGTCATCATGCATGCAGATTCTGATGTAGTTACCTCTATCAATTTAAATATTGTCCTACTTACATTCCTCTTGTTTAGAAAAATCCCTGACCCACACTAATAATTATTTTTTGCAATGGAAGCTCTGAGTTTTAATTTTCCTTTTCTTTTTTCTCTTAAGGATTATGAGGATATAATAGAAATTTCCATTTGAAATTTTAATGCAATAGAGTTGTTAAAGGAAAAAAACTTTTAATGCAGATTATAATTCTCTTGTTATGTGTTAAATGATAAATGATCTATATTCTAGGTTTTTAAAATATCAAAACTAATAGAACTACATTAATAAAAATAATAACCTTCTGTTACTAAAATAGGACAACACACAGAATATGGAAAATAACATCAGGATTATTAGTGCAAAGTGCTGAAAATCAAGTGAGATTAGCAGACATATTTAAAGAACTACTATTAAGGGGTAAAATATGCATATTATTTTTCATTAGTGCATTTTAAAATCATACAACAAGGAATGCCTAATAGGTGATTATTTTCAAATGCATGAATTATATAGCATGCTACTTGCATCTAGTGACTGAGAACAGATTCAAAGTTTTGATAATACAAGGAAGTCTCATATTGCACAGATTTAAAGATCTAATACTACAAATGTAATAATTTCCCAACTTAACACATACGCATTCCCTTAGGAATTCTTCTGTAATATCTTCTTCTAAAAGCTGTTCAACAATATGTAGAGCTTTTCTCTCAAATTCAATCTTCTTTCTCACAGCTGCTTCTAGTTCTGCTTTCCTAAAATTAAAAAATGAAAACGTATTTAAAATTTAAAAGTTTGGGGCACCTGGGTGGCTCAGAGGGTTAAGCATCTGCCTTCCACTCAGGTTATGATATCCAGATCCTGGGGTCGAGTCCTGAGTTGGGCTCTCAACTCAGCGGGGAGTCTGCTTCTCCCTCACCCTCTGCCTCTCTCCTTGCTTGTGCTCCCTCTGTCTCTCTCTTCTCATGAATAAAATCTTTAAAAAGTAAAATAAAATAAAATTTAAAAGTTATTCTACTTAAAAGTTTTATCATAGCCAATTTTCTGTCTTAGAACACAGCACAAACATGCTATTTTGCTATTTAAATTTGTATTTTTTAATGCTGTTACTTTTGATACAATACTTTTCAAAGTATTAACACATAGAAGTCTGCCACAATAACAGGACTATTTGATTTCCAAGGCTTAGAGCACAAGGAAGAAAATGAGGTGAAATTTTTTTGCCAGTTAGTGATTATACTCTCAATTACTCCTGTGTGTACCTAAAAAGACAGGCTTTTCCTTTGAAATCCTTAGAAATCAGGAAAGATCAGAGAGGAAAAAGATAACTTCAGCTGTTCTTACAAGTAAAAATGTATTTGTGTCAACTCTCAAAAGTTAATGATAGCCCAGTTTGACAAGATAGAGTCCTATTTGCAAAGAAGTGTTTACTTACTTTTGTTATTAAGTCTTATTAAATAACTATATCGACATGACAATGTAGTTTAGGAAAACAATCTTCCTACGAGGGCTGGTCCTTGCCCTGGCACCAGTGGGACTGCCAGCCTTTGCTAGCTGTCAGCCTTTCCACACCATGGAACATAACGATAAACAATGGCTCTAGGAGAGTGGTTCTCAATCCTAGCTGCACATTAGGATCATCTAAGGAGATTTCTTTAAAAGATTTTATGCCTAGGTCCCACTGCAAGCTCCAGATAATCCTAATGTGCAAAAGGGTTGAGAAACCTTGCCATAGAACCAAAGATACTCAACCATCTTGGTAACCTATTTGCTCCTATCCTGCACTGGTTTCTCCTTTCCTACCAGAACTACCTCAGCCAGCCTCCTGGGCCTTGACTTGGCTCTCATATCTGGATCTATAATGTATTCATTTTTTCGTCCTACTTTCACTGACTCTCAAGACTTTAGACTCTAATTCCTTGCCTAGAAAAATAATATTCTACAAAACAAATATAACATGTATTAATAATATGCTACAAAAAAGAAGGATGATGCCGGATTGCCAACTCTTTCTTTTGCCAAATAGGGACATTAAAACAAGAAGAAATTTGCAACTAACAACTGTTCTCCTACGATTTCATAAAGGCCATTCTTACATCAAAGGAGTATAAAAGACATGAATACAGATTTAAAAGCAGTTTTTTATGTTAAATGTATTTGGCTTTATGAAAAACATTATTTTATTTTTCTCATATTGCTGCCTACCAATAAAAGCTATGCCATATACTAGGATCAGTCTAATAACCCACACGAAGGAATTGCTACCTCAACCTGCAGTAAGTCACACTCACTCTTAACTGATGCCTAGAGCTGCTCCCATGAACAGCCCTATCTCGCTGTTGCCCTCTGTCCTAAATGATGACAGGTAGTATGGTGTACAGCAGTGGTTCTCAAATTTTTTGGTCTCAGCATTCCTTTACACTTTTAAAATTAGAACTTCTGCTTATGTAGATTATATGAATTGATATTTACCATACTTGGATTAAAAATGAGAAAAATTTAAAGCACTTATTAATGCATGTAAAAATAGTAATTACATGTTAATAACTTTTTAAATAAAAACTTAGTGAAAAGAGTAGAATTATTTTATATCTTTGCAAAGTTCTTTAATTTCTGGCTTAACAGTATTTGGTTGGATTGAATGTAGAAGTATTTTTCAGTTGGCATAGATTTATAAAGGATCACTTCCTTCAACAACTATTTGGTTACCTACCTCCATGGATTTTTAACTGTTTCATCATCCAGGGTAATCTGTCCACAATACATTCTAGTGTATTTATACTTCCCACACTGTACTGCTCAGAATAAAATATAATCTCCTTGGGTTTGTGGTCAGATCACTATTGAGGAAAGTTGCAAATTACCATCATTATCAATATTAACTTTACTCTTGCAGTGTATCATAAAACCAAGTCAATATAATTATGCTGCTCCACAGGGAAATATTCTCTAAAATAGATCACAAGGGGCACTTCGGTGGTATAGTCAGTTAAGTGTCTGACTCTTGGTTTCCATTCAGGTCGTGATGTCAGGATCATGGGATTGAACCCCTCATCAGACTTCTCTGTTCCACTAGAAAGGAACTGTGTTTATTCTGTTCAAAACTATATCCTGAAGGCCTAACACAGGTCTGGAACATCTCAAATTTGGTAAATAATTTTTCAAAGAATGAGTAAATGAAAGCCAATACCTGCCTGATGAAGGATAAATCATAGAGGTGCCTGGGTGGCTCAGTTGGTTAAGCATCTGACTCGATTTCAGCTCATGATCTCAGGGTCATGAGATCAAGCCTTGCATCAGGCTCTGTGTTCCATGGGGGAGTCTGAGATTCTCTCTTTCCCTCTCCTTCTACCCCTCCCCACAGCCCCCCCACACCTGCACTCACTCTCTCTCTAAAATAAATAAATCTTTTTTTTTTAAAAAAAGGATAAACCATAGACATATGTATTTTAATCACTTTCACAGACTACTCCTAGTCTAGAAACTTCTTTGTGACAGGAGCTAAATCTAGCCTTTTTAGGAGATGCCAAGAAACAGAATAGGACTTTTTGCTGAAAATACAGACATGATGTAAACAAACAACTGTAAAGGTTTCTTGGAGTCTCTGGCATATAAAGTAATAAAAGGCAAGTGTACCTGAAGAGGTGGAAAAGGAATACCTGGTTAAATCAGGAATGTTTATTCCCTTAATCTTTCTACAGATACTCATACTTTCATCAGCAATCTAAAAGTGTCTTGATTTGGTTTTCTTAAAGCCTGGAATGGAGAGATATAATGAGTCTATATGAGAATTTATAGTGCTTCTCAGATCTTCCCCTTCTCTCCCATAATAATTTTTTCTAAGGTATCACCCATTACTGTTTTTTTTTTTTTTTTAAAGATTTTGTTTATTTATTTATTTGACAGAGAGAGAGAAACAGCATGAGAGGGGATAGGGTCAGAGGGAGAAGCAGACTCCCTGCCGAGCAGGGAGCCCGATGCGGGACTCGATCCCGGGACTCAGGGATCATGACCTGAGCCGAAGGCAGTCGCTTAACCAACTGAGCCACCCAGGCGCCCCCATTACTGTTTTTAAAAATGGTTCAATTAATATGAAATAAATACATAAGCAAATGCATTTGTCCAAGTAGTTCTCATACCTTTTAGAAGCATCTTCTTGTTTTAAGGCATTTGTCTGTTTAGCACCTACAATAATAAAAAAACAGTAGGTCAAGTCTTCAGAAACACACTAGCTTACAGGACAGATTCCTACTCAAACTGCAGACAACCTTTTCTTCTTTTCCCCACACATTACTTTCCAATCCTGTGTGTAAAATAAACGAAATGGGCAGGGAATTCAGTTTGCTTGTGTTATTTCCGAATTTCTCTTGGTTAAAATGTGTTTCTTTGGGGATTGAATTTTCTCACGTATCACGGCTGGGCGGTTACGTCCTCCTGAAAATCTGAGATATGAGTACTTTTACGGGCAACCTGTTTCTGTCCCCCGAATGTTCGGGGGGTGGGGGTGACACCTCAGAGGACCCGGGGACCAAAGCAGCAGTACATCTCTACGGTGGGCTCACTTGACCACTCTGGCGAGCCAGCTCTAGACTCCAGCACCTCTACTCCCTTTCCCTCAGAGACAGCCCATTCTGGGGGAAATCTTGGAACACTAGTGTAAAGAGGTGGGGGTATGGCCGGAGGTCTTTTCAAGAAGACCCAGGACAGTGATGAGACGCCCTCGGCCTTCTCTGCCCTGGAGACCTCCGCTCCTGGAGCAGTCTTTCCGGTGCGCCCCGCGGGCCTTACTGTGGAACCCTGTAGGGGCTCAGTTCTCAGGGTGCAAACGTGAGAGAGGCCCTTCTTCTTACCTGCGGCGTTTCGGGAGGCGCGGGGGGCCCGGGCCTTGAGGCGCGGAGAGCGCGGCCCCGCGGAGTCAGCCATCCACAACGTCGTCAGGAGGTGAGGCCCGGACCCGGCGTCTCCCTTTGAGGCTCCGCCTCCCCTCGCGTAGCGCGGGGCGGGGCCGGCCGGGGCGGGGCGGGGCCCGGAGAGAGGCCTGCGCTGCCGGAGGAGGTGGAGGAGGGCGCCGAGAGCGGCGAGAGGCCCGGCGGGTAAGTGGACGCACCTGGGAGTCCGGGAGGGCCCGGGCTCGCGGCCACCTGTGAGCCGCGGAGGACCCGGCGCCACGGCCCGCAAGGCCCCGCGAGGTCATGGGGCCCGAACGCCTAGGCGAGGAGGAATCGGGAGAAATGGCTTCCCTTGGATGCAGTCTGCACGCGCGCTGGGGTTTTATCCGCCCTGGAGCGCGCGGCCGTGCGGACCGGCTGACCTGTGCTCCCGCTGCGGGCCTGGGACCGGGTCTTCCCGCTGGGACAAACGATGGCCTGCGGGACGGAACGGTGTTCTCCTGAGCGCTGCTGGTTGCTTCGTCTCCGTGCAGTATAGGGATTACACCAGCTGGATTATTTGGGGGACTGCATCTCTTACAGAAAAATGTCCGGGTCACACTTGGGACGGTGGGCATCTGAACTTTCACCCACTCTGGGTGAGTTGTATTGGCTCCAGTTTTTGTCAAGGGGGACATTGAAAAAAATTTTAATTCCCTAATTACTAGAACTGACTTCAGGAACACTTTTCAGAAATTTTTTCAGAAAAGAAATACTTTGCCTTTTTAAAGCCATTTATTTAGTCCGTATTTGCTCTCCTGTTGGGCGTACCCTAGAGGATTTTTTTTTTCAAGTGTATCTTTCAAAACCGTTCTCCTAGAAAACTTAAAAGATGCAAGTTTTTTACTCCTTAGGCTAAGGTGCTTTCAGTAAAAACATTTCAGCATTAAAACTTCACATTTTCCTTACTGTATTTACTAATAATTCATCAGAATGAAACACAACTTACTAACACTTTAATAGCACTGATAGTTTACTGTTTTATATTTCAGCATCAAAACTAGGAAAAATAACGAGGAATGGCTGTGGAAGAGCTTCAATCCATAATAATGAGATGTGTATGTAACTTTTTTTCTTTTTAATGAAAGTTAAATACCAGATTATTTTTAGTTATAATTAAGGTCATTCAAATTGCTTATCTTATTTAATCCTTGCTTTGTTTGACCTGTGAATAAATAGCAGGAGGGCCAGAAGGCAGATTGGATTATTTCTCCAAGTGACCTACTTGTTTAACCTTTTAAATTTTTAATACTGATCCTTATTGGAGAATTTTTTGGCGGACTGGATTTCAAGATCATTCATTAAAGTACTTTTTGGGGGCGCCTGGGTGGCTCAGTCGTTAAGCGGCTGCCTTCGGCTCAGGTCATGATCCCAGGGTCCTGGGATCGAGTTCCACATCAGGCTCCCTGCTCCGCGGGAAGCCTGCTTCTCCCTCTCCCACTCCCCCTGCTTGTGTTCCTGCTCTCGCTATCTCTCTCTCTCTGTCAAATAAATAAATAAAATCTTTAAAAAATAAAAAAATAAAAAAAATAAAGTACCTTTTGGGCTTATCCTAATTTTCACACATATGCTATGTGCAACTTACCTATAATTTAAACAGATTTACTTTTTTTTCCCCAGAGATAATAAATCAAGTAGTTATTGAATTTTTATTCACCAAAACATGTTTGTTTTGCCTTCATTTTGTTTCTGTCAGCAAATCCTAGAAGAACAAGACTTTAAAGAAGAAGATTTTGGCCTATTTCAGTTAGCAGGCCAAAGATGCATAGATGAAGGGCATATAGAGCAGCTATTAGAAATTATTCAAAATGAAAAGAATAAGGTAAGTACAATCTTTATGAGTCCTTTTTAGCCTTTACTGGGAAGATAACAGCCACATGATACTATTATTTGTCCACTCATTTATTTATCACACATTTAAGAATTAAATTTCTACAGTAAGAAAGTGGAAAACAAAAAAGGAATTAGGGCTATTCATATACTTGAAGGTGCTTATAGTCTGGTGGAAGAGATAAGTATGTAAACTAGCAGTAAGAAGGCACAAAAAATGAAATAAGTGATAGTTGAAGTATAAGTAAAATACTTTAAAATAAAAGCAGGGATTACGTCTGGTTTAGGGATCAAAGGTGGCATTTGGATTATTAATTTACATTTAGTACTATAAGTATCAGGCAACCTGGATACTCATTTTTGGTGATCAGCACATTCTCTTCCTTCAGCCAGATGTATATAGAAAACCAAATATTAAGTAAGATAATTTTTGGGGGGCGCCTGGGTGGCTCAGTCAGTTAAGCGTCTGCCTTCTGCTCAGGTCATGATCCTGGGATCCTGGGATTGAGCCCCACATCGGGCTCCCTGCTCAGCAGGGAATCTGCTTCTTCCTCTCCCTCTGCCCCCTCCCTTGCTCATTTTCTCTCTCTCTCTATCTCAGATAAATAAATAAAATCTTAAAAAAAAAAGGATAATATTTGGGTGCATAGAATCAGAATAGGAGGAGACCTAGATGGCCTTACTGGCTGATACCATACAGCTGTGATTATCTGAGAGGTCATTCTCAACAATGGGAAAAGGATCTTTGGGGGATCAGGAACTTTTTCCTGGGACACAGTGTTGGCAACACTGCCAAATTTTGTGTCTTTGTACTCGCCTTCTTATACAAGAAAAGACCATCTTCTTTCCAGGAATACACTCTTTCTTCATTTACAGTACTATTTATTTACATGAAAGGTTTCTTTGTTGATATCACAGTCTAGTCATGCTGGCCTCTGATTATAACCAGGGCACCTTGATTGTGTTCAGGAGATTACTAAAACTTTTAAACCACACATAGTAGTTCAAAGGGCTTATTCCTTTTTTATTAAAAATAATTTTTTAAAGAAAAATTAGGACATTTCATTTAATACATTTGTTTTTGATATGTGTTTATGGAACCTTTGTAGCCCCAAATACAGTAAATTTAATATTTTCTTTAACTCCTTGATATTTCCCAATTGTGTTCTCAGAGGATAACCTTTGAGAGTACCTTACTTATAGCTAATAATAATAAATTTAATAACGGCTAATACTTAAGTATTTACCATGTGCCAGATGCTGTCCTAAATGCTTTACATGTGTTAACTCATTTAGCTTCCCAGAATCCCATAAGGTACTATTAAGTTCATTTTGTAGATAAGGAAACAGTCGCTGAAAGATAAGTGACTTGTCCAGAAGTAACTCAGTTTTTATGTAATATCTAGGGTTCAGACCTGTGCATCCTGGTTTCAGAGCTCTTAACCACTCTCCAGTTAGCACTGTGTGGCACTTAGAAGGAAGTTTTAGAGTGTTACCAGGGACTAATTGATTGTGGGGCTGAGAGAGAGAGATGACAAAGATGACTGGGTTTCTAGCCCCGAAGAGGATAATATATCCTGAACAGAAAAGGGCAACCTAAAAAGAGAGAATTTCTTGAAGGAGTGTAAGTAAATTTACTTTGGAAATGCTTAGTTTAAGTGGCAGCAGGCAGTTGAAAAGTAACGTTTGGAGCTCAGTCAAGAAGCAGGAGATTAAAATGTAGAATTGTGCATCACTATTAGAAATTAGGTGATTGGGGCACCTGGGTGGCTCAGTCACTTAAGCATCTGACTCCTGACTTCATGATCTCTGGGTTGTGGGATCCAGCCCTGTGTCAGGGCTTCGTGCTCAGCAGGGAGTCTGCTGGAGATTGTCCTTCTCCCTCTGCCCTCCCCCCCTTCTCTCCCTCTCTCTCTCCCTCTGTAAAATAAATAAGTCCTTAAAAAAAATTAGGTGATTGTGTTAACTAGAATTTAAATAAACACTTGAAACAAAAAAAAAAACTGAAAGAAAATTAGGTGATTGTGATATTTTTGAGCATAGTGAGTTTGTCTTAATAGCTTGAGAATCACTTTTGGAATGTGTGGTCTGCTAAATTCAAAGGTTCAGACACTGATAAGACAGTGTTTCAAACTGACTGCGACTTCATTTTCTTGCCAGGTGACACAATCAGGATTGATCAAGATTTACTATTACTCTGTGTAAATTGAAAAGAAAAAAAGCCATATGAATAGTTTGTCCTATAGTACAGGGCTTCTCAACATTAGTACTCAGGTATTTTTTAGCAACCCCCTGCCCCGCCCCCCACTCTGTAATGACAATCAAAATTGTCTCCAGATTGCCAAATGTCCCCTGGTAGATAACAAAATTGCCCCTATTGAAAACTACTGGTGCAGTGGGAAACACATGGGCTTTGGAGCTGGACAGATTTATATGCAGTTCCTGGTTCTGCCACATTTATTTGATATTTGGGCGTGTCAGTAATCTCTAAACTTTGGCATTCTCATCTGTCATTTGAGGATAATCTTACTCTGTAGATAGTTAGTATTAAACTAAACAAGGTGTAGTTTATGGTTAGTATTGATTCCCCTTCCTTATATTCACTATTTACAGAATGACTAGATACCTGGCAGCTGAAATGATGTTTGTAAAATATTTTATCAAAATTATTTTTTTTCATTTCACATATGCAAAATCTTATCCAAATCTATAATTTCCCATATAGTTAATTATTCTCAGAGAATCACTTATAGGGTAGAAGTACACCAATGGAAAGGGAAAGAAGTGCTTAGTTGGAAAAGTAGAGTCTAACAGGAGCTAGTTAAGTTTTAAAAAGCAAGTATAGTCTTAATTAATGTTGGAATAAGGTAGTTTGGAAAAAAATTAATAAGCTCATAATATAAATTTCTGATTAAAGGCCTAAATATTAGGGGCACCTGGGTGGCTCAGTTGGTTAAGCATCTGCCTTCGGCTCAGGTCATGATCCCAGGGTCCTGCGATTGAGCCCCGCATCGGGCTCCCTGCTCAGAGGGAAGCCTGCTTCTCCCTCTCCTCATGTGTGTGCTCGCTCTCTCTCTCATTCTGACAAATAAATAAAATTTAAAGACCTAAATATTAAAAGTCTAGCCACACAAAAAAATAGAAGAAAACAGAACAGAATGTCAAATCTTTGGAGGGAGGAGGATAATTTGTTACACTTAAAGATAACAGATATTATTTAACCTATATTTATGGAGCACCTTTTTATAACAGGCCCTTGTCTAGATGCCAGGAATAGATCAGTAAACAAAAAATCACTGTCCATATGGATCTTAAATTCTAATGAAGACAGGAATCTACATGAAAAATTATATAGTATGTTAGATACTATAGAGAAAAATAAAGCATAGCTGGGGGATGGACCATGCTAGGTGAAATTGCAGAGATTTGACAGAAGGAGGGGTGTAAACCATGGGGCTGTCTGGGAGAAGAGTGTGCCAGGCAGAGGAAATAACTAGTATGAAAATATTTAGAGAAAACAGCTGAACTGTCTTTCCCATTAGATAAAATGGATGATTGTTTTGCTATTTATTTTTTAAAAATCAATTTAAGCCTTCATTTTATGCCATTTTTTAAAAAGATTTTATTGGTGTTTATACACAAACAATGCATCATGGAACACTGCATCAAAAACTAATGATGTAATGTATGGTGATTAACATAACATAATTAAAAAAAAGATTTTATTTATTTGAGAGAGAGCACGCGCGCATCTGCACGCGCATGAGTGGGGGATAGGCAGAGGGACGAGCAGACTCCCTACTGAGCACAGAGCCTGACACGGGGCTTGATCTCATGACCTGAGCCAAAATCCAGACCTGAACACCTAACCAGCTGAGCCACCCAGGTGCCCCTTACTTCATGTTTTTAGTATAAATCTTACTGAATAAAAAGAAAGGTGAAATGTATATATATTTAAATGTAAATGAATGTTTATGAATCCCTAAAAGGGGGAATCCATTTTAGATCTAAAAGCCAGTAGGAAAGGAACCAAAGAAAAATAAGCATATTTTGCTCTATAAAAAAATAAGGACAACCAAAACACCAAGTAATTATTTGTCATAAATACAAGAAGGGAATATTAACATGTAGGGAGCTCATGCAGATTGATAAAGACAGACGCTAAAATGTCCAATTGATAAATGAGCAAAAGTATAAACAGTATTTCCTCTTTTGTGAGTTATATGTTCATGTACCCTAACATATTCTGTTGCTAGTTCTCTAGGACATGTTAAGTCTTACATCTTTACACATTGCTATTTCAGAGCCTTAAATATATTTCCCACCTATCTATGCCTGACACATTTCCCTAACAAGCCTTAGCTTAGCCATTGCCTCTTCTGGGAAGCCTTTCTTGCCTTTCCTAGATGGAAGTGACAATTCTCCTGCTATACCTTATACTCTACCTTGATTATCTTGTAAGACTGAGATCATGGCGGGGGTTATTGTACTTAATTGTCTTCTTCCTAGATGTGTGTGTGTTTTGTTTTTTGTTTTTAATGAGTGAACCTAGAATGTAAACTCTATCAGGATGGAGATCTTACCTTGCCTTATTTCTAGCACCAGAATATTTTAGGGACTTGACATATAGTAGTATATTCTTGATAAATACTGATGAGTTAAAATAGAAAGCAGGCCAGAGAAATGGAGTATATTGTTGCTAGTTCCGAAAATAGTGGTTTTGATCATGAATGTGAATCACTAATTAAAAAGATAAACTTTTACTTGTGTGGTAAATATTCTGAAATATCTTTGAAAATAGAAGTAACTTATATGTAGGAGAGAAAATAAAGTGGCATCCCCTTCTTTTACGTAAGTTACATAATCGTAATATATGTACAGATTTTCCAAGGAACTTTAAAACGTTCATAAGCATTGGATGGATTTCTTCATGAATCAGGAGAGCAAAATTCTCCGTGAAAATAAGTGTTTGCTCACAAATTAACTCTCTTGTTGGAAATAGAGGAACTATTTAAATTGTGAAAAAGACCAGCTTACCTGATTTAAAATAAATGCCCATTCACCTTTCCTCAGTGAGAGTATTAAAAACTATCTTAAAATGTTGATAGTTGTTAGCAGCCAACCCTAAGAAGTCAGGGTGAAATGCTGTAGGCTTCATTTGCCTCATCTTAGCTATTTCAGAGGAAATTTTAAGCTCCTTCATTCAAGGTAAGAAAGTTCACCGTAAGAGTCCTATAGATGGCAGTATTTTCTTTACTCTGAAAATGTTTTTACAGGTCATTATCAAGAATATGGGCTGGAATCTTGTTGGTCCTGTTGTTCGATGTCTTTTGTGGAATAAGGACAATGGGAAAAGAAAATATTATTTTCTGATGCTTGATTTATTGGTAAAGGTAAGTTAACAAAATGAGGTACTCTTTGTCCCAATAGCCAGCAGGATTTTGTAATTCCCTTTAATGTTTAATGCTCATTGTGGGTGACAAAGCTTTTTGTTCATGAAAATATAGAGAATTCTTTGAAGAAAAGGCCCAATTTTATTGGTTAGATGGGCAAGTCCATTTCAGTTTTTCCAAATTTCTGGATATAAGAATTATCTAACCTCATCTCAGACCCACTGGTTCAAAATCTCCAGGAAGATACCTAAGAAGTTTTATTTTTAATAATAGCTTACTGTATAGATGTGAAATTCAGGGTTTAGTGAGGCAATTAGTTCAAAGCCACACTGTTCTTTTAGCAGCATTGGAACTAGCAAATCTCAGTGTTCTTTTCTCTGTGGTATATTCTCTAAAAGAATATCAGAAACCTAGAATGCAAATGATCACAGGGGATATAGGAAGAGGAAGTAGATTTGTTGCAACCAACAACCTTAGAGACTTTTGATAAAATGTTACTAGAATTATAAGTCAAAAATGATGGTATAGGAGGATAAGGAAAAGGACATTATAAGAAGCTACCTAGAGATCAGTCCAAATAAAAATATATACTTGGAAAGAGGAAACCCCATCTAGATAGTAGTTATTAACTATGAGGACTTTTCAAAAAGGCAGGTGAGGTAATTCTGGCTAGTCAGAAGACAATGCAAAGTTTTATCTGTTCAGAAAGTACAAAAGAGACTGTATTCATGTTAATACCCTGGCAGTGTGAGATAGAAAGGTCCCACCTGCTGAAGTCCTGGGAAACTAAGGCAGCTTTCAGAGTAGACAGGCAAAGCTCAAAGGAAACCTCAGTTCTGATAATCAAGTTCTTCTTTCTCCCTATTTTTCTAACTTTTCCTTTAGCCAGGAATTTAAGTCTCCAAAATACAGTTGTCTACTTTTTTAAAGAATTTATTTGAGAGAGAGAGCACAAGCAGGGGAGAGGGGCAGAGGCAGAGGGAGAAGCAGACTCCCCGCTGAGCAGGGAGCCCAATGCAGGACTCAATCCCAGCACCCTGGGATCATGACCTGAGCTGAAGGCAGACCCTTAACCGACCGAACCACCCAGGCACCCTTGTCTTTTTTTTTTTTTTTAAGATTTTATTTATTTATTTGAGAGAGAGTGAGGGAGATGGAGAGGGAGAGAGAATCTGAAGCAGTCTTCACACTGAGCACAGAGCCCAACGAAGGGCTCGATCACACAACCGTGAGATCATGACCAAAGCCAAAACCAAGAGTCGGAGGCTTAACTAACTGAGCCACTCAGGCACCCTAAATATAGTTGTCTATTAAGAGACTTATGATTTCTTGCTTCTTTGTAGTTTTACAGTGATTTGACAGTCAGATTCTATGTTTTGTTAGTGTATTTTTTTAACAAGTGTATGAGGTGTTTTACTGTTAAGCAAAAATAATCATATTTTCTCAGTATGTGCTGCCTTTTAAAAATAGTAATCATGTGGCTTTAAATACAACTTGTATTAAACAGGTTCAATTGTGAATATTTTTATAGTTGTGTAATCCAAAGGAATTATTGTTGGGTTTGCTTGAACTGATTGAAGAGCCCTCTGGAAAACAGATATCCCAAATTATTCTTCTTTTACTTCAGCCATTACAAACAGGTAATGAGTATTTTGATATCTAAGTGTTTCTTATTTTATCTGTGTTAAGTTCTTGATATTACTCCAAAATGTCAGCACTATACCAAAGTAAAATTTATGACTAATTATTGAGTACTATGCTTAAACTAGCAGTAGCAGTACCAATTTGAATCCTGCTGCCTATACAAAGATGACAATACCTGGCACTGATGGGTACCTAATTTTGACATTTGTTGAATGTCATGCTGTTTTTCTGGTATTATGTTATAATCTATAGCTTTCTGCCTAACCTTCCTATCTACAACATTAATCTAGAACTTTCCCTGTAAACATATTTAAAGGATTGCTTCTGTGATGTCTGCTTTACTCTGTCTGTTAGCATTGTGGTAGGTCTTGTATCTTGGTTAAGAACAGTATCGCACAGGCATTGCTCATCCTCTGCACTGGGAAGTCGGGGCTGGGAATAGCAAAAGAACTACTGAATGAAACAGGTGTAGGAAGAAAAGTCTCCATGATTGAGTGCAGTAACATTATTGTTAAGCAATGGACCTTGGCAACCAAAGCAGACAGTATTTATCCATGGGAAGAGACTACTTTTTCATTTTATAACTTACATATAACTCAGAGTCTGATAGAAGGACCCAGCATCTAGAAGTGAGAGTAAATTCATTTTAAATGAGAATGAAGCAGCTTTGTACCGCTTAAAATATTCAAAGTCTCCTAGAAAGGAAAATATAGTAAAACTACCTCTCATTTTTACATTATATTTTACAACGACTTACTCTTATTTGATACTTGCAACAACCAAAAAATAATGGAACGAAGTGTTTCTGTCTTATCTATGTAAACCGTTAGAAAAAACTTAAACAAGATTTCATGGCATCTATTGTAAGGTGCCATGATTGTAAGATGATCCAATATTTCATGCACCCCTAAGAAGAATAAAAACACTACCAATTAAGTTATGATATGTCGTCCTGATTTCAAAGTTGTTATAATGTTTTTTTTTTTTAAACGTGTTATAATTCTACATTTACTGGACTTCTGGTCCCATGTGTAGCATACTTGATGAAGCTACCTCAAGTCACAACTTGGTCTCTGTTTTAGTGATTCAGAAACTTCATAACAACAAGGCATATTCGGTGGGATTAGCATTGTCCACTCTTTGGAGTCAGCTGTCTCTCCTTCCTGTTCCATACTCAGAAGAACAAATACAAACAGATGACTATGGCCTTTGTCAGTGTTGCAACGCCTTAATAGGGTTCACTAAGCCTTTTGTGGAAGAAGTCATTAATGACAAAGAAAACTCACTGGAAGATGAAAATGAAAAGTTAAAGGATGAATTACTGAAATTGTAAGTACATTTTTGGTAACATTTCACAATGGAATTAAGTAACCGGTCAGTTATTTTATGTTTCTTTGTTGTATTTGTTTGCCATGGACATACAAATCTAGTTTCAGGTTTTGAATTTTAGAAGATTCTGGGGTGCTTCATTAAATGCCATGTTCTGCATTTTTAAAAATTAAAAACCAAAATCCATTTGTTTATATTCTTCTATGACTTACTTTTATTCGTCATAGTAAGTGAATAATTAAAGTGGGGGAAATAGGTATAGCTCAAAGAATCTGGTCTTTCTGTGGGGGAATTGTGTTTTGACTC
Organism: Neomonachus schauinslandi; assembly: GCF_002201575.2. Taxonomy (NCBI): domain Eukaryota; kingdom Metazoa; phylum Chordata; class Mammalia; order Carnivora; family Phocidae; genus Neomonachus; species Neomonachus schauinslandi. The sequence continues at coordinate 76,211,941 of NC_058406.1, read as the reverse complement.
TCCTTTTGAAAGCAACAGAAGCAGCACCAGACAGTTGAACATCCAACTTGACCACAAAAATGGTAACAGAGTACCCAACAGCATTCAGTCTAGGGGCACTATACAGTAAACATGCGCTGTTCAGTGTGGCTGTCAAGCACTTGATGTATGGCTAGTCCAGATTAAGATGTGCTCTAAGTATAAAATGCTCCTTGGATTTTGAAGACTTGTTATTAAAAAAAATACTAAAATACCTCAAGAATTTTTTTTTTTTTTAAGATTTTATTTATTTATTTGACACAGAGAGAGACACACACAGCAAGAGAGAGAACACAAGCAGGGGCAAAGGGAGAGGGAGAAGCAGGCTTCCCGCAGAGCCGGGATCCCGGTGTGGGGCTTGATCCCAGGACCCTGGGATCATGACCTGAGCCGAAGGCAGACGCTTAACCATCTGAGCCACCCAGGCGCCCCTCAGTAATTTTCATACTGACATATTGAGATAATACTTCAGATATATTGGGTTAATAAGAAAAGTTACTACTTTCCCTTGTTTCTTTTTTAATGTGACTACTAAAAGATTTTAAATTATATGTGGGGCATGTATTATATTTCTGTTGGACAGTATTGGACTAGATTATTGAATTACATGGACTAGTAATTTTATCTTAAATTTTGGAGACTAAAACTATAGTTAGCTTTCTATTTTTTCAGGTTAGGACATTAAAAAAATTTTTGCCATTTATAGAACCCATTATTTCATGAAGTAAAGATATTTAAACTAAAGAAATTGGGAAGGCTTAATCACAGAATAAAGTTTGGTTTTCTAAATAAAACAAATGGAGCTTTATGAAAAAAATTACATTTCCTGATTTTTCCTTGACCTAATGAAAACTACATCATGGAATAGCACTAGTCCTTAAACCTTCAGTAACCACTGATATAGTCCAGACATGGAAGTGCATCTTACCACAGAGTCTAGCAAGGTGTTCTCATGCTTTCCCCAATACCAGTAGGAAGGGTTTTTTTTTTTAAAGTTTTATTTATTTATTTGACAGAGAGACAGCACAAGCAGGGGAAGTGGCAGGCAGAGGGAGAGGGAGAAGCAAGCTCCCCGCTGAGCGGAGACCCCGATGCGGGTGGAGCCCGGGGTGGGTTGAAACCCTGGGATCATGATCTGAGCTGAAGGCAGCTGCTTAACCGACTGAGCCACCCAGGCGCCCCTAGGAGGAAGGATATTACATCGGCAGTTTTACAGGTGGTTGAGTTATTTTTCATGTAGAATTAACTTTGATATGTTTATAGAACTAGACATTTTATACTTAGGAAATACTCTATTCACAGTTACCTATTTCTTATACCTTAGTTGTTTCAAAAGCTTGAAATGCCCTTTGCTGACAGCACAATTCTTTGAGCAGTCCAAAGAAGCTGGAAATGATCCTTTAAGATGTTTTGCATCTGAAATAATAGTAAGTATAGCTATTTAATCTGCCATAAAATCTGCTATAATTTAAAATGTTATCCTGCTATATTCTCATGTACTGCACATGGGCATGTAAATTGATACATTATTAATGTGATACGTATTTTTTGTAGAACAGATAAAAGGATGGAAAATAAACAGCAATATTATTTGGGTAATGAAATTAACACCTTCCAGACTTTGCTTTTGTAGTCAGAAATAAATATATACATAGGTATAATTTTTTTAAAGATTCTATAGCATTATACATACTCCTTTGTAATGTGCTTTGTTTCTCTTAACATATTATGAATATTTTTACATTGTCTTTTTGTTTTTGTTTAACTTGGGCCATCTAGCTCTATGTTTTCTCCAATTTTTCAGCATTATAAAACAATTCCAACTTTCTTTTTTTAACTGTTAAGTCTGCGGTAAGTATCCTTTTAACCAAATCTTTGCATATTTCTTTAGTTGTTTTCTTAAATTTCTAGAAGTGGAATTTCTGTGCCAAAGGATATTCTCACTTTTAAGACTTATGATAAATATTTTCAAAATAACTCCAGAAATAAGTAAATTTTATTTTAAAAGTAATTTGGCTTAATGCATCCAAGAGTATTTTTAAGTGTGTTGGGATTCTATATTAGGGAACTAATTTGAAATATGGAAAATATGTACTTGAGATTGATAGTCATGAATTTCAGGTTAGAGCAGTCATTGTGGTTGTGGGTTTTCTTCAGCCATGTTCAGCTGTATAGGAAGAAAGTTGGATTTAACTAGGTCAGAGTTTCGAGAACTGTGTGAGTTCTACAAAGCAAGAGAGGGGGAAAGACATGTATGCAAGGAAGTGACTGTGATGGACAGTAGAATTTAAGCTGAGTAAGGAAGGAAGTTTGGACGTACTAAATGTGAGAGACAGTGGAAAAGATGATGGGATCACTGGATTGTAGTTCCCAGTGTGACTGACAAGTTGTTGGAGCTAGGTTACTAAAAGGAATGAGCTGAAAAGATTGGAGATTAAAGAACAGGATGCTTGAAATAATACTGTGGAAAAGTTCAGTTACTAATAACAATGCCTGGGGTATGACCATGGAGTGGGTGGGTGTTCTAAGGAGCGGGTGGAGACTGAAATCATTGGACTAGACAGTGAAGTACCTGAGAGTCCATGGTATTAGAAGTTCTTTGGTTGTACATTTAAGTCACACAATTATAAGAATAATGTCCAAAACCCAATTAATGGAGTAACCTTGGGGTAGATGTTGGATAGTCACATGAAATGAGTTTCAAAGCTGAGGGGTTCAGAGAGGATGGGGGAGAATGGTCTAAAAGCAGCAAGGAGAATAGGTATTTTACTTCCAGGCTTGGTATAGTGGATATGGGTGAAAAATAGCAACTCTTTGAGAGGTCTGCAGAGAAAATAGTTGTTTTCAGAAGAGTCAGATTTCTTTTAGAGCAAAAGAGGTAAGAGACAATTTCATGAAGAATGGATTTTGCTAATAACTTTGAGTTCCACAGGCCATACTTTGAAGGGTACCTGAGATCTGAGAAGAGGTAGGAGAAGGGTTTAGAAGAGGAGATGCCAGAAATTTAGGGGAACTAGATTCTGAGGATAAGAAATAATCTGGTAACTAATATAAATAGGGTTACATAGTTAATGGGGTTAATGCTGATGGTCAAGATAGTTGAGAAGAGGCTCTGAGTGATGTAGAGGGAGAAAAGGGGAGGGGTTTCCCAGGAGACTGGGGCCGCCTCATTGTTGCCAGTGTTAGCGTACAGCATAATCCCCTGGATATAGTATAAACATTACCTTATATGATAAATGTACCCTATTTTGAGAAGATAGATATGAAAATTGGTAACTGTTGCAGGATTTTAAGCCTGGGAGTGATGTAATTGTTTTGGATTCATCACATCAGTGGAGGTTGAATTTAACCAAGGTAAGATTAGAAATAGGGAGATCCTTAGGTGTGTTTTGGGAGTTAAGTGAGAAATAATGGGATCCTTGAAATGGTTGTAGAGATGAAGAGGAGAGAGCAAAATAAAAAATTTGGTCATTAATTGGATTTAGAAAATTTAAAAAGTTGATTCATGGATGAAGTTTTATGCTTGGGTAACTGGGCAGATGATTGAGATAGAGAATACAGGGCAAGGAACAGGGTGTTTTGTGCTTTAAAAACATTTTTTATTAAGATAATTTTAAAAATCCAGAAAAGTAGAAAGAACAATATAACGTAACCTCATGTACCCATTACCCAGCTTTAACAATTTTGACATTTTGCCAATCTTTTTTTACTGTAGTATTTTATAGCAAGTCCTAGACCTATCATCCATAAGTCTTCAAGTATGCTTCTCTAATTAGTAAGGACTTCTAAAAATAGCCACAATTCATTATGACATCTAACAAGATTAACAGTAATTTCTTTTTTTTTTTTTTAAAGATTTTTATTTATTTGACAGAGATAGACACAGCGAAAGCAGAACACAAGCAGAGGGAGTGGGAGCGGGAGAAGGAGGCTTCCCACGGAGCAGGAAGCCCAATGCGGGGCTCAATCCCAGGACCCTGGGCTCATGACCTGAGCCGAAGGCAGATGCTTAACAACTGAGCCACCCAGGCACCCCTTAACAGTAATTTCTTAATATATATTTAATTCCCAGAGAGCAGGTTTTCAAGGGGAAAATTTTGAATGGTGATCAAATTTTGATGAGATCGTCTAAAGAGGTAGTTAAGTGTGAGAAAAGAAAAGGGCATAGGACTGAACCCTACAGAGTACCAACACTTAAGATAAGCCTACCAAAGAGACCAAGAAAGAAGGGTCACAGAGGTGGTACAGATATCACAGAAACTGGGGTAGTAGAGTTTAAGGAAGAAAAAAGTGATTGGTCATGTTACATGTAGCCTGTAAAGTAACAGTTGAAAAGCATCCATTGGATTTAGGGAGATGGCATTGATAATCTTTTTTTTTTTTTTTTTTTTTTTTTAAAGATTTTATTTATTTATTTGAGAAAGAGAGAATGAGAGACAGAGAGCATGAGAGGGAGGAGGGTCAGAGGGAGAAGCAGACTCCCCGCTGAGCAGGGAGCCCGATGCGGGACTCGATCCCGGGACTCCAGGATCATGACCTGAGCCGAAGGCAGTTGCTTAACCAACTGAGCCACCCAGGCGCCCTTTTTTTTTTTTTTTTTAAAGATTTTATTTATTCATTTGGCAGAGAGAGACACAGTGAGAGAGGGAACACAAGCAGGGGAAGTGGGAGAGGGAGAAGCAGGCTTCCTGCAGAGGATGGAGCCTGATGCGGGGCTTGATCCCAGGACCCTGGGATCATGACCTGAGCTGAAGGCAGACGCTTAACGACTGAGCCACCCAGGCGCCCCAGGCATTGATAATCTTAGCAAGAACAGTTTAAGTGGAGTGTTGGAGACAAAAAACAGTGGAGTGGTTAAAGGAGTGCATGAACAATGAGAAAAAGATGCCAACTAGTATAAGGTGTTCTTCAAAACAGGATAAGAAAGAAGAGTAGTGGGAAGACATGGCCCTGAGGTAGGAAGGTAATGGGGGAGATAGGGAGTCTTGAGCATGTATATTTATAGACTGAAGGGGTGGGAACCATTAGAGAGGAAAAGAGAAGTGTTCTATCGGATAACTGAAATAGTGTGGCTCGAGAGCACACAGCTGAGCACAGGATTAAGGACACCTAGAGGAGGTAAGAATGGGTATGCATGCAGGGAAATTTGTAGCAGGAATGGAATATTAAAATTGAAGGGAATCAAACTCACTGGCTTCAGATTTCTAGGTGAAGGAGATCTCTTAAGAATCTAAGAATTAGGGCGCCTGGGTGGCTCAGTCGGTTAAGCGTCTGCCTTCAGCTCAGGTCATGATCCTGGAGTCCCAGGATCGAGTCCCGCATTGGGCTCCCTGTTCAGCGGGGAGTCTACTTCTCCCTCTGCCCCTCACCCTGCTCGTGTTCTCTCTCCTACTCTCTCTGTCTCTCTCTCAAATAAATAAATAAAATCTTAAAAAAAAAAGAATCTAAGAATTAGAAATGGGGCTTCAAGGAATTGGTAAGGGTTTGGAATACTGAAGGGAAAGGAAATAGATGGTAGAAGACCATAAAAGCATTAGTCAGTAGTCTGAGCATTCAACTGTGGTTGGAGACCACAACTATAGTGGTAACAGTTTGTATTTGTGTATGATTTTTTGCCAGCAGTACTCAACTGCCTGGGTATAGAAGTAGAGAAGGTGGATTGTAGTTATTTTCCCAAGCTGGCATTTTATCGGGTAGATGGAGCTGAAGAAAATATAGGGTGTAGGTAGTTCAACTAACCAATAATGTGTTGGTTGGACAGGGAAAGAAGGGGAGTTAGGAGGGGACAGACAGGTAGGTTAGATGAAGGGATCCCAGAACTAGAAAAGTCAGAGGTAGAAAAGAAGTTAAAGTCACAAAATGAGATGTTGGGGTTTAGGTATCTAATGTAGAATAGCTGCAAATGCTGCGATTATGTGCTGAAATGAATTAGAAATTAAGGTCATTGGAATTCAGAAATCAAGAGCCCTGAGGCTGGCCTATTAGAGGAGTTATCTACATGAACATTGAATTTTTTCCCATATGGTAGCAGGAGTTGGATAGAGAAAATGATTGTGAGCAGGTACCAGAGTCTTCAGTGAATGTGAGGCAATGACCTGGCAGTCAGCATATGCCAGAGATAGGACAGATAAAGGGCAGTATGGCATCTGCCTCAAAGGAAAATGTGTTTTTGCTTGAGAGTGCAGGAAGAACCAAGATAATACCCAGGCTCTACCCATACCACCCTTCCCCACTGCTGCCTCCCTGACTGTGCTGTGGAAGAGATGTGAGAGGATGAGCAGCTTGCACCAGAAATCAAGTCAGGTTTAATTATAGCAGTGAGATAGAGCAAGTATCTTATGAAGAGGTTGAGGGTGTAGGGAAGAGGTCGTAAGACCTCAGCGGAAGGATCATTGTAAGTAGAGACAGAATGAGGAAGCACAAAGCAGTCAAGTAGAGGTGAGCTCTTTTTTTGCCACTTGCTGTGCCAGCCACATGCACCCCTGTACCCCTCATAGCCATTCTTTGCAAAATTGAAAAAATCAAGGACTTTCTGCTCATGGCCAGGCGGAAGGATGCCAAATCAAGAAAAATAAAGGATAATGGTGAAGTTAAAAGTTCGATGCAGCAGAGACCTAGTATACACCTTGGTCATCACACACAAAGAAGGCAGAGAAACTAAAGCAGCCCCTGCCCTCAGTTTTGGCAGTGAAGGAGCTGAAATGAACCTGGCACGCTGATTTGAATTGTATTAAAATTTTAAAAATTAAAAAAAAAAAATAGAGGTGAAATCAGGGTAGGAGATGAAGTGAGGAGATGCCTTCTGTTCTGTGCTGGAGAAGTTCAGGTAAGTGTGGCATGCTTGAGATTGATAGCCTTAACTATCCCTCCTTTGGCAGAAGTTATTTTGATATAGAACTGCTTGAATGTCCCAAGGGTTTCACCACAGAAACATGCCTAAAAGGGCCAAGGCTGCCATGAGAAATTATGGAGTGGCAGGTACATCCTGGGTATGAGCAAGACTGCTGGAGGGTGTGTGGGTAGATAGTGAAGGCCCTAATTTGGACACAGGTGGACTCCATGTATCCTAAAGCAGCACTGAAGAATCTGGTTATATGTAATGATTTTTTAAAAGGCTAATCTTACTCTGGGAAAAAAAAAATATATCTAGTATTGGCCGAATGAAGAAATGGAGCTTCATGATTAAGAGGACATTTAGAATCCAAGTACAGTAAACTTGTTGTCTTATAGCTATAACAGGAATGCGTGGCTTTGAAAATCAGTATGCAAGTATATATTTAGCATCTGGTAGCTGAATAGCAGTCTCTTGTGACTGAGGATGATTTCCCATGGTTCTTTTTTGTGTTCTGAAATGACTAATGGAGCCATCTGGGATCAGCAGATTTTACTTCCCTGAAGGCTGGAAAAGTCTTATTTGACTTTATAATTCCCCACAATGTCAGGTGCAGTGCCTGACATTCAAGTATTTATTAAAATAAATGAGTGAATATGTGGAAGGTCAGTATTCTGATTTAGCTGCTTTTGTCATTCCCTTTGTATATAGTAGTTTGTTGTAACCTTTTCTTATACTCTTTTTGTGAACCTTCTCAATAAATATTTGACATAGACATTGTATCATTCTCTAGATAGGGAGATTGAGGCTTTAGAGAAGTTAGGTAACTTGTCCAGTATCTCACAGCTAATAAGTGGTAAAGCCAAAATTCAAATCAATTCCATTGGACTCTGAAGACCAGATGCTTTCTAGTATACTATAATTAGAAATAACATAAGAGGCATAGGAGTGGCCTTATGTTTCCTGAGTGTCTCTTTTTCTCTCTTCTTCCCTCCTTAAAAAAAAAGATAAAACTGTAGTCCTGTCCACTCATGCTTTTTCTCTTATGACACAAGAACCCTTACAACCTGAGATAGCAGCACTGTTTTCCAAAGCCTCTGGTGCCACTGACCAGTATTCCTCCTGCCCACTCTGTATCTAGGAAGACAGTGGTCAGTGGAGCACTGCTCCTAGAGTATTCTTTATCTGAGTAGTTAGTTTACTATCATTTCATGATATTTGTATGTCTCACATTTTTAGATTGTTTTCAAATACCTCTGAAGCACTTTTTAAAAAAAAGTTGTGATAAAATATATATAACGTAAAATTTACTATTTTAACCATTTTTAAGGGTACAGTTCAGTGGCATTAAATACATTCACATTGTCATGCAGCTGTCACCACCATCCATCTCTAAAATTTTTTCATCTTTCCACCCGGTTCCCTCAGGTTGTTGGCGAATTTATCTCCTTGAAGCTATAGATTGAGGTCCCCATTTTCTTGTTGGCTATTTGGTCAGGGACCATTTTCAGCTCCTAGAGGCTGTCTGTAGTTCCTTGCCCTACAGCCCTCTCTTGTAGGCCCTCTCATTACATGGCAGCTTAGTTCTTTAATGCCTACAGAGGTGAGTTTCTGACTCTGAAGAAGGGCTTGGCCCCTTTTTAAAAGTCTTCTACCTGCTTAAGTCAGGCCCACCAAAGATAGTCACCATTCTGAATGACCCCAATCAACTGATTTGGTACCTTAAATACCTCTGCAAAAATCCTTTCACTTTTGTCATGACATAATCTCAACATGGGGTGACATCTTGCCATACTTTGTTGGTTAGAAGCAAGTCCAACAGGTCCCACTGACACTCAAGGGAGGGGATTATACAGGATGTGAATATGGCTGGGGAGGATGGGAAGAACATAATAGAGCCTGCCTGCTATAGCTTACTTTATCTGTTTCACAGGGCTTTTTATCAGCAATTGGACATCCTTTTCCCAAAATGATTTTTAATCATGGAAGGAAAAAGAGGACTTGGGACTATCTTGAATTTGAGGAAGAAGAAGAAAAACAGTTAGCAGACTCTATGGCTTCTCTGGCCTATCTGGTATTTGTCCAGGGCATCAGTATTGATCAGCTTCCAATGGTCTTAAGGTAGGAATTAATGTTTGGTTTCTTCATGTAATTCTAAAAGGAGTATCAAACTCAATCTAATTTCCAGTATATGTTTATTAATGTACTAATACATTTTAAATGAAGTATAAACAAAAGCTATTTTTATTAATATTACTGCCTATCATCTATTAAAGCCAGTAGTACTCAAAGAGTGAAAAGGTGTTGGCGGGGAGGGTAGGGTTGAAACAGACATAATCATGGGGACAAGACTCAGAAAGTGTGAAGCCAAACTGTTGGGCTTGGTCTTGAAGCTGTTGGGATCATCTTGGTTTATAAGGGAGGGAACTAGTCAGTTACCTATGGAGTGGTCTAAATTGCCATCTTCTTTTAACTGTATTACTCATGTAATCCTGAGTATTTATATATCCAACCTCAGTCCTTTTTAATCCAGCTCTTTCAAAACACTAAGAGTAGTCCCTAATGAAAACCCTTCAGTGGCTATTTATTGCTTTAAAGTCTAAAAATCTTCACATGAGACAAGCTTATGCATAATCTGGTCCCTGCTTGGTTGTCCTGGTTCACCTTCTACACCTTTTGTCTTGTTTACTATGCTCCAGTAACACAGACCTTTTTTTGGTTTCTTATTCAAATGTGTCATGAACCTTTCTGCTATAGGGCCTTTGTATATGCTTAGACCATCTCTAACCTTAAATATCACTTTATGAGGAAGGTCTTCTCTCATCACCCAACTGTTGTAATTATCTTAACCTTGTCCTCCTTTTTCCATAAAGTTTATCAAAATTATTTTTTAAATAAATATATAATTTTATAATGTAATACCTTTTGGACTTTAATATCCATGATAATAAGGATCACGTGCTTGCTTGTCTTGCAGGCCATAGGTGTATCTCTTTGTGTGCATTTATATATTTATGTATAAATACCTGGGGATATATTTCTATGTAAATACTGCAATAATGGTTACGACTTTCATGTTCACCATGTATTAAACAATATGCAGACAGCTTTGTATGCATTATCTAATCTTTACAATACTATGAAATAGAGCATTCTCATTTTACAGATGAAAATAACAGGCTTAGACAAGTTAGGATACCAGTCAATACCATACAACTTAACTAGTGGGATAGGTAGATTCAAACCATTCTGAGTAGGTGGTGGTGGTATAGTGGTTAGCACAGCTGCCTTCCAGACAGTTCCATCTGACCCTAGAGCCTGTACTCTTCATCATACTACCACCAGAACGACTTAGGTACGTATGTTGGTTTGCTAAGGCTGCCATAATAAAATGCCACAAACTGGATAGTTTTAAAATAACAGAAATTTTTTGTCTCATAGTTCTGGAGGATAGAAGTCCAAGGTCAGGGTGTGGGCAGGATTGGTTCCTTCCGAGAGCTCTGAGGGAGAATCTGTTTCATGCCTCTCCCCTGTTTGCTGGTGGTTTGCTGGCAATCCTTGATGTTTCTTCGCTTGTAGATCTATCACTCCATTCTGCCTTCATGTTCATATGGCATTCTCTCTGTGTATGTCTCTGTCCACATTTCCCTTTATTATAAGGACACCAGTTGTACCAGATTAGGGCTCACACTAATGACTTCACTTTATCTCCAGGGTGGGGAGGTTCTTGTTCATCCCAATTTAAAAAAAATAAATAAGGTGGCCCTATCTCCAAATAACGTCATATGCTGAGGTTCTTTCTAGAGGTTAGGATTCCAATATTTCTTTTTAGAGGGGGGCACAATTCAACCCGTAACAGTGTTTATGTATATAAAATTTCTAAAAATGTACGTGTATGTGATGATATATACATATATATATATGTTGTCTATTTTAGCCCATCGTACCTTTTGCAATTTAATATGGGGCATATTGAAGTCTTTTTGCAAAGGTAAGATCATTTAGATGGCATCTCAGAATTAAATAGTGGTATTAAAGTAGTTCTTGTTAAGAGTGGGGGAGACTACCTTCTCTTTGCCAGACCCTAATTAATTGGTTATTTTATAAAACAGTGATGTAAACGTGAGACAAAAATGAGTCAAAGAGGTTTTACAACAAAAAAATCTCTTTTAAATATTAAAATACTGTCTTCTAAGGTAATTTCCAATCATATGCTTCTGAAGTTTCTTCTCTTATTTTAAAAGTTGGTAGATTAAAACACCTCTCTCCCACTGCAGCCTCCTTAATCTAAGAAGAGGTGGTCAGTAAAAGAAATTTATCCATGTTTTTGCTTCATGGACACAATCTGAACTGCATCGAAAGGAAGGAGGTGCCTTGACCCCACCTTTTTATAACTTAGATTATTAGATTATTGACAGTGATTATATCCAATAACTTTTCTTATTTGAGGCATTAAGAATACAAGTCTTTCTCTTTAAAAAAATTACAAAGTGACAAATATGTATAATTCTTCCAGATAGATATTTAAGAATTTTGCAAAACTCTATACGCTTTGTGTTTTCTTGTAACATGTTTAAATTATCTCTTGAGATCAATCAGGACCTTTCAGTAGTATCCTATAGGAACATTAGTGACAGTTTATCAATCCCATCTCTTCCCAGGTGAAGGAAGATTTGTAACATGGCAAATGTCCAAAGCCTCGGCCTACAAGGCAGGAATTTCCAAGGGTCTCCTGGCACGAGTAGTTATTAACTCTGTAAATTTATTGTATTATGTATGTCTTAATGATTTTACATTCTTTTTAGTCTCTGTTATATTCATACAATGAGAATATGTATTGATTTGAATCTTAAGTTCTATATTCTTAAGATTTCCAAACTATTTAGTCATTAAACAAAAACAACAGTTTTAACTCCTTGCATGGTTAGAATACAAACTTAGGCCTTAGATAAAATTTTTTGCCACAGAGCTTAAATATTTACTTAACAAAGATTATACACCTTTAAAAAAATATTATCATAAATGGAAAGCATTTACTTCTTGTATAAAAAGAATGGGAAAGAGTTTACAGATTAATCAACTGGAATACATAGTATATCATGTATAATTGGTTTCTTAGCACTTGCTGTTGAAGATCTATTGATTTGTTACTATGAAAGAAGCCCTGAGAGGGCAGATTTTGGTCAGATTCAGATGTCAGTAACCAAGTCAAAAGACAGATCAAACATGGATTAAGAATTTTGACTAAGTTCTTCAACAGAATTTTTCCTTAATGATATATATTTTTAAAGTCTTTAAATTTCAATTTTTGCTTTATTTTTCCTAAAATGAAGAATCATTCTAAAGCAGTTTAGAAAACCATGTTGAGGGGCGCCTGGGTGGCTCAGTTGTTAAGTGTCTGCCTTCGGCTCAGGTCATGATCCCAGGGTCCTGGGATCGAGCCCCGCATCTGGCTCCCTGCTCTGCGGGAAGCCTGCTTCTCTCCCTCTCCCACTCCCCCTGCTTGTGTTCCTGCTCTCACTATTTCTCTCTCTGTCAAATAAATAAAATCTTTAAAAAAAAGAAAGCCATGTTGATAAATTTTAATATTCTCTTCCAGAACAGAAGAGTCTGTTTTCTCCAAAGGAGTGGTAAGATTCATTTGCGCCCATTGTAATTTACACACAGCCATTGTCAACAAATACAGCTGTTGATTTCGCTATATATGTATCTCTGCATATATTTTAATCTGTAGGATCTGTTGGAGAATGGTTTATTGAGAATAGAAGACAACGGTCTACTTCACCAGTACTTAGAAATCAAGAGCTTTCTTACTGTACCTCAGGTAAGTAAAATGTGTATTCTAATTTTGACATAGCCCCTTTCCTATTTTGAACTTAGGTAAAGGTCTTTTCAGACTCCTCTCCTACTTTTTCTCCATATCCTTTGAAAACTCTAGTCCCATGTGTCCAGTAAAACTTGCTGTGATGGTGGAAGTGTTCTAGCTCTGATCAGTATGAAGGCCACTAGCCACACTGAGCACTTGAAATGTGGCTAAAGTTGATTAAGGAACTGAATTTTTAATTTAATTTAAATTAATTTAAACTTAAATAGCTATATGTGGCTAATGGCTATCATAGTTGATAGCATAACACTTAGTGGAAAAACATAATTTTCTTCTTTGGCACTTTGTTTCTGTAGGGACCTTGGAAATGAAACTCCTTTACTCATAAACTCAAGTCCTAAGGACTCCATCAAGGGGTGCATGGACTCATTACTAGAAAGACATTTTGTTTTTTCCTCCTGTGATTTGTTTTACTTTGTACTATTTGTTAGTTATAATAGCCAGGTGGGTCTTAAGATGTTGATGTAGAAACATGTTTTTCCACTGTTTAAATAGAAGAACATGGCTGTTGTTACTAAATTAACACTGATTGTTTTTTAATGAATGGATTATATTTTCACATGTCTAATTTCATTTTTTGCCACTCTAGACAAAATTGTAAATTACAATTGACTTCTAAATTTACGCTCTGTAACACCCCTCAGTTTTAATTACAAAATGGATTGAACTTAGTTTCCTTAGATGTAAGAGTGGAATGAAAGGCTCGGGGAGTGGCACCTGGGTGGCTCAATCAGTTAAGCATCTGCCTTTAGCTCAGGTCATGATCTCAGGCTCCTGGGATGGAGCCCTCACATCTTGTTCCCTGCTCAGTGGGGAGTCTGCTTGTCCCTCTCCTGCTGCCCCCCCCCCCGCCCACCCCCAACCCCTGCTCATGTTCCTCTCTCTCTCTCAAATAAAATCTTTAAAAAAAAAAATAAAGAGGCTCAGGGAAAAATTTACTTAATTTTTATATCTCCTACCTTCACTTCTCTGAAATTTTAGTACCCACCATTGATAATATAGTTGTCTATTGTCAGTGTAATCTATTAATATCTGAATTTTTTTTTTTAATTTCCAGGGCTTAGTCAAAGTAATGACACTTTGCCCCATTGAGACATTGGTATGTAAATGTTTGGGGACTAAATAATAATGAATTACAGTGAGAAATTTTAATGAATAGTTCATAATTGATTCTTGAACAACCCAGGGATTAGGGGTGCTAACCTCCAGCACAGTCGAAAAGCCATGTATAACTTTTGACTCCCTAAAAACTTAACTACTAATAGCCTCCTACTGACCAGAAACCTTACTGATAACAAGAGTTGATTAACATATAGTTTGTATGTTATATGTATTATATACTATATGCATGCACTAAAGTAAGCTAGAGAAAAGAAAATGTTAAGAAAATTATAAGAAAAAAATCGTAAGAAAAAAACATTTACAGTATTACACTTTATCAAAAAAATGTGCTCATAAGTGGACCTGCACATTTGAGACTCCTCGTGTTCAAGAGTCAACTATAATCTCCACTTTATGTAACAATATTATTTGTTTTATTTTAGAGGAAAAAGAGTTTAGCTATGCTTCAACTGTATATTAACAAGTTGGATTCACAAGGCAAATATACGTTATTTAGGTAGGTATCAGGAATGGTTGTCAAGTGTGTAATGGATTAAAAACCAAATTAATGCCATTTAATTATTCCAGGTTATAGTATTTAAGTATGTTTTACATGTAAGTCGACTCTACTTGGAAGCCTTATTATAATAAATTTTTTTATCCCTATAGGTAGAGAAGGGTTAGTCAAATATTATGGATACATATTATATGAATAATAGTATTTCAGTTCAACTAATTGAAATATTCTAAAATTAAAAGACTAGAGAGAGATTAAATAAGAGATTGATAAGGCTCCTGCTAGAACTTTACATGTCAATAATCTCCATTATTCACTGTTGAAATTAATTGCTCTGGAGTTATAACTTTGATAGGCTATTCACTGTTAAGTTAATAGTAGAGATTATTAATAGTGCTGTTTAAGGGGAAAAAGATTCTAGCAACTTTCCAAGTTAAAGAGCAGCAGACTTTTGTATAAAGGGCCAAATAGCAAATACACATTTATGTATCACACGGTCTCTGTTGCAACTACTCAACTTTGTCTCTTTAGTGGGGGGTGGATGTGTTCCAATAAAAGAAAACAGGCACCAGGCTGAATTTGGCCTGTTGACCTAGTTTGTTGACATACCTGGTAGTAAATAAAAATGAGTTAAAAATAGATTTGGGCAATGTCAATGTGCCAAGAAGTCTTTTTTGAGGATTGGCCAATACTAGCACCCTTGATCCCATCTTCACTTCTATTGATAAGACTTAGACCAGGTTTATGAAATTTTAATTTGATGCTTAGGTCTTAAACCAGCTTTCCTGTTCTTATCTACCTATATCCCTACCAAGAAATCCCCCTTTCTTCTTAAGCCATTCATACTGAGTTTCCTTTTTTTGTAATTAAGTTAGTCTAACAAGACTAGTCTGCTTTCACAGGGAGTAATTCTGGGAGTTTTTAGGCTATTATATACTAGTCCCCATTTTTGCCATGTCAAGTCATTGCAACTATATGCACAAAAGATTCACATTAGGTTTAATAGAAATTTCTTGTTGGAAAGATCCAGTTAAAATAGAATTTGCCGGGGGCGCCTGGGTGGCTCAGTCGTTAAGTGGCTGCCTTCGGCTCAGGTCATGATCCCAGGGTCCTGGGATCAAGCCCCGCATTGGGCTCCCTGCTCCGCGGGAAGTCTGCTTCTCCCTCTCCGACTCCCCCTGCTTGTGTTCCCTCTCTCGCTGTGTCTCTGTCAAATAAATAAAATCTTAAAAAAAAAAAAAAGAATTTGCCGGTTACAGCAAGAACCCACAAGTGACTTGGTAATTGGTTGACACATTGCTGTCTTCACTGATTGTTGTATTTCTAGAAATAATACATGGCCCATTTGAATTTGTAAAATTTTCATCATCATTTAAGTATAATGCAGTTGAGGATAAGTTCAAATGTATTGTAATTTTGCTTTTAAGGTGCTTATTGAATACAAGTAATCATTCAGGTGTGGAGGCTTTCATTATTCAGAATATCAAAAATCAAATTGATGTGTCATTAAAGGTAAGAGCATAGCTAAGGTGTTGATTATCTTTTTTATTTTGTAGGATATATTCATTCATTTGTGGAATACATTAATGTGGACTTTACCCTATGGACTTCTTCTGTATCTAGTGTTAGGGCATATTTATTCACCATTTCTGTTTTTTAAAAACCTGAATTTTGAAATTTTGTTAACTATATATTTAAATAGTATTAATTCTTTGAGCTGAGAATATGACTTTGTTTTGCTCTATACTTCTGAAATATTAATGGAAACTTAAGTCTACTCTGTTTATGAATAGTCAGTAATTCTATATTGAAAACAGAAAGAATATGTCAATGTTTTCAACTGGCATTTTGTTCCCAGTGTCTACAAAGAGTGTGAAAGAATGGAAATGAAAGTTTAAAAAATATATTTTAAATGTGTAATGTTTATTTTTATAGTATGAAGGTATTAGAAAAACACATGAATTAATCAACTGTTATTTAAAACCTTTCCCAATTTTTATTTTGCTTTTCAGAGAACACATAACAACAAATGGTTTACAGGCCCACAGCTGATCTCACTTCTAGATTTGGTACTCTTTCTCCCAGAGGGTGCCGAAACAGATTTACTCCAAAACTCAGATAGGTAAGGTGACCATTACTAAGGTTCACATAGTAAATTCACAATAAAATGTGGAACCCCCCTGCTTAGCAAACCTGAACAAATAAGATGTATTTTCCTGTTACATTCTGATCTATGGCTAATTCATAAAATTACATAAAGATTTTCATATTTAGGTAATTAGATACTGTGTAAAAACGAAATTAAAAATTCCTTTCCAAAATTATGACCAACAGGATGATTTTATACCTATGATGTGCCCTGCGTTCCAATACACAACTCATAGGGATTTGCAACTATAGCATTTAGTCACTGTAGTGACTAAAAACTAAGAATTTCATATATATAACTTATATAAAAGACATGTGGTTTGGGTTTTATTGTTTCGTTTTCTAGGACAACATGTAATTTTACTTTCAGTCTGCTAGCATGGATGATGAGAAGTGGTTGTAAGCTTATAAAAGGAGTCTTAAAATTCAGGCAGTAAGGGATGTTATTCTCAAGTATTAAAGATAACAAGGCTCCCTCAGGGGAAAAGAATAGTAATTTTCACAATTTTATTTTGTGAACTTGGAGAACAAGAGTGATAATTACTACTCCAAAAGATGTGTTAAGGGGAATAATTTCTAATGGCAAACATAATTGTAAAAATATGCCCTAGGTTTTAACTTATTTTATTCATTGAAATTGCTGATTATATAAAACCGTACTGTAACAAATTATATATTTTTAATTAACAGGATAATGGCTTCATTAAATTTATTGAGATATTTGGTTATCAAAGATAATGAGAAAGACAATCAAGTAAGTGAGTTTTTTTTTTTTTAAGAAACAGTATATTCAAAATGCATGAGCCAATATTATCTTACCCAACAACAAAGGCTAGGAGAAGTACCAGCAGTTATTCTAAAACCTGAAGTTACTCTAATTCCCAGGAGCCCTTACCACCCCACACCCAGCTTCCCTTTCCTTTTCCTATTGAACCTCTGCTATCTTGCTGCAAGCATTGCTTAGCCCTGTCAGGAAGATACGTTGCAGGTCCTGAGTTAACTAAATTTTTGGAGTGTGCATATGTTTGGGTGTCTTGTTCAGTTGCCTCCACCTATAGGTCATGATTTAAGTCTAAGCTGTCTAAAATAAAATCATCTGATAATTTGATAGCCCCTCACCAAATATGACTAATTGAAGCATTTTTTTAGATTTTAGACTTTAGAGTTTATCTAAAAAAAAAAGATACTCAACCGAGTAAGCCACCCAGGCACCCCCTCCCAGTACCTATTTTTGACCTGTTAAGCATGCTGAGAGCTGAACTAGTCAGATGAAAAGCTGAGAAGCAATCAGAAAGGTATATAGGAAAATTTTTTTTTTTTTTTTAAAGATTTTATTTATTTATTTGACAGAGAGACACATAGCGAGAGAGGGAACACAAGCAGGGGGAGCGGGAGAGGGAGAAGCAGGCTTCCCACGGAGCAGGGAGCCCGATGCGGGGCTCGATCCCAGGACCCTGGGATCATGACCTGAGCCGAAGGCAGACGCTTAACGACTGAGCCACCCAGGTGCCCCGGTATATAGGAAAATTAAGAACAGGATCATTCAAATACAAAACAAAGTGATTCATAATTGAATAATAATCCATTTCTTTTCCTACTATTTTGGGTTGCTGTCAGCTGACTCATTCTTTTCAGAAGTCATTCCCCTTTTCACCCTATATTCCTTCACCCTTTTATCTCTCTGCATAAGTTATAGGCATCTTCTCTCACACTTCAGCTTCACAAAACTTTTCTTGAACCTCCATCTCTCTTGGTAAAACCAACTTAGTTTTTATACCTAGTGTTCTGTTTGGTAGGTATCTTTATTTATTTATTTTGCTAGGTATCTTTAAATGTTGTTTTGAATTACAGTAATTTATTCTAATACACAGTCCGTAATAATTTTTATCCCTTACTTTCTGTCCTATCTACTCATATACTTTCCCATCTGCCCGCTTACCTATTTTTGTCCTAAATTGATATTGTAATATGTTGAATGAAAGCAGGGTCAAGGGAAACCATGGGAGATTGTAAAGGCCACAAGTATCAGGAATTTTTAAAAACTGAATTATATAATGTATGCAGATTTGCTTTTAGGAAAAAAGATATAAGTATCTGGCATATATATACACATACATATAATTCCATATAATCCATGTTTTGGGTTTTCATTTATTGAAACATATGCCTTGTGTATTATTTCCTTCTTTTATTTCTTCATTATCATGGTTGACTGTATCTTTTGCGAGGTCCCAGTCTGTTCTGGCAATAAATTTCACTGTTTTTAGAACTGCATAGTCTTTTTTTGAGATAGGCTACAGTGCATTTTGAATTATATAGGTAAGCTTTAGAACTGAAAAAACTTTTGTTACTACATAAGTGATTCTACTTGGGAAAAATTAAAAGCAAACATTTGTGAAAACTTCACATTTTTATTTTTATCCTTATAACTATTTTTTTAATTCTTAAGTTACTTTTTCTAGACATTGAAGATAAATCTTAAAATGATTTTCTTTGTAGTATTTTTTAAGTATCTAGTAACCTTATTATAAGAGAAAATATTCTTACTTCCATAGCTTTTACACTCCTACATGCTTCTAAAATTATTACAGTTCATCATATGAAAGATTTGTGGAATTATGCTGAACAGAGTGCACAACAGATTTTCTGTAACCTAATTTTTCCACGATTTTATTGCCTTAAAATCTTTAAAAACAAAAACAAGGGGCGCCTGAGTGGATCAGTCAATTAAGCATCTGCCTTCAGCTCAGGTCATGATCTCGAAGTCTTAGGACTAAACCCCACGTCCGGCTCCCTGCTCAGGGGGGCGTCTGCTTCTCCCTTTGCCTGCTGCCCTCCCTCCCCTGCCCGTGCTCTCTCTCTCAAATAAATAAAATATTTAGTAGCCATATCTGAATATTTAAAATGTGAATCAAAAAAATTTAATTAAAAATTCAGTTTCTCATTGGCATTGGATGGGGCCATTTTAGATCATTGTATCTTAACATACAGTCCTAATCAAAATCACCTGGGTATTTGTTCCTTTATGCATATAAATGTAAATTCTTGGGTTTAGCCCTAAATCTACTCAGTCACCAAGTAAAGCAGAGAAATCTACATTTTTAATTAGCACATTGAAGTTTGAGAACCTTTATATAATTATGAATTATGAATAATATCAATTTTATGAGATGTTTGTATACCTGATAAAAGATATTAACTATTTAAAACTGAATAATCAAAAGTTGATTACAAAACAGGTTTCAACTGGTCAACTTCTAGTTAAGGATAATTGGGTTCCTAAGTTTCCTTTTTTTTTACCTAAGATATTTTCTTTGTACAAAGAGTACCTGGGTGGCTCAGTCGTTAAGCATCTGTCTTCGGCTCAGGTCATGATCCCAGGGCCTTGGGATCGAGCCCCACATCGGGCTCCCCGCTCTGCGGGAAGCCTGCTTCTCCCTCTCCCACTCCCCCTGCTTGTGTTCCCTCTCTCGCTGTGTCTCTGTCAAATAAATAAAATCTTTAAAAAAAAAAAAAAGTACCTGGAAACTTAATTCTTCTACTCAGTTTTTTCTTTCCTCTTCTGTCTCCTCTCTCTTTCCATTTCTCCTTCTTTCTCCCCTACCTCCAGCCCCTCCCCTCCCATTTCCCTTTCTTCCTAATAAAATTAAGACTTTATGACTCTCCTTTAAGTACTATAGAAGGACATGCTCTTGGAATAAAAACTTATAATATGGATGACAGAATAAACCTAAGCTATCTTAGGCAGGTAAAATCTCTGTCTACATTGATCACCAGAAAGTTCATTAACAACTTTGTGTTAGAAATGTTTCCATCGGGGCGCCTGGGTGGCTCAGTTGGTTAAGTGTCTGCCTTTTTGGCTCAGGTCGTGATCTCAGGGTCCTGGGATCAAGCCCCACACTGAGCTCCCTGCTCAGCGAGGAGTCTGCTTCTCCCTCTCCCTCTCGCTTTTGCTCTCTCAAAAAATAAGATCTTTTAAAAAAAATGTTTCTATCAATAGGGAAGGGAGGGAATCCTCTAGAACAAGATCTGTGACAAGGATATCAATTGAAAGGTCATGAGTTAAAGGAATATATAATGTAGTCATTGTAGCGATGGTTTTTACAGGAAAAGAACTGTCTCATCATTAAGGATTATTCTCAAATAATTTTCTCATGAATAAAACTTGTGAGTTACAGATCTCAAAAATCAGGAGCTGTCCAAATGGTGTATTAATGAGTACACTGTCCAAAGTACATTTTTGTTTGTATTGGTATTCACATAAAATAACTAGATGTAATAATGAACGTATTTATTAAATAGGAAACTATCTTGGAAGGCAAGGATTAGATTTTATTTTTGTTTCTCCAACTCTCAACGTGTGTTTAATAATAGTAGGCAATCAAGAAATGTTGAACCAAATAACTAATTCTTTCATTAATTCTTCTGAACAGACTGGATTATGGACAGAACTTGGAAAGATTGAGAATAATTTCTTAAAGCCACTCCATACAGGACTTAATATGTCAAAAGCACATTATGAAGCAGAAATTAAAAATAGCCAAGAAAATAGCCAAGGTTGGTAATGTGCAATTTCATTTTTGGTTAGGTCTAAAAATTAGTCAAATTTTAGAACTGTCAGTTATATTCAAAATAAAGAACTTTTTCATCTCATACTTGTTTATTTTCTAACATGGAACCATGACAGCTCAAGTCATTTTATTTATAATTAAAATGATTTTTAGCAGATCTGTAAGCCAGTTAACCCTGAAATTGGCTTAACAAAGATTTAAACCAAATTGAAGCATATTCTGGTTTAAAACCAGATTAAAATCAAATTCTGATTAAGAATATAATTGTATTACAAGTATTTCTGTTTGGATATTACACTAACTTGGGTATGGCTCTGTCCATCCTCACCCTCAAGTAAATCTGTACAAATTATGAAAAAGAATCTTAGATCCAGAATTAATTACTTGTTAAAGTCAGCAAGCAATTCTATAATATAATCTTCTGCTCTTTTCTGTATAGCTATGGAGTATTTCTTACAGGCATTACTAGAAATTTTTTTTTTTAGTGTAATGGGTATAATAATGAAAGTAGCTTATAAATTACTGAAATCTGAGATATGTTTTAATGGTTAAATGTGACACTTTTTTTTTCTTCTCTTACAGAAGTCCAGAAGTCTAAAGATCTTTGTTCTGTTACTGTAGGTGGAGAAGAGATCCCTAATATGCCTCCTGAAATGCAGCTTAAGGTAGATCTGAAATTTTCCTAAGCTATATCCAGCTGAAGACTTTTGTTTTTTTGCTTTAACAGCAACATTAATATAACACTAATTTCCCTTGGCACTGCAGGTCCTACATTCAGCTCTTTTCACATTTGATTTGATTGAAAGTGTTCTGGCTCGAGTAGAAGAACTCATTGAAATAAAAACAAAGTCTACTCCTGAAGAAAATATTGGGATAAAGTGAAACCTCCATTTCCTAAATAAAAACTAGTAAAATACTGTATTTTCCATTATGATTATTTAATACCCTTATAAAAACTTTTCTGTAAGACACTGCTAGAAAAATAAAGGTAGCCTTTCTCATACTGGTTTCTGTGATGACACATTATGGATCAGTAGTATTCTTTGGTTTTAAAAAGATAGTTTACATGGTAAATAATGCCCAAATATGTATTCTAAATTCTGTTGAAAATCCAATACAAACTAATAATTTTGTATTATAATCTCATAAAATGTAGTTGTATTGCCCTCATTCATACAGTTGTAGTGAATTTATAAATACATTTTACACTTTATGTTCCAATTAGATGCTTTGTTACACTTCAGAATTCCTGGTGTCAAATAGGATATCACACCACTGTAAAAGTATACAGGAGAGGTTTTCAATTACGCCAGTTGGCTGCTTCTCTTAATTTCCCTTTTTTTTTTTTTTTTTTAAAGATTTTATTTATTCATTCGAGACACACAGATACAGAGAGAGAGAGGGAGAGAGCGAGCACGAGCAGGGGGAGAGGCAGAGGGAGAAGCAGGCTCCCTGCTGAGCCAGGAGCCAGACGTGGGCTCGATCCCAGGACTCTGGGATCATGACCCAAGCCGAAGGCAGATGCTTAACCATCTGAGCCAACCAGGCACCCCTTAATTTCTCTTTCTTTCCCTACCTCAGGAGGAGTCTAGGGGGCAGAGTCCATCACCACCTCTCTAGCAGCACTTATAATATGAAAGCATCTGCAGACATTAATTTTAGAAATACTGGCAGACCTTGTGGAAAAGCTAAAAAGTGTATGTGCTGTGTTTTTATTTTGTAGTAAATATTTTCCATCCAACTTAATTTGTATCACTAAGGAACTGCATCTGAGTTTTATAATATATGTACCAGTTTTTTCTAAACATTATTAAATGGATTATCAACAAAACTGAAAATCATTTTTGATCATATACATTTTATTATTTTAAATTTTTAAAAAATCTTTAAATATATATTTGAACATTATAATTTAACTGGTAATTACTTTAACATTCTTGCAAAAGAACTTTTGTAATTGATACTCTAATTTGGATTAAATGAATCACTACTCAGTTTTAACTTTTGAAGTGTCTTCCAAACAGGACTTTGCTCAATGATGTAAGCCTCAGTTGTTATCATTCTATAGCAAATGCTGTCTGTGTATGGTTTGGAGGCAGTCTGTAAGAAGTTACAAACATGCAACATTATTTACAGAAATAGTTACAAAAATAACTAATTTTTACAGGGTCATATAAAAAACTTTCACTTATTCAACAGGTATCAAATCACCTTCTTTGTGCTAAATACTAGGTATGAGTTAATTATGAGTAACAGAAAAATGCTTGGTCTTTGTCTTTAAGGAATTTCCAACAAGCCAAAAGTAGAATACTTTAAGAACCGCTTTAATATGGAGATCTGTTCCAAGTATAAGAAAGAGTAAGAAACATCTAACTCTGCCTAGGGCACACTTCACAGGGGAGGACAAGCATGAAAACCAAGTGGACAACTTGTGAAGATCATCCTATAAAATAGTATGTTTGCACTTTGACAGTTCTTGTCTACAACCTGATCAATAATTGTACATTAGAACTTGAAGGAAGATTTAAGAAACCAGTAGGGCCAACACAACGTATATATGCCAAATGCTCTTGGCCTAAAGTTAGTCATTCTTGTAGTGGCTACTGGAAGTAAACTGAGAAGATGATAGGCTGAGTTCAGGCTTCAAAGAGCTGCATACTGAAAGAGCAACTTCTGAGGGGAACAGAAGCAGAGTATTTTAAGAGGGTGTGCATTTTGAAGTCAAGACCTTAAAATCTATGAGTGCTATGTATGCGTCATTTTCCTAGGTGACTCACCTTAGCTATAGTGCACATAAGATTAATAGCATTTACTGTGTTGTGTACTGGAAGTATCCGTAAATTACTACCCAGGAATCTGAAAAATAATTCATAAATAGATCATATAACTTATACAGACATCTGTTAAGCGGAAAGGAGACAGAAACCTCTTATTGTTTGTCATGTATTTATTTATGCCCTGCCCTATTCCACAGAGGTATGATACGGCTTTATACCCAGAATTTAATAGACTAAAAAGTGTTCACTTTTGTTTTGGTCTTGCACAAAAATCTCAGAAATCAGCATGAACTCTGAAACTTGTCACCCTGATTCTTGGAGTAGCCATTAGGCCTGCATTTTATTAAATATGACAAGTTAACATTACAATGTTTATCTTTTGGCAAAACATAACTCAACTGCTTAAAAGGATTAAGAACTAAAGTAAACACATGTGATTTAAGAAAAGTCTGTAGTACTATTCTTCCATACCTCTGCTGAATCCTGAACATCAGTTTCCATTCCTCAGGCCCATGGAGGGCAGCAGACAGAACCAAAAAACTCTTTTGGTGAATATTAATAAACTTCTCAATTTTGGCTAGAAATATTTCTTCAGCTGATAGAAAGCATTCTTTAACATCCATCAATAAAAATGCAAGTCCTAGAAAAGGTAAGAATATAAAACATCACTTTGTTGTAATAATGAAAATTATTTGTAAACTCAGTAGAATCAACAAAAATAGCTATAATACAGCTCTAAGTGTCCAGGATGCAAACCTGTAAGAAACAGAATTTACTGTAACAAATTTTTTTTTTTTATACATTTTATTTATTTGAGAGAGAGAGACCCATGAGAGAGGGAACACAAGCAGGGGGAGTGGGAGAGGGAGAAGGAGGCCTCCTCCGGAGCAGGGAGCTCAATGTGGGGCTCAATCCCAGCACCCTAGGATCAGGACCTGAGCCGAAGGCTGACACTTAATGACTGAGCCACCCAGGCGCCCCTAACAAAATTCTTTTTTTTTTTTAAAGATTTATTTATTTATTTGAGAGAGCGAGAAAGTACATGAGAGGGGGGAGGGTTAGAGGGAGAAGCAGGCTCCCCGCCGAGCAGGGAGCCCGATGCGGAACTCGATCCAGGGACTCCAGGATCATGACCTGAGCCGAAGGCAGTCGCTCAACCAACTGAGCCACCCAGGCGCCCCCTAACAAAATTCTTATACTACAAAATGATTTAGCTAATTCTTTAAAATGCTCTATATAAAAGGATAACTTATTCTAGAGGAAAAAACTTTTTTGGTCAGTAACCATTTTCAAACCAAGGCACTGTACACAATGAAAGTAATGCCTAATTTTAGTTAAAAGTCGTTTTTTGTGTGTGTTATAATGACTTTTTTAAAAGCTGGAAATCAAAGATAATCTTAAGCCTTCAACTATTTCTTGGAGAAACCTTTGTAGAGAACATTAACTATTATTTTTTTTTTTTAAAGATTTTATTTCTTTATTTGACAGAGAGAGACACAGCTAGAGAGGGAACACAAGCAGGGGGAGTGGGAGAGGGAGAAGCAGGCTCCCGGCTGAGCAGGGAGTCCGATGCGAGGCTCGATCCCAGGACCCTGGGATCATGACCTGAGCCAAAGGCAGACGCTTTACGACTGAGCCACCCAGGCGCCCCAGAGAACATTAACTATTATTAAAACAGTGAGCAGATAATCTAGGATTTTTTTTTTTAAGATTTTGTCAGAGAGAGTACAAGTAGAGGGAATGGCAGGCAGAGGGAGAAGGAGACTCCCTACTGAGCAAGGAGCCCGATGTGGACTCCATCCCAGGTCCCTGGGATCATGACCTGAGCCGAAAGCAGACGCTTAATTGACTGAGCCACCCAGGTGTCCTGTAATCTAGGACTTTTGAAACAGTATCAGGCCTGTAAAAATAGTCCTGAAGGGAAATTTGATCCAATTATAGCTCTTTAAAAGAGAAGACAATCTGAGGAAAGTGATTATATGATTATATGCTAATTGAATGAACTTGCACAATTTACATAAACCTTCCTGAACCTAAGTTCTCCCATCTATAAGAATGTAATAATTCTTTCATAGGTTTGTTAAGAGGATTAAATAAGATACTGTATATAAAGTGGCCAAGGGACACAGGAGGTATTCAAAAACATTTCACTTCTCCCTAGAGGGCTCTATTCAACCAGAAAGGATGAGTTTGAAGTTGGACCACTTTCCGCCTGGAGTTTTATTTCTAGGAGCTTTTGAAAGCTGCCTGTCTTCCAAAACCTCTGCTAGAATTACCAGTCTATCTGCAACCCTCCTGGTAAAATCCTTTACCTCCACCTCTTTTATCATTTTGGTCATTTCCCTACCGCAGACCTATGCTCTGTGCTGCTCCCTTCCCATCCACCTTAGGCTTCTCATATCCTAATCTAATTCCTTCCTATATTTTGCCCATGACAGTTGTACAGTTTTATGATTTGAGGAAATTTTGTCTCTATTTGGCTCTTTTCTTTTAGTTAGTATTTGTTTCCGTTATATTCAGCAAACTCTTGTACAAAATCCTGAAAAAACATTCTCCTATATTGTTTTTATATATGGCTTTTGACCAGTGTTGTGATGTTGGCCTCTTTAATACTGGTAACGCATTAAGTACTGACTGTTGGAGAGATGGCTTTGTTCTATTTGCATGCATCTTAGTTCCAAAGCATGTCGTTTTTACTATCCTCTACCAGATTCCATAGGTTCAGCTTTAGTTCAACAATAATTTTTGTCTGTTTAAAGAGGAAGCGGCGGGGGGGTGGGGAGGGGGAGAATCTTAAGCAGGCTCCATGCCCAGCACAGAGCCCAGTGCAGTGCTTGATCTCACAAGCCTGAGATCACGACCTGAACCGAAAACAAGAGTCGGATGCTTAACTGACTGAGACACCCAGGTGCCCCCAATTATAATCTAAACAGAAATGCACGTTGTAGTTGGCCACGGTGCACTACTTTTGTAGCAGTAATAAAAGTTTTATACATTTACTTCTCCCAAAAGATAATACCTTAAGCTTCTTACCTGGTTATTGAACTACCACTATTAGAATTTATACTCACGTATTTTATAAGAAACTTAAATCAAGACAGTTAACAAATATACCGTACCAGAAAGAGAAAATATAATTGATCCATTTTCCACGGAATCTGAATACCGAATCTTGTGGCTTCGATTTTCTAGGGCAGTTGCAACTTCACAACTCTAAAAAAATTTTTTTCAGAAACACAAACTTAAGACATGCTTTTAGAATGAATGATTTTTTATTAAAGCTAAGGAAAAAATTAAGTTTAATAGCTCTTTTATAACCACTTAAATACCTGTTCATCAAAGGAGACAGTAAATGTTCCCCCTGGTGAAAAAAAAAACACTTTAAAAAAAGCAAAAATATTTAGTTCTACTGAAACACACAGTGTTTGGAAATGAGTTGCGCACTACTTATTTAGGGACAGAAACTAAGGACAGTATTAAAGAACTATAAGAAACAGAGCAAATGCAAACTTCGTTAAAAAACAACTGGGGGGCGCCTGGGTGGCTCAGTCGTTGGGCGTCTGCCTTCGGCTCAGGTCATGATCCCAGGGTCCTGGGATCGAGCCCTGCGCAGGGAGCCTGCTTCTCCCTCTCCCTGCTTGTGTTCCCTCTCTCGCTGGTCTCTCTCTGTCAAATAAATAAATAAAATCTTAAAAAAAAAAAAAAAACAACTGGGAGACAGATTCTGACATGCATTAATGTAAATTGGAAGGTGGGTGGCAGTGAGTTTCTTAGATGGTTCACAATAACATGAAGTGCCAGACATACAGAATACCACAAGGAGACAACCAATTCTCCAATTCATTTGTGTACCTTACAGTTATTTTTATACTTTTTTTTTTAATTTTAAGATTTTATTTGTCAGAGAGAGCACAAACGGGGGAGTAGCTGGCAGAGGGAGAAGCAGACTCTCCACTGAGCAAGGAGCCCAATGCAGGACTCAATCCCAGGACCCTGGGATCACGATGTGAGCCAAAGGCGGACACTTAACCGATTGAGCCACCCAGGTGTCCCTACTTTTATACTTATTAAAAATATATAATATTTATTTATTTATTTTAGAGAGAGAGCACATGGGGTGGAGAGGGGGGTGGCCAGAGGGAGAGGGAGAGAATCTCAGACTCCCTGCTGAGCATGGGGCTCAGTCTGACATGGGGCTCGATCTCACAACCCTGAGATCATGACCTGAGCCAAAACCAAGAGTCAGACTCCTGACTGAGCCACTCAGGCACCACTTTTACTTTACTTTTAAAATGTTCTAAGCCTTAGACAAGTCAGAAAACATGTATAAACACAGCAACAGGGTTTCTACTTGACCATTTTAAAAATCATCTCATTTCCTACTCTATCCATCCAAGTAATTACTTAGATCATTTTATCCAAGCCACTAAGATATAAACGGTTGATAGTGTTTCCTGATTGGTTACAACTCAAGCTGGTTGTTCTCCAAGTAGACAAAAATCCTTTAGGTATGTTAATTTTACATTTTGCTTTAGAACATGTATATTTTAAGTATACAGGCTGGAATTATATATAAAATATATGCTTCCTTTCTGTCCTAAAGAGAGTATTTTGTGCCAAACAGACCCTGACCTAGAGTACGACTATGGCTCTTCCCATGAATTTCTTCTGCGGTTTTAAAATTATACATTGATTCCAGCAATGACAGACTAAGTAATTTAGGCCAAACCTCCTGCTGAGGCAACGAGAAAACCTGGACAATTTTTAAAATCTGCGTGAATGCATCAGAGAACTAGCAGGATAGTGAAAAAGGATAAGGCCAAAATCTACACAGAAATTCAGAGATATGAGACCAACATTTAGGCCACCTTTTCCCTAAGGGCATTTGCCAATTCAGAAAGAGATGAGAGGCTGAACACAGCTTCTGACAAAAGTAGGACAGCTCTCACAGGGGCTATAGCCTACCTTCAAAGCCTTTTAATCCCTGAAATTGTCTTTAGGTGATACTGTATTACTACAAGCACCTTGCAGAAGCACTCCCTAGAGTAACCTTTCTCAATCAGGTTTCCTTATAATGAACTACAAAGAAAATTATTTGAGTGACTATTTTTTCAATTCTCACATAACTAGTGCCATTCTCGTTGTAGTTCATTTATTACATACAACAGATGCTTTAAGGCTTAGATTGCCAGATTTAGCAAATAAAAATAAATACCCAGTTGAATCTAAGTTTCAGATAAACAACATAATTTTTTAGTGTAAGTATTTCCCATGCAATATTTGGGATGTACTTTTACCAATTTCATTGTTTACCTAAAACCCAAATGTTGTAACTGAATGTCCTGTATTTTATGTGGCAACCCTTAGGGCTTTGGGGATTTAATTCTCTTGTAAAATTAAGACTTTTTAGAGGAACAGAACACTATTCTAGGCCTCAAGTTATTTCTACAATTTTTCAAATACAAATTCCAACACACGATAAAAAATAATCAGAGACAAAATTACTTGAAGGAGAACTATAAGAAACAACAGGCAATAGACTCAGGGGATGTTACATATAGTGAACTTACATAGATACATGCCTTAAAACAGTGATGTTTACTATGTTCAAGGAGATGAAAGACAAGATTGAGAATTTTGGCAAAAAAAATCTGTAAAAGGATATAACATGTCAAAGAGTCAAAAAGCTTCATAAAATATGAGTGAACCTTTAAAGTGGAAAGGAGTTTAGTAAGCAGACAAGGAAGAAGACAAATGTGAGAAGAGCAAGGACAGAAAGAGTAAAGGCAAAGGCATTCAGATGCAAAAGTATGATTCTTATATGGTAAGTGTGTAAGGTGTACACAAGTCAGTTAATTTGGAGATGGTATTAGGAATAACTGCTGGCATATCCTAAGGATCCATGTATGCCATGTTAATGAATTTCAATCATATTCTATCAGTAGCTACACCTGTGTTGAGTATATAGTAATGTAAAGGCTTGTCAAATCACTATGCTATACAACTGGAAACTAATGTAATATCGTGTGTCAACTATACTTCAATTAAAAATAATAATAAATTTAGGGCGCCTGGATGGCTCGGTTGGTTAAGTGACTGCCTTCGGCTCAGGTCATGATCCTGGACTTCCGGGATCAAGTCCCACATCAGGCTCCCTGCTCAGCAGGGAGTCTGCTTCTCCCTCTGACCTTCCTCCCTCTCATGCTCTCTCTCTCTCATTCTCTGTCTCGCAAATAAATAAAATCTTAAAAAAAAAAAATAATAATAATAATAAATTTAAAAAAATCATACTCCAGTGCCTCTGCTCAGGCAGGGCCCTCTGCCTAGAATGACTTTTTTTTTCTCCAAGATTTTATTTATTTGACAGAGAGAGACACAGCGAGAGAGGGAACACAAGCAGGGGGAGTGGGAGAGGGAGAAGCAGGCTTCCCACCAAGCAGGAAGCCCGATGTAGGGCTCGATCCCAGGACCCTGGGATCATGACCTGAGCCGAAGGCAGACGCTTAACGACTGAGCCACCCAGGCGCCCCTAGAATGACCTCTTGACCCCCACCTCACCCCCAACTGCTAGAAATTTTTCCCAACTTTCAATGCCAACTAAAAGAATAATAAAAATAATAAAAGAAAATAATAAAGATAAATACAGAAAGTACTGAATTAAGAAAAAAACAGCCAAATTCAAGAGTAAATTTTTCGGGGGTGGCGGAAGTGTTTGATAACTGGAGGAAAGGAGGTGGGATTCTGAGGAATCAATCCGGTGGGGAGAGAAGCTGGCAGTTCCCACAAAAAGGAGCATTGCTGCTGCCACAGAATGTTCTGTGGATGTACTGAGCAAACAAGTACTGAGGTTTAAGTGTGTGTAAGTGAACGGGGTAGAGAAGTGTCAGGAAAGTTCACTGACTCAGCAATTGACTGCTGAGTTCGCACTCAATTGCTGGGAAGACGGTCACTGAAAGTTGGGAAAAATTTCTAGCAGTTGGGGGTGAGGTGGGGGTCAAGAGGTCATTCTAGGCAGAGGCCCTGCCTGAGCACAGGCACTAGAGCGGTAAAAGAAGTCTTCAGTAGTACCCATTTTGTTCACAGCACCTAGCACAGTTCCCAGAACAGAATGTGTGTTAATGGATATTTGTTTACTTGAATCCAAGTGTCCTTTGGGGGAGTCACCGAAGGTATCTAGTTAAGAAGGTGTATCTAAACCATGCTTTAGAGAAACTGAATTGTCTGTGATGTACATGAGATAAACTGAAAGGAGAGCAATGAAGATGATGAGTTGGAAGGCTGTTTTAAGGAGCCAGCCACATCAGAAGTGATAAAAACCTACTGAGGAGTGACTGCTAATGGGTACAGAGTTTTTTGGGGGAGGTGATGAAAATGTTCTCATAACTGATTTTGATGACAGTTGAACACCGTGTGAATATGCTTTTAAGCCATTTAAGTGTATATTTTAAATAGGTAAGTTGTATGGTATGTGAGTTTTCTCTCAAGCTGTGAAAAAAAAAGTGCTGAAAACCTGAACTGATATGAGGGTGGGTGAGGGTGGAAATGATCTGGAGTTAGTGCTCTCATGCCCTATCAACCTGTCAACTGCTGATCCAGTAAGAAAAGGGGTGGAGGGAGGAGGGTGGGGAGGCATGGCTGGCTCAGTCCTTGGAGCATGAGACTCTTGATCTCCAGGTTGTGAGTTCTATTCCCTCATTGGGTATGGAGATTACTTAAAAATAAAATCTTTAAAATAAAATAAAAATCTTCAAAATTAAATTAAAAATAAAATCTAAAGGGGTGCCTGGGTGGTTCAGTTAAGTGTCTGACTCTTGATTTCAGCTCAGTCTTGATCTCAGGGTTGTGAGTTCAAACCCCATGTTGGGCTCCACGCTGGATGTGGAGCCTACTTTAAAAATTTAAAGGGGCACCTGCTGGGGTGCCTGGGTGTTCAGTTGGTTAAGTGTCTGCCTTCTACTTGGGTCATGACCTCAGGGTCCTAGGATGGAGCCCCGCATCGGGCTCCCAGGGAGCCCAATTCCCCCTCTCCCTCTGCCCTTCCTCCTGCTCATGCACTAAGAAAAACTAAAATCTTTAAAAATAATGATAATAAATAAATGAATAAAGGGGCATAGTTGGTTAAAGCATCTGACTCTTGGTTTCAGCTGTGGTCAGGATCTTAGGGTCATGGCCTCGAGCCCAGAGTCTGTCTCCATGCTCAGTAGACTCTGCCTAGGATTCTCTTCCTCTCTCTCTGCCCCTCCCCCCTGCACTCACATGCACACTCTCTCCCAAATTAAATAAATAAATCTTTTTAAAAATACAAAATGAAAATTTATTTTTTTTATTTTAGATTTTATTTTTTTAAGATTTTATTTATTTGCAAGAGAGAGAATGAGAGAGAGAGAGCATGAGAGGGAGGAGGGTCAGAGGGAGAAGCAGACTCCCTGCTGAGCAGTGAGCCCGATGTGGGACTCGATCCCGGGACTCCAGGATCATGACCTGAGCCGAAGGCAGTCGCCTAACCAACTGAGCCACCCAGGTGCCCTGAAAATTTTTTTTAAAAGTTAATTTTTCAAAATAACCAGGAGCTAAGACTAAATTTTCCAAAGCATGTTTCATGAACTATTAGTCCCATGAAGTATTAAAAGATGTTCCTTGTATTCAAATAATATTGGGAAACACTGAATATTATTTTGTCTCCTTTTGAGGATTTACCACGCATTTAAGCATATGAAAGGCTCTTAAGAATAGTGCAGTAAAAAAAACTTGTATAAATTTGTTTATATAAGCATTCCAAATATAATCCAATACTTCTTCCTACAAATTTAATACCTATTAATATTCTGTAAAACTAGTATTCTGTCTACCAAATCTACTCATAAAAAAGGAAATATAAATAAAAACAGAAGTGGGAAAGGGTACTCAATAACTGAGAGAGTTTATCAGAAAATTTAAAAGAATGTCAGTATGAAAATTTTAATCACAGAAATGGCAATCTCATAAATTTCAACTTAGTAAGTTTACCACCTCTATGACTTAAGTAAATTTTTTAAAAATATATAATTTATAAAAATAGACTCATAACATAGTATAAATCACTATTTTTCTACAGTTCATAAAAAATTATCAGCACAGAAAATTTAATAGAAAAGCTTTTACCTTAAAGAACAAATAATTTCCATACTATATAACTTCACAGATATAAACAAAAGGAATGAAAAAAAAGTATGGAAAAGGAAACCCCCTCTTGCCTACAAAAATAGCACAGAAAGAGAAAACCACAGCCTAATCATTAGTAAATAAGGATTCAAAAATAAAATATTAGAAAACCAAATTTTAAGAGACTATGAAAGAAAAACCCATAACGATCAACTAGTTTAATCAAGAAATGCAAAGATTAGTCACTTAAGTTCTTCTCGACAACAAAAAATAATGCACTTGAAACTGAACACCTATTTTTCTTTAAAGATTTTATTTATTTATTTGAGAGAGAGAAAGAGAGAGCACATGAAGGGGGAGGGTCAGAGGGAGAAGCAGACTCCCTGCTTAGCGGGGAGCCTGACGTGGGACTCAATCCTGGGACTCCAGGATCATGACCTGAGCCAACGAAGGCAGACGCTTAACTGACTGAGCCACCCTAGAGCCCCTGTACACCTATTTCTGATGAAGAGAAAACCTTTATAAAAATTTTTTTTTTTTTTAAAGATTTTATTTATTTGACAGAGAGAGACAGCGAGAGCAGGAACACAAGCAGGGGGAGTGGGAGAGGGAGAAGCAGGCTTCCCGAGGAGCAGGGAGCCCGATGTGGGACTCGATCCCGGGACCCCAGGATCATGACCTGAGCCGAAGGCAGACGCCTAACGACTGAGCCACCCAGGTGCCCGAAAACCTTTATAAATTAAGCTTAGATGAATATTAACACAACAAATATTTTATAGCAACAGGTACATCATATGTAATAAAACACTGGAAGTATTCCCATTAAAATCAGAAACACTATTTTAGATGCTCTGGTTACAGCAAAAGGCCATGAGATATAGCTGTCAGAAATTCTAATCACAAATTATGACTGCCTCCCTTGAAAATCCAATAGAATCAACTGATAATGTATCATGAAAATTCAGTGAAGTGATTAAAAATATATTACCACAAACTCAAAAGTTGCTACTTATAGATTGAAAACATGGGGAAACAATATTCCATAACAGCAACAAAAATATCAACTATCTACAGTACTTAAAATGAAATAGGAACAATATGAAGAAAATTTTTTAAATCATATCTGAGAAAAATACTTGAAAAAAAAAACAAAGATACATCTTGAATCGATTTAACTGTGTAACTAACATGAAAATAAATGTGGGAATTACAGCTACAGAAAAAGTATAGGTGTTATACACATTTGATATAATTAATAAATTATAAATATCTAATATAATTGGTATTTGATCATTGATATAATTAATAAAAGTCCTGAAGAGAAAAGAGAATTAGTAATGTTCTATTTGTTGACCTGATTGGCTACATGGTATTCTTTTTACAATAACTCCATTAAATGGTTCATATATACTTTTGTGTACTTTTCTCTATGTATCTTTCATAAGTTGAAAAAAGTCAAACGAAACAGAACAAAAAACCAAAAAACCTTCCAATGGATGAGTTTAATAGGAGTAGAGAGAAATACTGACAGGGAAGACAGAACGGATGAAATTACCTAGATTGCAACCTAAAGACAGAAAAAGTGAAAGAGAGGTCAAAATGCATAGAGAACATTGTGAGAAGATCTAACATACATCTAATGGGAGTTCAGACAGGAAGGAGCAAGGGAATAAAGGAGATGATGAATAAGAACTTGATAATAACAACAATTCAAAGATTCATGAAACCTCAAAAAAAAAAAAAAGAAAAAGAAAATCTATACCTTAAAACTACAGAATGCCAGGGGCACCTGGGTGGCTCAGTCATTAAGCTACTGCCTTCAGCTCAGGTCATGATCCCAGAGTCCTGGGATCAAGCCCTGCATCGGGCTCCCTGCTCCGCGGAAAGCCTGCTTCTCCCTCTCCCACTTCCCCTGCTTGTGTTCCCTCTCGCGCTGTGTCTCTCTCTGTCAAATAAATAAATAAAATCTTTAAAAAAAAAAACTAGAGAATGCCAAAATCTGAAAGGCAGTCAAAGAGGAGAGACAGGTAATCTTCAAAGAAGTGACAAACTGACTGCTAGCTTATCAACAGCAACAATGAAAGTCAGAATCTAGTGAAATGAGTTCCTCAACATGCTGTAAGAAAGTATCTGTAAATCTAGCGAAAATATCTTTCACTTTGGAGCAACTGGAATTTTCATACATTGCTGATGGGAATATAAAACCATAATCCCCACATTTATTTTTATTTTAGTTACACAGTTAAATAGATTCAGTGCTCATTTGTACTGAACCTGAGAAGAGTTGTGCAATTTCTTATAAAAATAAACATATGACCCCTATGACCCAGCAATTCCATTACTAGGTATTTACAAGTGAAATGAAACCATGTAAACATACAGACCTATACTGAGGTTAAGAGCAGCTTTAATTCATAACAGCCAAAAACTGGAAACCCAAATGTCCATCTATTGGTGAACAGATAAATAAATTGGGGTAGTATACTCATACACTAAACTACTACCCAGCAATAAAAGGGTACAAATTGTTATATGCAATAACATGAAAGCAAGGCACAAAGAGTACCAACTATATTATTCCACTTATATGACGTTCTAGAACAGGCAAAACTAATTATAGTGATAAATATCAGATCAATAGTTGCTTCAGGCAAGGAGTGAGAAAAGAAATGACTACAAATGACTACATGAAGGAATTTTCTGGACTGATACATACGTTCTATATTTTGATTAGGGTGGTGGTTACACAGGTATACACATTTGTCAAAACTCATCAAACTGTACATTTAGAATGTGTGCATTTTATTGTATGTAAGTTATACGTCAATTAAATTGCCCTTTAAAATATCTTTCAAGATCAAGGGGAAAATAGAAATATTTTGATATTAACAAAAACTGAGAATAAGTTTTTACCTCTAGAAGATACTCATTGAGGTAACTTCTAAATTACATTCTTCAGATAAAAAGAAAGTGATTTAAATTGGGATGTCTGAACCAAAAGAAGGAAAGGACAGCAAAAACAGTAGCAAAGACATGAGTATATAAACAAATGCTAACTTTAGAAAAGTTAAAAATAGAATTAAACTAAATATAAAAACAGGATGTAACACAGAAAGGGATGACTGGAATTAAAGTGTTCTAAGATTCTTTTGTCCCTTAAGAGGAAAATAAAGGTAATTATTCACTGTGGATTTTGTGGAGATAAGTATGCATGTTAAAATTTCTAGGGAAACTACTAAAATAGTAGAAATAGAGCATATAATAAGGAAGGGAAGAAAGAAGTAGAAATAGAGCATATAATAAGGAAAGGAAGAAAGGAGAGGGACACAGAGAGAGGGAAGAGGGAGGGAGAGGGGCAGAGAAAGAGAGAGAGAAACCAATCAATACAAAAAGTGACAAGGAGATAAAAAAGAAACAAATAGGACAAAGCAAGACGGTTAAACATAATAAATGAATTATGAAGTAGTTGTTCTTGGCAAATTAGCATGGGTTGCTGGCTCCCTCTCTCAAAATCAGTCTGAAAAAGACACAGAATTAAGAGAAAAACAGGAATTCCAGAAACCTAACAAATAGAAGCACAAAAAAAACAGTGAGACTTAAGGCTGTCTTAAAACTGGTTTGTGTTATGGAGCTAGATGGCGAAAGCCACTGGGGCAAAGTGCAGCCTGAGGTAGCAGTGGGAGGATAGAATGGATTAAAAAATCTTATTTTTAGTCTTATTCTTGCCTCTCTCATCTTTACTGTGGAACAGTCATTTCTTGCCCCTCCCCTCTAGACGTCAGCTAGTGTCCATAGATAAATACCAGCGCAATGGAGAAATCCTGTTGGCTGAGGAGCTAAAAATGGTTGTGGACTGACCAACTGCCTTCATGGATTCAACTTTCCATCCCTTCCCCACCCAAACTGTATGGAGACAGCCTCCCTCTAACTCCACTAAGGTACACAGATCAGTTTCTGTGGTTAATTTCTTTGAAAACAAGTAATATACATGTGCGCGTTACTGCTTCTCAAATCCTTTAACATCTCTATTAGAACAGGCTTATAGAGGAACATAAGAACTTTAAAAAATTTCCAATCTTCAAATATTTAGAGAAGTAGGATGTTGAAAATGGATGCAGTAAAGTTTAGAATTTATCTTTAAAATACATTTAGTTTGGGGCGCCTGGGTGGCTTAGTCGTTAAGCGTCTGCCTTCGGCTCAGGTCATGATCCCAGGGTCCTGAGATGGAGCCCCACATCAGGCTCCCTGCTCCGCGGGAAGCCTGCTTCTCCCTCTCCCACTCCCCCTGCTTGTGTTTCCTCTCTCGCTGTGTCTCTCTGTCAAATAAATAAATAAAATCTTTAAAAAAATAAATAAATAAAAATAAACAAATAAATAAAATACATTTAGTTTATGTTCTTCCAGATCCATATAACTTTGGATAATCAAGCTAAGAATCTCTTAAAATACTGTTCTATTGCTTTTAATTTTTAAATTAAAGATCAATGGCCCAAATGCCTCTTTACCTTAAGAGATGAGCTAATAATAATAGTGGTTGTCCATTTTATTTTTTCTTTTCTGCCATTTTCAGCCATCTGTCTGTGTCTGGATCAACCCAGCTTCTTCTAATGGTGCCACAATCTGATAAAAAGAAACAGCAAACAGGACAATGTAGAAACGTCTAGTGAGTGAAAATAAAGACAGAAATGAAACTAGGTTAATGGAGACACTCTAATGAATATTTGAAAGTTAAAATTTGAAACTGAAAAATATCTGTCTTGTTATACATTAAGCTTATTCAATACCATGCTTCCGATTGCAATACTATGCTTCCTACTGTTAAAAAGGAGACAGAACACCCAAAATGGAGTCATTTGTGCTAAACCCCACATCAGTAAACCAAAACTTAATATCTAACCTAACTACATTTTCAACCCCTTTGAATGTATGTAACCTTTAACCAGTCAACACCAAATTACCTGGTCAGCACTAGTGAAATAAATAATCCACCCAATAAATCCCTTCCTTTCCCCTCAGGAAGGCGATCTTGCCTGAAACAATGCATTCTTTGCAAATAATTTCTTTTTTCCACCTGCCTTTAAAAACCCCCTTTTCTACAGTTTGGTGGAGCTCCTTTCCCTTGCTAATTGGGATGTTGCCCAATTCCTGATTCACTGAATGAAGCCAATCTGATTTTTAAATTTACTCGGTTGAATTTTTGTTATTTAACTCTATTCAATTACTAAAAGCAATGGTTCCCATTTCAGGGCACTAACTTCATGAAAGAAGACTTGTGTCAAGAACTGTGAAAGGCCTATGGTTTTACTGTATTTGCAAGCTAAAAAAAAAGTTAGCCTGCCACAGTTTAATGGATTTAACAAAAGACATAAGACTCTTGGATCAGAGGACAAAGAATGTTTTTTTTTTACTTGTTTTTTTACTCACAGCAAGAGAAGTAACCTCATTCTCTCTCTTTTTTAAAGATTTATTGTTTTAGAGGAGAGAGAACACAGGTGGAGGGGAACAAGGAGAGAGAATCTCAAGCGGACTCCCCAGTGAGTGCAGAGCCCAAAGTGGGGCTCAATCTCACAACCCTGAGGTCATGACCCGAGCCAAAATCAAGAGTCAAATGCTTGAATGACTGAGCCACCCAGGCACCCCAGGATCCTCATTCGCTTGCAGCAATTCCCCAAATCCAATTCCCACACAGTTATGGGGAAAAGGCTAGGTAATATCAGCAGAAACAGTGAGGTGTATTATAGGAAAGGAACCCTGAGCTTAGGAATCCCTAATTTTTATAATGGGCTGCAACCAAACCTGCCCTGTGCTCTAGAGGAAAATACTATCTCTAACCTACAAAACTATTCACTACACATCCTTGAAAAGATAGTTGAGGGGTGGGGCCAGTATATGTGTATTTCTGTTGGTGCTGTTAATGCCTGTCTAGGGACGATACTTTTAAGAACTGCTGCACTAAAGGAAGGAAGAGTTTTCTGGGCGAGAACAACACAAAGTACTGTACACATTGGCAAACACCAAGTACTGTACACACTGGCAACCAGATAATAAAAGAAAATGATATAAGAAAATTTCAAAAACATCAGTGTGCTAAAGTTTAAAGTACAGGGGCGCCTGGGTGGCTCAGTCGTTAAGCATCTGCCCTCAGCTCAGGTCATGATCCCAGAGTCCTGGGATCGAGCCCTGTGTCGGGCTCTCTGCTCAGCGGAAAGCCTGCTTCTCCCTCTCCCACTCCCCCTGCTTGTGTTCCCTTTCTCGCTGTGTGTCTCTCTGTCAAATAAATAAATGAAATCTTAAAAAAAAAAAAAAAAAAGTTTAAAGTACAGTTGTCTGAGGTGGGTGGGAGAAAAGGTAAAAATTAATTACTGTAAATCTAGTAGCATTCAAATGAGTATCACTGTGGTCTAAAGTTGGCACTTTTCTGATTATTATGGACACTGACACTCTTAAGCCATGTTTCCATTTCTGTCAAATGGGTATGTCTTTTGTCCATTTTTCTATTAGATTTTCCTTTTCTTTTTCTCATTTGTAGAATTTCCTTATATATTCTAGACATTAATTTTTGTCAACTATTTGTATTTTCTCCCAGTTTAGACTTGCCTTTTCCCCTTCTTTATATGATACACAACTTAAAATTTTCAATATTGTCAAATTTACCAATGTTTTCATTTATTCTCAGTGCTTTTTATTTAAGAAATCCTCTCTACCCAGAAGTCACAGATATTCTCTTTCATTGTCTTCTAAATTTTTAGTTTGCTCTTTCACATTTAAGTCTTTAATTCATCTAGAATTTTGTATAGAGTCTGAAGTAGGGATCCAATTTCATTTTCTAAAAATATGGCTACCTAGTTGTCCCAACACTATTTAGTAGTCTTTTCTTCCCCTCATTATTTGCAATGCAATGTCACCTTAGTGACACATTGTTTTTACATATTCATAGGTCTGCTTCTGGGTTCTATATTCTATTCCATTGTTCAGTTTAATTATTCCCAAGTCAATGTCATGCTGTTTTTAATTTTTATAGTTTTATAAAAACTCTTGATTTCTATATGGGAAGTCTCGATATCTTACTCTTCTTTTTCAGTAGTGCTATATGTGTTCTTGGGTCTTTTTTCTTCCCTCTAAATTTTATTTTATTTTTTTAAAAGACTTTATTTATTTAGAGAAAGATCACGAGTTGGGGGAGGGACAGAGGACAGAGAGCATCTCAAGCAGAGCCTGACATGGGGCTCGATCTCATGACCTGGGGTCAAAACACTTAACCGACTGAGCCACCCAGGCTCACCACCCCCCAAAAATTTTAAAATCATCATGTCAGTTGCTTTAAAACTGTTAGAGGATCTTTAAAATTAGAAGTGCATTTACCTATAAAACAATTTGGAAAAAACTAAATTCTTTATGAAATTGAGTCTTTCCATTTATGAATATGGTATATCTTTCCATATATTTAGGACTTATACTCGAGTGTTTTCATTTAATATCTGTCATAAACTATTTCCTTATGTATTTTTAGGAAATATGTAAAGGCTATGTAATTTCTGTTGTATGGATTTGCCACCCTTTATTTGACCCTTATGCAGGAAAGGAAAATAATTTTCCTTTTACTCTTATGAGTTCTTGGCTGAGATCCCCTATAATGAAAGACAGATTAACAAGAGAAAAACAAACCATTTTATTAACATGTATACCTGACATATACATGGAAGATAACCAGAAAAAAAAGGAGTTAATTCCTTGAGAGAGCCTAAGCCACCACCTTAAATACCATCTTCAGATAAAGACAAAAGAAAGATGTTATGGGAGAGGCCAGTGTTGGGAAGGTACCAGTAAAAACACAGTAAACAAGAGTAAGGTTTGTTATGCAGATTTAAGTCAGTGCCATCTTTAAGTCTCTTGTGATTTAGAGTCACCCTTCTCTTCCTGATAGAGAGAGGAAGATACTTAAAAATGGAGGCTTTCTTCAAAAGTGTGAATGTACCTTACAAAAGGGTAACTCCTATTCTGCTTCAGAGCTTCTCCTATGTATTTCTTAAAATAATCAGCTCAAAATAATCCTTATGTCAAATAGGCATATTCTGCTACCCTTCAATTATCTCTGGTAATTTACAATGGACATATGATGTGGTCCCAAACTTTTCCAATTATAAATAATTTGCAATAACATGGAGTTATCTTGCAAAACCACAAATATCATA
Source organism: Neomonachus schauinslandi (assembly GCF_002201575.2). Classification (NCBI taxonomy): domain Eukaryota; kingdom Metazoa; phylum Chordata; class Mammalia; order Carnivora; family Phocidae; genus Neomonachus; species Neomonachus schauinslandi. Next base: position 76,170,760 of record NC_058406.1, on the reverse strand, counting down.
TTCCTCCCCAATTAAAATCCTTTAACGATTCACCATGGCCTACTCAAGGTGTACAAATTCTTCCTTTTCAGGCTCATGTCCTACCATTCCTTAACGTAACACATGTGCTCTAGCTATTCTGAAGAACCTATATTCCTAAACAAGAAATGCTTTTTCACACCTCATCTCTATATATTCTGAATAAAATTCCCCTCACTTTCTTGTCAATTCCTAGTTATTTTTTAAAATTAGCAGTTTGTGTGTTACTTCCTCTAAAAAACTCTCCCTGTTCTCCATAGGTAATCAGGACTTCCCTCTTCTGTGGACCTATAGTAGCCCAAGCATATCTGTTAAATTATTCATTAATATAGTTAAATTTGTTTACGTAGTTGTATTCTCAGTGAAGAGACTTCTCACTGGAGGCTCCTCAAGGAGAGGAACCATGTTTTATTCATCTTTGTATTCCCAATGCCTAGGACAGTGCCTGGCACTTTTGCTAAATATAAACAATAGTCCAGAAGTCAGAAGCAAAATAAAGGTTATTGCAAGCTGGGAACAAATAAGGTAAGTCCTGGATGACTGCCATTAACAGTGGAAGGGTTTTGCCATGTGTCTTTATATGTTAGAAATACGTGGTGCAGAGATGGATTAAGCTAGCTTAAAAGGCACCATCCTCACAATGTCAGTCTTTCTTCCCAGTAAACAAGGCAGGGTTTGCTGAGTTTACCTGGTGAGACTCTGAGTATTCTGGGATCAGATTCTTAGGAATAGACTGAAGTCACATGAACTCCTCTCCTGGGTCATACCTACCCTCTCACTGTATCTGACATGCAGCTGGCAAAGGCATCAACAAGAGCTCAGCATCTCTATCATGAACTCTAGTTCTCTGTATCAGGTTGATCAAAGGGCAGGGGGGTAAAAGAATGTGGGGGGATTTTATAAGTAAATATATGTGGCAGGTGTGTAGATGAACCAATCACTTTCACCATAAGAAGTAAGGAAGCCAAAGTATTCTACCATGATCTAGCTGATGATCTGTTGGGTGATGGGCGGTGACAAATAAATGTGGATATGTTAGGCAATAAACAATGCTTTCAAAAACTATGCTATGAATACAGGTCTGTGGTTAGTGTACAAGTGGCAAAGTAACCTGTGGAGGCAGAAGAATTCTTAAATTCTTAAGTGGTAATGAATAAACTTAGATTCTACAGAGGCTGTGTTCTTGGTGAGAGCTTTTCCTATTACCAAAATCTCATGATGATCAGAGTCCCTTGAATAAACAGAATGATATGTAGTCAGAAGTGAATTAAATGGCTTTCTGGGTCTTTACCCTGAGCACATGTCATAGTTCATAATAAATATACAAATAGAATTACATGCTTACAAAACATCTTGTTGAAGAAACATTTTGAAGAGGATGTACTGACCTGACTTGGTGGCAAAATGGCAAGAAGCAAATGGCCACTGGGAAAGTAGGTACCTGGTACTCCATATATGATACTTCAGAATCATCCCTGAAGAACTCTGGAAATAGTTGCCAAATGCTTATTCTTGCCTAAAAGAAGGCCAATTAGATGCAAAGTTGTTTTAAACTATAAGAAGTATATGGGGTTGAGTTCCATGAGTTGCAGCAGTCTAGTCAGGAATAAAAGAGAAAAAAACCCTGCATGCATAGTTAAATGTATAAAAATAAATTTCCAAACACATTTAAAAGAAAAAAAAAATAAAAGAGAAAGATGCAATTCAAAAGCCAGGGGGATCAAATATAAAGACTAATTCTAGAAAGAGAATGAAGGTTCCTATCACTGAGTTTAGTTTAGTGTCTGGTGAAAGGTAAAGAAGCAAAAATATCTTAGCAACAAGAAAAACTGTATTAGAATATTGGTGGTGTATCGGGGGTGGGGGAGGGGTAGAACTGCAAAAGACAAAATGGGTGCTTATGGCTTTTATGATTCAGTGAGGATGTGGAGTTTATGTGGAATCTATGCCAAATATAAGGCATACATTCAGACCTTTTGGTAGAAGATCCATAGTACAGTAGAAAAAATACAATGGGAGTTAGACCAGGGTTCTAGTCTTAATACTGTAATCACTCAATGTCTTTAAGCCTATTTTCACACATATAATTACATACAATGAGACGAATAATACTGGCTTGCCAATACCTCAGAGTCATTCAGAAAATCAAATGACATAATACAAATATGTTATTATCATCATTATATACTTTAGTCAATCCTTTCAACCAAAACAAAACAATAAACTATTTTCACAAGACTTTTGGTACTTTTTTCAAACGTTCCAACACAAATAATCCCTCAGTTACATTTTTCTCCCTAGAGATCCCTTCCCATTCCTGCAGATAAAAATATAAACTGGGTATTTCTCTGATTCATTAGCTGTCATCCTGGGACTTCCCAGCATCTCTCTCCTGTGTTAGAGCCATGTTTCCCTTTCCTTGACTTATTCTTTTGTTTCACTGAAGCATTCTTTAGTAGTTCCCTTAAAAAGAGTATGCACGGCAAATAAATAATATAAAGACATAGATGTATTTTGAGCCCTTGCATGTCTGAAAACCTTTATCCTATTTGATTGATATTTATAAATATATGTATATGTGTATGTGTGTATTTATATATGTTTGTGCCTATATATCCTATTAGATATGTTTTCTTTCAGAACTTTATAAATATTACTCTGTTTTCTAGACAACCAGTGTAGCTGTGGACATATCATGTTGATTCCTATTCCTACTGTGTAAGTGACTTATTTTTCATTTGTTTTCTCCAGAAGCTTTTTTGGTACCTTAATGTTTAGCGTCTTTCCTAATCTCTAGTGTTCTGAAATTTCTCAACAATGTGTCTTTGGGTAGATCTTTTTACCAGCATTGTACTAAGTACTCAGCAAGACCTTTTAATCTGGATACTCATGTTCTTCAATTCTAGAAAACTATTTTGTAATACTTATTTAATATTCCCAATATTCTTTTTTTTTTTTTTTTTTTTTAACTGCTTTTAGCTGGTTTTTATTTTTATTAGTTTTTTTTTTTTTTTTTTTTTTTTTCTTTTTTTTGGGGGGGGGGGTCATTTTCCAGGTGATTTTTCCTAACTAGCTCCAAAGGTTTTTTCTTAACCTTTTTTTTTTTACTGGTTGTCCTAGAGTGTACAATATACATTTACATCCAATCCAAGTTTATTTTCAAATAACAGTATACCACTTCATTAATAGTACAAGTATCTTACAACAAAAAATATTCCTAAGTCCTCCATCCTATCCCTTATGTCATTGCTGTCATTCTTTTCACTTTTACACAAGCTATAACCATCAAATACATTGTTGTTACTATTATCTTGAACAAGCTTTTATCTGTTAGATGAATGAGGAATAAGAGAAATACGTTTTTTACTTTCACTTATTCCTTCTCTATTGTTCTCCCTTTCTTCACATAGATCTGAGTTTCTGACACTATCATTTCCCTTCTCTCAAGAAATTTTTTTTACGTTGTACAATGTGTTTTTATTTTAATTTTTTAAGGTTTTGTGCATATTCCAGTTAGTTAACATATCGTTAACTAACATATAACTCTCAAGAAATTCTTAACGTTTCTTATAAAACAGATCAACTGGCAACCAATCTTTCAATTTCTGCTTATCTGAGAAAATCTTTATTTCTCTTTCACTTTGAAGGAGGACACAGCAAGACAGAGAATTCCAGGTCAGTGGTTTTATTCTCTCAGTATTTTACTCCACTCTCTTGCTTGCATGGTTTACATGCAATTACATCCAAGATCAGGGTGCCATCCCAGATGGGTTCTGGTGAGAACTTTCGTCCTAGTTTGCAGAGTTGGCCACCTTTTTACTGTGTCCTCACATGGCACAGAGAGTGATAGCACCAGCAAGCTCTGGTGTAATGTAATTTGTATCTTTGCTCCTCTTATAGATAAGGTGGTTTCTATCAAGATATTTTATCTTTGATTTTCTGTAGTTTGAGTATGATATGTCCAGGTGGGGTTTGGTTTTTTGGGGGTTTTGTTGTTGTTGTTGTTTTGGCAATTATCATCCTTGGTGTTCCCTGAGATTCCTGGATCTGTGGTTTGGTGTCTGGCATTAATTTGGGGAAATGGAAATTCTTAGTCACTGCTTCAAGTATTTCTTCTGTTCTTTTCTCTTTCTTCTCTTTTTGGTATTCACATTACACATAAGTTACACTTCTTGTAATTGTTCCACAGTCCTTGGATATTTTGCTCAGTTTTTTTCAGTATTTTTTTCTCTTTGCGTTTCACTTTTGGAAGTTTCTATTAGCATATCCTCAAGCTCAGAAATTCTTTCCTCAACTGTGTCAATTCTATTAATGAGTCCATCAGATGCATTCTTCCTTTCTGTTACACTCTTTTATTTCCAACACTTCTTTTTTTATTCTTTCTTACTATTTCCATCTCTCTGCTTACACTACCCATCTGTTCTTGTTATATTGTCTACTTTTTCCATTACAGCCTCCCACATATCAGTTACAGTTGTTTAAAATTCCTAGTCTGATAATTCCAACATCCCTGCTATATCTGGACCTCTGGTGCTGTCTCCTCAAATTATGTTTTCTCCCTTTTAGTATGCCTTATAGTTTTTTGTTGAAAGCCTAACATGACCTACTTGGTAAAAGAAACTCTGGTACACAGGCCTTTGATGACATGGTGGTAAGGTCTAAGGGGAGGAGAAGGATTCTACAGTCCTATTATTAGGTCTCAGTCTTTTCAGGAGCCTGCAATGCTGAGCTGTGAATTTCACCAGTGTTTCTCAGATTTTTCCCCTGCTTAAGTGGGATGGGATGCCTCCAGGCGGCTAAAGCTGGGTATTTCCCTTGGCCCATGTTGATTAGTCTATGATAAAATACCAACAGGGTTAGGTTCTGGTAAAATTTTTTAATTTTTTTTTTTTTTTTTGGGAGAAAGAGAGTCTTAAGCAGGCTCCACGCCCAGTGCAGGGCCCAAGGCAGGGCTTGATCTCACAACCCTGAGATCACGACCTAATCCGAAATCAAGAATCAGATGTTTAACCAACTGAACCACCCAGATGCCCCATCTTGAGGACAGAATTTTTAAGACAGGATGCTCTCACATATTTCAAAAAAAATTTTTTTTCCCCCCTGCCAGAATCACAAAGGAATTTTTCTTCAATATTCACTGTGAGAACCTGGTAGAGCTCCCAGAGGTGGAACTCATGAAAGTGTGGGGGCCTGCTATGGACTGAATGATGTTCCACCAAAATCATATAATGAAGCCCCAATCCCCCATGTGATGGTATTTCAAAATGGGTCCTTTGGGAGATAATCAGGATTCGATGAGGTGAGGTCAAGAGAGTGCGGCCCTCATGATGGGATCAGTGCCCTTAAAAGAAGAGATGCTACAGCAAAAAGGTGGCCCACTGTCTGCAAGCTAGGAAGAAAGTTCTCGCCAGAAACCACCCAGGATGGCACCCTCATCTTGGGACTTCCAGCCTCCAGAACTATGAGAAAATAAATGGCCGTTGTATAAGCCACCCAGTCCACGGGATTTTGCTTTGGCAGTTCACACTAAGACAGGGCCCCCTAATTAGTGGGTCCCCCTACTTATTGACACAGTGCCTCCAGCAATTCTTCAATTACACTTTAGGTTTTCCCATCCCATCCCAGTACTGGTACCTGCAGAGGTTTCTGCTTATTGGTTTCTGCTCCATAAGTGATTCTTCGTATCAATCCCTCTGTCTCCACAATTTTGGGTGCAGAGGTTTGCCACGTGACCTCACTTCTCTGACAGATTTGAGTTGTTGATTTTTCAGTTTGTTCAGCTTTTTACTTGTTAGGATGGAATTACTAATTCCATTACATGCTAGACTAGAAACCAGAAGCCGAGAGTTTTATTTTTAAAATTTTAAACTACCACATATGTATATTTTTTGTTACTAGGAGCACTTTCTTATTCTCTGATCATTCTTCTTCATGGCATCTCTTTGTTTTATGAATTCAATATCTCTCATCTCTCTGAGGTAACTAATTACATTTTTTTAAAGTTTTCTTCCGTTGTCCACATTGCCTCAGTTTTCTACAGAACTCTTTTTTCATTTAATCTAGTTTTCATGTTGGAAGGTTTCCTCAAATGTCTAGTGATCCTTAATTGTCTTTTCTTACTTATGTATTTGTTAATAAAAAATACTTACGTATTTGATATTATAGGGACTATGGACACAACAGTGAACAAAACAAATCTCCACCCTCATGAAGCTTCCATTCTAGTGAGATGATTCCAAAAAAAAGACAAATATGGGTGATGAGAGAGTGATAGAAGGTAGCAATGTGTGCCATGAAGAAAAATAAATTACAGTACATGGGGAATAAGTGCTGGAGGCTATTGTTATGTAATGTTGGATCGTTACAGAAGACATCTCTTATAAGGTAAGAGATGTGCCCGGTATTCCCAAATCCATCTTCCCAGATGAATGTCTCCAGAAACAAACCTCCAGCCTTCTCCATCGGAGAGCTGTAGGGTGAATTTCCCTGAATGTTCAGAATAGAGAAGAGAACCCAAGGAAGTTCTAACAGATTTGCATATGAACTTTGAACAATCTTTTCTCCTTCCACACTCTGCTCTTGATGTGCACCAATACCTGATGCTTCCAAGTACAGTACTCAGCCTCTTGTCCATGAGGCAAAACTCCTCTCTTCTCATTAATTTCTCCCTCTGTAGGCACTTGGATAACTTTCTTTTATAACCAAATTGATTACCATTCCTCTCTGTCTTCCAGTTTCCTCATACTCATTTAAATTTCTCACTTGCTATTTTACTCCTTCTTTGTGTTTGTTAATTAAAAAAAAATCTTTACTATCATTTCAAATGTTTGGAGAAGAAAAGATAAACAGATGGGGTCAATCTGCTATTTTAGACAAGAAGCCTGTGGTATTTTGATTAATTCCTTTTTAATTTCCATTGCCATCACTTATATATACCATCCTTATTCTAAACTCTTCCAAAATTCTCTCAGGTTTCTCACTAAAATACTCCCTCTTATCTCTGCAAATGCAAACTTCTTATCTCAATCTACAAAACCTTCTCAGACAAATATTATCCCACAATTACCTTTCCCTAAATAATATCATTAGAAGACTTCCCTTTACTTGTTTGCGATATGAATTCACCTCCTTACTATATTCCCTTAACACTTAGCACAGTGGTGTTTACTAAGTAGCTGGTCAATGAATTATGTTCCTATAACATTAGTGATAAGATATGCTGACAATATTAACAGTAGGCTTCTAGTAACAAAAGAAATTATTTTGGTTGTAAGCAACAACTCATACATTTAACTTCTAAGATCCCTCAGTAGGAGAATCCATTTTATAGTGCCAAGTAGAAGTAGTAATCTGAAATAATAAGATGCGTATTATAATCCCAAGAGAAAGCACTAAGAAAATAACTAAAAAAGAGTAAAAGAAAAATCAACAGAGAAATTAAAGTGGTAAACTAAAAAATATTCTTATATTACAAAAATGGTAGTAAAAAAGTAACAGGAACAACAACAAAGACATATAAAGAACAAATAACAAAATGGTAGATTTAATGATGGTGATGGTTGTACAGCATAGTGAATATGCTAAAAATCACTGAGTTTAAAATTCACTCCAATTCACTTTAAAAATTCATTTTAATTCACTTTAAAATGGTTATTTTGGTCTTATGTGGATTATATCTCTTAAAAAAAACTTAAATAGCAGGCATAAATCCAGCCATATTAAATAATTACATTAAATGTGAACAGATAAAATGTTCCAGCCAAAGCAAAATCCACTACATGCTGTCTTAGTTTCAAAGATATAAACAGAATGAAAATCATAAAATAGAAAAAAGATACACCATGCAAACAGTAACCATGAGAGAGCTGGAGTGACTATATTAATAAAAAACAAAATAGACATTAAGAAACATCACTAGAGACAAGGAGAAATGCTTTACAATGATATAAGACTCAATATGTTAGGGATATATAACAACTAAAATGTATTTCCATCTAACAGAGACCCAAAATACATGAAACAACAGTCATATAAAGTATGTCCTCTAACCACAATAGAATTAAATTAGAAATCAATATAAATAAAAACAAATGCCTTCATATAAAGAAATTAAACACACACAAGAAATAAATGAGTCAAAAAACTAATCACAATGGAAATTAGACAATATTTTGAATGAATGAAAATAAAAATAAAATATATCAAAATTTATGGGATATAGCTAAAGCAGTATTAGAGGGAAATTTATAACTTTAAAAGACTAAATTTATAACTTTAAAAGACTAAATTTAAAAAGGTCTCAAATTAGCACCACTGAGAATCAATGAGTAATCAAATTACTCCATTTAAAAAAACTAGAAAAATTAAACCCAAAGCAATTAGAAAGATTAAAGCAGAAATCAGTAAAACAGAATACAGAAAAACAACAGAGAAAATTAATGAAATAAAAAGTTGGGCCTTTGAAAAGATCAACAAAACTGACATTGAGCTAAACAGAGAGAAACAGAGAGAAGGAGGGAGGGGATATAAACTACCAAATCTGGAATGTAAGAAGGAGTATCACTGCCAACCTTTCAGAAGTTAAGATTATAAAGAAATACTATAAACAACTTTGTGTCAACAGATTTGATGACCTATATAAAATGGACACTTTCCTAATAAGACAAAAATTACCATTAATGAAAAAATAGAAATAAGAGAAATCTAAATACAGGCATACCACAGAGAAAGTGTGAATTTGATTCTGGACCCACCACAATAAAACAAATATCACAATAACGTAAGTTAAATGAATTTTTTGGCTTCCTGGTGCATATAAAAGTTATATATACTATATTGTATAGTCTGCTAGATGCACAGTAGCATTATATCTAAAAAAATACCAATGTACCTACCTTACTTTAAAAATACTTTCTTGCTAAAAATGCTAACCATAATCTGAGCTTTCAGTGAGTTGTAATCTTTTTACGGTAGGAGGGTCTTGCCTCCATGGTGATGGCTGTTGACAAAGGGTGACTGAATGGATAAAAATACAAGACCCATCTATAATGCTGCCTACAAGAGACTCACTTCAGACCTAAAGACAGACTGAGACCATACAGACCATACAGACTGAGAGTAAAGGGATGGAAAAACATATGCAATCAAAAGCAAAAACAAAACAAAACAAAAACCCAGACTTTAAAATGAAGACTGTAACAAGAGACAAACAAAAGCATTACGTACTGATAAAGGAATCAGTCCAATAGGAGAATATAATTATAAATATCTAGGCACCCAATACAATAACACCTAAATACATAAAGCAAATATTAACAGACATATAGGGAGAAACTGGCAGTAATACAATAATAGGGGACTTTAACACCCTACTTACGTCAATGGATAGATCAACCAGACACAAAATCAACAAAGAAACAGTGACTCTGAACAACAAATTAAACCAATGGACCTAACAGATATATACAGAATATGTCATCCCAAAACAGCAGAATATCAAGTTGAATCAGTAATCAAAAAATTCCCAGTGAACAAAAGTCTGGGACTAGAGAGCTTCACAGATTAATTCCACCAAACATTTTAAAAAGAGTTAACAATATTTGTTCTTCTAGTCCATAAGCATGGAATGTTTTTCCATTTCTTTGTGTTGTCTTTAATTTCTTTCATCGGTGTTTTATAGTTTTCAGAGTACAGGTCTTTCACCTCCTTGGTTAGTTTTATTCCTAGGTATCTTATTATTTTTGGTGTAATTGTAAATGGGATTGTTTTCTTAATTTCTTTCTACTGCTTCATTATTGGTGTATAGAAATGCAGGATTTCAGGGGTGCCTGGGTGGCTCAGTTTGTTAAGCAACTGCCTTCGGCTCGGGTCATGATCCTAGAGTCCCGGGATCAAGTCCCGCATCAGGCTCCCTGCTCAGATGGTAACATCTTTTACAATAAATAGTATGCAACAGAAGGGTTCGAATTATCAAACAGAGTTCTCCTACATTTTTGTAAGAAGCAACTATTTTTCATTTTCTTAAAGCACAGAAATCACCAAGGTGAGGATATATTGATAGTAAGTTTCTATGCACATGGAGAGAAAAAGAGGGCAGCACTAAAGTGAGTTCTTAAAGGAAGAAAGGAAGCCCCAGGAAGCCTTTCTGGACTGAGAATTGAGACAAACTCGGAAGAGCACAATGTTTATCTGGCTTGGCAATCTACCCAGCATGGCTTTGGGAGGTACAGATACTGGGATTCTCAAATATTAAATCAAAACCTAGAATAAATGGGACCAAGAGTTTTCAGATTTTTAAAAGACTAAAGTATGTGGTATTAAAGGTTATTCTTTAAAAGACTGTGTAGTCATCTTCAGAGCAATATAACAATAATTAAGAGCAAAATTCTATGGTTGGAGTACCTAGATTCAAATCCTGGTCCCTTCATCTACTAGTTATATGCACTTGGGCAAGTCATTTTTACCTCTCTAAACTTCAGCTGTCTTGTTTGTAAAATGCAAGTAACAGTCCTACTTTCATAACACTTCTGTGAGGATTAAATCACATCATGAAGTAGCAATATGGTGTACTGTTTAATAAGTGTGTGGCCTCTAGACAGGCTCCCTGATTTGAATCCTTGGTTCTGCTATCTACTAGTTGTAAATTATTTGATCTTGAGCAAATCACTTAACTTCTCCATACTGCAGTTCCTCATCTGTAAAATGTGGATAATGGGAGTGCCTGGGTGGCTCAGTCTGTTAAGCATCCAACTCTTGATTTCAGCTCAGGTCATGATCTCGGGGTCCTTGGATTGAGTTCCATGTGGGGCTCTGCACACCCAGCAGGGAGCTGCTTAAGGATTCTCTCTCCTCCCTCTCTCTCTGCCCCTCCCCCCACTCATGCTCTGTGTGTCTCTCTCTCAATAAATAAATCTTTTTTTTAAAAAAGAGAACTAATGTATTATTGTGCATAAAGCACTTAAAGCAGTAGAGCACATATGTGAAGTAGTCATTACTGAAATGCACTTTGCAAACAGTAAGCTTCAATAAATGTTAATTACTACTATTAAACAAGAGACATGATACACCTAAAATTGTTATTTCTAAATGTATAATTTTTACTTTTTAAAAAGAGAATGCTTGTGGTCAATGTAGTAAAAGGAGAGCTGGCCCTTGTTTTATAAGTAACAGAATTTGATGTCTGTTATTTCTACTCCTCTTAGAATGCTCAAATCCTATGGTTACTTTGTAGTTCAGATTATGCCTCAACATTTTCATGAAGAATTCTCGGACTATATTTCAATTTTTGGTCTCCTTCCATACTAGTCCCACAGTAGATATTTAATAAACATTATGTTATTTAACTGGGTAACCAAGGAATCCATATCCCAGGCTTCTCCTTCCAACACAGACTCCTTAGGGAGACAGGATGGGAGACAGAAAGCGGAAAGGATTTCAACTTGGTAGTAAAATTAAAGGCTGCACAGAGTGGAGACATACAACACAAAAGATCAGTTAGAAATGGAATGAGAGGGCACTTGGATGGCTTAGTCAGTTAAGCGTCTGCCTTCAGCTCAGGTCATAATCTCAGGGTCCTGGGATCAAGTCCCACATTGGGTTCTCTGCTGAGCAGGGAGTCTGCTTCTCCCTCTCACTCTCCCTCTGTGCTTTCTCTCTCTCCTTCTGTCTCTCTCAAATAAATAAAATCTATAAAAAAGGAAATGCAATGAGAATGGTGTATAAATATATTTAAATATATATATTAGTGTGTGGAAAGCTCAAAAGAGAACACAAGCAACTGAGCACTAAACTTCATTTTTGGCTGGGTTTTGAACAACCAATGTGAAAAGGAAAAGAGAATATGTAATTTTACATTTCAGGAAATTCTGGCTGAGAGAGGATGGCACCAACAGTCACGTACACCTTTGGGTAGTATGAACATCTTAAGAATAGTTAAGTCATCCAATCCATGGACAAAGAATGTCTTCCATTTATTTGTGTTTTCTGTAAAGGGCCAGACAGTAACTACTTTAGGTTTTGTGGGCCACACAGTCTCTTGCAATGACTCAACTCTGCCACTATAGCATGAAAGCAGCCAGTAACAAAAGGTAAACAAATTAATGTGTTTGGGTTTCTTAAAATTACATTTAAGGATACGAAGATACGAATTTCACATTAATATTCATGCATCACAAATATTTTTCCAATCACTTAAAACTATAAAGAATTATTATTATTTTTTTTAAAGATTTATTTATTTGAGAGAGAGAGAAAGAGAGCACAAGTGGAGGGAGGGGGAGAGGGAGAGAGGCAATCCCTAAGCAAACTCCCCGCAGAGCCCAATGCACGTCTCGATCCCAGGAACCTGAGATCATGACCTGGAGCTGAAATCAAGGGTTGGCTGCTTAACCAACTGAGCCACCCAGGCACTCCTATAAAGAATTATTCTTAGCTCCACAGGTGGAGGGCCAGATTTGACTCCGGGGCCATAATTTTCCAAGCCCTCCCTAAGGCATTCATGGTATATCATGATCTTGGTTCTCTCCTATACATCTAAAATGGTACTAGATTTGTACCATTCTTGGAAGAAATGAAAAAAGAATCACTCAAATCATGTTCTATAGGTTTAATTCTCTTATAGAATCCAGTTAAGAATGGCTGCATTTTAAGTGATAAAAATTAAGAGTTTAAAAAAAAAACTGGTTAGGATATGAAGCACAAGGACTCTTACACATGGGTAGCTGAAATGTAAACTAATATAACCATTTTGGAAGATAATTAGGGATTGTTGGGGTAATCTTTGATGGGCCCTCAGTGTCCCTGCATGTTTTTTTTCTGAAAATGCCAAGAATATCAGGCCCTGACTCTTTACCCAGGTCATTTTTCATTTGCAATGAGCAACACTGAGAAATGCATTGAGCAGGCTTATCACCACTCATTATTAAGTGTTCCTCTCTGTTAATGTAACCAGTTACCTGTGTGTCTAAGTCCACTTGTGTTATTCCAACACGTCTACCTCTTGTGGATTTGGAAGCCAAGGAAACCATTAGGAACCTAAATCTTTGGCTACTACTTTTGCCATAACTTTCTTTTAAATCCTGTGTCTGGTCCAGGCATCAAGTATCTTCTGCCAGAATCAAATAAACAATATCAGGCCAACTTGTTAGCTTGCAAGTAGGATAAAATCTCAGACTTTTCAGAGTTCTTGACAGGAAGTATCTACCAAAGTTGAAGATACACAACCAGCAATCAAACTCCTAAGTTTATACTGAAAAGAAATGCATACAACGTGTATTAAAAGATTTGTACAATAATGTTCATAACAGCATTTTTAAACTTTATTCCTCATACTTTTGCTTAAATCTTTAATCTATCTTTCAAGGCTAGAATGATTCATGTGGTAATGGATTAGAGTTGGCAACATCAGTATGAAATCACTATCAGCTTAACAGAAATACAAATGAATATATATAGAAATACTCATAGATGTGTGGTCATACACGGATTAGTACATACAAGTATGTATTTCTTTGCTCTGTTATCTGAGAGGGGCCTAAAAGAAATGATACTTTCTCAGCAACAATCACACCTACCAGTCAGACTTTGGTTTCTAGTACCACTCTCCAATAAAAAGAAGCAGGGCTCTTTGGAGAAATGGCTTATTCTAGGACTGGGACAATAAATATACAAGCTGAGCCTAGAGTATTCTGTAGTGACAGAAAGGAAGGAGGTGATTAAAAACAAAAACAAAGGAAAAACTTACATTGAGATGAATATGACAAAAAGAGTAATCAACTGAAAGAGACTCCTACAGCCAAAGCTGGAACAACATGAGTAGCAAACTAAGTAAAATAATATAATTCAAAGTATAAAACAAATATCCACACATCCATACTGATATAAAGGATTGAGTAAATTAATAAATGGGGGAGAAGAGACAAATCTCCTGACACTGCCTCCAAGAGATACTGGAGAAACATGATAGGTACTACCTCAGCCAGGTGGCAAGAGTCTACATTAATAGTCATCAATCACGTTGACAGTATGTACCACTGATACAATGTAACCTTCCTCTCAATAATCCATAATCTTAGTCCTACCATGAGAAACACACCAATTCCAGTAGTAGGGCCTCCTATAAAATACTTGACCAGCACTCCTCAAAGCCATCGAAGTCATCAAAAACAAAGAAGGTGTGAGAAACTGTCACAGCCAGGAGGAACCTAAGGAAACATTGTAATTAAATGTAACTAACGTGCTATACTGACTGGAATCCTGGAACAGAAAAAAAAGGACATTAAGTAAACAACTAAGGAAATCAGAATAAACTATGAAGTTTAGTTAATAATAATATAATAATAATGGTTCATTAATTGTGACAAATGTACCATATAATACAAAATGTCAGTACTGGGGAAACTAAACAGTATGTAGGAATACTGTGGACCTCAATTTTTCTGTAAATCTAAAACTATTCTAAAAAATAATGTCTATTAAAAAAAAAAAATCCTGCCTCTCCTTCAAGGTCCATTAAAAAGCCTATCTCCTGCAAGAAACTATCCCTGATCCCCTCCAACTTAAATGAGACCTCTCCTTCCTTCCACCTCACACCAGCTCTGCTGAGCACCTACCATATTTTGCCCAACAAAATGATTTATAAACATGTTTCATTTCCCCTAAATCATAAGCATCTTAACATCAAGTTTATATTTGTCATGTTATTTAATACAAAATTAGGTTGAAGCAAAATTGAGAAACCAACCAACCAAGATGAAAGTCACATTTAGTTAAGGTTAGTATGTCCTAAGGCAGTTTCATTCTACTCCTGAACAACTCTAATAATTAGAAAGTTCTTCCTGCTGGTCTGAAACCAAATGTTCTATAATTTCCTCATTTATTGCATGAATGAATGAATGACAACGAGCTCTATGAGAGCAGGGAACACCTTCTGTTTTACTTAATACTGTATCTCCAGCACCTGGCACACAGTAGACACTCAAAAAACACTTGTTTTGGGGTTGCCTGGGTAGCTCAGTTGGTTAAGTGTCTGCCTTCGGCTCAGGTCATGATCGCAGGGTCCTGGGATCCTGTCAGCAGGGAGCATGCTTCTCCCTCTCCCTCTGCCCCTCCCCCCCTGCTCATGCTCTCTAATAAATTTTTTAAAAATCTTTAAAAAAAAAAACCAAAACCACACATTTGTTTTTGAATGAGTAAATGGCTACCTGGCTAGGGAAAGGGCTGTAACTTTTATTTCCCCTCCCATACAATTTAATTTACTGTTTAGCTAATGACCACCCTCCTGATAATATACTCACATAATATATAGTCTCATATGTAGGTTTTACGAACAATTTAAACTAATTTAACTGAAGCTATGAGGTTTAGTAATTTTGTGCAATTGCAAGTGCGAAAGGAATTGCGATCAGTAGATCCCCAAGGGTGTACAATTAACGACTAGAAATGAATCAGAAAACTACGGCTGAGGCGGCAAGGTCCCCCCCTGGAATGTCTGGGGAAACGCTCCTGGACTAGCAGCCAGGCCCGCGGCTCATCCAGTCCACAGCTCCGCGACTCTGGGCAAATCACTGCACTTCCAGTTGGCCTGCTTCCTCGTCGGAAACTAAAAGGCTCGGACTCAAGGCGTCTTAAGTCTTTGCTGATTCCAAGGCCCTAGTATTCTCAGCTATTAGGGTTTTGTCTCAAGTTTTCAAATTCAAATCGGGTTAACCCTGCACAAAAACCTCCCGTAGATGGCGTTCCCGCTCAGTCACCTCAACTGACAAGTGATCTTCATGGCCGCGTACATTCTTGAGATTCTCTCCCCCACCCACCCCGGGGCAGCTGGGGGGGAACAGGTTACAAACAACAGCTAACGTAAATAAAATATAAATTCGCAGGCTGCACGACGACAGGGCTTCTGAAAAAGAAACACTTCTACAACCCTACATGAAAAAATGAGGAAACCCCTTTCCACACAACTCTCAAAGGAAGAAAAGAGTGGGGCGGTTCCTCTCTCCGCCAAAGCTCTGAGGTAAAGACAGCACCTCGGCAAGTCTGAGGAAAAAACACAGCCGCAGGAGAAGGAAGCAAGAAAAACGTTAAGAACCAGGTCCTCGGTAGCTGCAAACACACCTACCAGATCAGCAGGTCCCTGGGGCCACGTCGCCTCCCAAACTTCCAGAACGTTCCCCCAAGTAGCCGGAAGCACGGAGGGCGGGGCACAGAGGCCCAGGCGCGTTCGTGGCTACTCCAGCCGCGGTGCGCGCTCTCCACCGGCTGAGCTTCCGCGCAGGCGCAGACCTCGCTAACGATGGCCCCGCCTTTCCTACTCTTTAGATTGCAAAGTTTTCACCAACTGCTAAGTGGTTAGGAAAAAGTGGAGGGGTTAGCTTGTTTTTTGCGTTTGACTTAGTCGCCTGGAGTTGACTTTTCACAACTTTCTAAAATGCAGGCTCAATTCTTTTACTGTTATTGACAATATGAAATCAAAGTGGCCTCAGGTTTATCCAAATTATGAAAAAATAAAGACTCACATTTTCATTCGTGGCTGTTAAGTATAACATAGTAGAAGCCTGTGTGTTTACTCCTTTGGAATCCATTGCTTTCAGACCTGACTGCAACTCAGCAAATTATTAAGTGCTGGTGTTCACAACTGTAAAAATTGAAAAAAGAAAAGAAAAGCCAACACTTGCCTAGAACTTATGGTTGGGATGCCAAAACTATTTATGTCTTCCTTTGTAAAACACGTAATTGCTGGGGGAAAAACAATACTGCTCCAGGAAAAATCCTTTGGAGCACACTTGTAATGTGGATTAATTATTCCCTGAAGTAACCATTTTGTAAGTTTAGAGTTGTATAACTGATATTAAAATTAGGGGCACTCTTTTACTGCTGCTGTTGGACATTAAAGCCGGGATAGGAGAGGTCAAATTAATCAAGACCTGACTCCAGCCACACCGTGTGGATTTCAGAACTCAAGGAATTGACACAGCTGCTGGTGTGGGCAGGAAGGTTGGGTCGGCCAGAGGACCTTCCTTGGAAGGTCCTCATGTTTTGAACAGGCTAATTGCAGAGGGGTAGGAGAGGCATCCAAAATTAAGCCGCAGGGGGTCCCAACAAGTAAGAGTGCAGTATAGCCTTTCCTTTCTACCTGTTATACTAGGAGACTTAGCTGAATTGAGAGCAGCAACTCCAGGTCAGGCAGTAAAACTGGCAAGTGCAAAGAAGGGTCCATTCTGGGGAGGGTACTGAAGTTCTGGGTAACTGACCGGAATAGGAAGGAAAAGAAAACTAATCTTATCGAGAACCTACTGTGTACCAAGTACTATACCAGATACTTTGCATACATGATTCTATTAATCTCCATAAAGGCTGTAAAGTATATGTTATTCTCATTTTAAAGATGAGGGAACTAGGGCTCAGAGAGATTAAGTTACTTGGCCAAGATAATATAGCTAGTAAAAAAAGGGCTGGGATTCAAACCTATGTCTAAGTCAGATGTCTAGGCCATCTTTCTACCTCTAGAGCTCCGCCTCCACACAAAGACCCAGGTATAAGAACTGGAAAACATCATTTAAGTCACATGAGTACAAAAATGACAGCAGAGGGGCGCCTGGGTGGCTCAGATGGTTAAGCGTCTGCCTTCGGCTCAGGTCATGATCCCAGGGTCCTGGGATCGAGTCCCGCATCGGGCTCCCTGCTCCTTGGGAGCCTGCTTCTCTCTCTCTCTCTCTCTCTCTGTCTCTCATGAATAAATAAATAAAATCTTTAAAAAAAAAAAAAAAATGACAGCAGAAAGCCATAGACTGTGGAGATAGTATTGATTGTTCATCCTTCCTTCCTTTAATTTATCCTTTTTTCTTTTTTTTTTAAGATTTATTTATTTATTTGACAGAGACACAGCAAGAGAGGGAACACAAGCAGGGGGAGGGGGAGAGGGAAAAGCAGACTCCCTGCTGAGCAGGGAACCTGACGCGGGACTCCATCCCAGGACGCTGGGATCATGACCTGAGCCGAAGGCAGACGCCCAATGACTGAGCCACCCAGGTGCCCCTTTAATTTAGCCTTAATTTTTTTTATTAAAAGAGAGATGGAGGGGCAGAGGGAGAGAGAGAATCCCCAGCAGGTTCCATGCCCAGTGCAGACCCCACGTGGGGCTTGATCCCACAAACCCAAGATCATCACCCAACTTGAAATCAAGAGTGGGTCACCCAACCAACTGAGCCACCCAGGTGCCCCAGTTCTTAATTTTTTCAATCAACAAATATTTGTGTAGAAAAACAGCCTAGTCTCTGGAGTCCAACAGCCTGGGTTCATATCATGCCTCCATCATTTATTTAGCTATGTGACCACAGATAAGTGACAGCTTCTTGGTTTTCCTATCTTAAAATAAGAATAATAATTGTGTCCGTTCATAGGTCAATATATGTAAGCTTTCTAAAACAGTGTCCAAAACATAAGCACTCGATATGTTTACGTGCTATCATTATTATTTAAATGTTCCCTTAATGTTATCTTGCAGCTGTATGATATCTGCCCAGTCCATTCCTTCTCCCACTCTCCTAGATAACAGTTTCATACCTTCTCTCCTTTCTTCAAATCTCTAGCACCTTTTCCTCATCCTCACTTTCCACTGAAGGTCTTCCTTACTATTTAAATGAGAGAAATAAAAGCATCAAAAAGTGAACTTTCCACAGAGGCCTACAAGCACATTTAGCCATCTATCATCATCTTTAACCACAGATTCTGCTTTCCTTCCAATCATGGTAGATTAACTGATTAACTGTGAATGCTCTTAAATAAGGTCAACACTCCAGATGGACACTAGATCCCATCTCTTCTTGTTTACTCAAGAACATAGTTCCAACAGTTTTCCCCTGTCTCTCTTAAAACATCAATTTTATCCTCTCCACTGGGCCATTGTCATTAGGAAATAAATATTTCATTATTTCTCTCATCCTAAAATTTCTTGTTCCCTCTTCCCACTCCAGCTATCTACTACTCTTCTTTATAGTAAAACTCAAAAGGATTGTCTACAATTTCTGTTTTTAATGCCTCTTCTCCCATTCTTTTTTAAACTTACTCCAATGAGGTGTTTTTTTTCCCACTATGCCACAGAAATTGTTCTTGTCATGGTCATTGTTAAATCTAGCAGACAATTTTTTTAAAAGATCTTATTTATTTATTTGACAGAGAGAGATTGAGAGAGAGAGAGCACAAGCAGGGAGCATCAGGCAGAGGGAGAGGGAGAAGCAGGCTTCCCATAGAGCAGGGAGCCTGATGCAGGGCTTGATCCCAGGACTCTAGGATCATGACCTGAGCTGAAGGCAGACACTTAACTGACCAAGAGCCCCAAGCACAGCAGACAATTTTCAATACCAATTTTACTTAGTCAATCAGTGGCATTTGTTACAGTTGACCACTTTCTTCTCTTGGAAACATTTCTTGTATACCCCAATAGCATGCTGTCATGGTTTTCCTGTAACCTCACTAGGCACTTTTCAACAACTTTTACTGTTTATTTTTTCAATACCCAACCTCTTAGGACCCCCTCAAGTGTAGTCCTTGGAAATAGTTTCTTCTCTGGCTATATTCACTCTTTTGGTGATCGCGTCAACTCATGGCTTTAGATATACGTCATATGCTGACGAATTCCAAATTTGTGTCTCCAGCTTTAGCCTTTCCCCTAGACTCCAGGTTGGTATAAGCAACTTCCTATTTAATATTTCCATTAAAAGACTTCTCAAATTTTGTACTTCCAAAACTAAACTAATTTCCCTCTGCAAATCTGTACCACCCATAGTCTTCCCCATCTCAGTTAATAACTCACACTTCTCTTGTTAAATTTAAACACCTTGCCTGTTTCTTATATACTCCCTCTCATCCATCAGGAAATCTTGTTGCCTGTATGTTCAAAATACATCCAGACTCTCACCACCTCCCTGGTCTGAACCATCACTAATCACCTGGATTATTGCAATCACTTCCTAAGAGATCTCCCTATTTATGCCTTGCCCCTTACAGTCCTTTTTCAACATAATAACCAGGGTAGTCCTGTTAAAATAGAAGTCAGAGGGGTGCCTGGGTGGCTCAGATTGTTAAGGGTCTGCCTTCGGCTCAGGTCATGATCCCAGGGTCCTGGGATTGAGCCCCACATCGGGCTCCTGGCTCAGCGGGGAGCCTGCTTCTCCCTCTCCCTCTGCCTCTCCCCCTGCTCGTGCTCTCTCTCTCTCTCTGTATCTCTGCGTCTCAAATGAATAAATAAAATCTTTAACAAAATAAAATAAAATAGAAGTCAGAATCAAAGCTTATGTTCTTCTGATGACCTATAGGGCCTAAGTGCCAATTACTACCTAAACCCCTTCTACTACTATCTTCCTAACTTGCTCCTTCTGTTCCAGACACATTGGCCTCCTTCCTTTCCTCATATCTCCAGGCATGCTCCTGCCTCAGGGCTTTTGCATCAGCTTTTCTGTCTAAGGTACTCTCTTCCCAACTGTATTCATTGTTCACTCTCTCTACTCCTTTAAATCCTACTTAACTCAACTGTCATCTTCCCAATAAAGCCCACCTTGACTTCCTCATCTAAAATTAGAACGACTTCTGATCCCTCTTAACCTGCTGTGTTTTGTTTCATATCATTTGCTACCTTCTAACATACTATTTAATATACATACTTACTGTGTTTATCGTTTACAGCTTTTCTTCTCTCACTAGAATGTAAACTGCACAAAAGCATGGACTTTTGTCTGTTTTGTTCACTGATGAGTCTCTAGTACCTAGAACAATGTCTGCTACCTAATAAACACTAATAAATACACTTAAATGTTGAAGTATCATTCGCCTTGACATAGAAGGCACCTTCTAGTTCGTGTCTCAATAATAACATATCAGACTTCATTGAATGTTAGTGGCCATAATATGAATAGTACCAATGGGGGCTTCAATTTTTATTAAAATTCTTAGTCTTATTACTATTAGGCTCGAATTTATTTCAAGCTTTGGTCTTCTGGGTCTAACTAATATGTCTGAGAGGTATATACTGGAAATAAATGTTTAACAGTTAACCCTGCTAACGAGTTTTTATCTGGGAGGCTTATATATTACAGTGATTCATTCATTACCAGAACAAATCAGGCTATTTGAGTTGTGCTTTTAAAGGTTCTCTACACAATTCAGGTCCAACTATATTGAAACTGACAACACAAATATATTTGGCAACTTTATAACAGCCCAGCTCTCTGATTCACTACTTGCTAGAATTCCTACACAGAAATATGTTCAATTTACATTTACGGTTAGTGTCAGAACATTCCTAATTCAGCAGTGTGAGAAAGTTATAATGAAAAATTAATTCCATAAATTATTTATTCCTGGATGGAAAATGTAAGCTTGCACTTGAAAGCATATAATCAATAAAAAATATATATTTCATAAACCTCGCAATGCCATATTTCCACATTAGTTGTAGAATGACAAGCTGTTATGAGACAGTATGAAGAATAGCTTAGTGTTGCTGTGAGATGTCTCAGTTTCATCAGCAGCAGCAAACCCTCTAATCTGCTTAGTGGCTTGAATGCTTTGATAATCAATGTACTTCAGTATTTTCCCTTTTAGTCAATTGCAAATATTGAACAATTTCAAATATTGAACAAGCATTTTCTTTTGAGGCTCTGCTCCATGTTCTTTTTGTTATCTGCTTCATTCCCGACATTCTGACCTTGATGCTATAAACTGTCAAAAGGAAACACACACACACACAAAGACTAAGAAAAATGTAGAGGAAATCTGATGAAAGAAAGTGGCTGTTTTCAAATCTAACCTTTCATCAATTTTCTTTGATACAGGAACTGATATTGTACTATATTCTTAAATCTCACCATGTATATAAATTCTTATTTTTTAAATGATTGGATTTAAACAATTCATTGTACTGAAAACAACAGGCTCAACTTAATTAGCCATATGTTTTATTTATTTTTTTTTAAAGATTTTATTTATTCATTTGAGATAGAGACAGAGAGAGCACAAGCAGGGTGAGAGGCAGAAGGAGAAGGAGAAGCAAGCTCCCCACTGAGCTGAGAGCTGGACGCGGGCTTGATCCCAGGACCTGGAGATCATGACCTGAGCCGAAGGCAGATGCTTAACCGTCTGAGCCACCCAGGCGCCCCTAAGCTGTGTTTTAAAAATAGCTGGTTGTTTGGCTTCAAAAGCTTTTCTGTTTCCAAATAGGTTTGGGTATGCATGTATATGGGTTTAGAAAATCAAAGCAAAACATATTCAGTTCTTTTTTAAAAGATTTTATTTATTTGTTTGATAGAGGGACAGCGAGAGAGGGAACACAAGCAGGGGGAGTGGGAGAGGGAGAAGCAGGCTTTCTGTGGAGCAGGGAGCCCAATGCATGGCTCGATCCCAGGACCCTGGGATCATGACCTGAGCTGAAGGCAGATGCTTAACGACTGAGCCACCCAGGCACCCTTTATTCAGTTCTTTATTCAGGCACTAAGAAAGAATTTTTGCACTTTCCCACCACACTGGTTCTGTTCATCCTCTTTGACTTAAATCTCTCCTGGTTCTCAGCTGACTCTCAATGGTAATCCCTTGTGCTTTAGCGACTTTTGGTTTAATGTGATTATTGAGCATAATTGTAATTTAATGGTGGATTCCTCAAAATTTTGACATTTCGACAGATTCTTGTTTTTGGCAAGGGAAACTGCCTTCAGTTCTCAGTCATAATGTAAAAGCAACTAAGATGAAAACTCAACACACCAGCAAAAACTAGATCTGAGAACATAAAAATAGCTGAATTTAAGGTAATTTTGAACTGTATAAAGAATTTCTACACTTCAAAGCATAGTCAAGTTTTACCATATGAAAAAGCATAAAAAATACATAATATTTATCTCTGCCCCTCACCAGATCAAGGGTGTGCACCAACTAAAAATTTTGTGGTTATCACTTTACCAGGTATGTACCTCTTTTTGAGGCAGCCAGAGTTCTTTTTTTTTTTTAATTGAAGTATAGCTGACATTAAATATTATGTTAGTTTCAGGTCTATAACATACTGATTTGACAATTATATATATTACAAAATGCTCACCACAATAAGTGTAATTACCATCTGTCAACATACAAAGTTATTATAATATTACTGACTATATTCCTTATGCTGTACTTTACATCCCCATGACTTACTTATTTTATAACTAGAAGTTTGTATCTCTTAATCCTCTTTTCCTATTCCACCCATCCCCACAAACCCCTCCCCTCTGGTAACCACCAGTTTGTTCTCTGTATTTCTGAGTTTCAGAGTCTGGTTTTTTGGTTTTTATTTGTTCATTTGTTTTTTAGATTCCATATATAAGTGAAATCATATGCTATTTGTCTATTTCTGTCTGACTTATTTCACTTAGCATAATATACTCTGGGTCCATCCGTATTATTGCAAATGGAAGAATTTCATTTTTTTATGGCTGAGTAATATTCCATAGTGTGTGTGTGTACACATACATACTGTATATGTATATAATATACATATATTGAATTTTATATATATAAATATATTCATCACATATTTTCAATATGAATATATATTCATATATACATATATTCAATATATTTGCTTCTTCCTTACCTGTTATATATATCACTGATATATATATCACTTCTTTATCTGTCCCTCTATTGATGGACACTTAGGTCACTTCCATATCTTCGCCATTGTAAATAATGCTGCAATAAACATAGAGGTGCATGTATTTTTTTGAATTAGTGTTTTTGTTTTCTTCTGGTATATACCCAGCAGTAGAATTACTGAATCATATGACTGTTGTTTTTTTTTTTGATTTTGAGCAACTTCCATATTGTGTGGCTGCATGAATTCACATTCCCACCAACAGTGCATCAGGGTTTCCTTTTCTCCGCTCCACATCCTTGCCAACACTTGTTATTTCTTGTCTTTTTGATACTGGCCATTCTGACTGGTGTGAGGTAATAACTCATTGTGGTTTTGATTTGCATTTCCATTCTGGCTAGTGCTGTTGATCATCTTTTCATGTGTCTATTAGCCATCTGTATGTCTTTTGTGGAAAAAGGACTACTCAGAGCCCCTACTCATTTTTTCCCTTTATTTATTAATTTTTAGAATTGTTAAAAAATTTTATTGTGATAAAATATACATAAGATTTATCATTTTAACCATTTTTAAGTGTACATTAATTACATTCACACTGTTGCTCAGTTATCACCACCAACCATCTCTAGAGTTTTTCATCTCTATAATGGAAACTCTGTACCCATTAAACAATAACTACCCATTACCCCTTCAATCCAGCCCTTGGCAACCACCATTTTACTTTCTGTCTTTATGAATCTAGGGACCTCCTATATGTGGAATCATACGGGCCTTTTATGACTGGCTTATTTCCCTCAGCATAATGTCTTCAGGGTTCATCCACATTGTAGCATGTGTCAGGATATCCTTCCTTTTTTTAAAAATATTTTTTAATTTAAATTAAATTAATTGAATATAATGTATTATTGGTTTCAGAGGTACAGGCCTGTGATTCATCAGTCTTATATAATACCCCATGTTACTTATATCACATGCCCTCCTTAATGTCCATCACCCAATTACCCCACCCCTCCACTCCCGTCCCCTCCAGCAACCCTCAGTTTGTTTCCTATGATTAAGAGTCTCTTATGGGGGCGCCTGGGTGGCTCAGTCATTGGGCGTCTGCCTTCGGCTCAGGTCATGATCCCAGGGTCCTGGGATCGAGCCCCGCATCGGGCTCCTTGCTCCGCGAGAAGCCTGCTTCTCCCTTTCCTACTCCCCCTGCTTGTGTTCCCTCTCTCGCTGTGTCTCTGTCAAATAAGTAAATAAAATCTTTAAAAAAAAAAAAAAAAAGAGTCTCTTATGGTTTGTCTCCCCCTCTGGTTTCATCTTGTTTTATTTTTTCCTATCTTCCCCTATGATCCTCTGTTTTGTTTCATAAATTCTACATATCAGTGAGATCATATGATAATTGTCTTTCTCTGTTTGACTTATTTCACTTAGCATAATACCTTCTAGTTCCGGGATGCCTGGGTGGCTCAGTTGATTAGGTGTCTGCCTTCGGCTCAGGTCATGATCCTGGGGTTCTGGGATCGAGTACCACATCAGGCTCCTTGCTCGGTGGGGAGTCTCCTTCTTCCTCTCCCTCTGCCTGACACTCTCCCTGCTTGTACTCTCTCTCTGTCAAATAGATAAGTAAAATCTTAAAAAAAAATACCCTCTAGTTCCATCCACATTTGTTGCAAATGGCAAGATTTCATTTTTTTTGATGGCTGTGTAATATTCCATTGTATATATATATATATATATACAATGGAATATTAGTATCACATCTTCTTTATCCATTCACCTGTCGATGGACATTAGGGCTCTTTCCATAGTTTGGCTATTGTGGATATTGTTGCTATAACATTGGGGTGCAGGTGTCCCTTCGGAACACTACATTTGTATCTTTGGGGTACATACCCAGTAGTGCAATTGTGGGGTCATAAGGTAGCTCTATTTTCAACTTTTTGAGGAACCTCCATACTGTTTTCCAGAGTGGCTGCACCAGCTTGCATTCCCACCAACAGTGTAGGAGGGTTTCCCTTTCTTCACATCCTCGCCAACATCTGTCATTTCCTGACTTGTTAATTTTAGCCATTCTGACTGGTGTGAGGTGATATCTCATAGTGGTTTTGATTTGTATTTCCCTGTTGCCGAGTGATGTTGAGCATTTTTAAATGTGTCTGTTGGTCATTTGAATGTCTTCTTTAGAGAAATGTCTGTTCATGTCTTCTATTTCTTGATTGGATTAGTTGTGTGTTGAATTTGATAAGTTCTTTATAAATTTTAGATATTAGCCCTTTATCTGATAAGACATTTGCAAAAATCTTCTCCCATTCTGTCAGTTGTCTTTTGGTTTTGTTGACTGTTTCCTTTGCTGTGCAAAAGCTTTTTAGCTTGATGAAGCCCCAATAGTTCATTTTTGCCTTTGTTTCCCTTGCCTTTGGTGATGTGTTTAGCAAGAAGTTGCTGCAGCTGAGGTCAAAGAGGTTGCTGCCTGTGTTCTCCTCAAGGATTTTGATGGATTCCTGTCTCACATTTAGATCTTTCATCCATTTTGAGTCTATTTTTGTGTATGGTGTAAGAAAGAGGTCCAGTTTCATTTTTCTGCATGTGATTGTCCAATTTTCCCAAACCATTTGTTGAAGAGACTGTCTTTGTTCATTGGATATTCTTTCCTGCTTTGTCAAAGATTAGTTGACCATAGAGTTGAGGGGCCATTTCTGGGCTCTCTATTCTGTTCCATTGATCTATTTGTTTTTGTGCCAGTACCATAATGTCTTGATGATTATAGCTTTGTAATAGAGCTTGAAGTCTGGAATTGTGATGCCACCAGTTTTGGTTTTCTTTTTCAACATTCTTTTGGCTATTTGGGATCTTTTCTGGTTTCATACAAATTTTAGGATTATTTGTTCCAGCTTTGTGAAAAAAGTTGATGGTATTTT
This sequence comes from Neomonachus schauinslandi, assembly GCF_002201575.2. Classification (NCBI taxonomy): domain Eukaryota; kingdom Metazoa; phylum Chordata; class Mammalia; order Carnivora; family Phocidae; genus Neomonachus; species Neomonachus schauinslandi. The sequence goes on along the minus strand of NC_058406.1, from coordinate 76,144,222 downwards.
GATAGGGATTGCCTTGAATGTGTCGATTCCTCTAGGTAGCATAGACACTTTAACAGTATTTGTTCTTTCAATCCATGAGCTGGCAGGTTTTTCCATTTCTTTGTGTCTTCCTCAATTTTTTTCATGAGTCTTCTATACTTATCTGAGTACAGATCCTTTGCCTCTTTGGTTAGATTTATCCCTAGGTATCTTATTGTTTTTGGTGGAATTGTAAATGGGATTGACTCCTTAATTTCTCTTTCTTCTGTCTCATTGTTAGTGTATAGGAATGCAACTGATCTCTGTGCATTGATTTTATAGCCTAACATTTTGCTGAATTCCTGTTTGGGTTCTAGCAATTTTGGAGTGGAGTCTTTTGGGTTTTCTACATAAAGTATCATATCATCTGCAAAGAGTGAGAGTTTTTGACTTCTTCTTTGCCAATTTGGATGCCTTTTATTTCTTTTTGTTGTCTGATTGCTGAGGCTAGGACTTCTAGTACTATGTTGAATAGCAGTGGTGATAGTGGACATCCCTGCTGCGTTCCTGACCTTAGGGGAAAAGTCTGTTTTTCCCCACTGAGAATGTTATTTGCTGTGGGCTTTTTGTATATGGCTTTTATGATATTGAGGTATGTTCCCTCCATCCCTACACTGTAAAGAGTTTTAATCAAGAAAGGATGCTGTACTTTGTCAAATGCTTTTTCTGCATCTATTGAGAGGATGATATGGTTCTTGTCCTTTCTTTTATTAATGTAGTGTATCACATTGATTGATTGAACCACCCTTGCAGCCCAGGAATAAATCCCACTTGGTTGTGGTGAATGATCCTTTCAATGTACTGCTGGATCCTACTGGCTAGTATCTTGGTGAGAATTTTTGCATTCATGTTCATTGGGTATATTGGTCTGTAATTCTTTTTGTTGGGGCCTTTGGTTTTGGGATCAACGTAATGCTGGCCTCATAGAAAGAGTTTGGAAGTTTCCCTTTCATTTCCATTGTTTGAAATAGCTTCAGAAGAATAGGTATTAATTATTCTTTAAATGTTGGGCAGAATTCTCTTAGGAGGCCTTCTGGCCCTGGTTTCTTGTTTGTTGGGAGATTTTGATTACTGCTTCAATTTCCTTACTGGTTATATGTCTATTCAGGTTTTCTATTTCTTCCTGGTTCAGTTTCGGTAGTTTATACTTCTCTAGGAATGCATCCATTTTTTCCAGATTGCCTACTTTGTTGGTATAGAGTTGCTCATAATAGTTCTTTTAATTGCTTGTATTTCTTCAGTGTTGGTTGTGATCTTTCCTCTTTCATTCATGATCTTATTTATTTGGGTCCTTTTTCTTTTCTTTTTGATAAGTCTGGCCAGAGGTTTATCAATCTTATTAATTATTTTAAAGCACTAGTTCCTAGTTTTGTTGATCAGTTCTACTGTTCCTTTGGTTTCTATTTCATTGATTTCTGCTCTAATCTTTATTAAATCCCTTCTCCTGCTGGTTTAGGCTTTATTTACTGTTCTTTCTCCAGCTCCTTTAGGTGTAAGGTTAGGTTGTGTATTTGAGACCTTTCTTGTTTCTTGAGAAAGTCTTTTATTGCTATATACTTCCCTCTTAGGACTGCCTTTGCTGCATCCCAAAGGTTTTGAACAGTTGTGTTTTCTTTCTTTTTTTTTTTTTTTTAAGATTTTATTTATTTATTTGACAGAGAGAGAGACAGCGAGAGAGGGAACACAAGCAGGGGGAGTGGGAGAGGGAGAAGCAGGCTTCCCGCCAAGCAGGGAGCCCGATGCGGGGCTCAATCCCAGGACCCTGGGACCATGACCTGAGCTGAAGGCAGTTGCTTAACCAACTGAGCCATCCAGGTGCACCAAACAGTTGTGTTTTCATTTTCATTTGTTTCAATGAATTTTTTAAAATTTTCCTTTAATTTCTTGTTTGACCCATTCATTCTTTAGCAGAAATGTTCTTTAACTTCCATGTATTTGAGTTCTTTCCAACTTTCCTCTTATGATTGAGTTCAAGTTTCAAAGCATTGTGGTCTGAAAATATGCAGCATCTTTTGGTACTGGTTGAGACCTGATTTGTGACCCAGTATGTGATCTATTCTGCAGAATGTTCCATGTGCACTTGAGAAGAATGTATATTCTGTTGCTTTAAGATGGAATGTTCTGAATATATCTGTGAAGTCCATCTGGTCCAGTATGTCATTCAAAGCCCTTGTTTCCTTGTTGATCTTCTGCTTAGATGATCTGTCCAATGCTGTGAGTGGGGTGTTAAGGTCCTCTACTATTATTGTACTATTATCAATAAGTTCCTTTATGTTTGTTGTTAATTGTTTTATGTATTTTGATGCTTCCAAGTTAGGGGCATAAATATTTACAATTGTTAAATCTTCTTATTGAATAAACACTTATTATAATATATTGTCCTTCTTCATCTCTTGTTAGAGTCTTTGGTTTAAAATCTAGTTTGTCTGATATAAGGATTGCTACTCCAGCTTTCTTTTGACATCCATTATCATGATAAATAGTTCTCCACCCCTCACTTTCTATCTGAAGGTGTGTTTGGGTCTAAAATGAATTTCTTGCAGACAGCATATCGATGGGTCTTGTTTTTTTATCCAACCTGATACTCTGTCTTTTGATTGGAGCATTTAGTCCAGTTACATTCAGAGTAACTATTGAAAGATATGAATTTAGTGCCATTGTATTACCTGTAAAGTCAGTGTTTCTGTATATTGTCTCTGTTCCTTTCTGGTCTATGTTACTTTTGGGTTCTCTCTTTGCTCAAAAGATCCCCTATGATATTTCTTGCAGGGCTGGTTTAGTAATCACAAATTCTTTTATTCATTTTTATTTTTTTATTTTTTTATTTTTTAAGTTTTTATTTATTTATTTGTCAGAGAGAGAGAGCAAGAGAGCTCACAAGCAGGGGAAGCAGCAGGTGAGGGAGAAGCAGGCTCTCCGCTGAGCAACAAGCCCAATGTGGGTCTCAATCCCAAGACCCTCGGATCATGCCCTAAGCTGAAGGCAGACACTTAACCAACTGAGCCACCCAGGCATCCAGATCACAAATTCTTTTAGTTTCTTTTTGTCCTGGAAGCTTTTAATCTCTCCTTCTATTTTGAATGACAGCCTTGCTGGATAAAGTATTCCTGGCTGCATATTTTTCTCATTTAGCACCCTGAATATATCATGCCAGTCCTTTCTGGCCTGCCAGGTCTCTGTGGATAGGTCTGTTGCCAATCTAATGTTTCTACCCTTGTAGGTTACCGACCTCTTGTCCTGAGCTGCTTTCAGGATTTTCTCTTTGTCTCTGAGATTTGCAAGCTTCATGATTATATGTCGAGGTGTTGACTTATTTTTATTGGTTTTGAGGGGGGTTCTCTATGTCTCCTGGAATTGAATACCTCTTTCCTTCCCCAGATTAGGGAAGTTCTCCTCTATAATTTCCTCCAATATACCTTCTGCCCACATCTCTCTTTCCTCTTCTTCTGGGATCCCAATTATTCCAATATTGTTTTGCTTTATGGTACTACTTACCTCTTGAATTCTCCCCTTGTGATCCAGTAGTTGTTTATCTCTTTTTTCTCAGCTTCTTTATTCTCCATCATTTTGTCTTCTGTATCACTTATTCTCTCTTCTGCCTCATTTATCCTAGCAGTTAGAGCCTCCGTTTTTTTAAAGATTTTATTTATTTGAGATAGAGAGTGAGAGAGAGAGCATGAGCCAGGGAGCAGAGGGAGAAGCAGGCTCCCCACTGAGCAGGGAGCCCAATCTGGGGCTCAATCCCAGGACCCTGGGATCATGACCTGAGCCAGAGACAGTTGCTTAACAGACTGAGCCAACCAGGTGGCCCTAGAGCCTCCGTTTTTTATTGCATCTCATTAATAGCCTCTTTTATTTTGACTTGATTAGATTTTAGTTCTTTTAATTCTCCAGAAAGGGACTTTCTAGTGTCTTCTGTACCTTTTTCAAGCCCAGCTAGTATCTTTATAATCATTATTCTGAACTCTAGTTCTGACATCTTACTTATATCCATACTGATTAGGTCCCTGTCAGTCAGTACTGCCTCTAGTTCTCTTTTTTGAGGTGAGTTTTCCATCTTGTCATTCTGTCCAGAGAAGAATAGATGAATGAGAGAACAAAATACTAAAATGGCAACAATGACCCCAGAGAAATATACACTAAACAAATCAGAAGGGACCCGAAACTGAAAAAAAATTAAAACTAAAAGAAAAGAGAGAGAGAATATAATCAGACAGGTGAACAGAACAGAGCAATATACTGGATACTGTGTGTATTTTGGTCTATTATAAAACTGGATCCCAAAATTATAAAGAAAGAAAAACTTATACATGTACAAAAATAAGATTAAATACAATGAAAAGATAGAATATAACTGTAAAAATGAAAATTAAAAGACAAAAAAAAGGGAGAGAGAATATAAGCAGACAGGTGAACAGAACAGAGCAATACACTAGATTCTGTGTGTATTTTGGTCTGTTTGTTAGAAGAAACTGCATCCCAAAATTGTAAAGAAAGAAAAACTTTATATATATATATATTTTTTTTTATTTTTTATTTTTTTAAAGATTTTATTTATTTATTTGACAGAGAGAGACAGCGAGAGCAGGAACACAAGCAGGGGGAGTGAGAGAGGGAGCAGCAGGCCTCCCACTGAGCAGGGAGCCCAATGCGGGGCTCGATCCCAGGACCCTGGGATCATGACCTGAGCCGAAGGCAGACGCTTAACGACTGAGCCACCCAGGCGCCCCTATATATATATTTTAAAGATTTTATTTATTTATATGACAGAGAGAGAGACAGGGAGAGAGGGAACACAAGCAGGGGGAGTGGGAGAGGGAGAAGCAGGCTTCCCGCCGAGCAGGAAGCCCGATGCGGGCTTGATCCCTGGACCCTGGGATCATGACCTGAGCTGAAGGCAGACGCTTAACGACTGAGCCACCCAGGCGTCCCTGTATATATATAAATAAAATTATGTACAATGAAAGGCTAGAATGTAACTGTAAAAATGAAAATTAAAAAAGACTTTTAAAAAGTTGATAAAATAAGAAATTGGTTGAAAAGGAAAGGGGAAAAATAATAAAATTGAAAGACTAAAGAATCATGAGGAAAAAACCATGAATTCTATATACTATTTTCCCCTAGTGCTGGAGTTATTGCAGTTCTGTGTGACCGGTAAACTTGGTCTTAGCTGGATGTTCCTGGGAGAGGGGCCTCTTGTGCTGATTCTCAGGTGTCTTTGACCTGGTTGAAATTGCACTGCCCTTGCCAGGGGGCCAGGCTAAGTAAGCAGCTCCGGATTGCTCTGTGTGGCTTTTGTTTCCTGAAGGCTTTCCATGCCACTTTAGAGGATGAGATTGAAAATGGGGGCCTCCCAATCTCCAGCTGCGGAGCCAAAAGCTCGTGCCCCCACTCCTCAGTGCACCCTCAGGGAAAAGCAGTCTCCATGGTCTCCATCTGCACTCTGTGCATCCTTGGCCTGTGACTGCGCATTTCCATCTCAGGCACAAGAATCGGCTTTGAGCCTTCAAACCCTGCAGACTCTAGCAGCATGCACCGTGGCTGCTCCTCTGGGGGAGGAAGGAGAGTTTTGAGGGTTCTGCCCCCTATTGGGCCCCTGCAGTCACCCATCTGTGCTACGGTTTGAGGTTTATGGCAACACAGAGCTGAGAGCGCACTCCTGGACTCGCTGGTTCAGCCGGCTTCCCTGCTCCAATGCCTGGGAGCTCTGCCGCACTCAGGCACCCCCGGTCTTCCTGTGACCCCAGGGATCCTGAGACCACACTGTCCCATGTAGGATTCAGCCCCACTTTGCCACCTGAGTGCCTTTCGGGCAGGGACTCCCCTCACTGGAGCAGATTTCTAAAAGTTCTGATTTTGTGCTCCGCTGCTGTATCACTTTTTGGTAGCTGCCTTACAGAGGCTCCCTCTATCCTTTATCTTCCAGTATATGGCCTTGGATTCACTTCTCTGCACCTCCTACCTTGCAGAAAGTGGTGGCTTTTCTATTTGTAGAATCGGAGCAAATCTTTTCTTAGATCTCTGGTTGAGTTCACAGGTGTTCAGAATGATTTGATAGCTATCTAGCTGAATTCCTGGGCCCTGACAAAACTAAGCTCTCCTACTCCTCCGCTATCTTGGAAAGTTATGCCTCTTTGCTCCTCTGCTCATTTTTTAATTGAATTGTGTTTGTTTGTTTGTTGCTGAGTTGTATAAGTTCTTTATATATTTTGGATATTAACCCCTTGTCAGATATATCATTTGCAAATATCTTCTCCCATTCAGTAGGTTGCCTTTTTGTTTTATTGATGGCTTCCTTTATTTTGCCAAAATTTTTTGATTTAATGTAATCCCAATTGTTTATTTTTATTTTTATCTTTTACTTGCCTAAGGAGCAGCTAGAGTTATATTAATTATCTCTTTATCGCTTCCTCCCTTTATCTCCACTATCTCTCTCGTACTACATCCATAGAGAGCTCCAAGGAAACAGCTGGGCAGGGAGGGAGAAGGCTGTGTATTGAGAAAAGTATGGTCCCAATATATAGCATTTTAGGTAGGGGCAAAAAGAGGGTGAACCCAAGAGCAGTGTAAACTGAGAATTTTGTATTTTTCATGAGCTCATCATTTCAAAGTAATAGAAGATCAGACAATAAGGTAGGCAAAGCCAGTAAAGTGGAAGTTCAATTGTTCAATGCCTAATAGTCATGGAAGTTGAAATAAGAACTGACATACATTCAAGTGGATAGGGAGGGCACATGATGGGATGAGCACTGGGTGTTATATGCAACTGATGACTAACTGAACTTTACATCTGAAACTAATGATGTACTATAGGTTGGCTAATTGAACTTAAATTAAGAAAAATAAGTAAAAGTTAAAAATAAGTGGATAGGGAACAGAACCAAAAGAAACATATGCATTCTACCTGTTGATAAACACTTAAGTCTGAGCACTCTTACAGAAACTGAGTAAGAGAAGAAAATGCAACATGGAAACTGTGAAAAAAGATTTCAGGACAAAGGAAAGGAAATGGCAACATAAAGAGAAAGGAAAAGCATAAAAATGATCTACTACAGGACCGAAAAGAAAACTTGAAGAGACTACTCGCATCCCTAATAGAGCACAAAAAGCCACGCAAGTTCTATAAACATGCATCTATAAAGTATGAGAAGAAAGATATAAACAGGATGAAATGGAAATTCAATAGAATGTTATGATTGAAATAAAGGACAGGGAATGATACAAAAATAATGCAACCACAGAATTAAAATCCCCATTGGCAATAAGAAAGACTTGACTTTGCAAGAATATTGAATAGATAATGAGGGTTACTTGAGATACACTTGGTGAAGAGATATAGGTTAGAGGTAAGTGGAACAGATAAAAGCAGGAAAAGAGAGAAAAGGTCATTGGTATTCATGAAGAAGAGAACAACAAATGGGAGAAAATCAAATATATGATGAGAAAAAAAAGGCTATAGATGCAGACAGAAAGAAATAACCATGTTTTTGGCAGAAGTAAATGACAAAGACCTACAACTAGACAAGTCTGACAATTTTTTTTTTTAATTACAAGACTACAGAAGAAGTTCTACTAAGATCTATGAAGGAAACAAAAGATGTTTCCGAGAAAGCACAGAAAATCATGTTCGCCTCAGACTTCTCTGCTGCTACACTAAATTATAGGAGATAATTACTCCAAGTTATTTTTCAGCCAACTGAGAGATAAGGACAGGAGAATTATAAATATAGCCACAAAGCAAAACACGAATGTAATGCATTCATTTATGCCCCTCTTCAGATCCTATTGACCCCTTGCCTCCCTGGTCTCGGCACTGGCTCAGCTTCCCAGGCCAAACGAACCTGTCAGAGTCTCTTGCCATTCTTACAATAATAAGTCCTGATTGCTCCAACTGGATTTTGTCTCCTGACACCACTAGCTGACTCAGCCTTCCCAGGCAGGTGTTAAAGGCTAGCTTTGGCAGGGGCTCCATCATACATGCTACCACGGAAGCTGCACTGGCCCAGTGAGATCCATGGAGGGAGGCTCTGGCTTTTCCAGTAGCTGCCAGTAGGGGCCCATGTCGCAGCCTGGAAGTATGGAGGAATTATCTCCTATGGGGCAAACTTTGAGCCATGAAGAGAAAAGAGGGAAGAGCAAGCAGTTAAATTTTCACCCTTCTTTCCCCCGATGGGTCCAAGATTCAGAAGCTCCCTTGGCCTCTCCAAAGGTGTCTTGTGTAACCAAGCAGGCAGCTATTTGTCATGGAGCTGAGCATAGCTTTTTACCTTGTATTTGCTTCCTTCCTTCCGTTTTACTTCACTTTTTCCCTCACTGTTGCTTCCCTGGGATTGAACCCTCTGATAAAACATCAGTTCCACAAGCTTTACCTTAGGTTCTGTTTTCTGGAGAACTGGGCTAAAACAAAAGTCAAAGTTACTCTTAAAAGGTAAGACACATAATGTAAAAATTCTGAACGATAATCTGGATCCAAACACTCAAAACATCTAAACAGTATCACAAAGGAGTAAGAAAAGGACATAAGGCCAGAGGAGAATAGTGGAGAGAGAGCTGTGCTAATTTCTCATTTCCAGTAGGGGAAACTCAAAAGATGTCATCACACATTTACTACTTGTGAGTTGGAGAAATATAAGGTAAAGAATGTTTTAGGGAAAATGGTGTTAACTGTATGGAAAATTAAAAATGGAATACTAAATTTTTAAAACATTACAGAAAAGCAAATGAATCTGATTTGTAGAGAAAAAGACACAAAAAACAAGAAGGAAGTTTAAAACATAAAAATCTAAAACAAGGTGTGCCTGGTAGCTCAGTCAGTTAAGCGTCTGACTTCAGCTTGGGTCATGATCTCGGGGTCCTGGGATTAAGCCCCACGTTGGGCTCCCCACTTAGCAGGAAGTCTGCTTGTCCCTCTCTCTCTACCTCTGCCCCTCACTCCCGCTTGTGCTCTCTTTCTCTCAAATAAATAGTAAAAAAACTTAAACAAAATTAACAAATTTAATCTTATAAATGGTGCTGAAGATATTTAAAGAAAAATAAAAGTATACATCACCAAATAAAACAAGAGAATGGTAGAGATGATAAAACAGTTTTGGAAGCTGGAAGCAAAAGGAGTGACAATTAATCTAATAAATCCAAGAAAGCTAAAGCCTAACTTAGCAATGGGGAGAGTCAGAAAGCAATTCAGAACTCCCAGAGGTTTAGGAATTTGTTTCAGAGCTTCTGGTGTATCAGAGGTGTGACTAAAAGGCAGAAGAATTACTGAAATTCTGTGTAAGAAGTATTCAGAACTCAAGATGCTCTGTACATAACCAGGTGACTCCTCCTCCCTCACCTCAGCAGAATCAGGGGTTCTTTCTCTGGAGAGGGTAACCTGACAGTCTCTGATTGGGAGACTACAGGTGTAACTGAAAGTGGACTTTGCTGGAAACAGGAGGATAAAAGAGCACATGTACACAGAAAGTGATGCCCTCTTCCCACAATTGCTCTTAGAATATTGGTACCAAGGTCATTTCTTCCAGGCAGGAGATTGGAAGATTATTCTATGAGGAATCTAACTAGATTAGGTGAAAACATCCTCAAGATGCTGACATTCGTGTTTCAAATGAACCCAATCAGATGATTCCGCAGAGAAGCCTACCATCAACAAGCCCAACTCACATATAGTTTCTGAAAAAGATTTGAGTCCCTAAAATATGAGCAAAAAGCCAAAGAATGCCTCTAATGTAAAAAATAGAGATTGAAACAAATAGAAAAAAGCAAATTGGAAGAAACTCACTGTGTAGAGATTATAAAACTGTAAATATATAATTTATACCTTTAGATGAGGAAAAACCTGCATCCAAGGAACAAGAACAAAATACTATATTTTTCTTTTCAGTGATTTTACTTATTTATTTGAGAGAGAGAAAGAGAGCAGGAGTGAGGGGAGGGACAGAGGGAGAGGCAGACTCCCTGATAAGCAGGGAGCCCGATGAGGGGCTCGATCATGACCTGAGCTGAAGTCAGACGCTTAACCGGCTGAGCCACCCAAGTGCCACAAGAACAAAACACTATTAAGAATGAAAATTTCACTCCCTCTCACACTCCCTCTGTGCTCTCTCTCTCTCTCAAATAAATAAATAAAATCTTTAAAAAAAAAAAGAACAAAAATTTCAAAGAACAAAATAAAAAATAAAATAGCAGTAATCAAAATGCAAAACTGAATGGAAGGACTGAGAGACAAATTTGAAGAAATGCCCCAAGAAGTAAGGGACAAAGACAAAGAGATTAATATGAGGGAAAAAGTATAAATTGTCCCATATCTAATAATAGGAGTTCCAAAAAGACAGAACAGAGAAAATAGAGGAGGAAGAAATAATTGAAGGAATACTCTAAGAAAATTTTCTACAATGGAAGAACATGAGTTTCCAAACTGATCGGGCCTCCCACATGTGTAGGACAATGAATGAAATATACCCACATCAAGTACATGGTCATAATCTTTTATAACATCAAGGACAAAGAGAAAGTCCTAAAATTCTTCAGTCTACTTGCAAAACATCAAGAACCAGTATAGCATCAGACTTAACAACAACACTGGAAACAACATATTCAAAATTTGGAAGTAAAATTACTCCCAATCAAGAATGTTATATTCAGTTAAACTATCTTTGTAAGTACATGGGTAGAATAAAAGTGTCTTCTGACTTCCAAGTTCTCAAAAATTATGCCTCTCATGCACTACTTTGGAGGAAGTACTCTACTAAAATAAGACTATAAAACAAAGAGGAAGATGTGGGACCTAGACAATGGGGAGTTTAATAAGGAGAGAAGTGTAGGAATCTTCATGTCGAAGGTGAAGGGAGATCCAAGGAGACAGCTTTGTAGAACTCCTAGAATAAACTATCCAGATTGGAACAAATTAGAAGGCTCTAAGAGATTTTCAGGAGGATAAATTGAAATGGATACCTGATGTGTTTGAACATACTGAAAGGCTACTTAGATAACTGAGGTAGGGTTTAGCTATGAATAAATTATATTTACATAGAAAGTGAAGCAGACAAACAAAAAGCACAGTTATAAATCCAGGGAGAAGGAAAAACAGAATGGAAGAAAAAGTAATCATGTTACTTACCGACTTAATGATTAAGTAGTATTTTCATAATTATAATAATGTAAACCCTAATTCCTGACACAACTAAAATTATGATACAACTATTTTGGGTCATCAGGGTAGGTGAATGAGAACCAAGTTCTCATCTTCCACAGTGAGCCAACAATAGATAATGTCTAAAACTGAAAAATTAATTTGTGACAGATTCTGTCAAAGGGAATTCATTTCATTTAAAGAAATAGCAGCAAACAAGAAGTAGCTAAGAGGCTTGAAAGTGGTTGCTATAGGAAGTGGGATTTGAGTGGGTAAAATCAGGCAGGGGACTGACTTTTGTTTGTTTTTCTACAGAAAATTGCAGAACGATTTCACTTTTTAAACCATATGCGCACATAATTTTTAAAAAAATTTTATTTTTAAGTAATCTCTATACCCAATGTGGGGCTCAAACTCACAACCCCAAGATCAAGAGTCACATGCTCCACCAACTGAGCCAACCAGGCACCCCACATAATTTTAATGAAAATAAAAAATAAGACGAATGAGTCCTTTCTTAGTTCTGTGCTTTGAAACTCATTTGACTTGTTTTGGTGGGCAAAAAAAATTTTTTTTCAAAGGGTAGGCATTTATTTACCTATTATAATTATTAATAGTAGTAGTAGTAGTAATCTCTACACACAACAAGGGACTTGAACTCATGACCCTGAGATCAAGAGTCACATGTTCTTCTGATTGAGCCAGTCAGGCGCCCCAGTGTGCAAAAAAATTCAATGATAATATTAAAGGTTACCATCTATATTTTAGTTATTTTTAATTTTAATTCCAGTGTAGTTAACACAGAGTTTTATATTAGTTTCAGGCGTACAATATAGTGATTCAACAGCTTTATACATTACTCAGTGCTCAGCATGATAAATGTACTATGTTCTCATCTAGGTGGTTTCAGGTCTCCCATTTAGGTCCTTAATCCATTTTGAGTTTATTTTTGTGTATGGTGTAAGGAAGTGGTCCAGTTTCATTCTTTTGCTTGTAGCTGTCCAGTTTTCCCAACACTGTTTGTTGAATAGACTGTCTTTTTCCCATTGCATATTCTTGCCTCCTTTGTCAAAATTAATTGACCATACAATCATAGGTTTACGTCTGGGCTTTGCATTCTATTCTATTGATTTATGTGTCTATTTTTATGCCAGTACCATACTGTTTTGATTACTATAGCTTTGGAGTATATCTTGAAATCTGGGATTGTGATACCTCCAGCTTTGTTCTTTTTCAAGATTGCTTTGGCTATTTGGGTCTTTCATGGTTCCATACAAGTTTTAGGATTATTTGCTCTAGTTTTGTGAAAAGTGCTGTTGGTATTTTGATAGGGATTGCATTACACGTGTAGATTGTTTTGGGTAATATGGCCATTTTAATAATATTTGTTCTTCCAATCCGTTAACATGTTGTATCTTTCCCTTTGTGTTGTCTTGAATTTCTTTTACTGGTGTTTTGTAGTTTTCAGAGTACAGGTCTTTCACCTCCTTGGTTAAGTTTATTCCTAGGTATTTTGTTATTCTTGATGCAGTTATAAATGATATTGTTTTCTTTTAGGAAGTACTACTCAACACTTTTATTTATATTTCATTGGAAAGAACCTGGCCACAGGGTTATAATTAGCTGCAAGATTAGCTTCCTAAGTCTAAATGTACTATTTATTCTGAGTAGACAAGTGCCCAGCTATAAAATTCAGGGTTCTACTAGGAAGGAAAAGGAGAAGAATAGATATTAGAGTAGGATATAGCAGTTGCACCAGTCAGGGTTGTCCAGAGAAACAGAACCAATCAGAGATATATATTAGACTTATTTTAAGGAATTAACCCACAGGATTGTGGGGCCTGACAAGTTTGAAATCTGTAGATCAGGTTGGAAACTCAGGCAGGAGTTGGTGCTTTTATCTTAAGGCAGAATTTCTTCAGGAAACTTCAGTTTGTGCTTGTAAGGCCTTCAACAGATTGGATGTAGCCCACTCACATTATTGAGGATAATCTCCTGTACTTAGTCAAGTGATTATAGAGGCTAAGTACATTTACAGAATACCTCATAGCAACACCTAGGTTAGTGTTTGATTAAATCACTGGGTACAATAGCCTAGCCAAACTGACATGTAAGACTATCATAGCAGTCTTTATCATAAATAGATTATACTACATATTTACATTAATATCTCCTTCATTTTATTGTGAGCATTCCCCAAATCATCAGATATTCATATAAAACATGATATTTATTAAAGTAGCATGATATCCCAACATATCAAAATAAAATTATTCCTATATTTCAGGATTTTAAAAACATGGTATACATATATATATGTATATATGTATTTCTGATTATTCATTAAATTTTTAAAAGTAAGATTATCAAGTCAATGATTATAAAGATTTTTAAGGCCTATATTCCTATTGCCAATGTGTCAATGTGCTTTCCAGAAAGTTTGCACCAATTTACACCAACAATATATGAATGCAATTCTGATGTCACTGTACTCTGGACAAAATTAGGTTTCATAATTTTATCAGTTAAATAGATGAACATGTTTTGTTTTGTATCTCTTTACTGCTATATAAAACATTTAATCATTCACTATATTTTTATTGATCCTTTCTATTTTTTCTTTTGTTAATTTTGTTTTTACCTTTTGCCTAGTTTTCTGTTAGGCTACTAGCATTCTCCTGATTGATGTATGAGGTATTTATATATTAAGAATATAAATCTTGGTCATACTTGCTGTGAATGATTCCTAACTTACTTTTCTAGTTTTTTCTTAGTATAAAATTTTTACTTTACTTTAAGTAAAGTAAATCCTTCCTTTAAGTAAAGGAAGAAACTATAGATACTTCAAGTTTTCACTTAGGGTAAACAGTTGATCAAAATTAATAAAGGTATAATCATATTATTGGTGATTAAAATTAAGGGAAATGAAACATGAAAATGAGATTATTTTCATACACAAATGAAGCATCACTCCCACGGATGACTCAGGTAACTAGTCACATCTTTCCAAAAAACATACTTGGGAAAACTCACATTTTTTCCCCTTAGAATTCTTACATATGAAATATTTTTCTTCATTTAGTAGTATTACTAACTTCAGAATCTACTGACTGAATTGTCATTTCTAAGATGTTGTCAACATTATGTTCAAATAAATTTTGAGATGATCAGTAATTTTTAAGAAAAAAATTATGGAAGAATAAACATTGAACTTACGATTTTTTTTCTGCTTCTAAATAAATTTAAAAATTTAAAAAGCAAATAAGGGTGTTAAATCTGTGATGGTAATAATAGCTGCTTGACACTGACATGCTACAAATAAATCTGTGTGGCAATATAAATTGACTCAGGCATTTGTGCCACATATGACAGCCCAAAATATTTTTATTTCCTCCTTAGTAATTTTTAGATTTTCTTATCTCATTGACTATGAAAAGCACAATCATCCCACACACTGTTCTCGAATTGCATTTAATATAATCTGCCCAGAATTCTAGCTTGATTTTCAAAATTGAGGTGAAACTGAATTCCAGGTAAGTTATCTAAATTGACCAATAATTTAAATTTGTATTGTAGAGTAATACTTGGAATTATTTTTCTACTTAATATATTTCAACTGGTTAGTTGAGTCCAATTAGTTCCAATAATTTTTTATAAGGTTGGCAAAGCATCTAATTTGTTTTCATTTGTAATTCCTAATTAAAATGGGTTAGTGGATATTCACTTATTTCACTTATAATATTCTCACTTATCAAATGTATTACTTATTGAATCTATTCATATTTTTAAAAACCTTTTCTTTTTTTTTAATTATGTTATGTTAGTCACCATACAGTACATCATTAGTTTTTGATGTAGTGTTCCATGATTCATTGTTTGAGTATAACACCCAGTACTCCATGCAATACATGCCCTCCTTAATACCCATTCACTGGGCTAACCCATCCCCCCATCCCCCTCCCCTCTAAAACCCTCAGTTTGTTTCTCAGAGTCCGTAGTCTCTCGTGGTTCATCTCCCCCTCTGATTCCCACCCCTTCATTTTTCCCTTCCTTCTCCTAATGTCCTCCATGCTATTCCTTATGTCCCACAGATAAGTGAAACCGTATGATAATTGACTTTCTCTGCCTGACTTATTTCACATAGCATAATCTCCTCCAGTCCCATCCATGTTGATGTGAAAGTTGGGTATTCATCCTTTCTGATGGCTGAGTAATAGTCCATTGTATATATGGACCACATCTTCTTTATCCATTCGACTGTTGAAGGGCATCTCAGCTCTTTCCACAGTTTGACTATTGCGGACATTGCTGCTATGAACATTGGGGTGCATATGGCCCTTCTTTTCACTACATCTGTGTCTTTGGGGTAAATACCCAGTAGTGCAATTGCTGGGTCATAGGGTAGCTCTATTTTTAATTTTTTGAGGCACCTCCACACTGTTTTCCAAAGTGGCTGTACCAACTTGCATTCCCACCAACAGTGTAAGAGAGTTCCTCTTTCTCCACAACCTCTCCAACATCTGTTGTTTCTTGCCTTGTCAATTTTTGCCATTCTAATTGGTGTAAGGTGCTATCTCAATGTGGTTTTGATTTAATTTCCCTGATGGCTAAACATGATGAACATTTTTTTATGTGTCTGTTAGCCATTCGTATGTCTTCTTTTGAGACGTGTCTGTTCATGTCTTCTGCCCATTTTTTGACTTGATTATTTGTTTCTTGGGTGTTGAGTTTGAGAAGCTCTTTATAGATCTTGGATATCAGCCCTTTGTCTGTAGTGTCATTTGTAAAAATCTTCTCCCATTCTGTGGGTTGCCTCTTTGTTTTGTTGACTGTTTCCTTTGCTTTGCAGAAGCTTTTTATCTTGATGAAGTCCCAACAGTTCATTTTCGCTTTTATTTCACTTGCCTTTGGAGATGTATCTTGAAAGAAGTTGCTGTGGCTGATGTCAAAGAGGCTACTGCCTGTGTTCTCCTCTAGGATTTTGATGGACTCCCGTCTCACATTGAGGTCTTTCATCCATTTTGAGTTCATCTTTGTGTATGGTGTAAGAGAATGGGTTGAGGTTCATTCTTCTGTATATAGTTGTCCAATTTTCCCAGCGCCATTTATTGAAGAGACTGTCTTTTTTCCATTGCATATTTTTTCCTGCTTTGTCGAAGATTATTTGACCATAGAGTTGAGGGTTCGTATTTGGGCTCTCTATTCTGTTCCATTGGTCTATGTGTCTGTTTTTGTGCCAGTACCATGCTGTCTTGGTGATCACAGCTTTGTAATATAGCTCGAAACCAGGCAACGTGATGCCCCCACCTTTGTTTTTCTTTTTCAACATTTCCTTGGCGATTCACTGTCTTTTCTGATTCCATACAAATTTTAGGATTGTTTGTCCAGCACTTTGAAAAATGTGATTGGAATTTTGATCGGGATGGCATTGAGGGTATAGATTGCTCTGGGCAGCATAGACATCTTAACAATGTTTATTCTTCCGATCCATGAGCATGGAATAAAACCTTTTCTTTTATGGTTCTTTTTCTAATGCTTTGTTAATCATGAGTCTGGTCAAACATATTTTCATTATTTACCAGCTGTTTGCATTTTAATTTTTGTTAAAAAACAGAAATTTCCCCCAATTTATCTTTTTTCATTCTGTTTATGGTATTTTGGGCATATGTTAGTTCTAAATTTTAAATAGCCAAATTATCAATCTTATACTTTATGTTTTATGTTTCAGAGTTGTATGAGTTTTCTGAGGCTCATGCACTTTATTTCAAGAATATATATATATATATTAAGATTTTTATTTATTTGACAGAGAGAGAGAGCACAAGCAGGGGGAGCTGCAGGCAGAGGGAGAGGGAGAAGCAGGCTCCCCACTGAGCAGAGAGCCCTACATGGGACTCAATCCCAGGACCCTGGGATCATGACCTGAGCTGAAGGCAGACGCTTAACCGACTGAGCCACCCAGGCACCCAGGATTATATATATATTTTTAAAGATTTTATTTATTTGTCAGAGAGCGAGAGAGAGTACAAAGCAGGGGGAGTGGCAGGCAGAGGGAGAAGCAGGCTCCCACTGAGCAAGGAGCCTGATGCAGGGCTGGCTCCCAGGACCCTATGATCGTGACCTGAGCCGAAGGCAGACGCTTAACCAACTGAGCCACCCAGGCGCCCCTTATTTCAAGATTATATTAAAACACTGTGCAGGGCGCCTGGGTGGCTCAGTCGTTAAGCGTCTGCCTTTGGCTCAGGTCATGATCCTAAGGTCCTGGGATCGAGCCCCGCATAGGGCTCCCTGCTCAGCCAGAAGCCTGCTTCTCCCTCTCCCACTCCCCCTTTTTGTGTTCCCTCTCTCATTGTGTCTCTCTCTGTCAAATAAATAAATAAAATCTTTAAAAAAAATAAAACACTATGCATGTTTTTGTATAGTACTCTTTTGGCTTCATTGTTTCAAGTTAGATTTTGGTATCTATGGAGATGATATTTTTCATATTATATGATATTATTTTTATATTTTCATCCATATTATAATATGGATGTACTATACATATAGGCTTTCCTACATTAAATCATCTTGCATTCCTTAAATAAATTGTCATGTATTAAATGTTTGAGTCTTTCAGGAATTTTGCATTATTATAAGTGATATTATTCCATAATTTTCTGTTTTATGCTATCTTTAGGCAGGTTTTGGTGATCACACTGTGATGGTTTCTTAAATTGCATCTGGAGGCTTTTCTTCTTTCTCCGTACTCCAAAATGATAGATCTTGAATGCTTTCTCAGTTTCTTCCAAGGTGTATATTTTCTCTCTCTTTTTGAGCCTGTTTTTGTAATTTATATTTCTCTAGAAGTCCATTTCAACCGTTTTGTATGTAGTTGTGCAAATTAATACCTTACTATTTTGTTATTTCATCTCTAATACTGTGTACTTATGCTTTTCTCTCCATTGTGGAGATTGTTTTAAGAATCAGCTCTTAGACTTACCAGTTTCACTCATCTCTGATTTCTAATCAAGTTCCACTATTGTCTGTATTAATTCCTTTCTTCTGATTCAATTTAATGTTATTTTTCTCACTTCTTAAACTTGAGTGTTGTTCTCTATACTTTAAATCAGAAAACTGTAAAAGTATTTTATTTATCTTTTTGGCTTTAAAAGTAGATTATGCATGTTTTGAGAGTTGCATATATCTAAGTAAAAAAACAGTTTTGTAAGGGTGTTAGACATATTTTCCTAAGCATGTAGTAGTTTAAATGCAGGTATATTTCTATTTCAGTTTTTTATAAAGTTCTCTTGCCAGGCTAAAATTGAGCATAAATGGAAAGAAAAGCGGTACATTTTATATGAAAACTCTATTAGGGAAAAATATGTCCTTGTGTGAAAGTATATTTTCTTAATATCTTCCTGATTTGGAAATTCATTGTTTAATTGATTGGGATATTATTATAAAAATGTAAAATCAGAATAGAACTGAAATTCTCAAAATTAAAATTCTTATGCTAATGTTGGCTAAATTTGGAAGTAGTTAAGGAACCACTGTATGAAAGATGAATCATGGACACTAAAAGTAACTCATACAATATTAACATGATAAAAATGTACACTTCTCATACCTAAGCCAGATTCAAAGTGTTCTTGGTATAAGAATTTACAATATGAAAACAATATAAATATCACTGGAGAAGAGTGTATAGATAATTCCAAGTTAATAAAAGCTCCTGCAATATATCATTAAACAGAGCCAAACCAAGTCCCCACTTTTACCTGTCCAAACCTCCACAAAACTAGCAGAAGATGGGGTGGGAGTAGAAAGGTCATAGTTTGTTGGGTTTCTGAATTTCAAAAGACGTTACACTGTGTACCTTTGTTGTCTCAATTGAATCTCAAATGTGACATGTCCAAATTGAAAATTATCTTTTTTCCAATCAGGAACCATCTACCTTCCATTTTTTTTTTTACTTGTTAGAATTATGGGATACGGGTAGGGGATCACCTTTATCCCTTCTCCCAAGTCTTCACCCTCAAATGGCAACCACATCTTGATCATTCTACCTCCAATTATCTCTCAAATCCATCCTCTCATTTTTTTTTTTTTTAAAGATTTATTTATTTATTTATTTGACAGAGAGAGATAGCAAGAGCAGGAACACAAGCAGGGGGAGTGGGAGAGGGAGAAGCAGGCTTCCTGCTGAGCAGGGAGCCCGATGTGGGACTCGATCCCAGGACCCTGGGATCATGACCTGAGCCGAAGGCAGACGCTTAACGACTGAGCCACCCAGGCGCCCCATCCTCTCATTTCTATCCTTGATTTTACTTCCTAAGCGTGGGCACTCTTTTTCTTTAATTATTCCAATGACCCCCTTACAGGTCTTCCTTCTTCCAGTCTCTTCTCATCCCAAAATATTTTCTATATAATCTTAATAAATGTCCTATAATGTATTTGTCTTTCAAATTTTTAAAAATATGTTGCCTAAATGGCCTGTTTGTAGTCCTTAGCATGGGTTACAGGGTTCTTCATGTTTTGGCCTGCCTGTATTTTTCCAGCTTTATCTTCCACTGCTGTCCCACATGCATTCTGTGCTTCGTCGTTTTTGTTTTTTTTTTAAGACTTTATTTATTTGACAGAGACAGAGATAGCAAGAGCAGGAACACAAGCAGGGGGAGTAGGAGAGGGAGAAGCAGGCTTCCCGCAGAGCAGGGAGCCTGATGCGGGGCTCGATTCCAGAACCCTGGGATCATGACCTGAGCCAAAGGCAGACGCTTAACGACTGAGCCACCCAGACGCCCCTCGGTGCTTTAATTGTATTAAATACCTGAAATTCTTTTAAGTGCCCTGTGTCAGTTAGGACCCTTTGTGCTTGATCCCACTGCTCCCTGCCTCTTCCTTGATGGTCCTGATTCAATGATTATTCCCAACTTCTTTTCAAAGTGCTGAAGTTACTTCTATCTTAAAAACAAACTACCACTGTCTCCTTTTCAGTCTACTTCCTTGAAAGGGTAAATTCTACTTCTTTACCTCCTGCTCACCTTTCTGCCCTTCCTACTACTATAAAAAACACCAACTGACAAAACTGCCAGTAAAATCATAATGTCCAAATCTAATGAACAAATCTAGGTGTGCACCTTAGTTGACATCTCAAACAGCATTCAACACTGTTAACTACTTCTACTTACCCCCAAACAAACCTAATTTTCTGTGCTTTGTAGAACACATGAAAAACATGTGAGTTAAAAGATGAAATCATCAGTACCACTTAACCATCATCAGCATCTTATTTCCTTCAAGTCCCTTTTTCTATATAAGTATGGAAAATTGGGATATTATAAATATATATTTTGGGTTTTTTCTTTTAAACATCTTCCCTTGGAATTAAACAGATGTTTTGGAGACAATTATAATCATTGCATAATGTGTTATATAGATGTACCATACTTTATTTAGCCTTCTGCTACTGTTGACATTCAGCTAGTTTTCAATTTTCACTAATATACCTAGGTCTCAGATTCTTATTTCTTTTTTTTTTTTTTTAAGATTTTATTTATTTATTTGAGAGAGAGAGTGAGAGAGAGAAAGAGCACAAGAGGGGGGAGCGGGAGAGGGAGAAGCAGACTCCCTGGCGAGCAGGGAGCCCGATGCGGGACTCGATCCCGGGACTCCAGGATCATGACCTGAGCCGAAGGCAGTCGCTTAACCAACTGAGCCACCCAGGTGCCCTCAGATTCTTATTTCTTAATGGGAGATTCCAAGAAGGGAAAGTACTAGGTTCAGGATATGAAGTTATAAACATTCATGATATAGACTGTGTAATTCCTTACAAGGAAAGGTAATTTATATTCCTATAGCAATGCATGAGTATCTGAAATTTATCATTCTCTTGCTAACACTGTATTTTTAAAAAAAATCCTTTCAGTTTGATAGGTTCAAATGGAATCTCTTAGCCTTGATTTGCCCTTCTGATTAGTAGTGAGATTATACATTAGTCACTCTTTCCTCCTCACCTTAGCCTGTTAGTTCTCTTACTTCAGAATATTCCTTTTCATTCTCCTTCTCAGGCTTTTTTCTATTCCACAGTATTTTGTCCTCAGCCCCTGGAACGTCCCACAGACAGCTCAAACATCCTAAGCTTGCTTCAATTTCTGGCTAATGATATCATCAACCACCCAGGCACCCTAGTCAGAAACCTGAGTCTTTTAAGATGACTCCCTCCTCTCATCCCCACATCAGTTACTAAGTTTTTCCAACCCACATGTTAAATCTCTCAAATATGTCCACACCTCTCTATCTCCCCAGCTACTGCTCTCATCCAAGCCTTGGTTTCTGGAATACTCATCACTGATCTCCCTGCCTTGTCACCCTGCTCCATTCCATTCTATATACCACTTCCAGAATATCTCTTTTTCTTTAAGATTTGAGAGAGAGAGAATGTGGGGGAGGGGGGGAGGACAGGCAGAGGGAGAGAGAGAATTCCAAGCAGACTCCCTGCTGAGCATCAAGCCCCCCAGGCTTGATCTCAAGACCCTGAGACCATGACCTGAGCTGAAACCAAGAGTCAGTCGCTCAACCGACTGAGACACTCAGATGCCCCCAGAGTGATCTTTCTAAAATGCATATCTGGAGCGCCTGGGTAGCCCAGTCATTTAAGTGTCTGACTCTTGATCTCAGCTCAGGTCTTGATCTCACAGGTTTGAGTTCAAGACCCACACTGCGTTCCATGCTAGGCATGGAGCCTACTTAAAAAAATAATGAAAATAAAATGCAAATCTGATTGTGTTACTCCCTGGATTCTACATCTCCCTATCCAACTTTATCCCTTGCCCTTACCATCTGTTCCCTTCTCTCTAGCCATATGGAACTAGAATTCCCCACTGCCTCTAAACTCCTTTTGCCAAGAGTATGCCTCTTTTGTCTTGTGAACTCCTACAATAATAACGGAGCCTATCCAAGTTATCATCCCATCATTTCCCTCTCCTTTATGCACTGATTACACTTTATACAGAGCTATGTTATGACACATTACAATTTCATAATTTTTTTAAAAAGATTTTATTTATTTGAGAGAGAGAGAGAGCACGAGCTCTCGGGGAGAGGGGCAGAAGGAGAGAGAGAAGCAGGCTCCCTGCTGAGCAGGGAGCCCCACGCGGGGCTCAATCCCAGAACCCTGGGATCATGACCTGAGCCGAAGGCAGATGCTTAACCAACTGAGCCACCCAGATGCCCCTGAATAAATGCTATTTTTGATAGCAATTATAAAATTCCTTTCAATCTTCTCCCACCATCTGATTATTCACCAAGTTCTATAATCTCAATCTATCTGATATCTGTTACCAGATTCTCCTCCATTTCCAATTTCTAAGGTTGACAAAACTATTTTTTAATTGCATCCTGAGACGTGGGTGCTTCTTCAAACCAGGCCATCTTCAATAGAGCTGACAGTTATCTTTCTGAAACACACCTGGTTTTGTTACCTACTTAAAAAAACAACTTTGATGACTACCCATTTTGATTGTAGTTGGTTATTTCCTCAAAACATGGAAAGCTTGTCTATTGAGAGTTAAAAATAAAGGAATGCACAGTGGAAGGAGACACAATTCTCACTAAATCCAGGATTTTGACTAAACACTATAGCATAGTTTTTAATAACTTTAAGAATCCAACTCCAGTCCGCTCTTTAGCTCTATCTCCTATCACTCTTCCTCCTAATCCTCAACACACATCCTGGTTACCATTCTTAATGCATTGTTGTGTCCAGTATGCCATATCACCAAGAAAATTCTTCCTCATCCTTGAAAGCCAGCATCTGGTTACCTGGTTGCTCCAAGAGATGGTATAAAGGGTCTGTTTACATAATCTTTATCAGTCCTCCAAAGCAAGCCAAATCAAAATAAAAATAAGATTTTTTTTTTGGTATGGACAATTGGACTGTTTGCAACTTCATATAAACTATGTATAAAAGCATCTTTTAAGGACATTTCTATTTTTATTGATCTGTAACATACAATCGAAGTAAAAGCAAAGTACTTTCTATACAAGTACATCTTCAAGCTAAGCCCCCTGCTGGCCTACACTTCCAACTAGACTGCAGCCACTAAGCCCTTTATAGAAATTCTGAAGGAGTCACAGACTATTAGTTGCTCTAAGAAGCTTTCTCTAATCTCTTTCTGACAAGCTGTTTCTAGCTTCTCCTTCTGGGCTCACACAACTCTGACCATATACCACTGTTATCTTACCAAATAATAGTATAGTTGTGTTATTTCTCTTTTAGTTTCTTCCACTAGGGTAGCTAATCCAGGGTAAGGACTCTATTATCAGTTTCCTCATGTGTAAAATAAAGATGATAAGAAGACAAATCTCATATAATTATTGTGAGAATTGAATGTTAGTGCATATTTAAAGCACTTAGCACAAGTCTAGCATATAATAGGAGCTAAATAAATGTTAGCAATTATTTTTCCCTTTGTGTTTGTTAAATCATGAAGTACTAGCCCGAAGAGTCCCACAGCAAACAGACTGGTAGATGCACAAAAAGCATAAGAAAACACACGTCCTGAAATTACCTAAGAGGTCACTACTTAAGCAAAATGCCTTCCCTATTACCTATTTGCAGATGTGACCTGAAACTGAATGGCTTTTTAATGTATAGTAGTTTAAGAAGAAAGTTTTTAAGACCTTAGAACTAGGAGAGAAGTTTCATTTATAAAGTTTTGAATTTCTGAGCTATTTATTAAAAAGAACACATAAAACAATTTCACATTTGGAGAAAAGGAAATAACTCAATGTCTTGGGAACTGGCACTGTTTCTGACTATCATACATTACTTCTTTATATTACAAACTACCTATAAATATACTTGCTCTCAGTCTTTATGAAAAAATCAAATGAGCATGTTGTGTGGTAGAAATAACATCAAATTAAAATTAAGGAATACTAGATTCTAGCCCACGAAATAGCTGTGGGACCTTGGGCAATCTTTTAATTCCTCTGGGCTTCAGAGTTATTTTTTGGAATTTGAAGGGATTAGACTAATCTCTAAATTCCCATCCGGCTTGAAAATACAATGTTCTTACAATGCTATATTTTAACCTTTCTCTTACATGGTTTCCCCCCTCACTAGAAACTGAACACCCTTTTTGTGAGTGGGAAACAGGAATCAAGCCTTATTTATCTTTGTACCTCAGTGCGTAGAACCAATGCCTCGTTTCTTGACTGAATAAATGAGTGCACCCTACAGAGCTTCTAGTTTAAAAAGGCATAGCAAATTTATGGTATAACAGGTTAGTGGCTAATGTTAATATAATTATGTTATTATACAACAGTAACAAATGATTGTGCATTAATATGATTGTGGATATTCAATATACAGATTCATTCTATTGTTAATTTGTTGAAAACCATTATTTTAGAAAAGGAAATCTAAACCAAAAGGTTTCCTTACTTTTGACGTATTTTAGAGAAATTATGTGTTAGTTACATAGTTTTTTTTTTTCAGTTACATAGTTTTGAGAGAGGCTAATTCTACTAAATTTCATCATCCTAAGAGCAGTGTCCACTTATATCAAGCAGGTATCGAAGTGATCACTCTTCAGTACCATTTTGTAGAAAAGATTTTTATCTTTGCCTTGCTACCAAAATTACAGACTGAAAGACAATGTGATCAAGGAAATAAGGAACTAGAGTATATAGACACATGGAGAAAGTAAGCATACATGCGTGTGTGTGCACATACACACACACAGTTTAACTCAGTAACTCAAATGCCTCATGTACCCATTTTAAAATTAATATTTAGTGCAGGCTTACTGCTGGAACAGTTTTAAAATATCTCTAATATGGAATGGAAAATAGAGAGTGATTAACTATAAAGTCTATATAGGTGAAACAAATGGACAGTTCTCCCACTTCTTTTGAACAAGGGCAGATGTCTGTCTCTGAATATACCCCAAAAAGAGAGTTACAAGGGATTCCATTTCTCTGTTTCAGTATCAATGTGACTGAAATTTGAAGTGCATTTACTTCACAATTTCCTGGACCTGCACTGTTGGGAAAGTGAAGGCTTTTTCTAATATTCAGCTATCAGGCTCAATCTGAGTTTGAATGGTACTCACTGATTAACTACATAAATTGACACAAGCACAATATGTTTTTTATTGTTAAATTACTGTTACCATATGCAGGGCAAAAAGTAAAGGGACTCATCTACTTGTACATTAACATTTTAAATTCTTGAATTATAAACAAGTGAACAAATGATCAGTTAGGAAAGGAAAACTGAAGGGTTTCTTTATAAGTCTACTAATTTCTCTAATAATTAATAAAACATGCTCAAAAATTTTAGAAAAACACCTTTTTCTACATATGATATATTAATAAACAAATTATGTTTACCTCAATAAACTGTAAAGACTCCCTCAATATTAAGGACAGTCTATCTCTGGCTAATCCAATTATTATTTGGATATAATATAAGCATCAAAAAATAAAGTGGTGGCATAGTTCAAAATTTTCCAAAGTGTTAATACTCTTAATGCTGAGTTTCCAGTTCCAGAATTGTCCATTCCCCTTGGGGTGAACAATCTTCAGAGGAAAAACTAGCCATGGTGATGCTTGCTGAGGAATCATCAAGGGGAGAGGTTAGTTCACTCCATCTGTTCAAAGTGTCAACATGTGCTTTACCCTGAGGTTTTGAGCTGTCTCGTGCTAAAAGTAGTGTCTGATTGATTAGATACTGTGCTAAATTTAAGTCTTCAGGAACAGAATTCGTAATATTTAAGTTTGAATCCTGTTCAGAGAGCAGTTGCTTTAATAGTGTCCAATCTTGTTCTGCAAAGTGCTGATCATCTTCAAAATCCATGTCTGTAACATGTGTTTCTGATTCCATTTTCTGCTCAAATGCTTCTATTACATCCATCTCATATATTGGAGAGAGGGTTTTTGAAGGCCGATGGTCATACATGTAGGTTTGTGCCAGTGTGTCACAATCATCTATGTCTCCTGAAATAATTCATAATACTACACAATGTAAAAATTGCACATGTTGGTACCCCTCAGAGTTTTGTAGAACAATATTAAAACAATAGTTATAGTCCAAAAAAACAGAATGGAAAAAATAACACTTATACAAAATTGACAAGATTATTGAGGCATTTCTTTTTCTATATTTAAAAAAAAAACAACAAAACACCACCGAAGGATGTTTAGCAGCAAAATCAACATAGGCAACTAACAATAATTCTCCATACTTTAATTTGAAAACTTGTGATACAGAAAACAACAAAAATTATTTAAACATAAACATAGAATGTGCACATGTATCTAATTCACTACAATATGAAATTAAAGAGAAAAAAAGACATGGTTATTTGATGGTGACTTTAAGTCAGTTCCAAAAGGGGAATAAATACATTTTATCTAAAGCCTTATTTGTATATTGCACATGCAAAAGAGGATGCAAGCAAGGACAAACAAAAAAATACAACTTTAAAGAGCCCCCTATTGTTGTGATTTTGCTGAACAAGGGCTATTGATCAGTGTCTTTCTTAGTTCTGATATACAATAGCTATGCAGTCAGCCACTATTGCATATTTTAAATGTGGGTCATTAGTTTAAATTACTATAATAAGGAAGACAAACACACAAAACAATTAGACAGGAAATCATCTATACATATGAAATAAGCCTGGGCTTTTTTCATATATTATTGTTGCTTCTAAATATAATCTCTTTTAGGAAATTTATCTTTTTACTTGAAAGTTTTAGAATTATAGTGATCCTCAAAGTCTTAATCTCTGTAAAATGCATATAAATTGTAATAATTAATCTAGTTAAAATAGTTCAGTGCTTTTAGTTATATTACTATAGTTATTGCACAGCCCTCTTAGATATATACTAGCATAGTCCATAAAACATATCCAATGTATAATAAAATTTCTAATAGTCAAGAATTCTATGTTAAATTAGACATAAATAACTAAATAATAGCAAACTAAATTTTTCTCTTTATTCTTTCATGTAAAATCTCTTAATAGATTAGCTCTAATAATAACCAAAATTTTACTAGATCTTAACTCTGCACTAGGATTTTAAGGGAACAATAAAGATTAACTAGCTAGTTTTCATATTATTAAGAAATTTAAGTTTTCATTTGAAATTTGTATCTGTTACGTAAGTAATTATTCTAACTAAAATAAAACATTTGGGGCTACCTACAACTTCTAAAATTCTATAAACTCATTTTCTTATGGATTTAGCATTTCTATTTCTGTACGTTACCTGCAGATAAAGCAATATTAGCTTTTTTGGTAGCTGTAGAATGGTTCTCTTTCACTTGACCTTCCTGAGGCAGAAGTTGACTCCGACAGGAGTCCAGAAATTTTGTGGAGCTGTTCTTTGGTATGTCAGAATTGGGTTCTCTTTGATGAAGCTCCAAATGACATGGTCTTTCTTGAGACTTTATATCATTATCTGAGAGTCTGCTATGTTGCTGAAAGTCATTACCTACATTGCTTCCCCTGTTTACTTGTTTATCTTCTGGAAGAAGCTGTCTGCCTCCTTTGGACAGGACATCTACTGTGAACTTTTTTCCTGTGGCTGAAGCACTCTGTTTATCTTTCCTTGATGAGTCAATGCTGCTGGGACCCAAGAGAGAGCTTTCGTTTTTATATACACTATTGCCTTTATCTTGTTTACATTCTAAAATACTACCTTTACGTCCTTGTGTGTACCTGGAATAGCATGTCTTTCTATGATGTTCATGAGAAATGCCATCAAAAACATCAGAAGGTGAAAGAGAATTCACAGAAGGCTGAAAGGCAGTATGAGCTTCCCCTTCATCAGATCCTAGTTCTTCACATTCATCTACTGAAAGTAAGACTGATCTTTTAAAATTTTTAGTTGCAGAAAACTCGTGATTTTCATTTTCTGTTGCATCTTCAAAAGCCAAATTAATTATTCCCTGAAACTGCTGAGGAGCTGAGTTAGATGTACAGAAATTTTCTCCAACATTTTCAGCTTCAGATCTTTCATCTTCTGTTTCATCTGCTGAGGAAGAAACTTGATCTACTTCTTGAGCAAAATGGACACTGCCTCGTAGAATATTTTCTTTTTCCCTAGGGTGGGCTACTGTAGATCGAGACCAAATTTCTGGCCGTTTCCTGGGAATCTCGTCATCACTTGTCGAATTAACTTGGAAAAGATCATTACTACTTTGCTTTTTCATTTTCACCTCAATTCTTAAGTTACTGTCATATATTTTTAATTCTTCAGGAGTACTGGTATCACTGCTACTTCTTCCAAGAAAATCATGGCACAACATAGTGCCACATTTAGAAATACCTCTGTCATTTGACCCATCATCATCCTGAGACCCTCCAGCATCATAGTCTTCAGATCTGGGCTTTATGTCATCAGAGGATGTGGTGGCACTGCCAGTGTCAGATTCAGGACTCTCTCTCTGATGCAGACCACTGGTACTCAAATTCCAGTGGCTCAAAAATGGAACTTCTGGAGTTTCATGGCTCTCTGGAGTTTCTGTTGTTTCCATATCTTTAGGAGAATTTTTTCCTGATATTTGTTCCAAAACACACTTGGAGGAAATAGCTGAGTCTGCTGTAGCATGTTTGATTTCACTCATAGCAGAGTCATCAGACAAGTGACTAGGAATTTTCTGTTCTTCTACATGAATTTTAGATTTTCTGTCATCTTGGAGAGAATTTAAGGTACCATTTGTCCTTTCAGGAACACATGGTAAAACATCTTTGACACATTTAATGCTTAATCTTTTGTTTATATCTTGTTTCCCTCCTTGCTTCTCCCTATCTGATACTGAATGGATTTGTTCTGCATTTGCTGAGTCTAAATCACAAACAGGATTAGAGTTCAAGGAGTTTTCACTGGGATTTGAAATCATGGATTCTAGGACAGTGGTGTTATAAAATTCTGGATCTGCATTACCACTCCCATCAGAAAAGCAATGTATTTTAGCTGTGTTGTGATGATCTGATTCTTTGCTGGAAAATTCTGTTTCACTTTTATGTGAACAAATCTGTTTTGACTCCAGTTCATGCTTTATTGATTTATCCAGATTTGAAATAGTTTGGCATTCTAATACTAATTTCTCTTTCTCTTGATTGCTTAATGGCTTTTGTGGGTCAGGTTTGCATGATGACTGGAATGCTTCTCTACTGCTGATTTCTGATGTGAGATTAATTAGAGGTTCATGAGGCTTCTGTTCAGAAATATCATCCTTGTTATTATTATCACGCACATCATGAAATATATTTTCTTGGACAACACATGTTTCACTTTTTAAAGGTCTTTGAGAAGAAGGCTGAGTTTTCAATATAATCTGTCCAGGAAGCGTTTTCTGTTTTGAATCTTTATTACTCAAAGTTTCACTTTTCTTAGACTGATTTAAGTTTTTAGACATTGCCGCTATTTTTGCATTAACCTTAGGCAAAGGTGTGTGTCCTTGCTTGACAATTTTTTTCTTAGGTGTTTGTTTATCTGTAGTTGTATTGTGGTCCAATTTTGTCACATTTTCATCAGACTGCCTTGAAGAGACTGAAGATTTTACTGAATTTGGTGACTCTCCTTGAGATCCTAATAAAAAAATTAAAAAATATAATGCACTTTCTAATTTGTGAATGAAATGCAATATCTGTTTTTAAATTACATTAGAAGAAATAAACAATGAAATGACATATCTATGAAATGGACAAAAGATTAGGTGTTAGTAACATGATAAAATAAAAAATTTTTTATTACAAATATAGGGGGACTATTCCAGCATCTTAGCAAAATTACTTAAATAGGATCTTTCTTCCTCAAGAGTCTTGATCCTTATGCCAGAATTGGATTTGCATAAATAAATGAGGGTGCAAAAATCTGATTTTCTTATATCAAAAGAGCAGGAAGGGTCTTCCCTTTGACCTTTTTTTGGGGAAAAAAGATTGTTCCACACAGCTGAAAGAAGAATCAAGCTAAATATAAAATAGAAATGTTGAAGTTACTGTTTTTTTTTTTTCTGTCAAACATGAACAAAACTAATTTACTTCTCATAACAAGATCATTATTATTGTAGATCATTTGGGTTAACTACTTAGATGTGCAGTGGAAACTAAAACTGGTAATTGGAGGGCAAGGATTAAGTTTGAGAATCTATTTGTTTACACTGGTTGAGTCCTAGAGATGATAATTAAAACTATCAAACAGAATTGCCAAATCTTTTTAAATGTTTAATTTTTAGTTATTACTAGAACATGAATAATTTTTCTCTGGCTTATTTTAAAATTTACTTTCAGTATTAATTCATTATCAAACTCAAAATTGTTTTTAGGTTTTTACATACTGCTCTTAACCTACATGAATGCTTAATGCATAAAGCAAATTAATTTTAAAATCAGTTATTAAGTCAGCTAAGTATGCAACCTGATCAGTATGCTTTTCTTTTTTTTTTTTTTTTTTTTATTTTATTTATTTGACAGAGAGAGACACAGCGAGAGAGGGAACACAAGCAGGGGGAGTGGGAAAGGGAGAAGCAGGCTCCCCGCAGAGCAGGGAGCCCGACGCGGGACTCGATCCCAGGACCCCGGGATCATGACCTGAGCCGAAGGCAGTCGCTCAACCAACTGAGCCACCCAGGCGCCCTCAGTATGCTTTTCTTTCTTAGAACATGGCAAAACAACAGGCACAGCACAGAGGGAAAATTCTTCTTCCTATATATCACAGTTCTCATGACTGTGCCATTACTTTTTTTTTTATGTTATGTTAATCACCATACATTACAACATTAGTTTTTGATGTAGTGTTCCATGATTCATTGTTTGTGTACAACACCCAGTGCTCCATTCAATATGTGCCCTCTTTAATACCCATCACCAGGCTAACCCATCCCCCTACCCCCTCCCCTCTAGAACCCTCAGTTTGTTTCTTACTTTTTTAAAGGGCTCTAATATTAGTGCTGGTTTTGCACATGGAATTCCTATAGTTATCAATGAAACTGAAGAAACCTGGGCACAATATATAGAAGGACCAAAAATACAGATAAATTAGTGACTCCCTTAATTACTTCTCATAAAAGACAATAAAAACCAAACCCACACCCTGAAATACCAAAATACTTATCTAGGGGTGTCTGGGTTTCACTCTTGTTTTTGGCTTAGGCTCAGGTCATGATCTCAGGGTCCTGAGATCCATCCGCCCGCCTCCTCCCCAGCTCTGCCCTCCAGAGCCTACTTGGGACTCTTCCTCTGACCCTCCCCCTGCATGCAGGCCCACGCTCTCTCAAATAAATAAATCTTTAAAAAAAAAAAATACTTATCTAAAGTAAAAGTGTAAAATCTCTATAGTATTACACAAATGTAAAATGAGTGAAACCATGTTATATTCTTATTTGTTGCTAAAGTTCCAAATCAGAGTTTTGCTTATTCAATTTAAACACAGAAGTAATACCCAGGATTATATCAGCTTTACCTTGAGTTTTAGCAAGATTAGATGAGGCATTTTTTGTCCTCTGTTGAGCTGTAGCACACCCACTGCCATTTCCTTTTTTCTTTAAAACTGCCTGTGGTACTGGATCACTATATCCTTTGCTAGTGACCTTCTTTAGCACACTAAGAAAAATGATTTGCATTCAGTACTGCACTCAGATAGCAACACATGAACTTTTAAAAAACTCATATATGAAATATATTTTTTCTCAAAGAAATTAAAAAGTATCTTTTTTTCGAAAAATAGAAAAACCTTATGTTCACAGGACTTTACGTTTATAAACCTGCAGGTCAAGTATGACAAAACAATACATAATCAAGTGCCACAAGTGTAATCTATCATTTTGTATCAATAATCATTTTTCATATACTATTTTCTTTTAATAAAGTTTTAAAATATTGTGTAAATAAATATATTCTCTAACAAAGAAGAAAAGATATTTTTTAAATATTTAGCTAGAAGTTAGCATATAATTAACTTTCAGAGAAAGCTAATATATAGGTAAAATAACTAATGAAGATTTACCTGCTACTTATATTAGTTTCTTCTTGAATGCCTTTTTTATTTGAAGTTCCATTGGTAACTTTTGAAACAGGTCGAGATTTTACTGCTGTAAATTAAGAAAAAGTCAGTCATGAAACAGAACACTGAATATGTAAAAGTCATGCATAAATTCACTGGCCAGACACTATATCCAAAAATAAACGTTAATGTGGGAAGAAGTATGTTTTCTCTCAGTTTGCATGAACACATGTAAATAAATGCCTTCTGGCATCTGAAACTAAATAAACATCCAAACACAGAATCATTTTTTTCTGGGAACTTTAACTGTCAGGAGCTATTCAAAGTGAGGGTACTAAAACCCACCTACAGTAGAAGTTTTGGTACTTTCCACACTGTTTTTCACTGTCTGTCCTGGAGATTCACAAAAGGACAGTTTATCACCAGAAGGCTTCTCTTCTCCTACTGATCCATTTTCTTTTGGTTCATTCAGGCATTCAGTGGAAATCAGTAATTCCATACTTGAATTGGTCGATCTGCTGGAAGGCCCTGCGATGCTGAGGCATGGAGAACCTGTTCCTGTCACTCTCTTCAAAGGCTTTGCTTTGGCTTGCACATTTAAGTTTCCAGTGAGTACCTTGGGTCTGGCACCTGTAATGTGCCCTTCCTGATTTCTCACTCCTTTCTCATTTAATGAATTTTTCTGTCCATTTGCTGCTGCTGCTGATCTTTCCACAGCTTGTCTAGGCGACGTGTTTGTTGACTTAGCATTATCACTGTTTTCTGTCTGGGACTTTATTATAGCTTTGGGCTTTCCAGAAACATTCTTTCCCCCAGTTTTAAGTTCTTTTGTAACCTTAGATGCTGTTTTTGTACCACCCTTTTCCTTTAAATCATCATGTTTCAAAGTTTTATTTACAGTGTTTCTATTAGTACTTGAATGTCCAGATGCTCCATCAGATTTCATCTTTTGCTTAGTAGAGGGATAATTCCAACAATCCTTCTTGATATTTCCTCTCCAAGATTTGTTTTTTATAACACCAGAGTCAGAAACTTGTCTCCTTTGCTACAAAGAAGAAAAAAATTCTTTAGAACTTGACTGAAGTCTTTGACTTATAGTACTTTGTTTCAATAAGCCAGCTTTTCAAAGAGGAGAAAGTAAAGATCACATTATGATATAGGGCCACTCAAAATTTGAATTATCTTTGACCATTTGAATGTATCTTTAGTCACATTCCCTTAATTGAATCTGAAATATAGCATAAAAAATTAAAAGGCAATTCTTTTTTAAAAAGGCATACTATTTAGCTTTGTGAAGTTATGGTAGAGATTAACACCTAAAGGTGTCAGGATGCCATGGGTCAATGATAACAATGCCCAATATTTTTTGAGGGCCCACTCCCAGGTTCTGTGCTAAAACACTTTTCATACGTTATCTCACTTAATACTCACAACACTCCTATGAGAGAGCTCCTGTTGCTCTCTCTATTTCGTAAACAAGAAACGGGATTAAAGCCAGTATGTAAAGCTTGTAAGGACGGAAGTAGGACCTGAGCTCATGATTTACTGCTTTAAGCAGGTAGTATAATGCCGGCTTATATATGGTATAATTTGAGGGACATTATAAAGATTTTCATTAAAAACTGTCTCTTCAATCCTATCCAAATGCCAGAAATTTTATCACTAAAGGTTTAATCCTTGGAGCTGGGGGCTGCAAGCCCCTGGGAAACCAGACAGTACATCTGAAAAGTTTGGCTTTTGGAAGAAACAAAATAGTGATACAGCTCTGGCTATATGGAGAAAGTGGAGGAAAAGGGGTCCTAAAAATAGGTGAAGTAGGTAAAAAGAGGAAAAGAGGACACTTAAGACACTGAAGACAATGCGCCTATATCATTTTGGTTAGACCCAACCTTGCTATGGAAGGAGATAACAACCTTTTAAAAAGTGGTAGGAAGTGCAGAATAAAGCTTTAAGGTTACATTGCCACTCTTTATGAAACACGTACCCCCCCCTTTGAAAAGCTGTATGAAACTGCAGAGGTCTGAGGAAAAGCCTGTGCTGTCTTCATCTTTTTATCCCTTAGAACTGTGCCTATAACATACTGGGTACTCAAAAAATGTGATGCATGTTGTCAACCTGAGCATATATTGATATACAGTTCAAGGGCTAATATTTCTGAATATAGAAAACTTCCATTTACATTAAAAATTTGTCTAAGATAAAGATAACATATATGGGGGGTGTGAACACACACACACACACACACACACACTCACACACACACACACAGTAATAAATAACCTGGCTAAGTGTAAGGAAAAGCTAGGTGTAGTGCTAACAAAGGTAATCATTAGGTTCTTGTCTCTTATCATTAATTGACTTAGGATATTTAAGAAGTCATTAACATCTCTGGGCCTCATATTCTATATTTCTAGAGGGTGGAGACTGGTCCTACTCAGTGCAGTGTTCCAGGATTCTATGTAATATTTATAAAGTTCAAATAGGTTTGGTCCTCATTTTTTGTTTTCTTGATCAAATCTTAGCTCAAAAAATAACCTTTCTCTATTTTTAATACCTAAAATCAGGTAGACTTCTGATTTTAGACTTCTTCTCACCCTTAAAATTGATCTACTTAATTTACTGTATCCTTGAATCTGTCTATTTTAAATTTAGCATCATGCTATGGGTGAGATCTATGCAGTATATAGGGTAACCATACTCCTTTAGAAACTTTATATTAACATAGTATAGCATGATGAGGATTCAATGTATACACATATCTAGGCATTCTCTAACTTATATCTGCAAAGTTTATATGTATTTCTTACGTACAAATGGCCAGGTGGGAAGATGCATGCTACTGACAAATATGAGACCACATGCTATTGAGAAAAATGAGAAAAAGAGGGCAACTCTCAAGAGAATTCCCCTTAGACACCCTTTTGGTTCCAGTACTATTCCTTTTTTTGTTTGTTTGTTTAACTTTTTATTGTAGTAAAATTTACACATAATCAAAAGAAGATAGAATAGTATAATGAACCCCCATGTACCTATTATCCAGCTTTAACAGTGATCAGCTCCTGGCCAGTTTTGTTTCATATATAACTACCATTTTATTTTGAAACAAGTCCCAGACATCATTACCTTAAGTATTCTGGTACCAGCACTCTTCTTAAATCTGTCTTACCTCATTAACCTTCTCCCACTTTCAGATCTCATCTCTTCTTGTAAAACACATTTATTCATTCCGTTCTTACTGAGCACTTACTACATACCAAATAATTGCACATTAATTATTTCACTTAATTTTCACAATAATTCTGCTAGGTTTTATTAGTCCATTGTACAGACAAGCAAGCTCACCTATGGCCGAGATAACAAACGTGAAGTCAAGGCCACACTGTCCTGGCAACTGTGCCAGGTGGCAGCGTTGCATCCCTTGCGCTTGGCTGGAGAGGCTTCTTCCTCCACCCAGCCTTCCCTCCCACACTCCCACACACACCTTCCCGCCCCTATGTAGGGGTAGGCAAAAACACCTTACGCAGATAAAAAATGACGCTGAGAGGCCCCAGGAAACCTGTACCCTGCACTCAGCCTTTTGACCTCATGGAGGCCACACATTTTCCATTTCACTCCCTCACAAAACCAATAAAATTCTAGGTAAGGATTTAAAAAAAAAAAAAAAAAAAAAGTGAAGTCAAGGTTTTAATTCTTATTATACGATGTCCAGCACCCATTTCAGTATACTGCCCTTCTGAGGGAAACATATTACCCGGTTTTCTTCCCACTGTGGTTAACAGCATAAACCTTCAGGCAACCTGAATGCCAGGAAGGTAAGGAAGAGCAATGAGAGTCTGTTCTCTTTCACTGTAAGGCAAGGAAAGAAGAAAAGCCTGGTTGATAACAGTGAGTAGAACAGCAGAAAGAAAGGCAGATCGGGTAATTCTTGGGGGCCCTAAAAAAACACTGGGGATAACAGGGAACATAGAGAAAAATATCTTAAGTTACCACTTCTTAGAGTATGTTCTGTGGAACTGTACAGTATAACTAAGAATGGTCAAGGGGGAGTCTAGCAGCGTTCCATGCTTAGGGGAAGAAAAATGTTTCACATTATAATAAATATACCAACTCATTTGTGTGTGGGAAGGGATAAAAAAAAAAAAGACAAAATTTACCATCTTAACCATTTTTAAGTGGGAAGTCCAGTAATGTTAACTATATAGACCTTGGGCAACAAATCTCTAGAACTTTCTCATCTTGTAAAACTGAAATTCTATACCCACTGATAAATTGCCCTTTTCCTATACCTCCAGCCCCTGGCAACTGCTATTCTCCTTCTTGTTTTTCTGAGAGTTTGACTACTTTAGATACCTCATATAAATACAGCAAGTAACTTTTAAAGTAAAACACAACTAACTATACTCTTGGTACTGATTGCCTTTTTCACACCAAAAATGTACTGTGTGAATTAAAATCTTAGTATAGAGAAAACTGGGCCAACTAAAATCTTCTTTAAGAAGTAGGTTAATTAGAAAATTAGACATTGAATTAGGTCTAGAATTTTAGACAACTTCTCATCTGTTGGAATAGCTCCAGTATGTTAGTTGCCAAAAAGGTTTTCAAGGAAATAAAAAAGGTAGAATATCTCACTTCCTATGCCAGCTGGATATTAAAAATCCACATAATTTAAAAATTTATAGAATATTTGCTTGATTAAAGACTCAAAATTATTTTCATTAAGAAACAGCTTTACTTGGGCGCCTGGGTGGCTCAGATGGTTAAGCGTCTGCCTTCGGCTCAGGTCGTGATCCCAGGGTCCTGGGATCGAGTCCCGCATCGGGCTCCCTGCTCCTTGGGAGCCTGCTTCTCTCTCTCTCTCTCTCTCTCTGTCTCTCATGAATAAATAAATAAAAAAAAATCTTAAAAAAAAAAAAAAGAAACAGCTTTACTTAATGAAAGAATACATTTAAACAATCACTGAAATATAAAATAATGACATTTAAATTATTTAGCTTCTTTTTTCATTTGGACCTGTAAAATTTTAAAAGTTTACCTGAGAACTACTGAATACAGGCTTTTTGCCAAGTCTTCGATCATCACCTTTGTCAAATGCAGCTGTAGAAAGAAACAATTTATTTTTATAGGAAACACTAACATTTCCATAAAAGTAGAGGGAAAACCGTATGAAAAAGGTCATGTTTTAATGGAAGTAACTTAAAAAAGGCTCAAAGCAATCTAGTACACACAAATAATTCCATATTATATTTTAGAACTTCTTTTTTGAAGAACCCCATTTTCAATCTTATTTTCTGGTCTCTATGGATTTTATATTATTAAAATTAATAATAAATGTAAAATCTCATGAGAGGATTCATACATTTACAAAAAACGAGAATTTTCTCAAGCTGTAAAGTTTTAGAGATAACTGGTTTCATTTAGTTTTCCAAATTTCAAAAAATTATGGATTGTGGCAAATGTAATATTTTATAAACCATTAAATATGAGAAAGTGTCTATCCTAAAAAATGTAAAAATACTCTGTTGAAATTAACTACAAATATTTCCTGGTTTTGCAGAGATATCATGAGGAAGAAGGAAAGAGAAGAGAAAAAAATAAGGTCCTATTGAAAATAAAACAAGAAACAATCTTCAAACCTATATCATTCTTTTTAGAATTAATAAAAATTCACTTTCTAGATTAGGTTTAAATGGGAATTATTGGGGAACTCATGTTTTTATATTCTTCAAATAAGAATTTGAATGACGTCAGGAAAATATATAGAGATAATGGGATGAGAGCTATAAATATAGTTCAGCTAATGTATTTATTTCTTTTGAAAGTTATATTTCAAACTATTTAAAACATAGTTTGAAGAAATATCATCTCCAAAATCATTTGTTATTTATTAAAACAGCTGGTGAAAAATATATTAAATTATATGTAACATTCCCATTGCATCTTCTACTACTTGTTTTCTACAGGATCTGTGCTATAAGACAAAGCAGGATCCTAGAAATGGTATTATAAGGACTGATTTATAGTAAGCAAATGACTTTGCACTATCCTATACAAAAAAAAAATTAATATAAGATTTCTCCCAAAGGTCAGTAACTCAATTAGAATATAAGAAATGCTATAACAAAGACAATCTAGAATCATTCCTTTATCTGGGGTTTCCCAATGCAGTAACTATCTGTAAGTCAGGACTCATTATAATTCAACATACTGAAGATTAAAAAAAATATTATTACACTGATAGGATAGATTGAAAAGTTCTTTTTGACAATTAGTACAATTACCAATAACATTTTATTTTACATATGTATACATATATATTTGTATGTATTTTTAATTAGCACTTTATAGAATTAAGATAAAGAACGTTGTTTAAGGCACAACTTAACTATGAAATCCTCTAAAATGAAGAAAAACAAAGTTTACTACCAATCAGAAGAGAGCTGAATGACACCTCATGCAATGCCGATCTTATTTCTTCACACTGAATAGATTTTTG
The DNA here is from genome assembly GCF_002201575.2 of Neomonachus schauinslandi. NCBI lineage: Eukaryota > Metazoa > Chordata > Mammalia > Carnivora > Phocidae > Neomonachus > Neomonachus schauinslandi. Next base: position 76,105,586 of record NC_058406.1, on the reverse strand, counting down.
TAGTAAAAACTGTCATCTAAAAATCAGTATAGAAATAGTCATAAGGAAAAAAATCTCAAATTCCTGAAGACCTTGCGATTTTCATTGTTTCATGATTTTGTTCTTTCATGATTTTGTTGGAATTTCTGTGAAAAGTGCTCTTCAGTTCACATCTAGCTACACTATCATGTTATGCTCATAATGCAAGACAGAGCAAATCATATTCTGACTATCCCATTAAAGAATTTAACATATCTATGTACTATCAAGAATATATCACATATGGGCTTTCATGTTTTATAGTACAAAAACGTTCGCTTCCTAAAATATAGTCTCTTAAAATGTTTTTAAAAGTATACTTGCTGAATCTGCAAATATTTTTTCTAAGGCACCTGCTTTAACCCAAAAATAGTCATGAAGCCATTTTTAGTTCCACACCCTCAAAATTTTTATCTTAATATTTTTGAAACAAACATACATTCTGAGCATTATATATCTTCTGTTTAATGCTAACGTTTCAAATGGTACCTATTAAATGTCAGAGACTACTGTGAGGCTCCTGAGGGACACTCCGCAATAGCACACACCGTATCACTGAACCAATCAATTGTGAAATAAAGCCATCTAGTTTAGACAAAACCACAAGAAATGATATATTATGCAAAAGATGGAAAAGCTTTACGGCAAAACATATTTAAAAAGGAAGAGAAAGTATGTTTGGTAATATGTTCTACACGGATTACATTTTCCTATACTTCCAATCTCTTTATAAGAGCGCTTTTAAGCAAATTTAGCTGGAACATTGCTGCTAATATAGAGTAGGATTAAAAACTGATAAATACATATATAAAGGAAATGAATCATTTTCCAAGAACAGCAAAGCATGATTTATTAAAACTGCCTAAACATACTATCACTAGTTTCAATTAGCAAGCTATTATTGAACAGAAGCAAACAATATCAATCCTACCACTTATTAGCATCCCCTCAAAATATCTCTTGTCACAGAGATCGTAAAATAAGAATAAAAAATCTCAAGGCTAACATACCTGCTTGGATTTTCTGTTGATCATCTGTGTTCATCAGCTTCCAGCTTTCTGTGTGACGAACAGCATAGAAAGACTGAACCAGGAAGATCCACAGCTTATCACGCAGAGCCTGGATCTTGCACGTAAAACCCTGTGTTCAAGCAACAAATCAGCAGCTGGTGAGAGCCACATTGTCATAGCAACCAGTCATTATTCCTTTCGGAATCTACTTACTCCTAAGCTAGATCAATGATGTCATCACTTAGATTTTTTAAATCGTCAGGTACATGTTATTTATGAAGGCTTACTCTTCAAAAACAGAATTTTATAGTGAACATGAAGCTAAACCTTATCCTTTTAACCAAACATTATTTTAAATCACCAGTGGCCTTTACATGAATACCTTCTACAGCCTTTTCAAATCAACTATGACATTACAAGGTCAAATACTCTATGTAACAGTAATATTATGATGAAATTTTTTATCTTTCTTGTTGAACAAATACAAAATGCCAATAATTTGCAATAAGCTTACTAACATTAAGTGCATTTAAAAATAATATCTTAATTTTGCTTTTTCCTAGTCAATCCAATTTTAAATATGATTTTTTTCTGAAGACAAAAAGGAATTAAGAATATATTATAAAAATAAAAATAGATTATTAAAAATTCTAAAAAATTTAAAATGTTCTGTAAGTTTTATATGTAGGACATTTAATACAGTGACAGGGGAGAAATACTAGAGTTACACTGTACCAATTAATATTGTTAAGTTCCAAACTATGTTCAGAATTAGTGAGTCAAACTGCCAAATTCTGAACTTTTGCAGTATGTGTTTAGAGGTAAATAAAAAAATTCTTATTTTATGAAAAATTCCAAACAAACACAAGGGTAGGGACTATAACCAACCCCCCATCACCTAGTTTCAATGAACCATGCAACATTTAAAATGTGCATATATTTTAAAATCTTAAAACAATTCAAATATTATATCATTTAAATAAATTTCATCACTTTCAATACCATTTCCTTTGTACTGTCAGAGTTCAGTAATGTGTCCAGAGCCATAAGAAGAGAGCAACTATTCTCAGTGGTAATGTTTTCTTCAATTGCTTTTAAAATTTTGTCCAATAGATCAGCTGTGCTGCTCATTGCTTGTGACTACAAAACAGAGACATTTATATTTAATAGGAATGCATGTAAAATGTGTAAGAAATGTGAAAGTCTGGCTTAACAACAGACCATTTATCATAACTTGCCATATGAAGTCAACCAGAAATCTTATCCTCTGTTAATAATATAATAATTATTATAATTACATAGTTACAGTAATAACCATTATTATAAAAATCCCTTTCCTTTAAAAAAATATCTGCACACCACACACACACACACACACTGTTCCTACGAGGCAAAATAGTCCTAAAAATGGAACTAGAAATAAATAATCAAAGTTCTTTATTCAATAACTAAATTTACAACAAGTGGATCCCCAATAAGACCGAGAATTTTGCATGGACCATAACTGTATTACTGACAGAACAGTATCTTTATGACTGGTTTCTAAAATATGGCTTATGCTGACTGAGAGCTACTGTTGGCCAGAGTTACATTATGCCTTGCCAGTGCATTCATACCTGCCCCCTCCTGCCTTCATTATCTTGTGAGCCAAAAATCCTGTCCATCACTGCTCTAAATCCTATGCAAGCGTGCCATCTGCTATGGAATTTATTTAAGTCACACTAATTTAATCAAAGGCAACCTGCGTTTGAAAACTCTTACATAATGGTAACCAGAATACAAAGATGGGGCTAAATATAGGATATAATTTTAGACATAGTACCTGTAAGAGAAGAGCAAAATTTTCACTTTGAATGATCTTGGAGAAGTTTTCTATAATAAATGCAATACATTCTTCTTGCAGCTGAGATGCCATAGTCAGTGCTACTTCTGTCCACTTCACTCTGGGTAAGCTGATGATTAGCCTGTCACTTTCCATCAGAAGAAAAGCAGCATTCTTATCATTCTTATAATTTCAAAAAAATTGGAAAAAAAAGTTAATTACTATTCATATATAACTTTCTAAGCAAATAAAATACTTTTGTTTTCTTATGATGTTTCCTGCAAAAAACCCCCCCAAATTCCAGGTAGCTAATGTCTTTGTCCTTACTTATAATATTTATTTGTTCATTCAGAATTATCCAAAAGGCCAAAATTTGAGCTGGGAACAAACCACCTCTAAAAAACCTGAGAACAGAGGTATAATATAACTACAAAGAAAAACTTGACCTCTCTGAGATTTTCACTACTGAATTAGTTTTTGTGCTTATAGATATCATTCATAACTATATGGCTACACTGACATAACCTTAATTCTTTTCTGACTATAAAATACATGTACTTTATTACAAATTTAGAAAGGTTAAAAATTACTTATATTCTCCAATGATTTTCTTCCTCCTCTCTAATTAGGTAAGACTCTTTATATTTTATTCATTTAATGATGATTCATTTTTATACCACAGGAAAAAAATATTCATGAATACTGATCTCTATGGAAGGCAGAATGACAATTTACAAATACTGCTGCAAGGGAAAGGAAAAAATGGCAACGTATACATTACTTTATCTTATTCATATTTGATTTCTAGTTCTTGAAACAATACTTAGTAAATAACTGTTTAATGAGTAAATAGTTATCCAATAGATAGTAGCAGATTGAAAAACATGGCCACAAATTCTTTGTAGCTCCATCCATTGAGAGTTGGAATTTATTTACTCATCCCTTGAATCTAAATTGGCCTTTTCACTTGCTTACAGAAATAGTGGTACTGTGCAAGTTCCAGAGCCAAGGTCTCAAGAAGCCCTGCAGCTTCTGTCTTTATGCTTTTGCAATTCTGGGACCACAAAGCCATGAAGGAGCTGGGTAAGAAAGAGCACATAGAGTGGGAACCCAAGCTCCAACTTAGCCACCAGCTGAAAGCAGCTGCAGGACAGAACTCAAGAAGAATCAGTAGAAGAATAACTCGGTCAACCCACAAAATTATGAGAAATAATAAACTGTAGTTTTAAGTCACTTAGTTTTGGGATAGTCTGTTAAAGAGCAATAGATAACTGATAAATCTGGAAGTGACAGACTGAAATCCTTAACATAGGCTGCATGATGTAAACTTTGCACACCCTTTGTATGTTTCAGATCTCAACTCAAACTCTATCTTCCCTGATCTCTAGCCCTACATCAGATCCCTTTTATACGTGCCATCAGAGAACCTGTCCCTTTTCTTTAGAGTACTTGATTCATTTGTAATTATTCGATCATGAACACAACTACTTGATTAATATTTGTCTCTCTCACTAGGCTTTATGTTTACTGAGCGTGAAACCATGTCTGTTTTGGCTCACCACTATATCCCCAGGGCCTAGTACAGAATTGGGTCATAGTAGACCCTCAAATATTTGTTCATTTCTTAGCATCATCAGAGGGTGAGAGTCTATATGTGAATTCCTAAGCTGAATTAAGTTTAATCCTTGAACAACAAAACTTTTAACATTTTACCCACTTACCAAGAATTCTTTTAAAATGTATTATATAGTTCCCTTACTTTATTAGAGTAAAAATATCGTACATTGCTATAATTCCTTTTATGTTTTATTTTTTTTTTGGTACCAAAACCCTTTCCTTCTCTGGTGACATCCTGAGTAACTGTGCTTTTAGGCAATAAGCTCAATTTGCTCTACTATAGGGACTGTTCTGGTGGTGAAGCCAAATGTAGGTTATTCAAATAAACTTGGCAGGTATCTACAAAGTGCTGACTACACACAATGTTATGTGCTATGACAATTTAAAAAAAAATACAGATATAAAGTATAGTAGTAATTTATGTTGGAATCTGTTGGAAAACTAAATTTGGACATAAATGATAACAAAGGTGGTATGTGATCTTATTCCAATACTGATCTGAAGACATAACATTAAATGTTAGAGTTCAAAGAAGGTTGAGGTTCAAAGGAGGAAGAAAATGTAATACATTTCTAGACCAAACACATAAAATTTTAATCCAACAGTTAACATAACATATGCTCCAAACTTCAACAATATATAAAGGGTAGTACTAAGCCACCCATTTTCCCCTCCTCCCAATCAATATTATTTATTTTCTGTATCTTTCCAGAGTTATTTCATACATACACACACAAGAAATATATGTAACATTGCCTTTATTTTACTCAAATGGAGGAATTAATATGAATGATACTCTATACTCGACCTTTATACTTAGAGTACAACTTAAATACTTTTCTTATCTGAATATAAAGAGCCTTGTTATTGTTTTAACAGCTACATAATAGCCCACAATATGGATAAATCATTCAACCAACTCTCCACTTATATTTACATTGTTTCTGATTTTTTGCTGTTACAATGTTGTAACAATCTTTCATTAGAAAGATCATGTAAATAAAATTATTTCATACATATGGGAACATTTCTATAGAATAAATTCCTAGAAACAGAATTGCTGGGTCATTACTACCTGTCTTAGCTTGGGTTCTGCCTAAACCCCAAGCCTGAGAAACAGGCTTGTATGCAGATTATTTATTTTGGGAAGTGATCCCAAGAGAATCTGAGGGCATTAGGGAAGTGAAACAGGGAAGGAGGGAAAGCCAATGGAAGGGTATGTTTTCTTTCTTTTTTTTTTTAAGGTTTATTCCATAAAACTTTTATTTCAAACTGATAGACACACAATGTGTATGTGTGTATCAGATCACAATGTAAAATATCTTTCTTACTGTGGGTTAGGTTTTATTTATTTATATTTTTTCATATTTGGTCATTTTATTTTTTACAGATATATAATTTTACCAATACCTAAGTATCACATTTTCTTTTTTTTTAATTATGTTCAGTTAGCCACTGTATAATACATCATTAGTTTTTTTTTGTTTGTTTCAAGTTTTTATTTAAATTCTAGTTAATTAACATATAGTGTAATATTACTTTCAGGAGTAGAATTAGTTTTTGATGTAGTGTTCAATGATTCATTAGTTACCTATAACACCCAGTGCTCATCTAGCTCCTTACTACTATGAGCCACACAATCTGCATCACCCGGAGCTTGTTAGAAACATAGAATCTCAGGCTCCACCTCTGACTTACTGAATTAGAATCTACATGTAACCAAGATCTTGAAGTGTTTTGTGTATATATTAAAGTTTGACAAGCACTGATATAGCATTCACTATTAGAGGCAACTGGGGCTCAATCTTGCCAGGGACCCTTTGAAAAGCCACAGAGAATGCACTTTGATTTATTCTGCCCTAGGGACAAAACAGGGAAACATTTAACCACTGGCTCCCATCTCCCATTAATCAAGGCTTATCCCCTGGGATGTTAACTTCCTTCTACTCCCAGGTTTGCCTAGGTGTCAGAATTACTGAATTGTAGGAACCTTGTATAGAGTGATAGTGAAGACTTAGGACAGAAAGTGAGAAATATGTTTGATGTGGCTGAGGGAAATTGCTGTTGGATTGCACACATATGCAGCTGGATCCTGCAGCAATGGCTGGAGTTCACACATTGGCCAAGAGGATATGAGGTGGGGCACCAGAAGTATCCTAAACATTGCCAATATATATTCAATGGAGGACTGTTTTCCAAACTGTAGATTTCTCTCCTAGCAACCTGGAGAAATATTTTTAGTGGCTTACGATCAGCATCAGAAAACAAAACAGAGAGAAAAGAGAAAAATAGGAAATATCAGTACATCATGTAATAATGGTAAGTACTCTTTTGTGAAAGTTGTTTTGGTTTTATATGTGTGAGTGTACTGGGTTACAGTGTAAAAAGAAATTCTTACTCTCAGTCACAGTCAAAAAAGGTTGAAAACAAAGCAAAAGTTGTGCTAATTCTTTTCATTCTAAAAGATAAAAAAAATTTTTTTTTAAAGATTTTATTTATGTATTTTGACAGAGAGAGAGAGAGACAGCGAGAGAGAGAGCACAAGCAGGGAGAGTGGGAGAGGAAGAAGCAGGCTTCCCGCTGAGCAGGGAGCCCAACGTGGGGCTCTATCCCAGGACCCTGGGACCATGACCTGAGCCGAAGGCAGACGCTTAACGACTGAGCCACCCAAGCGCCCCAAGATAAAAATGGTTTGATACTGTAATTTCCATGTCCATTTCTCTTAAATGAAGTTGATTTATTCAAATTAAGAGGTGTTTGTATCTTCTTTGTGACCTAATTTTGTCCTATTTTTAAAAATCAACTTGTAGAAATCCTATCTATATTAGGAAAATTAGAATCAAAAGTATGATATGAACTGTCATTTGTCTTTACTTATGGTCATTTTTACTACACAGAAACTTTGCATTTTTATGTAATCAGAATTTTTTAAGGCTTCTGAATTTTATATATTCACTCCCCTGCCAAGGTTATAATTCTCCTAGGATTTATTGTAGTATTTTAATGGCTTTTTTTTTTCACATTAAAACCTTTGATCTAGGGGCGCCTGGGTGGCTCAGTCGTTAAGTGTCTGCCTTCGGCTCAGGTCATGATCCCGGCGTCCTGGGATCAAGCCCTGCATCGGGCTCCCTGCTCAGTGGGAAGCCTGCTTCTCCCTCTCCCACTCCCCCTGCTTGTATTCCCTCTCTCGTTGTGTCTCTCTCCTGTCAAATAAATAAATAAAATCCTTAAGAAAAAAACACAAAAAAACAAAACCTTTGATCTATTTGGAATATATCCCTGGCATACCAGGATGTGAGTTACAGATTCAACTTAAAATTTTTCCAGCCTAGCTTCCTGGTTGTCTTAATACCATCTATTGAACAAACACTATGACTCATATTATTTCCTAATCCTTACGATATTGTGTTAATCAAATAGGTCTTAAGCTATCCTTTGGCCTTAGGACTAATAGCATAATATATACCATTTTGTTTTACGCTAGAGACCATGCCCATACCTACTTTTGTTTTAACTTTCCTAAATTTAAAAACTCTTCACAATTTGCTTTTTTAAAGAGCTTAAACAAAATATTCTGACACAGAAAAATCTAATCATGTTTTGAAATAGTTCAAGTAATTACACATTATAAAATCATAAATTTTCTAACACCTTTCTCTCTTATACTCATGCCTCCCCCCTGCTTTCTCTTCTTCCCAAAAGCAATGGTTGTACATGGTAGGAGGGAGCAGTCACATCTTACTGAACTGCCCTCACATTAATAAAAAACAAGTGAAACCCTTCAAATATAGTTCAATGCAGCATTTTCTTATCTCTGTTGGTATATGACAGTGTTGGGCATGTCACTAATGGAGGTCACTAACGGAGTAGAGCACCCAACATGGCACATGCAGCTGAACTGAATTAGAACAAAAGACTGAGAAGATTGTCTGCTCTTTCACTTTTTGGATAACTTAAATTTTAATTTGAAAAAATTAAAAATATTCTATTAATTTTTTTTAGTATAGTTGACACACAATGTTACATTAGTTTTAGGTGTACGACATAGTGATTCAACCTCTCTATACATTATGCTGTGCTCACAAGTGTAGCTCCCGTCTGTCACCAGACAACACTATTACAGTACCACTGACTATACTCCCTACGCTGTGCCTTTATTCTTGTGACTTACTCAACTCCATAACCGGAAGCTTCTATCTACTAGTCCCTTTCACCCATTTTGCCCATCCTCCCACCCCTTCTTTCTTGCAACCCCAATTTATTCTGTATTTATAGGTCTGATTCTGCTTTTTGTTTATTCATTTTTTTTTTTTAAGATTCCAAATATAAGTGAAACTATATGGTGTTTGTTTTCTCAGTCTTATTTCACTCAGCATGATACCCTCTAGGTCCTTTCACGTTGTCACAAATGGTAATATCTCATCCTTTTTATGGATGTGTAATATTCCTGTGTGTATGTGTGTGTACATCTTTTTTATCTATCTATTAGTGGACATTTAGGTTGCTTCCATATCTTGGCTATTGTAAATAATGTAGCAATGAATAGAGAGGTACAATTATCTTTTTGAATTAGTGTTCATTTTCTTTGGATAAATATCCAGTAGTGCAATTACTGGGCCATACAGTATTTCTATTTTTAATTTTTTGAGGAACCTCCATACTGTTTTCCACAGTGGCTGCACCAGTTTGCATTCCCAATAGCACATGAGGGTTCCCTTTTCTCCATATCCTTGCCAACACTTGTTATTTCTTATTTTTTTGATAACTAGTCATTCTGCCTGATGTGAAATGATTTATCATTGTGGTTTTGATTTGCATTTCCCTGATGATTACTGATGCTGAGCATCTTTACATGTGTCTGTTGGCCATCTGTATATCTTCTTTGGAAAAATGTCTATTCAGGTCTTCTACCCATTTTTTAATTGGACTGTTTGATTTTTGGTGTTGAGCTGTATAAGATCTTCATATATTCTGGATATTAATCCCTTATTGGATATACCATTTGCAAATATTTTTTCCCATTTGGTAGGTTGCCTTTTTGTTTTGTTGATGCTTTCCTGTGTAAAACTTTTTTATTTTGATGTAATCCTAATAATTTATTTTTTTAAGGCAATCTATTTTTTATTATGTTAATCCCCATACATTACATCATTAGTTTTTGATGTAGTGTTCCATGATTCATTGTTTGCGTATAACACCCAGTGCTCCTTTCAGTACGTGCCCTCCTTAATACCCATCACCAGGATAACCCATCACCCCACCCCCCTCCCCTATAGAACCCTCAGTTTGTTTCTCAGAGTCCATAGTCTCTCATGGGTCTAATGATTTATTTTTGCTTTTGTTTTCCTTGCAGGGAAATCTCTCCCTAGAGGAGACATACCTAGAAAAATGTGGTTTTTTGGTTTATTTTTTAAAAGATTTTATTTATTTATTACAGAGAGAGAGAGAGAGAGAGAGAGCATGAGAGGGGGGAGGGTCAGAGGGAGAAGCAGTCTCCCTGCTGAGCAGGGAGCCTGATGCGGGACTCAATCCCAGGACCCTATCCCAGGACCCTGGGATCATGACCCAAGCTGAAGGCAGACGCTTAACCAACTGAGGCACCCAGGCGCCCTAGAAAAATGTTGCCACGACTATGTCAGACATATAACTGCCTATGTTCTCTTCTAGGATTTTTATGGTTTCAGGTTCCAAATTTAGGTCCTTAATTCAGTTTGAGTTTATTTTTGTGTATGGTGTTAGAAACTGGTCCAGTTTCATTCTTTTGCATGCAGTTCAGTTTTTCCTAGCACTGTTTAAAAATATCCTATTTTTTAATCAAAAGCTAAGTATATTTTATTTATATAATAAAATATGAAGAATATATTAATGTTTCTTAAAGCTTGACTATTCACAAAGAAAGACTTAATTTCAAAGTTTCATTATAATCACCAGGATACCAAAGGCTACTGGATGTTTGGCTGTTCTGATGTTCATCTTTTCATCCGTCTTGAAAGGAAAAAAAGAACATTCACAAGGCTTATAAGGACCTGATTAGAGTCATAAAATCAAAATATTGTAACAGAGGTAGGTAGAGGCATAGTATGAAGGGCTTATTCTACAGTTAAACTCACATACTTACCACTTGTAAAAAAAAAAAAAAAATCAGACTTCTTAAAAAGACACTCAGTTACGATCCCTCCCAATCTGGCCTTAGCCTCTCCCCAGACTTATCTCTTCTCATTCCAGTTACAGCAGAATATTGGAATTGCCTGTCTCCAGGTCTCTGGTACATTTTAAAAGTTTGTCAGGAATATCCTAACATACTTCTTTTATTCTGAAATTATCCTCAACTTTAGCTTCATCTCAAATTACTGCCCTCATCCTTCTAATCAATCATTTTAACCTCTGTGATCCCAGTACATACCTAAATTATACCTTATATTTATTCATCCATTTATTTACCTATTTGGCAATATATACCGAGTTGCCTAATATGTGCCAGGCACAACTCTAAGGCTAGGGCTACCAGGGTAAATTAGACTGGCATGGAACTTTTCTTCTTTTCAAATTTTTATTTAAATTCTATTTAGTTAACATACAGTTCAATATTGGTTTGAGTAGAATTCAGTGATTCATCAGTTACATACAACACCCAGTGCTCATCATAACAAGTGCCCTCCTTAATATCCATCACCCATCTAGCCCATCCCCAACCCTCGTCCCTCCATCAACCTTCAGTTTGTTCTCTGTCTTTAAGAGTCTCTTATGGTTTGTTTCCCTCTCTTTTGTTCTTGCCCCTCTCATATGTTCATGTTTTGTTTCTTAAATTCCACATGAGTGAAATCCTATGGTATTTGTCCTTCTCTAACTAATTTCACTTAGCACAATACTCTAGCTCCATCCATGCCATTGCAAATGGCAAGCTTTCATTCTTTCTGATGGCTAATATTCCATTGTGTATATATATATACACCACATCATCTTTAACCATTCATCAGTCGATGGACATTTGGGCTCTCTCCATAGTTTGGTTATTGTTGATAATGCTGCCATAAACATTGGGGTGCATGTGCCCCTTCGAATCTGTATTTCCGTATCCTTTGGGTAAATATCTTGTAGTGCAATTGCTGTGTCATAGGGTAGTTCTATTTGTAACTTTTTGGGGAACCTCCATGCTATTTTCCAGAGTGGCTGACCAGCTTGCATTCCCACCAACAGTGTAAGAGGGTTCCCCTCTTTCCGCATCCTTGCCAACACCTGTTGTTTCTTTTGTTGTTAATTTTAGCATTTCTGGCAGGTGCAAGGTGGTATCTCATTGTGAATTTGTATTTCCCTGATGATGAGTGATGCTGAGCATCTTTTCATGTGTCTGTTAGCCATCTGTATGTCTTCTTTGGGAAAGTGTCTATTCATGTCTTCTGTCCATTTCTTAACTGGATTATTTGTTTTTTGGGTGTTGAGTTTGGTAAGTTCTCAATAGATTTTGGATACTAACCCTTTATCTGATATGTCATTTACAAATATCTTCTCCATTCCGTAGGCTGCCTTTTAGTTTTGTTGATGATTTCCTTTGCTGTGCAGAAGCTTTTTATCTTTTTTTTAAATTATATTTTATTTTATTTTGTTATGTTAATCCCCATACATTACATCATTAGTTTTTTTTTTTTTTAAAGATTTTATTTATTTATTTGAGACAGAGAGAATGAGAGACAGAGAGCATGAGAGGGGGGAGGGTCAAAGGGAGAAGCAGACTCCCTGCCGAGCAGGGAGCCCGATGCGGGACTCGATCCCGGGACTCCAGGATCATGACCTGAGCCGAAGGCAGTCGCTTAACCAACTGAGCCACCCAGGCGCCCCCGACATCATTAGTTTTTGATGTAGTGTTCCATGATGCATTGTTTGCGTGTAACACCCAGTGCTCCATTCAGTACGTGCCCTCTTTAATACCCATCACCAGGCTAACCCATCCCCCCACCCTCTCCCCTCTAGAACCCTCAGTTTGTTTCTCAGAGTCCATAGTCTCTCATGGTTAGTCTCCACCTCCGATTTTTATCTTGATGAAGTCCCAGTAGTTCATTTTTACTTTTGTTTTCCTTGCCTCCAGAGATGTGTCTAGTAAGAAGTTGCTACAACCAAGGTCAAAAAGGTTGCTGCCTGTGTTCTCCCTTAGGATTTTGATGGTTTCCTGTCTCATATTTAGGTCTTTCATCCATTTTGAATTTATTTTTGTGTATGATATAAAAAACTAGTCCAGTTTCATTCTTCTGCATGTCACTGTCCAGTTTTCCCAACACCATTTGTTGAAGAGACTTTCTTTTTTCCACTGGATATTCTTTCCTGCTTTGTTGAATATTAGTTGACCATATAGTTGTGGGTCCATTTCTGGGTTCTCTATTGTGTTCCATTGATCTGTGTCTGTTTTTGTGCCAGTACCATACTGTCTTGATGCTGATAGCTTTGTAATATAGCTTGAAATCTGGAATTGTGATGCCTCTAGTTTTGTTTTTCCTTTTCAGGATTGCTTTGGCTTTTTAGGGTCTTTTGTGGTTCCATACAAATTTTAGGATTGTTTGTTCTAGCTCTGTGAAAAATGCTGGTGATATTTTGATAGGGATTGCATTAAATGTGCAGATTGCTTTGGGTAGTATAGACATTTTAACAATGATTGTTCTTCCAATCCATGAGCATGGAATGTTTTTCGATTTCTTTGTGTCCTCTTCAATTTCTTTCATAAGTGTTCTATAGTTTATAGAGTACAAGATCTTTTAACCTCTTTGGTTAGGTTTATTCCTAGGTTATCTTATTGTTTTTGGTGCAATTGCAAATGGGATCAATGCCCTGATTTCTTTTTCTGCTGCTTTGTTATTGGTGTACAGAAATGCAACAGATTTCTGCACATTTATTTTATATCCTCTGACTTTGCTGAATTCATGTATTACTTCTAGCAATTTTTTGGTGGAATCTTTTGGGTTGTCTACATAGAGTATCACATTGTCTGCAAGTAGCCAAAGTTCGACTTCTTCCTTGCCGATTTGGATGCCTTTTATTTCTTTTTGTTGTCTGACTGCTGAGGCTAAGACTTCCAGTACTACGTTAAATAGTAATGGTGAGAGTGGACATCCTTGTCTTGTTTCTGACCATAGGGGAAAGGCTCTCAGTTTTTCCCCATTGAGGATAATATTAGCTGTGGGTCTTTCAAATATATGGCCTTTATGATGTTGAGGTTTGTTCCAAATATCCCTACTTTGTTGAGGGTTTTTATCAAGAATGGATGCTGTGTTTTGACATGGAACTTTAATGTTAGTACTCATTATAGTCTAACTTGTATTTTGCTTAGTTATTTAAATGCCATTTCTTCCATCAATTTGTGAAATGATGAAGTCAAGGTCCACACTTCTTAAAAAAAAATCTTTGCCCATAGTGAGCACCTACCACATTATCTTTAGAATGGCAGCAATTGGTTTTAAGATCTGCTTTGTCATTTACTGTAGACATTGTGAACTTGAATAAAGCACTTACTTCTCTGATTCTCTTTTCTCATATGTGAAATAGAGATACCTGTCTTATATAAAATTTTTAAAATGAAAATTATTTTTTGAACTGTAAAGATGTAAAAACACCTACTAAATAATAACAATAATAATAACAGTAATAGTAGTAAATGATGTTTCTACTTCTAGTAAACTGAATTATAGCTGGGCCATTTGTTTGCCTTCATGAACAGGGAGTAACTATTCACTAACCAAAGAAACTAATACAAAATATTAAGCAACAAAACTACACAGTCCTTCATTAGCATAAATATAGATTGAGATTTATTTTTTGCAATGGTATCTCACTAGCTGATGGTCTACACTTATTTTCCCGGTTAGGTTTAGATGTATCTTCCACGTCACCCAGTCTGATGTATCATTCAGGGTTCAATCAGAGAAAGAGAACCACTAGGAGGTAATTATATATATAAAAGAATTTGTTACGGGGATTTGACCATATGTAATCGTGGGAGCTGGTTAAATGGTCTTTGCATATGATGATGTAGTTTGAAGACCACAGGGAAGGCAGCTTAGAAGGAGGACAGATATAAAGTACAGGACAGCAAGAACAAGCTGACATCCAAGAGCACAAACTATAACCCACAAGGATGAACTCATTTCAGTTCTCACTGCCTCCAACCTGGATGAAATGGGTATCCTTCAGGAGATGCTGGTGCCCTTCATCATGGAGCTAACCATATCCTTCGCACAGGGGTAAGAGCAGCCAAAAAAGGACAAAGGGCAAGGTGGAGCAGTTGCAGCTCGTCTGCTACTCCATGCCAACTAGGTGAGCCAGTAAACAAGCAATATGTATGAAAGAAAGTGCCTGCCCCAATAGTCCTGGTGTTAAAAAAAAAAAAAAAAAAAAAAAAAGGCTGCTGCTTCACTTTTATCCTCCAAATCTCATCCCAAATTGTCTCTTGTGGCCACTTCAACTGGAAACACTCAAAGAGGGAAATTCTGGGAAACACAGTTTATCCTAACCAAGCTGACAATGTTACAAAACTTACTGCAGCCTGTCCTTTGTCAACTTGGCACCCATACACTTCTCTTTAAACAATATTTAATTCCCAAATGGAGACAATAACAAAGTTATGCTTTTTGCCTAACATGGTATAACTATCCTGTATACAATAAACATGCTAACCCTTTCCCAATAAGAGGATACAAAGTCCCTTTTTTGTCTTTGGATGATATTTATTGTTTTCCAGACTGATTCACACTCTCCTTTGGTATCCTGTAACTTTAATATGGAGATATAAAATTAACTATTATTAACATGCCTTAGATGGTAGAGGTATGAGACAGTGGAAAAAGTATATACAAACAGTGGTTTATATAAACAAATATTCACGTAAAAAAGGGAAATGGGTATTTGTATCATCACTACTACAGCACTCATTTCTGTAACTGGTAACTTGGTCATAGCCGGTATTTATCAAGCCTGCTGTTTGAGGATGATAGAAAACATGGAAAGACCAGTGAAATCATGAGCATGGGCTCACTGCCAGACTTGATTTACTGTGAAGTGAGTTCATTAGTCACAAGTGATGCTGTATGAAATACCATGATTGTGAAAAAGGCAATCTGTAAGTCCATGGATAGTGGTTTTAGCAGAAACACTGGGGGCAAGGAAGGCAAATCTATATCCAGAGCAAATGTCTACTTCACTGAGAACACAGCACTCTTTTCCAAGTAAATGCTGGTCCTCTTGGGAAATGTTGCCATAGAGAAGTTTCAGCACTGTATCCAAATCTACTTTGGTGAGTGGAAGGAAATTCATGTTGATACTATAGCACAACCTCCATCTGTGGCACCTCTCCTTTTGTTCATGAACCAAAATATACTTCCTAGTGGTTCTGCATCTCTGAACCCTAACTAATGAATCTGGTACAGGGGAACAGAATCTTAAGGACAGGTTCTCAACTGGTTCTGGGTTATCTGGAATTGGTTCTCTCATCTTGCTTTTATAATTCTACATTTATATTTAAAACACTGAAAGTATCTATAAAACAAACTTTTTGATGACAAACGCAAACAAGGGTATTCAGATTATACTTACTAAAGACTGAATCAACATATTAAGACAACTTTTCTGAATCTCAGAAGGTACATTTGCAAAACTTCTCTCAGACCAAAACCTTGCAAAATGCTTTACAATCCACCTGTTAAAAAAAAAATCGAAGAATCCCAAGTTAGAGAAATGAAAATATTTTTAATTATAATACTCATATAATACTTTTATTTCCAATGATATAAGTTGTACATATATATGTGATGAGTAACCTTTATAGTCAATTTTTTTAAAGACCTTTATAGTTAATTTTGTGAGTTCTCTGATGGACTTAACTGTCCTTCCTTTTCTGTAAACACATATTTTAAATCCACTCTGAGTTATATGCACAGATTTTAACATAAATAATCATGGTTCAGCTAAAATAAAATTGATCCCAAGCATCTTGAGTAATATCTAAGTCAATACTTTTCCTCACAATTGTTACAACTAGTTAAGCATTAAGCTATACATAATGTGCCCAATAGGCCAATTCCAAAATTTCTCCAGAAAATGAGAAGAATGGAAGAACAAAATCCCTACATTAATAGTATCAATACTACTTCAGATCACTTACTTCATGCAGTCAGCAAAAAGACTGTCCACTCCAACTGTATGAGCAATAATCAGGCACTCTAATACAGATGCCAACCTTCTGGGAATAGGCTAAAATTGACAGAAAACACCACATGTATTCTTTTTCAACTTACAGAGGCTAAAAGTATTTAGTTCATAAAGATGATCTGATTTATAAACCTAAACTGCAGAATAAATGTGTGTAATTCAAAAGTCTGGTCTATTAAAATTGAGTATCACTAACAACCTTTAGTTTTCTAGAGTAGAATTTGAGCTCTCTCAGCTGTCAGAATGCACACAAGTTTTATTCTAATTTCATTTAGCTTAATTTTATTTATTTAAATTCAATTTAATTAACATAGAATGTATTATTAGTTTCAGAGGTAGAATTTAGTGATTCATCAGTTGCATATAACACCCAGTGCTCATTACATCACGTGCCATCCTTAATGCCATCACCCAGTTACCCCATCCCCCCACCAGCCCCCCCTCCAGCAACCCTCAGTTTGTTCCCTATAGTTAAGAGTCTCTTATGGTTTGTCTCCCTCTCTATTTTTGTCTTATTTTTCCTTCTCTTCCCCTATATTCTATCTGTTTTGTTTCTTAAATTCTACATGAGTGAAATCATATGGTATTTGTCTTTCTCTGACTGACTTATTTTGCTTACATTTGGCTTAATTTTTTAAAGTAAAATGGTATAATAATTTCTAGAACATCACATTGCAATGCAACCATATGGTCTAATCTGCTTCCTAAAGTATAAATATAACTCTAAGTACATGTGCAATGGGAGGTCCTACACTGACCTCAGACAAAATGATAGAATTAGATCATAATTATATAACATATTTTTAAAAGCTCATATACAGAAGTAAAGAATTAAAACAAATAAAATGTAGATATAAATAGTGACAACAAGTCACTGCTCTTGGTGTTAAGCCTCTGTGCTACATATTGCCCATATCATTTATTCTCAGGTTTTGGATTATATCCTAAGCACATCTATTGCCGATTAGGGTGAATAGAGTTCAACTTCTCTTTTTACACATTCGTTTATTGTAATGTGAGGTTTATACACTTAATAAAGATCACTGATCAATTTATGTATATAGTCCCTAAATGTGTCCTTCTGAAGATCCCCTGCTCTCAGAGAAGAGCAAAAGCTTCTTCAGAATTGGATTCAGCACTGTCTTTCTAATAAGGTCAGTGATTTCCAACTTTCAAAATTATGAAGTGCTATTAATTTGAGTTTCTAATACTCTTCTCCTGAAGTATATTAATGTTTAATAAATTGAATGTAAATATTTTGTTTTGCAAATTAACAATTTGGTTTTTCCCTTTGAGATAACTGGAGGTACTCTAGGTTATTCTAAAATCAGAAATGGCTGTCACTATATAGATTATACAGTGGTAATTCTACCAAGTTAAATTATTTGGTTTTCTGAACCACTTCAGATAACAGCATCAAACTCATGGGAAGAAATTACTGGTATAAACATAAAAACCCCCAGAGTCTGAAAAATTGTAGAACTAAAACAAGAGTTAAAAAGTCCAACAATCTAATTTTATTTAGGAATAAGCAGCCCTTTACATTGTGATGTCCATTAATTGATATACAACTTAAGAAAAATTTCCATAAATAATATTAAAATACAAAGTAACTTGGGGTGCCTGGGTGGCTCAGTTCATTAAGTGTCTGTCTTCAGCTCAAGTCATGATCCCAGAGTCCTGGGATCAAGCCCCGTGTGGAGCTGCCTGCTCAGCAGAGAGTCTGCTTCTCCCTCTGCCTCTGCCCCTCCCCACTGCTTGTTCTCTCTCTCTCTCAAATAAATAAAATCTTAAAAAAAAAAAAAATACAAAGTAACTTACTGCTTAAAGCAGAGACTAGCAAACTATACTTGTGGGCCAATCTAGCCCACCACTGTTTTTTTTGTGAATAAAGTTTTATTTGAACACTACTATGCGGTTCATTTACATATTGTCTATAGTTGCTTTTGCTCCACAACAGCAGAGCTGAGTAGCTGTAATAGAGAACGTATGGCCCACAAAGCCTACAATATTTGCTATCTGGCCTTTTACAGAAAAAGTTTACTGACCACTGGCTTAAGAGGTTAACTTTAGCTATCTGAGAATTTTACTTATATAAAAATGCTAATTTCCAAGTATTTTATAACAGGATGACTGACCTTTAGTCATTTTCAAAATATGCTTGCAGAATTGGGGATGACATATATTTAAATTACTATCTAAAATATATTTTTAAAGAGGTAGCAAGGGGCACCTGGATGGCTCAGGCAGTTAAGCGTCTGACTCGGTTTCAGCTCAGGTCATGATCTCATGGATTGTGGGACTGAGCCCCAAATGGGGCTCCGCACTCAGTGGGGAGTCTCCTTGAAGATTCTCTTCCTCTGCCCCTCCCCCGACTCTCACACCAGAGAGTGCTCTCTCTCGTTTTCTCTAAAGTAAATAAATAAATCTTAAAAAAAAAAAAAGAGGTGGTAAAAAATATATAATGTAAAGCTAACTGTAATTCTATAAATTAAGTCTAAAAATTTTAACTGTGTAAAATGTAAAATCATGAAGTTAATGAAATAACTAAAGCTTGTCAGTAGTTCCAGGGCCAGTTACCCATTACCTTATACCCAAATTTGTATTACTGTGGAGTATGTTATAATAGGCTTACTATATTTAAGTCACTGCCAAGAAACTATGTAAAGCAAAAAGTTTAAAGATCAAGTGATAAAATAAAAAATTATTGTCTCAAATATCTGTTACCACAATAATACAGATGATATTAAAAGAAGCACAATAAAATGAAATAAGTTTTCAACAAAGTATACTGACAATCTTTTTAAAATTTCATTTTCTTGTTTTAATGTCAACAAATATGCCCTTTGCGTTTTTAAAATTAAGTGAATTACTGCAAGTAAAATGCAAGAAGCTGCAATAACTATACATACTCCACGGGAGGAAAAGATGGCAGAGGAGTAGGGGATCCTATTCCAACCGGTCCCGGAATTGAGCTGGGTATCCACCAGACCACTCTGAACACCCACGAAATCAGCCTGAGATGTGAGAAGATATACCTGGATCTCTACAAACAGAATATCGCAGGCAGTTGATTTCGAGGTATGAAGCGGGAAGCCGTGATTCCGCTGGCAGGTATCGGAAGATTAACAGAAGGGGGAGGGAGCTGCTGGGATCCTGCACCACTGGTGCATGACAGCCTCCTGTGCTGGGGACTGGGCACAGACTCGCAGACCGGTAGGGGTGGGTAAAGGACTTTAGGGCAGCCCCCTGGACTGAAACCTGGAGTGGCGGGGCTTGCGTGTGAACTGGGGGCAGCCGGTGGTTTTAGAAGCACAAAGGACAGAGACGTGCCCCCAAGCCCCAACTTGGAGGCAAGGACTGGGAGCCCTGCTGAGGGGTGCACAACCCAAGACGCTGGAGTTTTTAGCAGCACAGACAGAAACAGAGACAGTGTGGCCTGGAGAGCTCACTAAAGAACAGACTGCGATCTCTCTGTTCTGAGGCAGAGGGTTGGAAACGGTCTCTTTTGCTCTGACTCTCTGAAGAGACGCAGAAAGCCACCAGGGAAAGCCGCCAGAGAAAAAACCCCCCAAAAACTGGTTTTTCACTGAGCCCATCCACCCCCCCCCCGACAAGGGGCAGGGCAACTCTGCCCAGGCAACTCAGGGTTGCCTGAGTAACAGCACGACAGGCTCCTCCCCTAGAAGACAGGCTGGGAGAACAAGAGGCTGACAACCCTAAGGTCCCTATAAAACAGGTGCATCTTGCTTGGGTTGTGGTCAATAATTTGGACTCTGTATATTCCCTCAACCATCCCTCAACAGAATGACTAGGAGGAGGAACCCCCAAAATAAGAAAGACTCAGAGACTTGACTTCTGCCACAGATTTACAAATGGATACAGATACAAGCAAGATGTCGGAAATGGACTTCAGGGTAACAGTTATAAAGACGATAGATAGAATGGAGAAATCGATTAATGGCAATATAGAGTCTCTAAGGGCAGAGATGAGAGCTGAACTGGCAGAACTTAAAAATGCTATCAATGACATCCAATCTAATCTAGATACTCTAACAGCTAGGGTAAACGAGGCAGAAGAATGAATTAGTGATCTAGAAGACAAATTGATAGAAAAGAAGGAAAAAGGAGACCTGGGAGAAACAACTAAAAATCCATGAAAACAGAATTAGAGAAATAAGTGACACCATGAAACGTTCCAATGTCAGAATTATTGGGATCCCTGAGGGGGTGGAGAGAGAGAGAGGACTAGAAGATATATTTGCACAAATTGTACCTGAGAACTTCCCTAATCTGGGGAATGAAACAAACATTTGTGTCCTAGAGGCAGAGAGGACCCCTCCCAAGATCAAGGAAAACAGGCCAATGCCCTGGCATGTAATAGTAAAACTCGCAAATCTTAAAACCAAGGAAACCCTCTTACGGGCAGTTAGGGGGAAGAGATTCCTTACGTACAGAGGGAGGAACATCAGAATAATGTCAGACCTATCCACAGAGACCTGGCAAGCCAGAAAGGGCTGGCAAGATATATTCAGGGTACTAAATGAGAAGAACATGCAGCCAAGAATACTTTATCTGGCAAGGCTTTCATTTAGAATGGATGGAGAGATGCACAGCTTCCAAGACCAGCAGAAACTGAAAGGATATGTGACCACTAAGTCGGCCCTGTAAGAAATATTTTTTTTTTTTTTTAAAGATTTTATTTATTTATTTGACAGAGAGAAACACAGCGAGAGAGGGAATACAAGCAGGGTGAATGGGAGAGGGAGAGGCAGGCTTCCCGCGGAACAGGGAGCCCGATGCGGGACTCGATCCCAGGATCCCGGGATCATGACCTGAGCCGAAGGCAGACACTTAACGACTGAGCCACCCAGGCGCCCGGCCCTGTAAGAAATATTAAGGGGAGTTCTATAAAAGGAGAAAGACCTCAAGAGTGATACAGAACAGAAATTTACAGAGTCAATCTATAGAAACAAAGACTTCACAGGCAATATGATGACAATAAATTCACACCTTTCAATAATCACTCTCAACGTGAATGGCCTAAATGCTCCCATAAAATGGCACAGGGTTGCAGAATGTATAAAAAGACAGGACCCACCCATATGCTGTCTACAAGAGACTCATTTTGAACCTAAAGATACATCCAGACTGAAAGTGAAGGGATGGAGATCCATCTTCCATGACAACGGACCTCAAAAGAAAGCTGGAATAGCAATTCTTTTATCAGACAAATTAGATTTTAAGCTAAAGACTGCAGTTAGAGACACAGAAGGACACTATATCATTCTTAAAGGGTCTATCCAACAAGAAGATCTAACAATTGTAAATATCTATGCCTCCAACATGGGAGCAGCCAACTACATAAGCCAACTGTTAACCAAAATAAAGAGTCATACTGATAATAATACGTTAGTTACAGGAGACCTCAATACTCCACTCTCAGCAATAGACAGATCATCTAAGCAGAAAATCAACAAAGAAACAAGAGCTTTGAATGAAACACTGGACCAGATGGACCTCATAGATATATACAGAACATTCCACACTAAAACAACAGAATACTCATTCTTCTCGAGCACACATGGAACTTTCTCCAGAAGAGACTACATACTGGGTCACAAATCAGGTCTCAACCGATACCAAAAGATTGAGATTACTCACTGCATATTCTCAGACCATAATGCTTTAAAACTGGAACTCAATCACAAGAAAAAATTTGGAAGAAATTCAAACACTTGGAAACCTAAAGACCACTCTGCTTAAGAATGTTTGGGTCAACCAGGAAATCAAAGAAGAACTTAAACAATTCATGGAAACCAATGTGAACGAAAATACATCAGTCTGAAACCTATGGGATATTGCAAAGGCGGTCCTAAGGAGTAAATACATAGCCATCCAAGCCTCACTCAAAAAAAATAGAAAAATCCCGAATTCACCAACTTTATACCTTAAAGAACTGGAAAAAAGCAACAAATGATGCCTAAGCCACGCATTAGAAGAGAAATAATTAAGATTAGAGCAGAGATCAATGAATTAGAAACCAGAAATACGGTAGTAGATCAACAAAACTAGAAGCTGGTTCTTTGAAAGAATTAATAAGATCGATAAACTACTGGCCAGACTTATCCAAAAGAAAAGAGAGGGGACCCAAATTAATAGAGTTATGAATGAAAGGGGAGAGATCACGACTAACACCAAGGAAATAGAAACAATTATTAGAAATTATTATCAACAACTATATGCCAATAAACTGAGCAATCTGGATGAAATGGAGGCCTTCCTGGAAACCTATAAACTCCCAAGACTGAAACAGGAAGAAATTGACAACCTGAATAGGCCAATAACCAGGAACGAGATTGAAGCAGTGATCAAAAACCTCCCCAAAAACAAGAGTCCAGGGCCTGATGGATTCCCTGGGGAATTCTACCAAACATTCAAAGAAATAATACCTATTGTCCTGAAGCTGTTCCAAAAAACAGAAACAGAAGGAAAGCTTCCAGACTCATTCTATGAGGCCAGCATTACCTTAATCCCCAAACCAGGCAAAGACCCCATCAAAAAGGAGAATTTCAGACCGATATCCCTGATGAATATGGATTCCAAAATCCTAGCTAATAGGAGCCAACAATACATTAAAAGGATCATCCACCACGACCAAGTGGGATTTCTCCCCGGGATGTAAGGGTGGTTCAACATTCACAAATCAATCAACATGAAAGAACACATTAATAAGAGGAGAGAGAAGAACCATATGGTCCTCTCAATTGATGCAGAAAAAGCATTTGACAAAATACAACATCCTTTCCTGATTAAAACTCTTCAGAGTATAGGAATAGAGGGAACATTCCTCAAGTTCATAAAATCCATCTATGAAAAACCCACAGTGAATATCATCGCCAATGGAGAAAAGCTGAGAGCTGTTCCCTTAAGATCAGGAACATGACAAGGATGCCCGCTCTCACCACTATTGTTCAATATAGTACTAGAAGTCCTAGCAACAGCAATAACAACAAAAAGACAACAAAAAGAAATAAAAGGTATTCAGATTGGCAAAGAAGAAGTCAAACTCTCTCTTTTCGCAGATGACATGATACTTTATGTGGAAAACCCAAAAGACTCCACCCCCAAATTACTAGAACTCATACAGCAATTCAGTAGTGTGGCAGGATACAAAATCAATGCACAGAAATCAGTTGCTTTCTTATACACTAACAATGTAACTGTAGAAAGAGAAATTAGAGAAACGATTCCATTTACAATAGCACCAAAAACCCTAAGATACCTCGGAAGAAACCTAACCAAAGAGGTAAAGGATCTATACTCTAGGAACTACAGAACACTCATGAAAGAAATGAAGAAGACACAAAAAGATGGAAAAACATTCCATGCTCATGGATCAGAAGAATAAACATTGTTAAAATGTCTATGCTGCCCAGAGCAATCTATACCCTCAACGCCATCCCGATCAAAATTCCAATCACATTTTTCAAAGTGCTGGACAAACAATCCTAAAATTTGTATGGAATCAGAAAAGACAGTGAATCGCCAAGGAAATGTTGAAAAAGAAAAACAAAGGTGGGGGCATCACGTTGCCTGGTTTCGAGCTATATTACAAAGCTGTGATCACCAAGACGGCATGGTACTGGCACAAAAACAGACACATAGACCAATGGAACAGAATAGAGAGCCCAAATACAGACCCTCAACTCTATGGTCAAATAATCTTCGACAAAGCAGGAAAAAATATGCAATGGAAAAAAGACAGTCTCTTCAATAAATGGCGCTGGGAAAATTGGACAACTATATACAGAAGAATGAACCTCAACCCATTCTCTTACACCATACACAAAGATGAACTCAAAATGGATGAAAGACCTCAATGTGAGA
This sequence comes from Neomonachus schauinslandi, assembly GCF_002201575.2. NCBI lineage: Eukaryota > Metazoa > Chordata > Mammalia > Carnivora > Phocidae > Neomonachus > Neomonachus schauinslandi. The sequence goes on along the minus strand of NC_058406.1, from coordinate 76,081,040 downwards.
CGGGAGTCCATCAAAATCCTAGAGGAGAACACAGGCAGTAACCTCTTTGACATCGGCCACAGCAACTTCTTTCAAGATACATTTCCAAAGGCAAGTGAAATAAAAGCAAAAATGAACTGTTGGGACTTCATCAAGATAAAAAGCTTCTGCAAAGCAAAGGAAACAGTCAACAAAACAAAGAGGCAACCCACAGAATGGGAGAAGATTTTTGCAAATGACACTACAGACAAAGGGCTGATATCCAAGATCTATAAAGAACTTCTCAAACTCAACACCCAAAAAACAAATAATCAAGTCAAAAAATGGGCAGAAGACATGAACAGACACGTCTCAAAAGAAGACATACGAATGGCTAACAGACACATAAAAAAATGTTCATCATGTTTAGCCATCAGGGAAATTCAAATCAAAACCACACTGAGATAGCACCTTACACCAATTAGAATGGCAAAAATTGACAAGGCAAGAAACAACAGATGTTGGAGAGGTTGTGGAGAAAGGGGAACTCTCTTACACTGTTGGTGGGAATGCAAGTTGGTACAGCCACTTTGGAAAACAGTGTGGAGGTTCCTCAAAAAATTAAAAATAGAGCTACCCTATGACCCAGCAATTACACTACCGGGTATTTACCCCAAAGACACAGATGTAGTGAAAAGAAGGGCCATATGCACCCCAACGTTCATAGCAGCAATGTCCGCAATAGTCAAACTGTGGAAAGAGCCGAGATGCCCTTCAGCAGACGAATGGATAAAGAAGATGTGGTCCATATATACAGCCATCAGAAAGGATGAATACCCAACTTTCACATCAACATGGATGGGACTGGAGGAGATTATGCTAAGTGAAATAGTCAAGCAGAGAAAGTCAATTATCATATGGTTTCACTTATTTGTGGAACATAAGGAATAGCATGGAGGACATTAGGAGAAGGAAGGGAAAAAGGAAGGGGGGGGGAAATCAGAGGGGGAGATGAACCATGAGAGACTATGGACTCCAGGAAACAATCTGAGGGTTTCAGAGGGGAGAGGGGGAGCAGGTAGCCTGCTGATAGGTATTAAGGAGGGCATGTGTTGTAATGAGCACTAGGTGTTATACACAAATAATGAATCATGGAACATCAAAAACAAATGATGTACTGTATGGTGACTAACATAACATAATAAAATAAAATTTAAAAAAAAACCTATACATACTCATAAACATATTAAAAACTAGAGGCAATGGTCCAAAGGCTATCCATAAGAGATTTTTTTAAAAAAATGTTATATGTAATTGGTTTATTAAGGAGTCTCAGTTCAGAGGAGATAATAAGATAACACTTTTTTTCGCAATTAGTGCTGACAACTATGCTGTGTCAAATTCCTTTTTTTTCCATCTCTTAATATTATAGGCAAATTCCAGTATTTTCTGGTTATTTTTGGTATTGGAATTCAGCACTGTACTGTTTAAACACCTATCTTATATTTTACCTTACATCTTTCTCTCCCCCATCACTGACTACATTTACAGTTGGGGAGATCTGGAATAGGAAATAGAGAACATGGTCTGGTCTCCTGCTCCTCCATTTTCTGGGTCTAACTCTTGTGGAAGAGGGCTACAGATGGGGCCACGGATGCCATATAACTAACCAGACACAACATGGTAGTAGGTTGATGTCACTGAGTTTGCTCTAATTAAAATGTTGATGGCCTTTGCTGATGACTCTTTTAGGAGCACACTGAATTTCACCCTAGCCTCTCAGTGGATAAGGATTCTTTTAGTGGTTCATGATGCACAGCGCTTCCCTAGGTGGGACACAGCATCATTTGGCCCTGTACCAGCATCCTCTAATCTTCACAGAACCACTAAGATCCCTGCCTACCATGTGTAACTGGGGTGTGGAGCAGATGCCCCATACTTTCTTCTCTATATGACAATAGCTATTGTCCCTAATAACCAAGCTAGTACTGGCTTCTCCCTTTAGAAATCCCCACATTTGAGTATACTCTCACTGGTTTCTCAGGCATATTCCAGACTCTCCCAAGAAATCTCTTACCATTTTCTCTTATTCTTTAATGGAAGCTCCAGAGTGGGCTGGTTTTACAGATGTGGTATATGTCCATCTGAGGGATAAGACATATCTCCTCATTGCAGATACCCTCTATCTTTAATCTTTATTCAGGATATGCTTTTATCTCCCTCCTAACTTTCACTTGGCTGGGAAGATGGGGGAAGCAGATGAATGAGAAGGAAAATCTTTCATCAGAATCCTTAATCCTTCACCTTCTACAAAGTTGAAGACACCACGGACCACCCTCCTTCTTCTAGTCCCTTACTTCTAGAGACTGGAATGAATGACTGATTAAAGGTAGCTGAGGAGTTTAACTGTTTCTCAGTAAACCCTGAGTGGGTGATAGTGGAGGTGGTGCTATATGCAACTATTCATGGCTCTGTTTTAGTCCATGGGGTACTTTCCTCAGCTACAACTTATATAGAGATAGGAAAAGTCCTATCTAACACAAAAATCTAAATTTAAATGTTATTCAAATTACCTAATTAAAATTCATACAATGCATACTATTGTCTCAAGTACCCAGTAAGAAGGAAATGCTGATTAAAACAATTCTTCTATGATTTATTTTTCTGTTGATTATAAAAGTAATACATGGGGGCTCCCGGGTGGCTCAGTCAGTTAACCGTCTGCCTTAGGCTCAGGTCATGCTCCCAGGGTCCTGGGATCAAGCCCTGCTTCGGGCTCCTTGCTCAGTGGGGAGCCTGCTTCTCCCTCTTCCCTGTCCCTTCCCCCCTGCTCGTGCTCTCTCTCTCTCCCCTTCTCAAATAAATAAAATCTTAAAAAAGTAATACATGGCCACTATAGAAAATTTAGAAAATGTAGAAAAGCATAAATTAGAAAATAAAAAATAACCTATCAGTCACAGTGTAAATTAAAACAATGGAGAATCTAAGAATAATGTACAAAATGGCATCTGTACAAATGCATAGTATGAGATCTTTCTTTAGACAATAAATTTATGTTTGCATAAACTAAAGTTAAAAGTTAGTATTCATACTCCACCTGAGGAGACTGAGAGAAATATATTCCACCCAAGTACATGCTATAAAGAGAAGTCACAGAAAGGAAGAGTGTACTTTCAGGGAAAAGAACCAATGAAACACTTGTGATAAATGTGTTTTGATAAATGGAGAAGGTAACTTTGGTCCCTGACTTCCTTAATTCCAAACCCTGAGTCCCAGGTGTATATTCTACCTTTGAATTATAAAGGATATTCCTATATCCTTTCAATAAACCCCATGTCGATTTTATTTTACTTAAATGAACTGAATTCATTTCTAGTTTTTTGCAAACATACCATATGAGCTGTTTCCCATAAGTTAGAGTTCCCATAAGTTAAATTGACTTACTGTTTTAAGATTCAAAGCACTATTCACTATCAGGGTTAAAAATCTAGTAGGTAATAATGGGTGACTTTAAGCATTGGGTACAAGATTTCTGAGACTCAATAATTACCTTCTGAAAGAAATTACAGTAATCTCTTCTTAAAATATAGATTGCTACTTCTTTTAATCCTTCTAGTCCATACATATCAGCCATATTGAGTATCTGACTAAAATAAAAATAGATGTTAATTCTCCAATTTGAAAACCAAGGAATAACACAATAATTTCCTGATAATATATAGTCTGTTTAGAAAAATAATCTAAATTATTTTAACTCTAACTTTCTGCCCTACACAATAGATAACCTTTATGAATAATAAAAAGGACAAAGGTCAAAAGCTGAAAGCACTTTCACATGACTTGGTTAGTAGAGAATAACAAGAAGTAAATTTGGAGATGTTTCAATCAAATTCCCCTCATATTTTCAGTGACATATATATCAAAGTTCAGGATGCTGTTTCAAAGGCTGTAAAAGTTACAAAACTCTTTGCAACAAGTTTGTATAATAAAAACTTACTTAGGAGAAGGGTAATTAATTGATGCTTATCATATTGAAAATCTCTACAAATGACCTTAAGATTGGAAACAGTATCCAATGACTCTGAGAGTTTCCATTGCTTCTTTCATTTGGCAAGTATTTCCCAGCACCACACTTACTTTAGGTACTTAGGAAACCGACAAGCGTTGAGAGCATGATAGAATTTCACATAGGTTTCCAGGGGGGAAACTTCAGTATTTAATCCCCTGAGTCATGACACTTTCCCTCCAAAATCATATTTATTCAGTTTGTAATTAAAGGAACCAATGAATATTTAAATTAAAAGAGCAGCTTTCATTTGTTTGATATTAGAACAGCAATAAAAGAAGAGGACATCCAAAAAATTAGAAGAGCAAGGTAGATTTCACTTTCCGGTATGATTTTAGCAACTTAGATGGCATTTCACTAAAGAGCACTTAATAACCATTGTTGGTCTTTAAGATACCTATATTCTTAAAGTAATTTTAAGGTTTTTCTTTTTCTTTTCTTTTGCTGTTTAAGAGAGTAATCCTAAAATTTAAAAATAAAGTAGTAAGAGAACTGTTTGAAATTTGATAAAGATTCAATTTTACTTTATAAAAACCTGTTATTTATTTTCTAAAACAAATAAGATTTTTCTAATAAAATTTGAGTCAAATACTTTTCTTAATCTTATCACTGTGAGTTGCTAGATCATCTTTTCTTCTAAATAAGGTGACATTGTTTAGATATTCCCAACACACAAGATATGGCAAAATAATAAAAGTGAAGCTTTTATTTCACTGGTACTTTAAAACATAGCTCAACAAAGCAGAAACCACAAAGTAGTAATACTTTTATATTTAAAAATCACTAAAAAGTAATACATACCCAACATTAGCTTTGTCTGGAAAGTCCAAAGTTCCTCCATATATAAAATGCATCATAACATTCATTTCCACATGGTTTATACTGAAAAATAAAAGAAAACTTAATTCAAATCCAGAAATAATTAAGGTTTAACTGATATCAATGATACATTCTATTTTCTAAAAAATTTTAGCCAAGATAAAGGGTTTTTTTTGTTTTTTGTTTTTTTAAAAGATTTTATTTATTTATTTGAAAGAGAGAGAAAGACAGCTAGAGAGGGAACACAAACAGGGGGAGCGGGAGAGGGAGAAGCAGACTCCCTGCTGAACAGGGAGCCTGATACAGGGCTCAATCCCAGGACCGCAGGATCATGACCTGAGCCGAAGGCAGACGTTTAACGACCAAGCCACCCAGGCGCCCCTAGCCAAGAAAAGTTTTAATCTCACTTTTATCTGAAGAATATATTCTTCAAATAACATCCAGTTATTCCATTAATTTAAAATTAAGTATAAATGCAGCTATAGATTTTTATATAAGTAATAAAATGTTATTAGTATGTTATCAAATCACTGGTACTTGTTGAGCATCTTCTGTAATGAACTTTTATTTGTTTTTTATTTTTTAAAGATTTTATTTGACAGGGAGAGTGAGAGAACACAAGCAGGGGGAACAGCAGAGGGAGAGGGAGAAGCAGACTCCCCACTGAGCAAGGAGCCTGAAAAGGGTCTCAATCCCAGGACCCTGGAATCTTGACCTGAGGTGAAGAGAGACAACCGACTGAGCCACCCAGGCACCCCTGTAACTAACTTTTAGAGTTAGAAGGGATGTGAGAGGTCACAATACAATCTCTTGCTCATTAGGAAATCCTCTCCCCAGCATCACTGACAAATGACCTCTGGTCTTCTTAAAGCCTCAGATAAACAACTCTATACACTAGAAAGATTCTTGTTACGCTGTACAGATTTCTGAATGTGTAATACCTATCCAGCTGCTCTAGTTTGACCAGCATCCTCTTTATACAGATGAAAAGTAAAGATATGACTTAAGAAGTAGTCTGGAGTGATAATTTTTATGTCCTACTGACTACTGGATCTCAAACTGAATTCACGGCCTCCTACCTCTTCCCTACCTACCCCCGTGCCCCAGACTCAGTCTTCTTTCTGCTATTCCTATTTTGTTCATAGTGCTGTTATAGGGCTTCTTGCATCTTGTCATACCCTCTGCCTCTGGCAAAGGGGACTGAATTATCTGTTTCATGGGCAACAATCACTGGTCATTGGTCAGGAGGAACTCAAAATGAGAGGTAACTGGATTTCCTTTTTCCTTTCTTCTCTGAACAAGCATGAAGAGGTGATTGGGAAGAAGTGCATCTACTATACAATTTCAGACTTTCTTTTGGGTGGGTTGTCACAGAAGGGACATAGTATGCAAGTAAACTTTGGTTCTTGCATTAACACGCATTTTACTGCTTTAACAGTTTTTATCTATAATAAAGGAAATGTTAGGGCGCCTGGGCATTGACCCTTGATTTTGGCTCAGGTCATGATCTCAGGGTCAAGAGAGGGAGCCCGCAGAGGACTTTATGCTCAGCAGGAAGTCTGCTTGAGATTCTCTCCCTCTCTTTCCCTCTGCCCCTCCCCCTGCTTGCACACACATTCTCTCTAAAATAAATAAAATCCTTAAAAATAATAATAATAATAATAAAGGATATGTTTTCTTACTTCATCTGCTAGTTCTTTCATATTATTTTGATCAGGAATAAAGTATATTATTTGCCCACCCCAACTCTAATACCATCTAGATTATCATCTACATACCTAAGAGGCTGAGATTCATCTTAATCTTCTCCCTCATTATATCACATCACTTATACCTTCAAAATTTCTTGAATTCAGCCTTTGCTGTCTATTTCTCCTCTCACTACTCTGGGTTAGCCTCATTTTCTCTCATCTGTACTATGACTATATCTTCTCTCTCATGCTGGTTTCCTACCTGAAATAATCTCTTCATATCCCATTTCCCACACTGCTATTAAAGTGAAAACCCTTCAACAATTCTCCATAGCCCATAGAAAAAAAGTCCAAATTCCTTAGCTTGGTATATAGTGTTCTTTGATCATCTTACCTCTAGTTCTCCCTCTCTAGAAGCTGTTCCAAGAAAAATGAGCTACTCATTTCCTATACCTGAACTACTTACAATTCTTTATACATCTATGCCATAGTACATCTGTTTACTGTTTAAAATGCTCTCCCTCTCTACTTATTTCATCTTGCAGACACCAGACATGTGGCTCTTTATCTCTGATTGTTTCTTTAATGTCCCCAAGGCCAAAAAAAAAAAAGAAAAAAAATCACTGAATGGTAAACAGTAATAACTAACATTTACTGAGCACTTATGAGCCAGTTACTGAGCTAATAAATAAGTATTTCGAATGCCATTTGCTCATTTAATCATAACTCAATAACAGATATTATTATTAGTCTTATTTTATAAATGAAAAACTGAAATTAAGTAACTTGCCCAAGACCAAGTGGCTAGTGATACACTATAATTTAAATCCAGGCTGACTGACTCCAAAGTGTAGGCTCTTAAGCAGTACACTATACTATACATTTCCATTATCACATTTATCAAACTGACTTGTAATATCTTTGTTTACACATTTGTTTCTCCTTTAGACTGAGTTCTATTGGGGCAGGCTGTATTTTAGATTTATCCTTGCATTTCTAGTAGCAGCCGAATGTCAGCATTGATTCAGTATCCCCCAGGATGAGAATTTTCTTCCCCCACACAATACTGGAGCTCTGCAGTGGAATCAGCGCTGATAAGATTCCTATAGTTTGTTAAGCACAGTATCTAATATCTGCTAAAGGAAAGAAAGAAGGAAGGCAAGAAGAAAAGAAATGGAGTCCCACAGGGTAGGACTCAGAAAGGTGTTTGATTCTATTATCTTATAACAGATGCTCAATAAACGTTTGAAGAATGTTTAATGAATGGCTTGTTAAGGCACTTATGGCATCTTCCTAACCCTTCAGAGGAATACTGAGTTGAAAATATACAAGTATTTTTCAATTATTTTTTAATTTTATTATGTTATGTTAATCACCATACATTACATCATTAGTTTTTGAGGTAGTGCTCCATGATTCATTGTTTGTGTATAACACCCAGTGCTCCATTCAGTATGTGCCCTCTTTAATACCCATCACCAGGCTAACCCATCCCTCACCCCCTCCCCTCTAGAACCCTGTTTGTTTTTCAGAGTCCATAGTCTCTCATGGTTCGCCTCCCCCTCTGAATTCTCCCCCTTCATTTTTCCCTTCCTACTATCTTCTTCTTTTTTTTTTTAACATATATTATTTGTTTCAGAGGTACAGGTCTGTGATTCAACAGTCTTACACAATTCACAGCGCTCACCATAGCACATACCCTCCCCAGTGTCTATCACCCAGCCACCCATCCCTCCCACCTCCACCACTCCAGCAACCCCCAGTTTGTTTCCTGAGATTAAGAATTCCTCATATCAGTGAGACCATATGATACATGTCTTTCTCTGATTGACTTATTTCGCTCAGCATAATACCCTCCAGTTCCATCCACGTCATTGCAAATGGCAAGATTTCAGTCCTTTTGATGGCTGCTTAATATTCCATTGTATAGATATACCACATCTTCTTTATCCATTCACCTGTCGATGGACATCTTGGCTCTTCCCATAGTTTGGCTATTGTGGACATTGCTGCTATAAACATCGGGGTGCACATACCCCTTTGGATCCCTACATTTGTATCTTTGGGGTAAATACCCAGTAGTGCAATTGCTGGGTTGTAGGGTAGCTCTATTTCCAACTTTTTGAGGAACCTCCATACTGTTTTCCAGAGTGGCTGCACCAACTTGCATTCCCACCAACAGTGTAGGAGCGTTCCCTTCTCCACATCCCCGCCAACATCTGTCATTTGTTAATTTTAGCCCTTCTGACGGTGTGAGGTGGTATCTCATTGAGGTTTTGATTTGGATTTCCCTGATGCCGAGCGATATTGAGCACTTTTCCATGTGTCTGTTGGCCAGTTGGATGTCTTCTTTGGAAAAATGTCTGTTCATGTCTTCTGCCCATTTCTTGATTGGATCATTTGTTCTTTGGGTGTTGAGTTTGATAAGTTCTTTATAGATTTTGGATATTAGCCCTTTATCTGATAGGTCATTTGCAAATATCTTCTCCCATTCTGTCGGTTGTCTTTTGGTTTTGTTGACTGTTTCTTTTGCTGTGCAAAAGCTTTTTATCTTGATGAAGTTCCAGTAGTTCATTTTTGTCCTTGCTTCCCTTGCCTTTGGTGATGTTTCTAGGAAGAAGCTGCTGCGTCTGAGGTCGAAGAGGTTGCTGCCTGTGTTCTCCTCTAGGATTTTGATGGACTCCCATCCCACATTCAGGTCTTTCAACCATTTTGAGTCTATTTTTGCGTGTGGTGTAAGGAAATGGTCCAGTTTCATTCTTCTGCATGTGGCTGTCCAATTTTCCCAACACCATTTGTTGAAGAGACTGTCTTTTTTCCATTGGACATTCTTTCCTGCTTTGTTGAAGATTAGTTGACCATAGAGTTGAGGGTCCATTTCTGGGCTCTCTATTCTGTTCCGTTGATCTATGTGTCTGTTTTTGTACCAGTACCATACTGTCTTCATGATGACAGCTTTGTAATAGAGCTTGAAGTCTGGAATTGTGATGCCACCAGCTTTGCTTTTCTTTTTCAACATTCCTCTGGCTATTCGGGGTCTTTTCTGGTTCCATACAAATTTTAGGATTATTTGTTCCATTTCTTTGAAAAAAGTTGATGGTATTTTGATAGGGATTGCATTAAATGTGTAGATTTGCTGTAGGTAGTGTTGACATCTTCACAGTATTTGTTCTTCCAATCCATGAGCATGGAATGTTTTTCCATTTCTTTGTGTCTTCCTCAATTTCAATCAATGTGATACAATACATTAATAAAAGAAAGAACAAGAACCATATGATCCTCTCAATAGATGCAGAAAAAGCATTTGACAAAGTACAGCATCCTTTCTTGATCAAAACTCTTCAGAGTATAGGGATAGTGGGTACATACCTCAATATCATAGAAGTCATCTATGACAAACCCACAGCAAATATCGTTCTCAATGGGGAAAAACTGAGAGCTTTCCCCCTAAGGTCAGGAACACGGCAGGGATGTCCACTATCACTACTGCTATTCAACATAGTATTAGAAGTCCTAGCCACAGCAATCAGACAACAAAAAGAAATAAAAGGCATCCGAATTGGCAAAGAAGAAGTCAAACTCTCACTCTTTGCAAATGATATGATACTTTATGTGAAAAACCCAAAAGACTCCACCCCAAAACTGCTAGAACTCATACAGGAATTCAGTAAAGTGGCAGGATATAAAATCAATGCACAGAAATCAGTGACATTCCTATACACCAACAACAAGACAGAAGAAATTAAGGAGTCGATCCCATTTATAATTGCACCCAAAACCATAAGATACCCAGGAATAAATCTAACCAAAGAGTCAACGAATCTGTACTCAGAAAACTATAAAATACTCATGAAAGTATTTTTCAATTAATTTAATACACATTTACTGGACCCTACTATGATAAGTACTGGTTTCTGCTGATTCAAAAACTCCACATCTTTAATGCTTAGGAAAAAAGTCAAATCTCTACATATTCTTATTTATATACTATGGATATGAGAAGATGTGATCTCAGAATAATTATGTCACATTATCTGTAGTCTGTTAATCTAGAACACTAGCATAATTATTACAATGTATACTATTCCATGCACTTTCCCTCAAAATTTCAAGAGCCATTCTTATTGTTAATGAGAGTTGGTCATTTATGTTTAAATAATAGTTTCTTTTAAGACTTGACATATTTAAGTAAAAGATAATAATGACTAAATAAAAACAAAAGTAGTTTTATTAAAATAAATAGCAAAATCTAGACATTTGAGCTTACATATCAATATATATGATAGTTATAAAAATGACAAGAAACCACGTTCCTGCAGTTTTACAGATGTTTTACTAAACTGCATTCTCATTACAGTGTTGTAAGTCATCTGTATTTTTACTAAAAGTATTTATAATGACATAATCAACTGGCCTAGAAAAACAACAAATCACTTCAAAAGCCCACAATTTAAATGGAAAGACTGAAACACTATCCCCATTTAAATGTAATCAGAATAAAAGCTTTTAGGGGATGAAAACATTACATACACTCAGGGAGAAAAATCTATCAGAGCTCTAAGACCAGAGAATAAACATGCATTTCATCTACTAAAATCTCTGTGCTTCATGTGTGCTTCCTAAAGTTTAAGGATTCTTTGTGTGTGGGCTAAAGTAACACAAGGACTTATTTATAAGTTAGTTCATTCACATTCAATATTTATTGAATGATAGGCTCTATTCTAGACCTTGAGGATACAAGAAGCTTACATTCTAGAGGAAGGACATGGACAGTAAATATATAAACAAATATATAAAGAAGACAATTTTAATAATAAAAGTGCCATGAAAATAACACAACAGGATAATATAAAAGAGGGTAACTGGAGAGTTGGGCTACAGTAACTTTAGGTGGAATAGTATGGAGAAAACCGAGGGGCCAGACCATATAGAGTCTTACAGGTTGTGGTAAAGATTTAATTCTGTGATAAGAAGGCACTGAACAATTTTAGTCAGAAGAGAAATATATCTAATTTATATTTCAAAAGATCATCCTGAAAATTCAGTGCAATCCCAGGAATCTCCAAGGGAGATGAGAAAATCCGAATTTATGCTCCAAAGCCCCAAGCCACCACTGAAAGACTTCTATTTACATAAAATGTAAATATGTGGAGTTACAGAAATATTGGCTATGGTTCAATTTCTAGTGCAGGATGTCGAAAATTTCCCCCTTCTTCCACCAAAACTGGAGAACTTCCTTCCACCTCCTAATACCAGGGCATAGGTAGAACGAGGATTAGGGGACTCTACTATTCCTACCTCAATTTATTAAAGGCTGTCCCTCTTGAAAAATATCACATGCATTATGTCTATGAGTTACCAACTCATTAAAAACACTGTGATTCTTTTCTGTAAGGACAGACAGGATTTCATTCTAATCTACTGCAGAAAACATCCTGCAGACATACAACAATGGCACAGTTCCAAAAAGGGCTGCTAAACAAGCAAAGCAAGCATTGTTGTCCTGGTACTGGTAATGGCCCTTACTTGAATCCATTTCTCTCTAGAAAATGAGAATAATCTAATCTAGGAAAAAAACAAAAGACAAATATTAATAAACACTATATACTACATACCAAGTACTATCTCGTTTAACCCTTCCAGTAACCTCAGGAAACTCAGGGAAGGTAAGCAATGTCCCTCAAGTCATGTAACAAGTTAGGACTGGATGTTGGACTGCCTATAATGACACCAAAGTCCATGGTCTTTCTACTACACTACATTACCCATGGATACATCTACTCAGGTTCACAATATAAGCTAATGTGAAGAAAGAATTTGTTTTGTAGATTACTTTGTTATAATATAAAAATTCCTAAGAGTTGTGATTTTTTATTTACTTTTTTAAAGCTTTATTTGTTTTTTGTTTTTTTTTTTTTAAAGATTTTATTTATTTGACACAGAGAGAGACAGCGAGAGAGGGAACACAAGCAGGGGGAGTGGGAGAGGGAGAAGCAGGCTTCCTACTGAGCAGGGAGCCCGATGCGGGGCTTGATCCCAGGACCCTGAGATCATGACCTGAGCCGAAGGCAGTAGCTTAACCAACTGAGCCACCCAGGCGCCCCTATTTATTTGTTTTAGAGAGACAGAGACAGAGACAGAGAGAGAGAGAGAGAGAGAGAGAGAGAGAGAGAGAGAGAGAGAGTGTGTGTGTGTGTGTGTGTGTGTGTGTGTGCGTGCGCGCGCAGAAGTGGGGGGAGGGGCAGAAGGAGAGGAAGAAAAAGAATCCTTCAAGCAGACTCCCTGCTGAGCAGGAAGCCTGATGAGGGGCTTAATCTCACACCCACCAGATCATGACCTGAGCCGAAACCAAGAGCCAGCTGCTCACTGACTGAGCCATCAGATGCCCCAAAAGGTGTGATTTTTTAAAAAGCAAAATTCCTAAATCCCTTTTAGTCTCAAAATTCCTAAATTCCCTTTAGCCTTCCTACAGCTTTATATCCCATGATACTAATAACATTTTTTTAAAGATTTTATTTATTTATTTATTTGAGAGAGAGAGAGTGAGAAAGAGAGACCACGAGAGGGGCGAGGGTCGGAGGGAGAAGCAGACTCCCCACTGAGCAGGGAGCCCGACATAGGACTCAATCCTGGGACTCCAGGATCATGACCTGAGTCGAAGGCAGTCGCTCAACCGACTGAGCCACCCAGGCACCCCAATACTAAAAACATTTTAGGTGGTAATTTGAACACAAATTGATATGTGGTACAAGAGGAAAAAGCAAACATATTATGTGATAATAATAATGGATGTATATAAAACCCAGTATCTTTCTTTTTTTTTTTTAAAGATTTTATTAATTTATTTGAGAGAGAGAAAGAGCACAAGAGGGGGGAGCGGGAGAGGGAGAAGCAGACTCCCTGCTGAGCAGGGAGCCCGATGCGGGACTCGATCCCGGGACTCCAGGATCATGACCTGAGCCGAAGGCAGTCGCTTAACCAACTGAGCCACCCAGGCGCCCAACCCAGTATCTTTCATTTTACTGTTAGAAAACCTTGCTTCATCAAACATGATAAAACAGTTGAGCCAAAAAGAAATGCATCCTTATTTCCAATGTGTTAGCACTGGAAGTGAATAAGGGAATTAGGAGTGAGCCTCCACTGCGGATCTAGCAGCTCTAGGTGAGATGAACCAGTAAGGAGCAGAGACTTGCTCACCACAACCAAAGTGATGGGAAAATACTGTAAGGGGAGTGAGCCTGATCATTGCTGGCACTACTACAATGTATTTTTTATTTGGATGCCACTTTTTTTTTTTTGTATAGTTGACACAAAACGTTACATTAGTTTCAAGAATACAACACGATGATTCAGCAACTCTGTATGTTATGCTGTGCTTACCTCAAGTGTAGGTACCATCTGTCACTGTGCAACACTATTACAATACCATCCACTAACATATAATGTATTATTTGTTTCAGAGGTACAGATCTGTAATTCAACAGTCTTACACAATTCACAGCGCTCACCATAGCACATACCCTCCCCAATGTCTATCACCAGCCACCCCATCCCTCCCACCCCCCACCACTCCAGCAACCCTCAGTTTGTTTCCTGAGATTAAGAATTCCTCATATCAGTGAGGTCATATGATACATGTCTTTCTCTGATTGACTTATTTTGCTCAGCAAAAAAAAAAGAAGAAGATAGCAGGAGGGGAAGAATGAAGGAGGGGAAATCGGAGGGGGAGATGAACCATTAGAGACGATGGACTCTGAAAAACAAACTGAGGGTTCTAGAGGGGAGGAGGGTGGGAGGATGGGTTAGCCCGGTGATGGGTATTAAAGAGGGCACGTTCTACATGGAGCACTGCATACGCAAACAATGAATCATGGAACACTACATCAAAAACTAATGATGTAATGTATGGTGATCAACATAATAAAAAAAAACAATACCATTGACTATATTCCCTATGCCATGCCTTTTATTCCTGTGACTTATGCTTTCCATAACTGGAAGCTTGTACCTCCCACTCCTCTTTAACCATTTTGCCCACTCCCATGCCCTCCCACTCTGGCAACCATCAGTTCTCTGTATTTGTGGGTCTGTTTCTGCTTTTTGTTTGTTTATTCTTTTGTTTTGTTTTTTGGATTCCACATATAAGTGAAATCATGCGATATTTGTCTTTCTCTGAGTGACTACCACTGACCAACTTTAGTAGCTTGTTCAAGGGAAAGCCAAATACAACTCTGAAACAAGTTTGGCTACTTATATTTGGCTTTTCCTTGAGCAAGTTACTAAAGTTGGTCAGTGGTAGTCAAGCCATATTATAACAGGAGATATTTATCCATCATATCCATCATAATTAAGGATGGAAAATTACAGGTAAGGGAGTAGAGACCACTAGTTGATGATACTATTTCTTTCTTGTCTACGGATCTCTTAATAAATAGGCTTCATCTTTAAAAGCCTGTGGGTTTTGAATGTTTAATCTGATCACTCACGAGGGCTGATTAAGTATTGCCTTTATTCCCATAGCTAAACTCCGAGGTCATCTTAAACAATATAAAACAGATAAAAGTGGAGAAGCTCTGGTTGAAGGAGTGCCCCTTCCCATATAGACTTCCCCTCAGATCCCAATCTCATGCCATGTGTTCCCTAACATACCTACCAAGAACTTTAGGGTCCTATGGGATAAAGTTTGAAAATCACTGATTTAAACAGTGGAGTAGAAGAGTAGTCTGCACTAGCTCAAGAGTTCCCATGCCAATGGGAAAATTCTAAATTCTTTAGTGACTGTGGTGGAATGGACACTGAATTAAGTATCAAAAACCATGTGATTTATATTCAGTACAGGCACCTATTTAACAGGTGACGCCAGGAAGATATTTAACTTAACTGATCTTGTTTTTATTCATCTGCAATATATGAATATAACCTGCTCTCTGAAAGACTGATTCTAAAAATAAAGGGCATAGTAAATGTGGAAGAAGCCCAGAAAATACATGGTGTAACTATAAGGTATTATTACTGCTGAGGACAGAATCTATTTGGAGAAAGGAAGAAAGAGCTACATAATGGGTATCAGATAGTAAAAACTGTAACTAAACCTACAAAGGACTACGATTTCTTCCAGGAAAAAAACTAGACATGAGCTTTCTATAAATTACTTTCCCCTGCTGTAGAATAAGATCCCATAATCATACTCTTTTTTTTTTTTAAATTTTATTTATTTATTTGAGACAGAGAGAATGAGAGACAGAGAGCATGAGAGGGAGGAGGGTCAGAGGGAGAAGCAGACTCCCTGCCGAGCAGGGAGCCCGATGCGGGACTCGATCCCGGGGCTCCAGGATCATGACCTGAGCCGAAGGCAGTCGCTTAACCAACTGAGCCACCCAGGCGCGCCCCTCATACTCTTCTTTTGACTTTTATCTCACTACACAGAATCATGTGATTTTTAATGAATGTCAGAAGTTGCATTTTGAGTCAAACTAGTATTATCTCTCCATTTAAATTTCTGAATTTAAAAATTCAGAATAAAAAACTGAATTTCTGAATTCAGTTCTAATGAGAGTGGATTGACAGTTCTTTAAAATGATGTCTAAAACATCTGAAACACAGTCCCTGGACAAGTTTCCAAAATTACACCAATGTAGACTCTGGCCTCTACTAGCACTATTCTTCTTTCTATATTGAGTGGATATTTTAAATTCATCATAAAGAAAGAGATCAGTAGGCTATATACATCTTTCAGATTGTTTTTCAATAGTGATGATAAAATTTCACTGCTTTATCTACGCATTCCTTTTACCCACAGGATAATACATTCTTTAGCTTGGCATATAAAAGCTTCCATAATCAGAAACTACCTGGTTGCCAAAGGCAGGGGGTAGGAGGGTGGGTGAAAGGTAAAGGTGTTCAAAGGTACAACTTTCCAGTTATAAGACAAATAAAGCCTAGGGATATAACTTATAGCATGGTTACTACAGTTAATAATACTATATTGTATATATGAAAGTTGCTGAGAGTAGATTTTTAAAATTCTCATAAGAAAAATATGTATAACTATGTGAGATGATGGATATTAAGTACATTTATTGTGATAATCATTTTGTAATATATACAAAAATCCAATCATTATGTTGTACACCTGAAATGAATACAATGCTATATATCAATTACATCTCAATTAAAATTTGTTTAAATAAAAAAAAAAAGAGCAGCTCAGATGGAAAAATAGGGAAACAGTGTTACTTAAATGTAAATTTTTTTTTTTTTAAAATCACCAAAAAAATTTATTTAATTTTTTTTTTTTTTTTTTTTTTTTAAAGATTTTATTTATTTATTTGACAGAGAGAGAGAGATAGCGAGAGCAGGAACACAAGCAGGGGGAGTGGGAGAGCGAGAAGCAGGCTTCCTGCCGAGCAGGGAGCCCGATGTGGGACTCGATCCCAGGACCCTGGGATCATGACCTGAGCTGAAGGCAGACGCTTAACGACTGAGCCACCCAGGCACCCAATTCATGTAATGTTTTAATGCTATATTAGTGAAGGACAGGAAAAACAGAAGAAAAACAAACCTGCATATATATGTGGAGGACAAATTAGTTAGAGAGGAAGTTCATTTTAGTAGCAATATCAAGTAAAAAGTTGGTGGTTATATGCCATTTTACATCCTCCATTATTGTCTCTCTATTACTATTTCATTAGTCTTTTTTTTTTTCTTTAAAAAACACACTGTAATAAGGGCATCCATATGATTCCATGGATACATAATTGAAATCACTAATGGTGGCAGCTGCTAAAAATACATCCAAAAGACAGGTTGCAAAATACACTGAGATATGTGTATTGAAACTGTGGTAGTATAATTAAAACACAATCTTCAAAAGGCCCTAGTATGAAGAAAATGGGATTGAGTCCTTTTGCATTTCATTTCTACTAAATGAATAAAATATGAAAAAAAGGACAAAATAAAAACACATTATATATTCTTATAAATAATGTTTCAAAATTCCATTTTTTATAGAGTGAGAAATTACAAAATGATAGGCATTTGGAGATCTGTTCTAGTTCGGAAGAGAACCACTGTGACTGCAACCAAGAATCAAGATCAAAGCCAGGGTGACAAATAAATGGTAGGAATTGATCAATACTTTCTGTGCATCCATTGTCATGGAATTGCCACTATCACACCCAAACCTCTGGCTAAGATGCAGGGCTGAGGGGTTCCCTCAGAACTCCCAGGTAATTTTCCTACTGAGAAAGCTCTCCCCCATACTATAGACTCTCACAGGGATCATCTGTGACCAAAAAAGGTTTCTTTTTCTCATTTAAGGTACTAGTTCATCTCCTAATAACTATCTTGGCAGTTTATATAAACTGCCACCAATTGTGCAGATTCACCATTGCCTTATGATAGGTCAATGAAATCCACATCTATCCAAATTACTCTTTAAAAAAAAAAAAAGGAAAGAAAGAAAAGAAACTACCTTTTGCAGACTGAATATTTACAGCCCCACCCACCCAAATTGATATACTGAGGCCTAACCCTCCAATGTGGCTATATTCAGAAATGGGGCTTATAAGGAATTAGGTTAAATGAAGTAATAGGGTGGGGCCCTGCCCTAATGTGCTAAAATTAGTGTCCTTGGGGCGCCTGGGTGGCTCAGTCGTTAGGCATCTGCCTTCGGGTCAGGTCATGGTCCCACGGTCCTGGGATCAAGCCCCGCATCGGGCTCCCTGCTCAGCGGGAAGCCTGCTTCTCCCTCTCCCTCTGCCTGCCACTCTGCCTACTTGCGCTCTCTCTCAGTCAAATAAATAAATTCTTTAAAAAAATTAAAATAAAATAAAATTAGGGTCCTTATAGAAGATACACCAGAGAGTTCTCTCTCTCCCTTCTTTTCATCTCCCCATGCCCCCATGCACTAAGGAAAGGCCATTAAGCACATACAAAGAACCAGCTGTCTGCAACCCTAGGTAAGAGATCTCACAAGACACAAACCTTGCTAGCGCTCTGATCTTGCCAAATTGTGAGAAAATAAATTTCTGTTGTTTAAGCCACCCAGTAGTGGTATTTTGTTATAGCAGTCTGAGAAGACTAACACATTATCTCTATTACTAAATGCTTTGTACTATCTCTCATTTTCGGAAGATGTACTTTGATGAATTCCACAACATGAGAAACATTTCACTGAACACATGGGGAAATCAGATTCATAGAGTGCTTTGTATGAAGTATTATTTGCAGTCAAGCTGCCCTGTAAGAATTATGCTTACCCTTGAAGAGTAATGTACTCTTGGGAGCTTTCAGCCCAACAGCCACTCAGCATTGCAGCAAAATAACTAGATCTGGCACTTAAAATGGCTCTAAAGGGAAGGGGAGGGAAAAAACACAGGTAAACATTTATGTACTATGCAAAATATAATTTTTTATTAAATTCTTCACCTTAACTCTTAAAACATAATAATCTGTCTTGTTTGTATTTACTGGTAGGATTATAATAATAATAAAAATTATAAACCTATATTTATACCTAAATATTTTTTTTGTTTTGTTTTTTAGAGAGAGAGAGCACATGCATATGTGGGATGGGAGGTGGAGGAAGAGGAGGAGGAGGAAGAAAGAGAATTTTGTGGGGTTTTTTTTTAGATTTTATTTATTTGACAGAGAGAGACATAGCAAGAGAAGGAACACAAGCAGGGGGAGTGGGAGAGGGAGAAGGAGGCTCCCTGCTGAGCAGAGAGCCCGATGCGGGGCTCGATCCCAGGAGCCTGGGATCATGACCTGAGCCAAAGGCAGACTCCCAATGACTGAACCACCCAGGCACCCCAAGAAAGAGAATCTTAAGCAGGTTCCACACCCAGCAGGTAGCCTGACATGGGTCTTGATCTCACAACCCTGAGATCATGACGTGAGCTGAAATCAAGAGTTGGACACTTAACCAACTGAGCCACCCAGGCACCCCAATATACCTAAATATTTTGATTACTTAATTAATTAATTACATTAATTCCAATGTCCTTATCTTTTTTATTTTTCCCCTTAAAGCTCTTTAACTTTAATAACAATTGAAACTATTTTCATGAGTAAGAGAGTAATAAATCATTTGCAAGGGAGTAGTAATAAGAAAGGCACTAGGACCATAAAGGTCCTGAGTTCAAGTTCAGAACTTACCCAATTGTGCTACAGAACAGCTCTTAGATGTGAGAAATGATAAGAAAGATATTTTCTTTTGAATTTCCATTCTATCTTTTCACATAAAATGTCCATTCTTTAATTCAACAAATATCTATTGACTTCTATTTTGTGCTAGGCACTATTCTAAGTAGCACTAAATGAGATACACAGAACAACATTATATTCTAGTGGAGAATGGTATGGAAGAATGGAGAGGGACAAGGAGAAGAAAAATATGCTTCTGGCAATGGCTTACTAGGTTGTCTCAGACCAACACTCCTGAAAATAGCTAGGGAAAAAAGGGAGATACATATAGACATACACATAAATATATAGAGATTTTTTTAAGAAAGCAAGAATGATTTGAAGGTATCAGAAAGGTACCATCCTGGTAGATTTTGAGACAAATTATAAGAAAGAAGACAAAAAAGCTGACCCAAGTATTTTAGGTAACTTTTTCCATTGAAGCAATTGCCAATATCTCTGATGAACATAGATGCAAAAAACCTTCCTTAACAAAATATTAGCAAACCAGATTCAACAATACATTAAAAAAAAAAATCATTCATCATGATCAAGTGGGATTTATTACTGAGATGCAAATGGAAGGGTGGTTCAGTAACTGCAAATCAATCAAAGTGATATATCACATCAACAGAAGAAAGGATAAAAACCATATAATCATTTCAATAGATGCAAAAAAAGCATTTGACAAAGTAAAACATCCATTCATGATAAAAACCCTCAAGAGAGTAGGTTTAGAGGGAACATACCTCAACATAAGGGCCATATATAAAAAACACACAGCCTTCATCATACTCAATGGTGAAAAACTGAGAGCTTTCCCCTAAGGTCAGGAACAAGACAAGGATTCCACTCTCACCACTTTTATTCAACATAGTACTGGAAGTCCTAGCCACAGCAATCAGACAAGAAAAAGAAATAAAAGCCATCTGTATTAATGAGGAATAAGTAAAACTGTCACTATTTGCAGATGACGTACTATATATAGCAAACCCTAAAGACTCTGCCAAAAACCTACTAGAACTGATAAATGAATTCAGTAAGGTCACAGGACATATAATCAATATACAGAAATTCAATGCATTTCTATACATAATGAAGTATCAGAAAGAGAAATAAGAAAACAATCCCATTTATAATTGTAACAAAAATAATAAGATACCTAGAAATAAACCTAACCAAAGAGGTTAAAGACCTGTACTCTGAAAACTATAAAACACTGATAACAGAAAATGAAGACAATGGAAACAAATGGAAAGATTCTCCATGCTCATGGATTGGAAGGACAAATATTCTTAAAATGTCTATACTACCCAAAGCAATCTACAGATTAATGCAATCCCTACCGAAATACCAACAGCATTTTTCACTAAATTCAAGCAAATAATCTTAAATGTGTATGGAACCACAAAAGACCCCAAATAGACAAAGCAATTCTGAAAAAGAACAAAACTGGAGATATCATAATCCCAGATTTCAAGATATACTATAAAGCTGTAGTAATCAAAACAGTATGGTACTGGCAAAAAATAGACAAATAGATCAATGTAACAGAATAGAGAACCTAGAGATAAACCCATGATTAATCTGGACAAGGATTAATTTTCAAAAAGAGAGTCTCTTCAACAAATGGTGTTGGGGAAATGGGACAGCTACAAGCAAAAGAATGAAACTGGACCACTTTCTCACACCATACACAAAAATAAACTCAAAATGTATTAAGGACCCTCCCCAATGTCTATCACCCAGCCACCCCAAATACATTATATGTTAAAAAAAAAAAAAAAAAAAAAGAAGAAGAAAGAGGAAGGGAAAAATGAAGGGGGGGGGGAATCAGAGGGGGAGATGAACCATGAGAGACTATGGACTCTGAGAAACAAACTGAGGGTTCTAGAGGGGAGGGGGGTGGGGGGATGGGTTAGCCCAGTGATGGGTATTAAGGAGGGCATGTATTGCATGGAGCACTGGCTGTTACATGCAAACAATGAATCATGGAACACTACATCAAAAACTAATGATGTAATGTATGGTGATTAACATAACATAATAAAATAAAATTTTAAAAATTAAAATAAAAAAAATGGATTAAGGACCTAAATGTGAGACCTGAAACCATAAAAATCCTAGAAGAGAGCACAGGCAGTTAATTATTCTGACATTGGACATAGCTACATTTTTCTATATATGTTTCCTAAGGCAAGAGAAACAAAAGCAAAAATAAACTATTGGGACTACATCAAGATAAAATTCTTGTGCACAGCAAAGGAAACAATCAACAAAACTAAAAGACAACCTATGGAATGGGAGAAGATATTTGCAAATGACATATCCAACAAACAGTATCCAAAATATGTAAAGAACTTATACAATTCAACACCAAAAAAGCAAACAATCCAAGTTAAAAATGAACAGAAGACACGAACAGACATTTCTACAAAGAAGACATATAGATGGCCAACAGATACATGAAAAGATGCTCAACAG